>NC_060062.1:9034735-9666326 GCF_020283565.1 Trifolium pratense | reverse complement strand
TGTGGAAACAAGGGGAAAATGTCTATTTTATGGGTGTTAACTATGGAGTTTGATGTGGTAGATATGATATGGTTCCTCCACTTCTGATATATATCTGATGAACTATGTATCCCATGGGGTTATATTTGGTTGTAGTAGCTCTGTGCACTATGTGGTTGATGTGATGAAGATAGTATAGGTTTATGCCTTGTTACTTATGATCTTCATGCTATACTGTTGGAGTTTGGTCATGGTATTGTGGATGAAAGCGCGCATGTTCTCTTTCCACTACTTTTGTTCTCCGTATCTTTTGTGGGCTAGGCCATGGATTTCTAGCACCTGTATGTGCCTATGGTCTGGAATATCTGCTCTCTGGATATTTCTGTTTTTGCTACTCTGTGTTCTGATATGTATGATGTTTGTCAAAATTATGACTAAAAAGGAGGAGTAGTGTGTGTGTGGACAAATGTGTGGACTGATGTTCTTACATTTGGTGAAGTTGCTGTTCTTATGCTTCTATGCTCGTATTGAGGGGGAGTGTGAGTTATATATATATATGCATGTGTTGAGGGGGAGAAATGCTATTCAGGAGGAGTAGTAGTGTGTAGCTAGCTTGATAATGTGTTCTGCTAGCTTATGCTCTGATAGTGTGTTTAATGGTTGTGGGAGTGTTATGTTCCTAATGTGTGATGTCATGTCTGATGTCTAGACATCCTGATCTGATGTGTGAGAATTTATTTTTCTCAGTATGTGGGAGTTTATTTCTCCCTATGTGGTTCTTTTGTGAGAGTTTAGTTCTCTCTGTTATGTAACTTGCACTTCTGATAATGCACACTGACTTTATTTGTCAGAATTTGTGGCTAAAAAAGGGGGAGTAGTGATCTGTGATATGTAAGATCTATCTGTATGGACAGATGTGCTGACATCTGGTATCTGCGTGATGTGTGGACAGATGTGCTGACATCTGGTGTGTATGTTGTTGCGGTTGACATCTGGTGTGTATGTTGTTGCGGTTCTTTCTGCGATGTGTTAATCTTCTAGGCCTAAGTCTGAGTGGAGTAAATGTTACCTTCAGCTCTGTGTGATGTGTTGCAAGAATTCCAAAAAGCATTTAAATTTGTAGCTAGGGCATGATCATAATCATAGTCATAGAAATATGGATGATTCATCGTGCTTAGTCATAATCATAGAAATATGGATGACTTTTATGCTTAGGATCACAGTCATAGAAATATGGATGATTCATCGTTCTTAGTCATAATCATAGAAATATGGATGACTTTTATGCTTAGGATCACAGTCATAGAAATATGGGTGATTTAGGTCACATTCATAGCAATATGGGTGACTTAGTTAGTTACATTCATAGAAATATGTGTAACTTGTACATGCTTATTTACGAATGCACACATGTGTGTCTACAACAACTATTAAGCGTTAATCACTCTGATTGAATGCTTCTGCTATTACAAGGATGTTGTAGTTCCTATGGTTGATTACATTGTATGCTTGTGCTCTGTCATGCATAAATTCAGGGGGAGTGGTAGTATGAATAAGTGACAAGTGTGATGCCAGATGCTGAGACATCTTGGCTTTATTCTCTGGTGGCTGGGAATTTATTTTTCCTAGTTCTATGTTTGTGGGAATTTATTTTTCCCTGTTGTTATTATGATGAATGGATGCGCTTTAACTATTGGGAGTTTATTTCTCCTACTTCTTAGCATCTACTATGGGAGTTTATTTCTCCCTAGTGTTGTTCCATGAGGCTAGTTGTGTTTTATTCCGCTGTTGCATTGCCTCTGATGCTACTTGACTGTCTGAAAGTAGTTTTTATTATGTGTTACTTTCTTTCCTAGTTGTGTGATCATGTTGACTCGAAGGAAAGGTAATACTGTATCTCTCTATATACTGGTCTAATATTGTTTTAGCCAAAATTTGCCAAAGGGGGAGATTGTTGGGTTTTTGTGTGATTGGCTACATTTTGCAAAAACATATTTTAGCCAAGTGTTGAGACAAGTGTGCTGACCCCAAGTGTTGTGACAAATGTTGTGACACTTTGGAACAACACCTGACCCTGTTCTGCGCGCGCCAGCTGGATGTTATTATTTTCTACGCAATCTTTTGAAGATTTGATTGAAGAATTGTTTCAAGGTTTCTTACAGAGGAAGGCGCACGTGTTTAATGTGTTTCAGGAGGCAGCCGAAACCCTAGTTATATTTTCTAAAGGAATTATATTTTTGGAAAATATATTTTTGTGTTTCAAAAATAGAACTATTATTTTCAAAAATATATCTTGTGAAGATTGCTGCAGAAAATATAAAAGATTTATTTCAAATAAATCTTTGTGCTTCAAGAAGATTAGAAGATTTAATTTTAAAATATATTTACAACAAATATATTTATGGGAGGAATATTTGATGCAAAGAAAGATTTGGTAAAAATATATATTTTGCATCTAGAAGATTTCTTGGAGCTGAAGCATTGTGAAAAGCCCACGAGGCTGTGCTATATAAAGGGTGCTGCTAACCCTTATTATGTACCGAAACTTGAAGCTAAAATAGAATATCAAAGATGTAGTCTTTTAAGGGTTTCGTGTCTTTAAGCCACTCTCTAGGAGAGTTGGTGTAAAGTGAACCACTCGGGTTGTGAGATGGTCACTATGTCCTCACTCAGAAACCTATAGGTAATGAGTTGAGTATTGTCTTGGAGGAAGCTTTTAAGCAACTCCAAATTGTGAACTTAGTCGTTGGCTAGGTGGTGATGTTATTGAAGTGTGTCTTCATCTTTGTCAAGGAGAGTGTCTCCATTATGTTGTTATTGAAATCCTTACTGGTTGTAAGGTTGAGGGGAGTGAGACGGGGTCTCATATCTAGGAGTTCCTAGGTAGAAGTTGCATTGGGTAGGGATTAAGTGAGGAGTTGTAAACGAGGGAGTTTAGCTCCGAATTAATACTGCTGATAGTGAATTTCCTCCTGGATTGGTATCCCCCAGATTAGGCTGTTAGGCTGAACTGGGTTAACAATTATGTGTGTCGTTTATGCTTTTCAGTATATGTTTTTAATGCTCTGTTTTATTGTTCTTACTACTAAGACAAGTGTTGCGACAAGTGTCGGCACATCGTGGACAACACTTGTCTACTGTGTACCAGAATTTCAAACCATTTCAACAATCAAAGAGCAAATGAAGGTAAATTCTGCATAAACTCAAAACAACTCACAACAATAAGCAATATGAAAGCACAAACTAATTTGGATCATCTGCAAAAGGCCTTATGGCCGACTGCAAACTGTTAGATTAAAGAGAGAAACTCGCAATCTTACGTTCTACAGCCAGCTGCATAGAATCCATTTTTGCTAATGGTCACACCAGAAGCTACTACTTCATAAGCTCTTCCAAACACAGCTATCTCATAAGCTCTTCCAAACACTCACTCAAATGCTTAAATATATCATAAGATAAGCTCAAATAAACTCATCCAAACACCCCCTTAAATCAAGAAAGACAAGATTAAACTATAAACATAAAGGAACCATTCTTGCCTGAATTGTTTGTTTCTTATTAAGCAATTCGCATTGTGTTCAAGATAACAAAGAAACGGTTACATAGGCATACATAATTACTACAACTACCGATGTTCAGAGAGACATAGTACTAATAATAGAGTTTTGAAATCATAGATACCAACCCATTTTGTTAACAAAACATTTGGGTATGGATCACATAAATAAGCCTAAAAATTACACAAACAATTACATAAACACTTCAACATAAAGTTACCAATCAATCATCACCTTTAAGCTTATAAATTAGTCATTCTTCAGCATCTCCAAGTTGAAATTGAGATGAGTTCTTTCCTCTGCCAGCATAGAACAAGAGATGAAGGCTTTCTTTCCACTTGAAATCCTCTCACAGGTGCCCTTTGAACCAAACACTCAGCTTGTGCTTCCGTGAAGTTGCTGAATGTGAAAGGAGAGAAACCGGATTGAAGAAACATGTTCCTCCACGGAGGTAATTTCTCGTGCGAACGGTGGTGGTGACCGAGGACGATTTTGTTGATGTTTGGTTGGATGAAATGCCTCTCAATCTTTTGGAGTACGTCGAGGTTCACGTTTACAGCATCAAGTGATTCGAGCAAGGATGAGTAACATTGAAGAACATGAACAACGTTGGTCGGAAGCGGAACATCGAGTCGGTCGCAAATTTTATCCAAAGTGACAACTACTTTGGGCCTTAATTGCTTGACAAAGTGAAGGGCCAAAGGGAAAGATGATGGATAACCTATAAAACTTGAAACAGGGAAGTTCACACCAATCGCCTCGTTACTATCAAAGAAATGAGCTGGTTGAGGAAACGACGGAGAGTTCAAGAATTCCATGTTCAAAATACGGAACTCAAACGGCATGTTGAGGTCTTTCGCATACTGACTCAGATTCTCTTGGGTGAAATTGAGCTCAATCTCATTGCAAGACGAGGGCGATACAACAGCAGTAATCTTAAGTGAAGGTATACCATTACCTCTTAACACAAGCTCTTGCATAAAAGAAGACCATTGTACTCCAAACCCTATATCGAAATCAACAATGTGAATTCGGTCGAACCTTTCCAAGGCTTCAATTAGGACTTGATTACAAGTAAAGTTGGCGAACTGAAGAACAGGCGATATCTCGGAAAAAGACTTGTAAGCTCCGATTTTGAATATGAAACTAATCGGTGAAAAAGCATTGAGATTGTTACCGTTCGAATGAAGCATTAACTGTAAGGCTTCCTTCGCATAGAAAGAAGCCCTTAGAAAAGGCTTACCAATTGGTGAGAGCTGGTGATTGAGCCGCGCCAATATCCCTTGCGCTTGAACCGGATTACCAGCTTCTATCAGCTCAGCAGTTTTGTATAGTTGATCAAATATACTCTGCTGAAGCTGGTTGCTTGCGTCGTCTCCGGCAATAGTAGAACTCACCTTCTGCTGCTTCGTAAACGGAACAACCGATGATTGCTGTTGTTGTTCATGCTGCTGCAGATGTTGATGAGGAAACAATGGAAGCTGTGTTTGTTGCTGATGCCTCCTAGCAAACATTTCTTGGCCAGAATCCAAAAGCGGTAACTTCGGTACAGAATAATTGTTCCCAACAGCGTCGAAAAGCGGTCGTTTCAACTGACTCTGAGAGAAAACCTGTTGCTCTTGCACATGAGGATATGGCAATGGAACAAAGAACGAAGGATTCTCCGAGAATTGAACTTGATTATGGTTCATCATAAAATTAGGGTTAATAACTTGAGGCTTATCATCAACAACACCAAACTCTTGATTCTGTTGCTGCTGAGAACAAAACACACCAGAAGTTGATGACGATGTCAGCATAGGATAGTTACCAAACATAGATTCAGGACCAGATTTAGCATTATGGCTATCTATGTTTTCAGACATGAAAGGAAAAACATTGTAATTCCCTTGTTGAACAGAACCTTCCATGTTGTTATTATTCAAACCTTGTTGATGTTCCAAAACACCAAAACCACCATGAAAATCAACATTCTGAGAACCAGCACCACTATTTTGCAAGATTTTGTTCAATCCAACAGAAGGGTCTTCAACATCTCCCATAATTAACCTTAAAAGTGACTGATCTTGTCCCTCCCAATCCTCCATTCTCATACCATCACATTTTTCACCACTATTCTCCAAACTTTCTTCATTTGAAAGATTAGGAGCAAGATTCTCAGAAACAACTACCATTGAAGTGTTGTTATTGTTTGAACTATTACCATTATTACTACCACTACCAAGAGAAGATGACATTGTTGAAGATGAAATTGGAGGACTAGGGCTTCTTCTTGAATCAAGAACAGAAGTGGGCTCCACATAGCAATAATCTTCTTTAACCAATGTCCAATTTTGTTGATTTTGTTGCTCTTGTGGTTGATTCAAAAGCAATGAAAATGAATCTGAAGCTGAATTTGAAGATGAAGAGAAATAATCTAACACTCCTCCCTTCACTTGAAATTCCTCAAAAGGTAAGGGCATGTCCTTCATCTAAAGAACAACAAAACAAAAGGTACCAATTTGAACAACAAGAACAAAGAACAAAAAATAGTGACCACAAAACCAATAACTCACCTAAAAGACTATAAAGTTTACACCTTTGTTCTCTTCTTACCCTCTCCCCCACAAAACCCACCACCCCAGAAAACAGATTTGATTTCAAACAAATAAAAAAGTGATTTTTATTTTTATTTTTTCACAAATGGGTTTTTCATTTTTTTTTTTTGACAAATCATGAAACTAAGCTTAGAAATTAAGCAAATTTAGATACTTAATGAAAACCCATATGAAAAAAAATGATTTTGAAAATTGTTGAAAAACATAACTAAAAACATATTAAAAAAATAAACAAAAATTAAAAAAGAAGTACAAGTTGAGGTAGCAGCACCTTAAAGTTTGTTGTTTTGTGTGATGTTGTGTGACATGTTGAGATTGTTGTTAATGGAGTTGAAGAAGTGAATAGAGAAAGACATGAATGAATGTGTGTGTGTGAGAGAGAGAGAGAGAGAGAGTTTCTAATGTTGTTGCTGGTTTGTGTTGAACAACAAACACAACACACTTTGTTTGTAGTTTGTGTTTTTGTTAAGATGGATGCGTGCTGCTTCTGCGTATAAAAGTGGTAAAGTGCTTCTCTCTCTCTCTCTCTCTCTCTCTCTCTCTGTTTCTTTCTTCTACTTTGTTTTTTTAATGTTTTTTTTTATTTTGAGTTTAATAATAAAAATGTATTTTTTGTGTAACTTGTCTGCATACGTAGTTTTCCTATCTCTGGTTGGCAGAGTTTGCAGTTTCTCAATTGCGTTTCACCTTTTCAAATGTAGCGCGTGGCTTTCAATTTTTCAATTTATATTACTCCCTCCTTCTCAATATATCAATATATAACGGTTATTTTGACTAAATGTAGTATTCATTCATTTTGTTTTGACCATATTTTCCTAATAGCATATAAATGTAAATATTAGTATATGAGATTTTGTTTGATTATTTTTTATGAGATTTTGTTTGATTATTTTTTATGAGTATTTTCAAAATATCAAATTTTTATAATTTTTACAAATAGACAATTAAAAATATTAGTGATCAAAGTTGTGCATTGACATACGTGTTGTGATCAACTAGGTCTTATATTTTGAGACGGAAGGAGCATGTTATATTGTACTCTCTTTTTTCTCAAAAAAATAAGTATAAATTTAGTTAAATAGAATTGATATATTTAAGTAAACCAAAAAAAACTAGTAGTAAAAAAAATCGATATATTTAATCTAAATTATATACTAGATACATCACATAATTATATATAAAATTGGAGTAGTAGAATTTCAATGAATGACAATGTTTTAAAATTTTGTCAATGAATTCTAAAAAAAATTATTAGTTATTAAAAGAATTTAATTTGAATTTCTAATTAATGTAAAATTATTTTGTACTTATAATCAATAGTACGTATGTTGTCATGTTATTTAGTTTGTTTAACAAAAATATATGAGTTATCTTATTTATAATTAATGTGAGAACTTTTTATTTGATATATTATATATGTATAAGGGTGTTCGCGGTTCGATTTGGATCGGTTATGAGATAAAAAGTCATCCGATCCAAAGAAAAAATAGCATGCGGTTTGGTTTGGTTTTTGGATGACTAAAAATATTATCCAATCCAAATCAGTCCAATTTTATACGGTTTACTTTGGTTCGGTTTTATTCGATTTTAAAATAAACAATACCTAAATACTTGTAATATAAAAAATATATTTTATCTAAAACTAATAGAAAAGAAAATTAAGCAAACAACTATATATATGATACTTGATGGACAGTCCATAAAGCCATGTTTTCTAGATTGCAAGAGAAAATCAAAGAGTATTATGCAAAAGGAAAAGAACTAAATTTAGGATTGTTGTCGTTTTGACATTCCAGTTCATATGCACCATGAGACTATGTATTTTGAGTAACTACAATACATCCAAAATAATTTAAAACCAACACATAATAGGTTAATTTAATATATCATACTAATAAACAGAAAAATAAGTATTAAAATATATGTATGTGGTTTGGTTCGGTTTGGATCGGTTTTAATAAATCAATCCAAAATTCGATCCGATCCAGCGGTTTTTACAAAAGGGCGTCCAAATGCATCCAAACTTATTCGGTTTTGTGTGATTTTCGGTTTTCTTGGATCGGTTTACAGTTTTTAATTGGATTGGTTTGGATTTGAGCACCCCCATATATATATATATATAGGTATAAAATAATTTTACATCGACTGTTTTTAAAAATTAAATTTTTATTGAAAATGTAAACTATTTCAATTTCCCATGTATTACATGCACATATTTCTATAAAAACTTACTACTATTAGTATATTAAATCTTTCAACAATAAGTTTAAATAAATGCTAAAGAGTGCCCCAGGGGCACTTGTTAAGAATTCAAATTTAGAAAATTTTACTTGGAAATAGTGTAGTCAATACAATAAAAGTTTATATTTTGATGTTTTCCATGCACAACTTTTATTTTATTTCTTTTTTTGGTTCCTTAACTAGTGCCCGGGGCACCAGTTAGCAAGACCCTAAGTTTAAACATTCATTTTCTTTTAATAATATAATATTTCCATATATAAATAAATATTATCAACAAACTTTCTGCTTCTTTTAGTTGAGAAAATCGACACAATATATCAATAGAACAATAAGTTTAATGAAATAAAAAAGAGTTGGGAATAATTTATGGTAAATGTAACATGTGCTTTAACCAGAAAAATAAAGTGGCATAAATATTGATTTTACAATTGATAATGAAGTGATTTGAACTCGTCTCTTAAAAATAGTTGTGTATTTAATTATTTAAAATTTATTTTTTCATTGTAAAATTTCTACTTGTTTTTTAACATGTATTTTTAAGATTTGTGTTAGGAAAACTCATACTAACACTTGACAACAAAAAAAAAACTCATACTAACACAAATATATTAGTCAACAAAAATTATATCTTGAAATTACAAACAAAATACTATAAAAAATATATATTAACAAACTAATTAATATATAAACACTAAGAAAAAAAAACTCACCCATGGTATTTAGAAACCAGCAAACGAAGCAAAAATACAGACGACTGAAACAAGAACAATGATGACCTGATAAAAGAATAGGGGGTGGTCCTAGGTACAAAGGTTATCAAAGGGATAAGGGTTTTCTGAGAAGCAGAGTGGAGAAGTTTGTTGCGGAAGAAACAGGAGAGTTGGGGAAATGAAAAAGGAAACGGAAGGATGGGAAAGTTAAAAGAAATAGAGAAAAAAGATAGAAAGGGGAAATTGCATATGACAGAGAGAATGTTGTCTGATCTATTTATAAACAATTTTTTGATAGGATAACCCTTGAAAATTTGAATTTCAAACAAAAAATTGCGCTCAATTACATTTGAGGGATTGTGATTTTGAAATTTGAATTTTAAATTCCCCCCACTCAAATTTCAAAAGTGTTTAATACATGAAAATTTTGAATTTAAAGGAAAATTCCACTCAAATTTTAGTGAAGTTAACCTTGACGTAAGCCTAGGAAATTTCAATTTCAAAAAAGAAAACTCCCACCCAAATTTCTAAGTGGCTAACCTGTCAAAATTAAATAAATATGACTGTTACACTTTTTGTGTGGTTAACCCATGTAAAAAAAGACAATTTATTTGGTGGAATCGGATCATTTGAAAGAAAATAACAAAAAATAAGTTTTTTTTTTCTTCTGCTTATGGTGTAATCTAATTGCAAAAAAATAGTTAATGAACAATTTAAAACTTAAATAGTTCATGAACAATAAAAAATTATCATAATTAATATTAAAAACTTTTAAAAAATAAGACAAATATTTGATTGTAAAATATCCACAAAATATTAGGCTGTAAGATCACAACTTTTCTATCTAATTTTAGGTATTGAAACATTATCTTTTAAAAAAATGCAAGTAATTATGACTATCTTATTTATTGGCTCAATTTATTGATGGTGTCCACCGACAAATTAACTTAAAGTAATTATATTTTATTATTTTATCTATATTAGTGTGTGTTTTCTGTGTCTTTTAATAATCGAGGACTAATTAACTCATAAGACATACAAACCGACATCCAATAAGTTGAAGCTCGAAGTGATCGGAAATGGACCAAAATTTTACACTCTCAGTTCTCAGATAAACCATTTTGAGCACGAATTCGATTGAACCGGGCCAATGATCTACCCTATCTTCTAGTATCAGGTATAAGATAAGGTGGAACACTATAAAAGAATCATGATTTCAAAATATATTTTCCCTATAAATTTACAAATCTAGAGATGATCATGTTTATATTGCAATATTGTGACGTTGTTACAGATTTCGAGAATACTCTTATTTTCTTTACTTTCTCCATCCCAAATTGGATGACACAATTGACTATATTGCACTATTCACATATATTATTTTGATCATATTTTTCTACTAATAAATATTAGCATGTAAGATGTTGTTGGATTTGTCTCGATAACTATTTTCAAAATATCAAATTTTTATAATTTTTACTATAATATAAAGTATTAATCTTCAAAATTATGCATTGACATGCGTAAAACAGTCAACTGTGTCGATCAATTTGGAATGGAGGGAGTATCATTGAAATCACTCCTTCAACTTAGGAATTCGTGATTGGATCGATTGGAACATGGTTCATAAAACAATGTGTTTTGTTCCTTGGGGTGTTAATTTGATGATTTTGAATGATAGGTATCAACTATTTCAAACACCTACAAAACTTGTACACTTAATTTGAGCCAAAGTTCAAAATCAAGCTCATATTATCACCTAGTACAATAATCTCAAAGGTTATACTTGTAGCACCTCCAATATTAGTATGGCAACATCCCTCAATATTACACGGTTCTTATCAACACAATTCCTGGTTTTATTAATAAGCTCGGTCTAGGGTGGGAGACCCCGACCCCGATAGATCGCCTACGTGCAACACTCATTAGAGTTGTTAGATAGTCATAATACTATGTGTCAACTACACCTAATTATCTTTTTAAAAAAATTAAAAAAAATATACACCTAATTATTTTTCATTTGCAATGAATGACAGACACGACCACCGCATTAGACATTCGTATCGAATTGATGTCTATTTCGTCTTTTGCAATCTCACTTTACCATTCTCTGTTTCTTCCTCACAATATCACCACACTTTAGTGCAAATTTCTAATCATATAAATATTAATTTTTTCATTCACCGTTATACTTCGATCTAATCTTCACAAAAGTAATGCCTATATTTGGCACAATTTAGTAAATAATTTTGGCATAATTTAATTTGTATATTGCATTATACATTTGATTGAGTTGTTTAGTAGCTTAAACTTTAGGAGCTTGTTGCTTGCTACATGTTGCAGTTATATTATTCTCTTTTTTTTCTTTTTTTTTTTCTACAATGAATTGATTTTGCTGAAATTCTATTTTTCTAGATTAGTCAAAAGATTTAGTGGGTATTTATTTCACTCTATACTATTTAGGAGTAGTAATAGTAAAGTAATGAAGTTTATGTTAGATGTGATTTCCATAAATGTTGAAGCTTTCATATCCATCGAACCTAATATATTCAAACTTTCATATCCAACAAAGTAGAAAACCGTAAAGTTATGATGATCTTTAACATTCATTGCTATAAATGTTCAAACTTTCATTGTCATCATATATTTTTAAGTTCTGTACTTATAATATTGATAAATATTATTTTAAATGTTTGTTATTAATACAAAGGAGCTCTGTTTAATATTATTATATATTTTATATAATAATATAATAATTAGGCTAAATTGTACTTTTAGTCCTTTAATTTTTACAAGCCACAAAAAAAAAAAATAGATTGGTTCAAGTCTCCAAGCCACATAAGAGTCCAATTGTGGGCTTCTTAACCATTAAAAAAAAATTCTAGTATTAAATGTAATTTTCTATATTTAAAACCTTAATACATGTGTCTTTGGTGTACATGTTAACAATAATGCTAATTAAAATTCTAATTCTAATAAATTTTCTTAGTGTAGATGATTAGCATGGCAACTAACACGTCAAACAACATTATGAGACCATTAACGTTGATTTTTGTGTCGACTTTGGCTTTTACTCTTTGCTTTTGTCGAAATGAATTACTATCATTCAACAAATTTTCAATTTTGTCAATAATAATATTGCAATAATTAAACTAAAATTCCTATTAACAAGTTTAAACTAAACATGGATCTCTCATCTTTGTTTCAAAAAGGGTACTATTTTTTTTCTTAGATAAAATGTAAAGCTGAATAGTCTTTTAGCCTTTGTAATATACAATTGTTTTGCTTTCAATTTTCTTATAAATAATTTGTTGGTTTATAATTCTTAAAAGAAGAGCTTTATTTTTTATTTAGTTACTTAATATTTGATTTGCTTATAGGAACTTATACCTTTTAGAGGATTCCATGGCTCAAGGAAAGTTTGGAAGAGAACGTGGTAGAATTATATAGAATATGTTGCTAGAATACTAGAAGTGCTAGGGGAATATATATAGAACTCGATGAAGAAATTCATGGAGATAGAGTTGAAGAGAAACTTACATATGCATGTACTTTTATGCAGTTGGGGGAATGAAGAGTCTTCGTGGTGGAATAAGCATAGCATGTTGGATGCCACAATCTCTTAGGACATGTTTACTTCTGAGAAACACTTATATAGACACAACTACAAACTATTTCAATTTAGGCACACACATAACCTAAATAAAATTTAAAAATAAAAGAATTAATTGATATTGATTGATGTGACTAAATTATTTATAATTTAATTTTTACATTGATGTGAGTGTGCCTATATATAAAAAATTTCGAGTTGTGCCCATAGTAGAATTGTTCTTACTTCTGCGATGATAATAAATAATTTTATTTAAAAAGAAGTTGATTGTAAATTAATTTATATTTAAATATATTTATATAAATTTAAATATAAAATTTAAAGTTAGAATGAAAGTTTTTGGAGGGAAAAATTATTTTTACTTGAGAGCAATTAAATATAAAAATCAATTTTATATGTTTAAAATTAATTTTAACTACCTCAAACATGGAACTACATTAAGGCTTAATCAATTATAGTTCTACTCCTTTTGTAAAAAGAGCCTAAGCATGCAGTCTCAATTGTTAAAAATATTGAATTTGTTAGTGTTGGATCATGATCGGGTTGATTCGGTCCTCTAATTTATGTGTGTGAGTTTCTAATAGTTTGCAATTTCGTCTATTAAAACTACAAAAAAAAAAATCTAACGGTGTGTTTGGTAGGAGAGAAAAAAAGAAGAGATAAATAAAAACACTGAAACCAATGCATGTGTTAGAAGTCTCACATTGACTAGAGATATGACATATATAACCACCTTTATAAGTGTAGTGCAAACCTCAACTCTCAAGCTAGCTTTTGTGGTTGAGTATAGACCTCTCAAATTCTAATATGGGATCAGAGCATATCCTAGATTCATTTGTTGTTTGTTGTGGAGACCTCCCATATTTGGGCCACCCGTTGTTGTTGATTCCACGTTTCAGTTCTGGACGTGAGGGAGTGTGTTAGAAGTCTCACATATTGGCTAGAGATATCACATAGATAGCCTTTATAAGTGTAGTGCAAACCTCAACTCTCAAGCTAGCTTTTGTGGTTAAATATAGGTTTCTCAAATTCTAATAGCATGTACTTAAACTAATGTTAATCCAAGTACATGCATTGATTTTTGTATTTATATTTCTCTCTTCTCTTTTTCTCTCCTACCAAACAAGACTTAAGCATGTAATTATTCTTCTAGTATTAGTATTAGTGACAAGATTCAAGCATAGTCTCGATATTACATGGAATTATAGTTTTAAAAATGTGATTTACTAGTTTAATTTTCAAACAGTTTTGAAGTTTAACTTCCAAGCTCCGCCATTAACTAGTGTGAAATTGTCGGAGCTTCACCACCAACTACCATAGAACCGTCGAAACTCTACCACCATCAATTATGAAATCTTCGAAACTTCAATGTCGACGGTCCACCATCAACCACCACCGTACCAACAGGGAATTGTCAATGTGCCTATTTAATGGGGTGTACTACACCCTATAGGTACTCACTCACTCTACTCAAACTTACAAAGTCTTGCGTGCAAAATGTAAATTAACATACCGCTAGTTCTATATGAAATGTGACACATTTAATTGAACTTAATTAACTATGGGTCAACTCATTCAACTTGTTAGTACTACTACTACTAACAAGTACTCCATCCGTTCTAAAATATAAGAAAAAATTAGTCAAACAACGTTGATGTATTTAGTCAAAAATTTTAACCAAATACATTAATTTTTTTTGTCCAATTTTCCCTTATATTTTGGGGCTGATTGGATTGTACTGACTAGTCCTACTAGGAGTGAGTAGTGACAGATATATCCATCCACATTCACCTATAACCTAAGGGTAAGGCTTAAACTTGACCGACAAAAAATAATTACTCCATCGACCATCATAACCGTAAAAATAATAAGTTTCATATTTTTTTCTAAATTGAGTATTCTAGTATATCCAACAATGGTAATCTTTAGAGCAATGTAGACTTTAATGGATAATAAATTCTCTCCAATTAAATTCTTTTTTTTTTCTTTCTTTTCTATTTGACCTTATCTCAGTTGGTAAATATATTGCATTATAATATGTGTAGAGGTTAGGATTCTAATTTCAATGATAATGGATATAGTACCATAGTACTCATCATATCTGTATAGTGTAAAAAGTACTGGTACTCGTCTACATGCTCAAGCCCAAAATCAAAAAAATTTAAACAAGTTATTTTTTAAACTAATAAAATGTTTCATAATTCACTACCAAAAAAAAAAAGTTTCATAACTATTTCAATAAAAACTAATACCAAATTCATGAAAAATAAATTATTAGTTTTAAGATACATAGTAGTATTATTTGTTTATATTAAAAAAAGTTATATTAATAATTCTATTATATTCTTCCGACTAATATTATTAGTCTTGATATCCACTTCAGTATTTTATGATTGAATTAAGACTTGTTGGCTGAATACAATCATGATATTGCTGTTTTTACTAATTGTTGGTTGGTGTCTTTTTTTTTTTTTTTTTGGTTTACGGTTGGTTGGTGTCTTGATTCAACTTTGTGTTAGTGCTGGATTCAGTCGCCGTTCAACTTTGGTTTCGGACCCGTGGATTTGCTTGATAGTGTGTGCGATCTATATGAGTTTGCCTCAAGTTTTTAGACCACTTTTGTTTTGTTGTATGTGAATTGTTTGTATATCCATTTGGGACAAATTATATATATGGTTTAACTGAGTTCGATTTTTGTTCCTCTAGTATTTATATTCTCTTTTATTTTTATTTTAATATGTCTAGCTAGGGTGTTGCAGAGGTTTTTCTTTTGCTCCCATTTTCTGAAGAAAAAAAAAAGACCAAGATAATATTAATAAGAAAAATTATAGCTATTTATTTATTTTTATTAACTTCATATTTATAAAAATTACTACTATGTATCTTAGGAATTAATTATAGAGTTTCATAATAGTTAAAATACTTGCTTCAAAAAAAAAAAATTGTTAAAATACTATTCTTATATAATTTCTAAAAATTATATATAAATTTCATAAGTTATTTGTTTTATTTAGTATTATGTTGTAGAACACAATAATATAATTAGCTAATCAGCAATATAATTACATTATTGTAATTAGCAAGGAAGTCAAGGAGCCCAACTAGACAATATTTTCTATAAGAGGTTGGTCTATTTAATTATCACAAGGTAGGTTTCTATATAATAATGTTTTTGTTTCACATGAATTGAAAAGAAACACAATATGTACTAGTTAACATCTGAAAATATAATGTGAATAGAAAAACAAAACCATAACAAGTGAGACATACTTTCTAAACTTTTTCTTTGTTCAGTTATTTTAAGACACTTTTTTGCCACTATCATGTTTCAATTCACTCACCTCACAGCCTTATTTAACGTGTTATCACTTATCATATTCAAAGTTACTCTCTCATCACATAAATATTTTTACCATACCACATTGGAAGTTAAAGAGATTTTGCCTAAAAGTGAAAAGGGCCAAACCAAGGCACAGTCAATTTCCATCATTTTCAATCCATTGTACTTCACCACATGAATAATTGAAGCATGGACATTGAACATGAATATGTTTTATGGTTATGGGTGGGTGGGTAGAACCTACATGTGGTAAAAAAATTAACAACTTTATTACTACTATAATTTTTTGGTCATGGTACTAGTTAAAAAGAATGTATTAAAAAGATATTTTTATACTTGTTGATTATTCAGTATCAAGGACTAAACTAAAATCAAACCTTTTACTCAATGACTAAAATGACTAGAACGAAAATTATGCAAAAATAATGGAAATGTTAAGAATTGAACCAATGGTCTTACTACAAACAATTATCAGATTATACAGCCAAACAATTGTTACAAATCTAATATATGTTATAAACATTAACAATATATAAATACTTATTTTAAGGTTTAAAATTTTGAGGTCTGGTCGTAGTCCACCTTGCACTTGCTATGGGTAATGAATTATAAATTTAATGCTTTAAAATTATATAAAGATGTGATGTCAAATTTTCTTTATATAATTGTTTTTAACCAAATATAAAGATTCTTGAATTTCCTCACAAAAAAAAATGATCCTTGAATTTCAATGCAACGAATTATTTAAGCCAGTAGCTAGTTCGATCATTAATTAATGTTTATGAAACACGATATAAAATATCAATATTTCAAATGGTTTAAATATAATTTTGGTCTCAGAAAATGTGCTTCATTTTGATTTTGGTCTTTGTACATTTTCTTTTTAATTTTAGTTTTTGCAAAATTTCAAAACTTTTAAAATTGTCCTTGAGTTTAATTTTTTTGCTAACATGTCAAATTTATGATGATTTGGCATATGCTAAGTACACTTCATTTGCTTCCATTCACACTTTTTTCTTCAACAAACAATAAGCCCTAATTTTTTCATTTACCCCTTTCTATTCTAAACGGACCAAATTCAATTTTTTTTAATTTTTTTTTTATGACAAAATGAAAATTTAAACATAGATGTTATTAAAATATCTACGTCAGCAAAGGAAATATACTCAACATATGACAAATCATCGAAAATTTGACATGCCTACAAAAAATCTAGTTTAGGATCATTAAAAAAGTTTTGAAATTTTGCAGGAACTAAAATTAAACTTTTTTGCAGGGACCAAAATCAAAATGTGACATATTTTCATCGACCAAAATTATATTTAAACCATGTTAAATAAATCTAAGTTTTTGTTGTACATTAAATTAATCTAAGTTACTCCCTCCATCCAAAAATATAAGACCTCTTTGACCATTGCACGTATGTCAATACATAATTTTGATTATGAATATCTTTAATTGTGTATTAGTAAAAATTATAAAAAAATTATATTTTGAAAATATTCACCGAAACAAATCAAACAAGATCTCACATGATAATATTTGCATTCATATACTTTTAGAAAAATACGGTCAAAAAATATAAATAGTGCATTTAGTCAAACTGGATCTTATAAAGGCGGATTCTAGGTCTCTCACCAGTGCACCACATGTTTTGTGGACTGGATTGAATGTGTACATTATATTATGGTGGATTGTCAGTATTATATTATTTTTGGAAAAAAAATTCTGATTTTTCCGGAAAAAAGTTTTTGATATTTTTTCGTGAAATTTTTTTCATTTTTTTTCGGAAACAAAGTTTCAATTTCATATAAAAACAATTTCGGATTTTTTCGGGAAAAAAGTTTCGAATATTTTCCGGCAATTTTTTTTCGATTTTTTCTGGAAATAGTTATGATGTTTTCCGGAAAAAAGTTCCCGATTTTTTGGGAAAAATAGTTTCGAAATGTTCACTAGAAAAATATTGTTGATACAAAAAAGAGTGAAAAAACATAAAATATTTGAAACTTATTTTACGAATAAAATATTGGAAATTTTCCAGAAAAATATCGGAAACGTTTTTTCCCGAAAATATCCGAAACTTTTTCCCGATTAAAATATCGAAACTTTATTCTCAAAAAAAGAACAGAAACTTTTTTGTTCAGACAAAATCTCTGGAATTGTTTTTATAAAAAATCGAAACTTTTTCCCCCAAAAATCGGGAACTTTTTTTTCGAAAAAAAAAATAGAAAGTTTTTTCCCAAAAAAGATTGAAAACTTTTTTCCTGAAAAATCGAAAACTTTTTTTCAAAAATAATATAATACAGAAATTACACCATAATATTAATGTACACATTCAATTAAGTCCACAAAATATTTGATTAGCTGATGAGAGACCTATCTTAGTCTCTCACCCTTGAATGAGCCTCTTATAAGATGGGAATGAGGTAGTATCTCAAATGATTAATTTCTGACTAGATATTTTGGATAAAATTTTTTTTTTATGAGTGGAACAATAATAGAAACCTATGGTCATGATAGGGAACTTAAAAATACAAATTGAGTATTTTGGTTGTGTAGTAGACAAAACTGAAAATGCTCAGATATCAATGTGGCAGGAAAAAGAACAAGGACAAGCTTATGTTTGATGTGAATTGTTTATAGAAACTAGTATGATTTGGACATGTCAGAGACAAGGCATAGTAATTTATAGTTCCCCCATTTATATGAGGTATTTCATGTAAAAAAAAAAAAAAAACTCCAATATGAATGAACTATGAAGTGTAAAGTTGCTTATAAATTAAAACTCCAAAATTGTTTGCTTGCCTCCCTTTCCTTACTTATTGATTTTTAAATTGATTACTTTGAATTTTCCTTCTCTTTCAATCTCTTATTTTCCTTTCTTTTCTTCTTCTTTGTTTGTTGGCTAATAAAAGGTGTGTGCATGTTCTTTTCTCTCTTCTTAAGACATCTCACACCTCAAGCAATATATTCATGGAAAAGCCTATTCTAGACACATACTTTATAGGATAAAAAGTGAAGAATTATAAGTTTGAATTTTCTTTTATTATCCTTTGATGAGATGACCTTAATAATCTAAAATTTAACCGCGAAGTTAGGAAAGTCTGATCAATAATTATTTCTACCTATAATCGAATTCGAGTTCTTCTAAACAATTCATCTTAAGAAGAATTCATTAATCACTTAAATTCAATCTCTTAATTATAAGTTTGAATCTTTGTTTCAACATAATTTATAGTTTTATTGTCTTCTGCGAACTATTTGAATTGTGCTTATAATATAAATCGATAATTTTTTTAAAAAAAGCTATTTGACATTAGAAAAGATTCACATGCCATTATTTAGTTTTAATTAGAATTCGACATAGAAGGCTGAAGATATGAGAATTACTAAATTCAATTGATTTACTATTTTACACTATATTTAAGAATTTCAGCTTTTAATTGTTGAAAAAATTCTGTTTATTTTTAGAATAAAATGATTAATAATGACTCCATATTTCATCTCTACTGCCAATCTTCGTTTATTTAGCACTGAGATGTCATAGCTAGGGGTGCTCAAATCCAAACCAATCCAAATAAAAACCGAAAATCGATCCAAAAAAACCGAAAACCGGAAAAAACCGAAGTTTTTTGGATGTGTTTGGATGTTCTTTTGTGAAAACCGCTGGATCGGATCGGATTTTGGATTGATTTCTTAAAACCGATCCAAACCGAACCAAACCGCATACATATATTTTAATATTTATTTATCTTTTTGTTAGTATAAATATATATATTTCATTAACTTTTTTTCATTTTAAATTTTGTTAATACTATATGTTAGTTTAATTTAATCTATTTTTTTTTACTTTTTATATGTTTCGAATATAATTGATAATTGTCATTCCAAAATATTAATTTTCAATATATTATATGTTATATTTTACATCAAACTTAATATTTTATGTAAAAAAAAAATCAAACTTAATATTTATTTTGTCAAAAATGTCAAACTATGATTTTGTAGCGTTTTTTATAATATTTATATTTATTAAAAAAAATTACAATTTATAATTTGGATATCCAAAAACCGATCCAAATTAAACCGCATAATATTGGATCGGATTGGATCAGATTTTTTTTATTTGTCATCCAAAACCGAACCAAACCGCAAATGAATTTATTTTTGGATCGGATGAGTTTTTGTCTCAAAATCGATCCAAACCGAACCGCGAGCACCCCTAGTCATAGCTATAATGAAAATATGTTACAATTATTACTGAATAAGGTTAATAATGTGATTTTGTCAAAAAAAAAAAGAAGGTTAATAATGTGATCTTGACAAAAAATAATAATTAATAATGTGATGTGTACCCTAATTTACCCTCATCGTACCACCGTACCATAATATTAAGAGGGAGAGATACTAGATAACTAGAGGAAGTGATTCATGAATATTTTATAGTAGTTTTTTTTTAATGCACTTCATTGTTCTAATTCAACACTTTTTTAAAAAGTTTTAAATGTGTTACATCAATAACTCTATATAATTATATGAAAACGAGTTCCATATTTACCGAAAATTAAGATGAGTCACAAATAAGATAAAATGTTTATGTAGAGCTGATACTTATTAGGTACTCAATTTTTTTGACAAAATTTTAGGTACTCAATTTTGTTTTGCTCCAATGAGAATACTTACTAAATAGCAATGCCCCAATCTTCTGAAATGTAGGATATGCACCTCGACTTGGATTGGATCTTGCGTGGAAAGAAAATATTTGTCATCTTATTGTGGAGAGTGACCCCGAAATTTTGATTGATATGATTATGGATAACTGCAAGTTTAGCGGGGAGATCCCCACTTTGGTTCAACACATTCATAATATGTTTGGCTTATGATTGACATATCTAAATTCGTCACATTTGGAGAGAAGAAAACTGTTGTGCTAATTGACTTGCGAATTTAGTATTTCTTTTAATTCATTAGAATGTATCATTGTGGTTTCTACCAAAAAAAAAAAAGAATGTATCATTGTGGAGTCTCCGTCTATTTTTTTTTTGTCTACAACGAGCTGAAGAACGAACCTAAAACTTATAACATACTACTCAAATCTATCACCACTAGATCAAACTCAGTGACTTTCCAACTAATAAGCTTTGTAATATTTTTTTTGATAATATTTCTGGAACATATATGTCCAGAACCTATTCAGAAATTTTTCAATTATTTATCACTAAACATTTAATTAAGGCTTAATTAGGAAAATGGTCTCTTAAAGATATTTTTGGTTTCACATTGGTCCCTTAAAAAAAAGGTTCGAATAGGTTTCTTAAAGGAAAAAAATGTCTGAATAGATCCTTTAAAAACATCTCCGTTAATCAGTTTGGTCCCTAAGACAAATCCGTTAATCAGTTTGGTCCTATTCAGACCTTTTTTTAGGGACCAAACTGATTAACGGAGATGTCTTTAAGGGACCTATTCAGATTTTTTTTCTTCTTTAAGGGACATATTCGGACATTTTGTTCTTTAAGGAAACAATCTAAAACCAAAAATATCTTTAAGGGACATTTTACTAGTTAAACATTTAATTAAATACTTCACCTTCTTTTTCTTTTGGATTTATCTTTTAAAATAAAGAAAGTGTTTTGAGATTTTTTAAATGAATGAGAAAAAAAAAAAACTGTATATACATTTGGGGCACATGGGAATGTGAAAGTGGGTTTGGATTAGAAAATGGAATAATCGGTGGCTCCGTGACATAGAAACAACCACTTTTATAGTTAATCCTCATTTGTCATGAGATTATCGTCAACATATACAAGACTATACTTGTCGAATTTATAAATGAGATTTGTTAATGTACTTAAGTACACCCACTATTTTTTTTATGAAAGTGTACATTAACAACATATATGATGTCTTCAATTATTTTTTAGTTATCATTTAGTAACATGTATATTTTCTAAAAATAAATAGATGTATTATAACAAATGCATATAGGAGTTGTTAACGTACACTCACTTATTTTATAGAATACTAGCGGGCCAGGCAAGCGTGTTCCGCGTCTGCCTGTGTCTAACTTATGTAAAAAAAATGCTTGATGTTATAATGAGTTTTTTAATAAAAGACTTTTGCTACTAAAAAAAGTGTCTTATGTTACGGTTAGTTTGTTAATAAAAGATTTTTGTTGCTACTAAAAAAAATCAAGGGTATTATTGATATTATTGTTAAGTGTTATTTCAAATGATAGTGAAGGGCAAAATGGACCAAAAAAAAATCCAGCCCAAACTCCCCTATCCCCTTTATATATTGTTATAGATGTATATTAACAACATGCACATTAGAGTATATTTAACTAATTTTTAGTTATAACTTACTAACACACATCTTCTTAAAAATAAGTGGATGTAGGTTAACAAATCCCTTAAAAATATCATGATTTTAATATTTTAACTTAATTTATGATTTACTTATCCAATAATTGTATCTTTGACATAATTGCATTGTCTTGCAATTTTTTATGGGGTTTCCTTTGGTGTTTCCATGTTTTGTTAGCATGTTTAATTTATAATACATACAATATAGATTAGTGCCACAATGGTTTCAAGTTCAACGCACATACAAAGAGTGGTTATTTACACTTTACCCAAATAATATATAATAGACCACACGTCGGTTGATAAGATTAAAATAAGTGGATTTTTTTTTTGTTTTATAATAGTTAGTAGTTAAAACTTAAAAATTTATCTTTTAAGATGAACAAGTGAGAAATTATGAGTTCAAATCTCAGCTCTTATATATATAATATGATGTTCTTATTAATTGTGTTATCAATATATACATTCCAAAAATTAGATGTTTATTTCTTTATTAATTAATAATGTTTATGTTTTTTTTCAGGGTACAAATTAATAATGTTTATGTTTATATGTATCTTTAGGCTCAAGTTGTGCTGATCAAGGATTTCAATAATGATTTGGGAGGTGGTTTAAATTATTGTCATGCGCAAAGTCATAACATGGGCCATAGTTACTCTCTTTTTGCCAAGTTACTCTATATTTTTTTTAGATGTTTTCTCTTCTCACCTTCCGTGAATCTTTTATACCTCTAATATTCTAATTTTGCTCTTAAAGAAAATTTCGGTTCGCAGAAATAGAATTTTTACTAGTACTCCCTCCCTTTCGCTATTTTTTTTAAATTTTGTTTTTAAAAAAACCCCAAATTAGCCCCACTAATTAGGACCAAATTAGCATAAAAAAAGGACCAAATTAGTCCCTGTTTGATTTTTTTTATTACACTTATTTAATTATTATTTTTTTAATCAAACAAACTTAACGCATTTCATTAACTAGTAAATGTTCAATACATAAGAGAATAATCTCAAATCTATGGAAACTAGCCAGAGAATTGACCGCCCGAGCAAGAGTATGAACAACCATATTCGCTTGGCTCCTAACAAACTTCACTTCAAAGTTTATACAAGATAAGATAATTATTTAATTATGTTTATCCTCTCAATTTTTTTTTTTAAAAATGACTCATATTAATCTAATATTTTTAACTTTATATTTTTTGATTTGTAAAAAAAAAAAGTTTATATTTTTTATACTCAACTCTCCGATACAAATCGCCACCATGTAGTAAATACTCACTCCATTCTAAAATATAAACAAAAATTTGAGTGAAAAACCTGGAAGCAGATTTCCTGCTGTAACCCGTTGGATGTCAATCAATGGTCAGAATTATTTTAATGTATATGTAATATAAACCGTTCAATGATAACCCGTTGTATGTGTAATCGCGTGCATTTATTACTGCAGCATATTCAAATCCGAAAAAACTTGACCATTTATTGGATTTGATTAAAGATTTGGAGCAAATACATTAAGTTTTGTTATATTTTGGGACGGAGAGAGTAAGTATGAAATAAAAATGGATAGTAAGTTGAATATGTGAAGGAAGATTTTAAAGTTTGAATTTATCTCTGAATTCTAATGCAGTAAAGTAAGTAAGTAACCTTTGGATGATCGATGAATACGCTTCTTCTCACAAAATTCCATTTTAAAGTTTATCATTTTTCTGAATTCCAATGGCATGCACTAAGCTAAGATCCTTCTTCCATCGATTCCTTCAAAAGAAAACCCAAACCCCAATGACACAAAAATGAAGCTATGTGGTTGTGATTCAACCCATACATAAATCTTTCCTTTGATTGAAGCTCTAGATCTGTGGTTTTGATTGAAGCTCACGTCAGGTTTGTAATCCTTCGTTTCTGTCATGTGAGTGAATGGTACTGGTTTTGTGTTTGGATGTTTCTTTGGTAGTGGCTTGTACTCTTCTTTTTTTAGAGTTTATGCAAATAACTTATGCAATTTTTATATATTATTATAAGTTTGTCAACTTAGTTTATGATAAAATAGCTTATAAAATTACAAATTTCACATGTGTGAACTTATAAAATAGCATTGCATAAGCTGTTTGCATAAACTCTAAAAAAAGTTGGGCCAAACGGACCCTTCGATTTCAATAATATATATATATATATATATATTTGGTTAGAAGTTAGAGTTGTATACTTTTCCTTTCATATTGCATAACCAACCATAGGTAAGAAGGGAAATGATGGATTGGTGCTATTGCGTTTGGTTTTAAAGACAATATAACTCTCTCTATAAGAGTAGTTTGTGAGGATTAGAATATATTATTATGTGAGTGAATGCATGGGTGAAATGATGTCTTTTGCGGTGTTCGAATGGTCTTGATTGAAATATAAGATGCATGTCTAAGTTGTTGAGTTTTATTTTCCTTCTTTGTTATATATATGTCAGTCTGTCACTATAATAAGGTAAATGAGGATTTGGTTATGTGCTCTGGTATGGTTTTCTGCTGAGTATTTTTCACTTCTTTTGTGCCGATCTTTGTTGGTGCTTGTGGCTGGCTCTTCCGTATGTCCATCCATTTCGGGGTGGGTGATAAGCGGAATTCATCTTAAGTTGCGTTCCTTGCAGCTTGAACAATTCGCTCCTGACAATTACAAAGCAGGGAACTTCTGCCTCTGACAAATATCACACACTCTAACAAACGACTGCACCTTATTCTTCATGCCCAACCAATACACGTTTGCAGCCAATCTGGAATCATTGTTGATTCACTCAATATAACTAACCTCCCTTCATAATACAATACGCCCTGTTGGAGAGTAAACCCTGGATGTTTACTAGTATCATTCTGCAACTAACGGATAATCGACAACAACTTAGCATCATGTAAATTCTCTTCATGCACCTTCAGTACATCCTGCCACACTGGAAAAGATACCGCACTGTGCAACTCACTACCTTCCTCAACTCTGGACAAGGCATCGGCCCCCCTGTTCTCTTTCCCCGGTCTGTAGACAATCTCGAAATTGTAACCCAAAAGCTTCTCCGCCCAATTTTGTTGTTCCATAGCCGACAATTCGCTGCTGTAACAACTGCTTTAGGCTCTTTTGATCAGTAGAAACAATGGAACGTCGCCCCAATAAGTATAGTCGCCAATGTTGTATAGCTAACACAACCGCCATCAACTCCTTTTCATATGCGCCCCATTGCGGTCCGCCCCTAGCCGCCTAATTGCGGCATACCTTCATTGTGTTGGGTGTGAAGGGGTGGATGTAGTACCACATTGCCTAGAGATATGGCTTTCGTAGCGTTTATAAATCTTGTCCAGCCCTCACTTTGCAAGCTGGTTTTGTAGGGTTGAGTTAGGCCCAACCCAACCCTAATAGAGGACTATATTTAGATGTCTGTGTAAAACGACTTTACACTGGCAGTGTGTGCCCATGAAACTCTTTCTTTTAGTGCGCAACTTGTTGTGGTAATGGTGGATTACAATGAAGTACGAATCACAAACAGCAATCAAGATGATTTTAATAAATCGCAAAGTCTCTTTTATCATTTTGCCTCAAATATGCTTTAGAATGTTAATTTTGAAAACATTTACAATTTTTTATATTATAAATATAGTATGTTGTTGGTTATATAATTAAGAAAGCATGTTCTTCTTTATCTTTTATATGTGAAACACCATAGTTCATAGTTACCCTTTAATTCCTTGACATGAGGCAATGACACGGATTCAGAAGCTACATGACTGATTTTTTCAGGCTTTGCATTTTCTGATGTAAATTCTGTACGTGCAAGCTCAAGCAAAATTTCTCATCTGATGGAAAATTACTTGCAAGTGGCGGCCATGACAAAAAGGTTAGGGGAAACATTAAGCTTCACACTTTCTTTGTTCAACTAACTTTCTGATAATAGCTGTGATCTTGTGCAATTGTCCTGCTTGAAGGAAATTATAAAAACAAAATTTATTTCTTTATTCTGTTTAGATATGGAATAATGTTTTATTTTCTTCCTGATATTCATGTAATGTAGGCTGCTATATGGTACACGGATTCACTAAAACAAAAATCTGTTCTTGAAGAGCACTCATCTTTGATAACTGATGTCCGTTTCAGTCCAAGCATGCCACTTCTAGCAGCAACATCTTCATTCGACAAAACTGTCAGGGTTTGGGATGTTGACAATGTTAGTAGATTTCTTGTGTTTTTCTTTAATAATATAATACCACCTTAGGGAAATTATTTTAAGTAACTTGACTATGCACATCACAATGGTCAATGGTAACATTTGCCTGGCTTGAAGCATGGCACTCCATAAACTAATACAGATGTGTATCTGTCAATCTTTCATTGAAATTATTTTACTTAGTGAGATAACAAAACTTAATGTTATATAGCATAATGTAGGATAATAATTATCTCCCGCTGAGATTTAAGTTTGAAATTGTTCAAGCGATAGGATTTTAGATGGAGAGTAAAGAGAAATTGTAGTGTCTATTTTTCTCATAAGGAGACAGTTATCGCAGTGTCTATTTTTCTCATTTACAATATTCGAACTCGAGGCTTTGCTGAAGAATAATTAAGTTAATGCCATTTAGACAGAACATGTGTTTTGCATCTTTGGATTTCCAGTATACAAGAATAATTAAGAATAATTAAGTCGCTACCGAGGCCACTTCACAGTCCTTTTCCAGTATACAAGTGCAGAATGCACTAAATGGCTCTGTATTGTATACTAACTGTTTGAGGATTCTTTCATCCCTGGGAATGCCCAACTCAATACTTCAAGAGCATTTTCTAGCAGTGTCTTGTAATACATCATTACTGTTCATATTTTTAATTATCATCCACTTTGTGGGTGATGATTGTTGGCCTATTTCAACTTCTTGCCCGATTAGACCTTGGAGAGAATTCTGGTCATTTTCTTGTACCACGTAATTCTTTGCCAAACCTTTAATAAGTGGACCAGTTTCTTCTTCTAAGATAGCATCCTCTTGGATGTTAATCTTGCATGCTTTTTTGAGAGACCATATCTTATTATCATCTTGATCCGAGGGAATATAGAAAATTTTGTTTACCTCAAGATCAAAGCCCAGTTTCCAAAAATTGTACACCAAATGTCGTTTTGCCGCCATAGATAATTTCGGATTCATGGAAGGAGAAATTTCCACATTTTCTGATGCCTTTTCTAGCCATTCATGAGTTGAACTTTCATCCGGATTACCATGGTTGTTAATCCATCTTACGAGTCTCACAAAATCGCTTGCAGAATACCTTGCAAAATCTGTCATCATTTCTTTCTTCTTTCTTGTTTCTTTTTCTTTTCTTCCAGAAATACAATGATAAGTTGATAACAATGTTAACAAACTAAGAGATTTACATGGATGAATGTTTACTACTGAGCAGTAGTTTATATTAATTTGGCAGGAATTGGGTGGGCCCATTTGGGTTGGGGAATTTTGGTAAATCTTATTGCACCCCGTTTTGTTTTATTTTTTTCATTCCTTTTTTATCAGATTACTTTTAAATTTTCAAGATCATTAATTATTTATTTACATTTACAAACTTACCCTTAATTATAGAACATTTTTTTTAATAATTTGTAATAAATGATACTCCCACCGTAATTTTTATTTGTTGTTTTAGAAAAAAAAAATTGTTTCAAATTATTTATCGTTTTGATAATTTAAGGTTATATTTTGTCTATTATACCCTCCTTCCTAATTTGTTTTTTATTGACTAAATTTTATATAATTTTTTTATTTTTATTGTATCTATTTGTTTTACTAAACTTCTTCATATAATATATTTTTTTTGTTTGGTTCCTTTTTTTTTTGTACATAATATATTAAATTTATTGAAAAGAGAAAGTGTGTGAAAAAAATAGGAATTTATTAAAATTAGGGTATAATAGGAAGATGAGGTGCAAAAATACACTTTCTTAATTTGGTGTTTTTTTTCTTTCTAAAATGACAAATAAAAAGAAACGGGGGAGTATAATGAAAACATTAGTTCTTTCTTGAAGGATAATTTTTTTTTGGTTACTCTTGAAGGATAATTTTGAAACAATACCACTTATTAATAAATATAATATCACAATCAACTTTCTTAATTAATTTCTGTAGTTTTTTCAAAAAAGTCTTATATTAGAAGTAATAGTATTTCAAAACTAATATTCCAAAAACATACTAGGTTTAATTTTAAGCCAGATAGAAACAAATATGTTGAGATATTTATGCCAAATTAAATAATAGAAAAATTGTTTAAAAAAAAAGTTAAATAATAGAAAATAATTTTATTTGAAAGAAAGAAATTTTGGAGATATTTAAGTCAAATTAAATAATAAAAAAAAAAATCTATTTGAAAGATAGAAACAAAATGGCTGAGATATTTATGGAAGGAAAATTTTTAGGTTTACGGTTAAGCAAGCAATGATTCAAGCTTATATAATGAAAGATTAAAGATACCTTGATTATAGATATTAAAACCAACAAATTTAATAGAGATATTTTTTCAATAGAATATAGAATAGAATATAATTAAAACATTGTGCATTAATAGAATATATATTCCAATCGGTAAAAATCTTGGACCTTTTTAGCATGTGATCAGATATCTGATTCCTGACTCATGCGTACCGAAATATTCGATAATATCCGCACTTGAGTTATATCCAAACTTGAGTAGTTGGTGGAAAAAAAACGACTATTATTTATTACTATTCTTTTACTAACAATTACTAACAATAGTCCCACATTTTATAAAAAAAATAAGGGGAGTGTATTGAATTGAGATTTTAAAAGACTATTTTGGCAAAAAAAATCTTGAAGATTTTAAAAGATTTTGTGAGATTATATTGATTTTGTGAGATTTTAAAAAACTTTTTTGAAAGACGTTTTACAATCAAGATTTTAACACAAGAATCTGTGAGATTTTATAATCCTGACTTTTGAGATTTCAAATTATTTTATAGATTTTTATGACTCAATAAATTCGATACAAATTTCTTCTTAAAAAAATAATGAATCAATCAATGATCAATAAAAATGATTCATTTCCTTAAAAAAACCAACAACAAATAAAATTAACGAATAATTCCTTAAGAGAATCAACAACAAATAAAAAGAACGTTGCAAGAGGAAAAACAACTATAGAAGAAAAACAATGAATCACAAAAAAAGTTGCAGAATTATTTATTTATTTTTTGGTTGCAAAAAGTTGCAAAATTATGTTTTATTTTTTTCAAAGTGGCATATATAAATGATTGAAAAGAAGCACACTGTTTGCATTTTATTTTTTGCGTATATATGTGTGATGAATAATTAGTCATTCAAGAAGAAAATATGTTAATCGATTGAAAAGTACATAATATGTGTGTGTGATCAACGATTTGTTATTCAATAAGAAAATATGTTAATCAATTGAAAAGTACATGATATATGTGTGTGATGAACGATTTGTCATTCAAGAAGAAAATATGTTAATTGATTGAAAAGTACATGAGGTTGTAAAAGAAAGAAAGTGAACCCCGGGGGAAAAAGTCTTTAGGAGAAAAGAAAAGTCTTGAAGGTTTAAGTGAAATTGTTAGATGTCAAAAGTATTTATATTTTCAACTAAAAAGTTCATCAAAATCCATTTCAAAGAAGAATCCATCAAAATCTATAGACTTTTGAATACCAATAGACATTTTAAAAGTGGTAAGAAATCTCAATTGAATACCAACGAATTTCATTGCCTTGAAAAAAAATCTTAATTGTCTTGATTGAATACCAGAAGATTTATTTAACTTTTGTAAAAATCATGATTAAATACCACAAGATTTTTTTTATCAAAAAAAAGTATTTTAAAATCCTTTAAAATCTCAATCCAAAACACCCCCTAAAAATAAAAAGATTAATAGTCCCACATCGAAACTTTTGCGAAGTAGGATGAAAATTGTAAACTATATATACTAGTGTTTAATAGTCTCACTCACTCACTCACTCACTCATCACTTTTATCCTTACTAAAATTCCAATTGTTGCTGTGTTGCCATTCACTCACCGTAATGTCGCAGTTGCGCCGCCTTTCAATAGACAGAATCAGTGCTCTACCAGATTCACTTCTTCATCGCATTCTTTCCTTTCTAACGATCAAAGAAGCTGCTGCAACAAGCATCCTCTCAAAGACATGGAACCATCTATGGCTCAGACAACTCATCGTTAATTTCAACGACGAACCCTTGCCAAACAACTCAGTCATTGCCGATTATCGAGATAACAATCTATCCATCCTCCAATTCCACCTCAAATCTCGCAACTTCTCCATCGCCAACACCTTCCACCTTTTTGATATTCTAAATTGCAAAACCCTCGTTGTTCTTAACTTGAACAACATTGTTTTCGATGAAGATATTCCATACGTTGATCTTCCCTCGCTCATACTCATTCGCTTGGAATCTGTCACTTTCACATATTATAGTTATATGATCAAAATTCTATCATGTCCCATTCTCCAGTAGTTGGAAACAAAAGATTTAACCGTAAAGAATATTTATCGTGTGCATCTAGGGGTGTGCATGGTTTAAAAACCACACCACACCAAACCATATTTATGGTTTTGGTTTAGATCCAAAACCATTTTAATGAAAAATTGGTTATTTTGCAAAACTAATTTGATATGGTTTATAATCGGTTCGGAACCAATTTATAACCGGTTTATAATAAAAAATAGGTTACTTATTTATAACTGATTCATCTTAAATTTTATTTTATTTTTTATTTTTTTTTAAAATGCATTATTATAACTTTTAATTCCTATATATTTAAACCTTTTTTTTTTACAATAATTAAGCCAATTTTTTTTTGTTTAATTGATTAAAAGAACATATTTAATAATTATTGTTTATAAAAAAAAACATAATTTTTCTTTAATATTATGAATTATTGGTTTATAATCAATTCATAAAAGTTTTTTGCTAAACCCAAACATATTTCAAACTAAGCCAAAAAAATCAGATTTTTTTAAGCCCAAAATAATTAAAATATAGATTTTTTTAAAGGCTATTTCATAGACTATGAACAAAGACCGAGAATTCTGTTTTATCTATATACACAATATCGACAATAATATAAGAATATATAGAAACAGAAGAATAATGAATAGCTTGAGACGATCCAGGTCCCTTTCGATAGATGTCCAAATCCATACCAAAATCCGACTGATTACAAAACAGCCTATGGCCATCATCATTTCTAGGGAAGGATTCCTGTAAATTAGGAAGATCTTTAGTATGAAAAAAGTGGCAATTGTAGTTCTTCTATTGAAGAGGCCCCCGCTTCCTTTGTTGAAGTATGTACAAATGGTTTGGTTGAGTATTTTCTAAGAATACAAAACCATCAAAAATCTGTTTTTTATAATTACTTTAAAAATAAATAAATTTTGTTAAATAAAAAATAATTAAATATTAAAGGGTGGTTGACGGGGGCCGCCCGCCGGGGCGCCGCCGCCAACCACCGTGCCGACCGCCAGAAGTCCACTGGAGGTCGCCGGAAAATCACCACCAGCCACCGTCCACCGCCGGAGCTCCGCCGCACCGGCCACCGGTGGTCCGGCGTTGACCAATTCCTCCACCACCTTATTAATTATTTATTTATTAAATTATATAATTAATTGAATTTGGAAAATTTGTTTTTTTTTTTAAAAACAAACTATTGGACTTTTTTCTTATTGAGCCTCAATTTAAAAATCAATTTTAAACCAATTATAAAAAATTGGATATGGTTTAGAATTGGTGTGGTTTTTTTTTAAAATGGATTTGATTATTAATTTTGGATATGGTTTGGTTAATGATTTAGTTAAGGTTACTTGGATTTTTTGCACACCCCTATGTGCATCCGGATATTCCAAATACACATGTTACAGGGGGATTATCCAAATTGATAAGAGCTAACATTTCTGGAAAGCATATTATGTATGATTTTCTTAACAATGTGGAGCATCTGCAACTACAAGTGGTATGTATCTATACAGAAAGGTTTAGTTTGTTGTTAGTCTACTTTTTGGTTCATGTGTAATTATTATTTTAGAAGAAATTCACACTTGTGTTCTCTGTTACTCATGTAGATGTTCTCCTATCAAATAGAGAGCATGTTTCACAATTTAACCCATATGGAGATTACATTCGACACCATGCCTTGTGATGGGAACTTCAAGTGGAGATGGCTGATTATTCTGCTTGAAAATTTTCCCAAACTTCAAACTCTTATCATTGATGAGGTTGATATTTAAAACTTCAAACTCTTATCATTGAAGAGTGTGTTATCTTTGTGCCCGATGAATTCAGCCACATGTGAACTTTTACTTATTTGAAATTGATGGAGAATGCCACAATGCCACAATGGTTGATAAGCTTGTCGTGGACATTGTGATATTTAACTCCAATATATACATATGATTGCTTGTCTGTGTACAATAACTTCTCCTTTTGAAAAATTGATCTCTCTTTGATCGTTTGTGAAAGTAAATTAAGAGATTATTATCTGAATCACATATAGGAAGGCAATTAATGTATCTACATAGTATCAGTTTAAATAACTAAATAGGAGTGCCTGATTGAAAATCAAAAGTCATGCTACATAGTATTTCCTCCCAATTTGCCACTTAATGTTTTTTTGTGCCTTCATTGGTCTCACTGTTTAATGGTGCAGTGTGCAAACATGTAAACTAATCCAAGCTGAAAATTGTAGGCATCCTATAAAAATGCAACTAAGGATTAGCCGAGGATGCCTAGTACTCCTTACCAATCCAAGCTGAAAATGTTAGAAAATGAACTCATCAATGTTCATTTAATATGCGGAAGTTGAATCAATGTGATTCGAAATGAAAAAGAATAAACACACTAGTCTTGCAGGTCTTGGAACTACCGGTGTGTGAATTGAAAAAAGTGGGAAAAAGTTCACATTGGAGATAACACACTCTTTAGTAGTGTTTATATATCACAAGGTGACTACTAGGGGAATTGGATTTGGTGCTGTAAAATCATCACACAGTAGCACGCTGTTTTCATTTTAAACTGTCCGATTTGATTTTGATGGTTGAGATTGATTTGATTAGAAAGACTCAGTTTTTAATCTAAGCTGTCAGATCTAAATTTAATGGACGAGATTAAAAACTACGTGAAACCGCGTGCTTTTTGGACTGTAGCAAATCCAGGTCCACTACTAGGGATGTGCCCCAAGGGGTACCATGTTTTGTGAACGGGTGGACCACGCACTACTCTTGTCCATTACACACGCAGACTTGGGTTATTTTTTAGTCACAAAATTGATTAATTATTTATTAGATTTATGTAGCAACCCTTATTCTTCATTTGTCTCACTCCAGAATTCCGTAACAACAACGAATTCTCTCTTCTCTCCCTTTTTCTTTCATCAATTTTTTTCTTTTTTACTTTTATGTGTTTCATTGGTTGTGTACTGATATCGTAGTATCAGTTTAAATTGATATCGTCATATCAATTTCAAGTGGTATTGTTATTCAAGAAAGTGTTTCCTTTCCCGATCTCTACAATGCAGTTGTTGATCAGTACAGTTGAACTGAACTATTTTATCGTGAGGACATTAAAGAAACACATAATACACATATTTGCTGCTAGTAGCAGTTGAGAAATAATACCAATAGTTTGTGAAATAACCAGGTGTATACATGAAGTTAATCAGCAATGATTATAATATTTTACATGAGAGAAACCTAAAGTGACTACCAAGCCACACTTTTATGAGGAAAAGTTTAATTTATAAATATGTAAATAAGTTAGTATTATCCTTCAAGTTAGAAAATTTAATTTAGTTACTTTTAACATAACAAAAATGTTCTACCTATGAGATTACTAGTAACCTTAATGCAGCCTAGAGACTTAATGACTCACCGAGATCATCAAAAGCGGGTCAAGATTGTCAATTTTAAAAACTTAAATTGTTTAAAACACCAAAAACTGGACACATCGATCGAATCATCTTTTATGAATTCATACGAGATATATATTTATTTTCTCTTATTTTTATTAAATCACTATATATTAAGCAGATATCTCATTTTGGTCAAAAAAAAAAAAAAAGTAGATATCTCATTGAAATAAAGATAATTGTTAACTATTATTTCCAAAACACAATATATATTTTTGTTAAAATTTTAAACATTTTGAAGTATTTACAATGTGGACGTTATCCAAATTAGAATTTTTCTTATTTTTAATTGCAAAAGAGTACAATAGAAAATCATTTTGGAAAATGAGTTGGATAAAAACTCAAAATAGGAGGATTGTTTCAACTTTCAAAGAATAAAACAAAACATAGCAATAGAACCATCCACCACATGGAAGTAGAAGTTAGTTGATACATGTAACAACAACAAGATACACTTTCCATTTCCATTCAAAAGTTTCACTTTCAGACATAAACCTAGGACTTTCGATTTCCCTTTTGTCTCACAAAATTTCTGAGTAAACAAGGTTGTCCAAAACACCAATTTTCATTAATTTTTCTTCAAAACTTCAAGATTTGGTAGCCATGGCTACAATTGTAGCTATGGTATCTTGTTCAACTACAAATCAACAACCTTTTTCTTCATGGACTCGTGGTTCAATTCCCATTTCAAATCTCACCTCATCACTCTCTTTCAAATCAAGATTAACCTCATTGAATCCACAATTTCGTGCTGCTTTGGTTGAAGCAAAACCAGCTCCTTTATCAACACAACCTAAAGATGATTCCCTCAAGGCTCTTGCTCTTCCAGTTGATCGTGCTGATGATATTCAAGCTGAGACAAAAGCTTTGGCTCGTGCTGTTAATGCTTCTGTTTATAGTCCCCAACTTGTTGCCTCAAGATATGGTTCTAAACCCTTCAAGGTTTTGTTCTATTTCTTCCAAAGTTTGAATCTTTTTCTCAATATCTTTTGTGGGTTTGCTTTGTTTTTGTGAATTTATTTGACCCTTTTTGTGAATTTCTTTTGTGGGTTTGGGTTGTTTCTGTGAATTGATTTGAACCTATGAAACACGGACACTGATAGGGACACCGGACATGACATGGACACTGACATGTCGACACCGATGATAATTTGAGAAAATGACATAATTTTGGGTGTTTCATGTTGACAACCTTAGTTGTGAATATCTTTTGTGGGTTTGGTTTGTTTTTGTGAATTGATTTGACCCTTTTTTGGTTTTGTTGTGTAGGTTTTGGGAAGGGCATTTAAGATTGTGTCTAATTTAGGTTCATTTTGGTTGAAGCTGTTATGGGAGCAAAGAAATGGAGTTGCTGATAAGAATAAAAGGATTCGCGCTATTGAGCTTAGGACTATATTTACTAAGCTTGGACCAACTTTTGTCAAATTAGGTCAAGGGTTGTCTACTAGGCCTGATATTTGTCCACCTGAGTATCTCGAGGAGCTTTCGGAACTTCAAGTATTGAAATCTTCCCTTTTTGCTTGTTTTGATTTTATTGGTGTGTTCTTTTTAGGTTCTGCTGTAACTGTAATGTATAATTGATTTTGAGGAGGCAAAATTGATACTACTGGATGCGTAGAATTGATTTTGATATGTTTGTATGTTCTTGTGTATAATTGATTCTAACTTGAAGCTAGAATTTGGAGTTTTTGTCTCTACAATTGGTTTTTTAGACTCAAATTTATTGTTCAACCCACTTCTAGCTAGAATCAATTTTACATAATCAATTAATGCAAAATCTGTTTTTGTTACTGCAGAACCAAACACACACTAATTTAGCATTGAGAGAAATTTGATTGGTTTCAATATGCAACATAAGATTACTGAGCTATTGAATATTTCATTTTTAACTTGAACAGAGTTGATGTGATGCATTGAAAATTTATTCATCATGTAGTGCAGTCAATTTTGGGTGTTGTTTGGTTTCATGTTGAATTTGAACATTAAGCAGCTTTTGACTATTTATTCACTGGTTCAGTGACTCCTGTCAATCTGCAGCATAAGATTAAGGACATGTTCACTATTTTCTGCATGTTTTGAATGACGATGAGTTTGACAAAATCACGGTGGCACTGCGATTTTGTTAAAGCTCCAAATTGTAGCTTTTGTCGAAATCGCAGTGGCACGCCATGATTCAACAAAACTCAGCTTTATATTACCAGTAACTGTTGTCAATCGAAGTGTTCGGTCTCTTGTTGGACACGAACAATGCTGGTGCTATCCATTGAAAATTTATTCACCGATGAACTCAACACCTTTATAATATTTCTGCTTTGATTTTTTTTTTTTATGGAACTCGATACTTAATCTGTGTGCTTTACATTTACCAGGATGGTTTACCAACATTTCCTGATGAGGATGCCTTTGAATGCATTGAGAGGGAATTAGGTTTACCTATTGACTCTATTTTCTCCTCAATATCTTCATCGCCGATAGCTGCTGCTAGTTTAGGCCAGGTTTATAAAGCTCAGTTGAAGAAATCAGGCAAAGTTGTTGCGGTCAAGGTGCAACGCCCTGGCATTGAAGAAGCTATAGGATTGGACTTCTACCTCATTAGAGGTTTAGGGTTTCTAGTAAATAAATATGTGGATCGATTCACAACCGATGCTGTTGCACTTATTGATGAGTTTGCATTTAGAGTCTTTCAAGAGCTCAACTATGTGCAGGTTAGTTCTTTTGTCAATCACCGAAATCTTTGTTTTAGTAGCAGCTATGTGTGCATCTGTTATCAATTCTGGTGTCTTAGTTTTCTTTGAGAGAAAATAAAAATAGTTGAGGTTGCGAGATTTTAAATTATATAAGATTTTTCTTTTGGGGATTGAATGTTAATTTTGACAGGTTCCTGCAGGAGGGACAAAATGCAAGGAGGTTCAAAAAATTGTATGCCGACAAGGAAGATATCTTAGTTCCTGATGTTTTCTGGGACTATACAAGTGCGAAGGTGCTAACAATTGAATGGGTTGACGGAGTAAAACTTAACGAGCAAGAAGCAATTGAGAGGCAAGGACTAAACGTCTTGGATCTTGTAAACGCCGGTATACAATGTAGTCTCAGACAACTGCTTGAGTACGGATATTTCCATGCAGATCCTCATCCTGGTAATCTTTTGGCGACACCCGAGGGAAAACTTGCTTTTCTTGATTTTGGAATGATGAGCGAGACTCCAGAAGAAGCAAGATTTGCAATTATTGGTCACGTTGTTCACTTGGTTAACCGAGACTATGAAGCTATGGCTCAAGACTACTATGCTCTTGATTTCTTATCTAGGGATGTTGATGTATCTCCAATTGTACCCGCGCTTCGAAATTTTTTCGATGATGCACTTAATTATACTGTCAGCGAGCTTAACTTCAGGACAATTGTGGATGGTCTTGGAAATGTTTTGTATGAATATCCATTTAATGGTGAGATAATGTTATGTTTTTCGATAACTAATCATTTACCAAATTTTCATTGTCTATATTAGAGGAGTGATGTTGTCTATGAAGCACTGACATAGACACCAGACACGATGCCGACATGGACACTTAGACACTAGTAATAGTTTGAGAAAATAGAAGTGATTATATGTAATCACAAGTGTTAGTGCGGATACGCCTTCAATATATGGTGCGACATAGAATGTAGTTGTGTTGATATTTACTGCGTATTCCTAAGTCCTAACTTTCTTGTAGACTCTGATCGTTTATTTTGTTTATTGTTATTTCCATCTTCTGTGGACAGTTCCAGCATACTATGCATTGATATTAAGGTCTCTCACTGTTTTAGAAGGCTTAGCACTATATGCTGATCCAAATTTTAAGGTGCTTGCTGCATCGTATCCCTACTTCGCTAAAAGGCTCTTAACGGATCCAAATCCATATCTAAGAGATGCTCTTATCGAGTTGCTTTTCAAGGATGGGAAGTTCAGGTCTGATACTATCACCATTTATTGCAGTTTATTTGTGGAAAATTCGATTTTTTTTTTTATAAAAAAAACACTTAGATATTGTCATTCGTCTATTATTGATGTTTTACAAAAATCAGAATCTGAAGAAATCTAAAACTGCTTCAAATGAGAAGCTGTAATAATATTTTTTTGAGTAGCTACTCTTGTGTCAAAATCAAAAATAATATTTTTTGTTTTAAATCTCTAAATTATTGAATATTTAAACCATTATTTTATAATATGTAATAAATGGCCCTTCACCAACGATGGATTGGTACTAATGGTAAGGGATTTGGGCCCCTTAAGCAAACAGTCAAGGGTTTGATCTCTGACTCTTGCATATATGGAAAAATTTCGGTCGGGAGGATAGAATCCACGTTGTGTGCCCCACAGATTCCCTGACGAAAATTAGTCACTGCTAAAGGTCGGTAGAAACTTCGTACCTATAACATGGTAACAAAATTTAAGCAAACGGCCCTACAATCTATCATTGTTTGAACTTGTTGATGTAGAATAGTGTATAATGAGTGCACTTGAATATTCATTGATTTTGTCCATCGCAGGTGGAATAGGCTTGAAAACCTTCTAGTTCAAGGGAAAAAAGATAGAGATTTCTCTGCTAAAGAGGCTTTACAACCTGTCCTAAAGGTATTGTTGAGTCCTGATGGTGAAGTTTTGAGGAATCTAGTTATCAAAGAAGCTATTCGTGTAACTGAAGCTTTTACTCTTGGCACAATTTCCGAAACATACCGGTATGTTCCCGACTTTTTGAGGTCTCTTGTCTTCAATGGCATTGCAAAGGATCCGCTTATGATGTCAGAAACCGAAATGCAAAACATGGTAGAGCTTAGAGATCAAGTGATTAGGATATGGAGAAATCTGCAATCCTCTAATGATTTTGATCCATCAATTTTGCTACCAATACTTCAGGTAAGAATCAGCATTTGTCTAAATAATTGTTGAATCCGATTCAAACTTTTTCAGCCTTGATTTTATTGAAATATGTTTACGCCTGAACTCTAGCAAAAAATGATACTTAAATACGAACAGGTCCTTCAGCAACCTGAAGCTCGTAGACTTGGGGGGCGTGTTGTAGGTGGTGTTACTCAACGACTCGGAGCACGCCTTATTATGCAACTACTTGGAGCATCAACAACAGCTTCTAAGTAGATTGTGTTACAGCAATGGCTAGAAAAGGCATGCATATTTCTATGGAATTTGAATTGCTTTTATGATACTCAAGGTTTGTCAAGATATTATTACTGGTTTCATTATCATATTTTGCAGTGGTACAATACATTCTTATTCGAGTAAATATCAAAATTGAAACTTGAAATTGTAAGGTTTGCCAACCTTAGTTCCCCGCATTATCAATATTTCATAAATATCTCTAAAATTGCAAAATGTTAATCAAGTTCGCCCCCTCTGTCTAGATCTGATATCAACTATCAACTACATTGCTGAAATTATTCACTTAGTTTCAAATTCATCGCCGATATTAGCAACTTAATGTGATTCTAGGCAAGGACAAATTTTGTTAAAGTTTTGTAATTTTATGGATTATTTTAGAATATCAACAATGTGGGACTAGTTTGATTCAACCCTACAATTTTAAGGACTAATATGGGTATTTACTCATTCTTATTCATCGATCGATTGGACCTTGTGTCACACAATGATGTTCTATCATTGGTTTCTGCTAATGTTTTGTTTTGTTTTTCCTGTCATGTCAGGTTATTGTGGTCGGGGATGATAGGAGTTACTTATAAGAGGAAACAAAGTAAGCTGTAATTCTTGAAATATTGTTGTATTTTTTTTTAGTCTTGGATGCTGCATTTTAGACGAAAAACCTGTATATATATGATATCGTTTCGTCGTCATTATTGATTATGTGTCATCACAATAAGCATCAAGAGATCACAATGTAACAATGGCAATTGGTCAATAATTTCCCTTGCACATGTTGCTGTTTCTTATTTACAATTGTAGATATTTTCCCCAAAAATTAAAACTATAGAGCTTTTGAATGAGAAAACACATGCTTTAGGAGCAACCATGATCCAATGCAGGTTTTTGTGTCCAACTTGGGAAGTTTTATACAGGCATAAAGGGAAGTTCATAAATTTATTGTCAATTACATTGTTAATTGAGCTTATGAGCCTTTCATCATTGATTATGTATGATTACAATCCAAATTCTATTTTCACTATACAAATTAAGATGTTTGCTGTCCTTCGAATTTGTGCTGAGCTTAACTCAACTCTTACGAAACTGTTTTGTGTGATAATGATGACCACCCGTCACTTATAAACACTTGTCCATACGTCATACAATGTGGGACTTCTCAAAACCCTTCTCACACTTAGCAGGGTGGCTCAACGGATCTTAAATAGAATATGATACCGTCTTAGAATGTTGGGTTGAGCCTAACTCAACCGGTACATAACCAACTTGTAAGATGACTGGTGACACTTTTTATAAACTTATTTTAGACCTTATCCCTATTCTATATGGGTTGTGCAATGGATTCATCAATTTTCAGGTAATTCTCTGTTGCAACAAGATCCATAGAGTCCATGTCAATGGAAGAGTATGTGTGATATATAATTTTGCTTGATTTTATGAATGTCGATCATGTCTATTTTGTCGAGTTTTATTTCAATTAGATATTTGTGTCTTGTAAATCTTTATTGGCAATATATATGCACGAATGGTGATGGTAATAGAGATTATTACGGTATGACTAAATCATTATTATAAGTAAAATCAGTTACAGTATGACTAACTCATTATTAATATTTAAACCATGGTGATTAAGCCGTTAACTATTGATGTTTGGATTTAAGCCGTTGTTAATGATGTTGTTATAATTGTTACTAATGATGTCGAGTTTATTGATGTTGAGTTTAAGTTGTTACCAACGATGTTACTATATTATATTGGTGTCGAACTATTGATGTTGTTTATTGATGTCGGACTATTGATGTTGTTTATTGATGTCGAACTATTGATGTTGATCCTACCAGATGTAAAACTAGAATTGATGTTGATCCTACAAGATGTAAAACTGGAATTGATGTTGATCTTGGTACCGCATCATGAGAGTCTAGGTCGCATTGCATTCTTAAATGCTCTTATGTGTATAATTGTTAATTGTGCATTGTGTTGTTGTATCCCTCTGATAATGTGTTTATAGTGTGTTTCTTTATATGATTGATGAGGAGTTATCCGCCTACTTTTTTGGAAAATAAATAATTATATATATATATATATATATAATTTAATTTTTTTTTATCGGTGGAGTGTTTTGTTATTGTTTTGTGACATTATTCTTATGGTGATTATGATTCAATCTGGATAAGGAAGTTGACCATTACAATTAACATTTTAGGTACGCAAAAATGAGTTTTTATAACTCATCAAACAAACATCTCCTTCGGTACCTAAAATGTTAAATGTAATGGTCAATTTCCTTATCCAAATTGAATCATACTCACCGTAAGAATAATGTCACAAAACAATAACAAAACACTCCACCAATCAAAAGATTTTTTTAAAAGATATATAATTTTTTATTTTTCAAAAAGTATGCAGATAACTTGTCATCAATCATATAAAGAAACACACTATCAAAACATCATCAAAGCGGTACAACAACACAAAGCACAATTAACAATTATACACATAAGAGCATTTAAGACACTATGTATGCAATGCAACCTAAACTCTCTAGATGCATGTGGTACCAAGATCAACATCAATTCCAGTTTTACATCTTGTAGATCAATAGTTCGGCATTAATAAAACATCAATAGTCTGACATCAATAAACAACATAAATAGTTCGACATCATTACTACACTAATATTACCCCGATACTACACCAATATAATATAGTAATTCAACATATTAATAATAACGAAAAAAGCAACATCGTTGGTAACGATGTAAACTCAACATCAATAAACTCGACATGATTAATACAATTATAACATCATCATTAATAACGGCTTAAATCCAAACATCAATAGTCAATGACTTAATCAAAACGGTTTACTTTTTTTTTTGAAGGAAAAAAATTTATTAGCAAATAAGAAGAAACAATAAGGCTCTTATCTTTTTGTATAAGAGGCCAAATACAAGGGGGTGTAATATTTAACCATTCTCTATTGGGCTCGTGTTCGGCCCATTTTGCTAACTCATAAGCAACTTTGTTTGCAGCCCTAGGAACCCAAACAATATTAGCTTGAGGTTTATCATCGAGGAAGAGTTTGCATTGCCGAATCACACTACCTCATTCCCGTCGAACCTTCGCTTTCTCTTTCACAGCCTTCACTACGATTTGAGAGTCCAGTTCAAAGATTACCTTGTCTTCTCCAAGCTTTTCGACCCAATCCATAGCGTCATTCAAACCCATCGCCTCTCCTGTTACCACATCCGCTACCCCAGTTTACTTAATAACGAGTTAGTCATACTGTAACTGATTGATTTTGCTTATAATAATGATTTAGTCATACCGTAATAATCGATATTACGGTCACCATATATATATTGCCAATAAAGATTTTTTTTACAAGACACAAATATCTAATTGAAATAAAACTTGACAAAATCGACATAGAATCATAAAATCAAGTAAAATATATATCACATCACATATATATAAAATTAAAGCATGCTGAGACAATAGAATCATATTCAATTTTTTTTGACAGGAAACTAATTTCATTAATCTAACCGTGGCAATAAATCAAACCGTGGGCCGTGGCAATATTCAAAATTCATAAAAAGCATTCGGACATGTTTAGTAGCTTCCTGATATATTAAAGAAAGTATATCACATAAACAACATGCATATTAGCCAAATTAAAAACATAATTAATAATGTACCAAAAAAATAAATAAATTAATAGACCAAACGATAATTCAATAAAAGGATATAGTCAGCCCTCTTTTTACTAGGTTCTTTTTAATTAATTTTCTTTCAATAGATGTTCCTAGTTTTATGTAGAGCTGTAAAAAGGGCCTTAAGGGGCCGACCCTTTAAGGGGCGGACCCACTTATTCCTGATTATTAATTTTATTTAAATTTTAAACACAGTTTTTTTAGGGTGCCGATCGTGGACAGTGCTGATTGAAGAAAACGAGAATAAGTTCACGACACTAGAAAAATTGTTTAAAATTTAAATAAAATTAATAATCAGGAATAAGTGGGTCCGCCCCTTAAAGGGCCGGCCCCTTAAGGCCCTTTTTACAGCTCTAGTTTTATGCCTATTAATATTTATTTTACTTTTTCTATAACTTTTTTTAGGAACCAAACTTTCTATAATATTTTTATTGTTTTTTGTTTTGGTTCTATTTTTATGCATAGATTCATATTTTTTTTATTGTTTAGTGAAATTTTTATTTAGATTGTTCTATTTTGTTCATATCTATAATATGTTTTATTCATATGTTTTAGTATATCATCTTTTTATTGCATTTATCTGTTTTAAAAAAAGTTTTAGTGAATTTTTTATGCGTATAGATTTCATGAACCGACCCGCTTAGTCCGACCCGATAAGCAAAAGCCTACATGGCCCAATGGGCCGACCCACTGATTTTCATAGTTTTTTTTTTTTGAAAAAAAAAAATTCTACTAAATTTATAATCTGTTTTGTTTTTATTTTTAAGCATATTATTTTTCAATTTTTTTATATTTTGTTGTCAGTGAAATTACGATGAAGAATACAAAACTTGAAATATGATTATTAATTTTTTTTTTGGTAAATTTGATAGTAATCAATTTTAATATATAAATAATCAATTTTAATATATAATATCAATTTTAATATATAATATAATAATATATTAGAAGTAGATGATGATCATGGCCTTTGCTTAACCATTACATGTCACATAGAGTAACTCTCAACTCCAGTTAGGGATAAAGGATATAATAAATAGAAATTTTCTTTTGGCATTCCTTAAACTTGCGCATTATGTAAAATTTTGAAAATACTTTTATCCCCTAATTAACCGGCGAATAAGTTTCACCATATAAATAGAGGATGAGTAAAAAGTATTCAAATTTAACAATAACAAAGTTTGAAGATTTGATGCTTCCAAAGAATATTTTGATTTTTTTTTTCATTCACTAGTTAAGTAGCGAAGTGTACCTTCATACACAAACATTGTCCTCCTCCACTCTAAACCCTTCCGAAAACCACAATTAATTTTCACAAAAATCACGTTTTCAACACATACCCAAAACATCAAGGAACTCCATAGACATGACATTGAGCTGAAAGCAAAGATGATGTGAATTTAAATTTTTTCTCATTCCTCAAACAAATAACCTAAGGTTGATGAGAAAACATCTAGGATTGACGAGAAGCCGATCAAAGAACATAAGGGCGATGAGACCAAACAAAGAACCCATGATTGTGGAAAGGTGTTGTGGTCCCACGGAAGATCGTCCTAATTTATGTCTTCTGCATAGGGAAAGGTTATTTAGGTATAAAATATATGTTTTTTACATAAAAATATAATTTTTCAACATGCTTATTTATCCGCAACATGCGAGATTAATTTAATGGTGCCAACTACAACTTGAAAATGCAAATGAAAGAACGCTAAAAAAAAACGCTATAGTCACGACGATGAACACTCTACTAAACATTCAATTTTTTTTTTAAAAAAAATATATCGTCCAAAATTGTGAAAAGAATAAAAAGAAAAAAAAATTATAGTCTCCTACCGTCCAAAATTGTGAACACAAAAGTGATTGATGAAGATAGGAGAAAAAGTACCTTTGTAGAGATTTGGCAGCTACACGTGTTTGCATCAGGATGTGCCACGTGTACTATTTGGCCGGTATTGACGGTTGAGACACTTGGTTGTGCCCCTTGATAAAGGAACACTTGGGACATCATCCCATGCATGTATCTTTGTCTGTTGCAATTAACCTGTTTTTCTTCCCTTTGTTCTTGCTGTTTTCAAGCACCATGTGCCTCTACTGCTCCCATTTAATAAAAATTTGAGACGGTAAAAAAAATGCTACGAAATGTTTCGGCACACCATAAAATTTCACATTGTTTGAAAATTGAAATCCAACAAAATACTTTTTACAAAGAATAAAATTGTGAGGCTCAAACATAGTAAAAAATAGTAAATTGTGTTGTCAATGAATTGCGCTTGTGTGTGTGCGTTTTTGTTGTAGTTTGACTGTTTATATTACATGTTAGAGCTGATTCTAAGACTTTCATGGTTTGATTGAGTCAAGTTCCACAATCTTTATACTTCTTTTTCATTTAATCTACAATTTTATTTCTTTCGCTTAAAAAATAATTAAATATTATCATATATGCATCTTAATTTTTTTGTTTTGTTTTTTATAGAAGTTAAAATTGTATTTGAAATAAGTTATCTAAGCACAAGATGTGCCTAGACAATCGAAAAACAAAGGTTTGTAACAAATAAATAAAGATAAATTACAAATCGTCACCGACACTCTAAAGAGATTAGACCACTAGTGATTAAAACCATAATAAAACCCTTCAATTTTGAATTAATCCACCACCAAGGGTGAATCTTCACTCTATTGACAATATATCTTCAACCGCTAATTATAACTAGTTAGAAAAAATCCCACCCCGCCTAAATAAGTAGTGTTTCATTGGCAAACTTATAGTTAATAATATTAGGGCCCGTTTGGTGCACAGGATAAGAGACAAGATATGATAACTGTATCATATCCTGCCACAATCCAGTGTTTGATGATACAGCAGGATATGATAAGTTAATCCTGAAGTTTATCCTATCCTGTCTCTCTAGTTATAATTCTTATCCTGAATTTGAGCTGGGTTACTAGCAGGATAGGATAAGAAGAAAAAAAAATTACTGATTTATTTTATAAAATATATTTTAAAATACATAAAATAAAATTAATAAAATATAAATAATTAATTTTTAAATATATATGTGATTTTCTCACAGGGGTAATTTTGTAATTTATATATTCTAAAAAATCAAAATTTTACTAAAATTACAATATTTTAAAGTAAAATGATTATTAAAAAATTGACAAATAGGGATATTAATTTAAATTTTATAAAAAATTAAATATAATTATTTTGCAATAGTAGTTTTATTATTTACGTATGAGATATATCATATATTTATTTAGCTTATCTAACATGTATATATTATTGAGTTATTTATTTAATCATGATTCATATAAAAAATTAAACTTGATTATTTTCTCATGATTTTTATTTTAAATTATATAAAGTTATTTGATTACTTATTTATATTTTTTATTTATAAAATTCAAAGTATTACAAAATAATTTTTAAAAAATAATAATTGTTTTACAAGAGTAATTTTGTCAATTAAATATGTTATATATCTTATCATATTATTATGAGCAAGTATGTATTAAAAACAAAATATAATAGTTATCATGTTTGTTATCCTGTGTGCACCAAACATAGGATATGATAACTGAGTATAACTGTTATCCTGCTGTTATCTTATCCTATCCTTATCCTGTTTTATATCCTATCCTGTTACTATGCTATCCTGCGCACCAAACGGGCCCTTAGAGTTCAAGTGTGAGTTATCAGAATTACGTTGATTATGAATGAAGTCAATAAAAGATATATAAAATTAAAAATGATCTATTTACTTAGAGTTTTAATTTTTTAGAAGTGGTTTATTTTTAAATTTGTATAATATAGTCGAAACAACTTATAATTTAGATAGCGAAAGTAATAGACTAGAGCTTATTACCCTTGTAGTTATCCTACTTAAAACAAATCAAATCCACTTTATGATTCAATTGCCCACAATTTTATTTATTTCAATTTTCAACCAATAGTACAATATTGACTTCGATCATCGTTCTCTCATGGTGGGTTACAGTTGCAATGTGAAATCATGTTCATGTTAATTAACGTGTCTAAATTAAGATCTCAAAAGTGTTCCAACTTTCAATATTTTGTATATTAATATTTATCCTATAGTTTCCCAAGGAGAGCAAAAATGGAAGGCAAAAAAGCAAGAAACAAGGGACACTAGCAATTCAAAAATATTGATTGAGTTCCTTGAATGTGAAGACAAGGAATGAAAAGTTCCTCGGTTGAACAAATTTTGGGAGGCAATAGCATTCTTGATTTTGGTTAATGTTTCACTTTATATATACCTTCTAATGAATCTAATGCTATTTTTTTAGTATAAGCTTTCTATTTTGGACTCTTAGGTTTGGATTTGTCTACCTTTCAAACTTTGATCATTAAATTAAGATTGGAGTATATTATTGTATTTTATTTGATTTCTAGGAAAGGTTAATGAGTAATTTTGTTTTGGATTTGCATTATTTTATGGTACGTCATGCTAATAAACATCTTAAGGGAATTATGTTAAAATTGAATTTTCTTTTGTCAAATTTTTTATTTTTTTTTATAAAATTGACCGCACAAATTTCAACATATACAATTGATATCTTGAGACACTTGTTAAAATATCAAATTTACCACTTTCATGTCCGATTAATCTAACGATCAATATATATATGTACTAACTGCAATAAAAACTGTTAGACTTAACGAGATAAATTTTCTCTCTAAATCTAATGGTTGCTGCAATTGTTGTATCATAAAGCAGATGTAAGGACCTGACTCTGAATATAAACTTTATGAAGGAGAAAATACAAACTGTGATTTTCTTAGATTTTTCTAAATTACCCTTGAAGAATTGTGAATAGTTTATTCAACAATTAATGAAAATTAGTCACATAAATAAATTTATAAGTAAAAAAAAGTTTGTTTGTAAATACTATATACAAATCTACTCATATGGACATGACTTATTTTTATTGATTCTTAGATAAATATATGTCTCACCTTTTTAATCATACAATTACTTTGCCAATAAAGAAAATACAATATTTTGAGTGCATCGAATCGAAATTCTCCTATATATCTCTTCAAAAGATGTTCTGTTTTTTCTCTTTGCTTCTCTTGGGACCCAATAAACTGACATGTCTTAAGAAAGGGACAAAAGAGAAGAGGCCACACCATATCTTCATTTTCTCCCATAATTACTTCTTCTACACCCCCCCCCCTACAACTCCATGTTCTCCAATTGAATCTCTTATTTTTCCTTAAGCAATTGCATTTAATGCACATTCATTCCCTTGTTACTACAAATATACTTCTTCTTGTGCTGCTACCATATCGTCACTTCATTTTCCTTAACCCACAACAAAAGTTTTATTAGCTCAAAATTTCACAAGCATCTTTGTCTTAAAATGTCATCAAGTGAATACATTCTTCTTTTATTTCTTTTCTTTTCCTTGCATGCATGCAATGCTCGGCAGCATCCGAGTTCTCTAGATAAGATCGAGAAGAAACCTCACTTCTCCCTTAAGGTTTGTCTTCCTAACTAGCATAAATAGATGCATTTCTTAGTTACAAATGAAATTGGTTTTATAAGTACGCGATCGTAGTTATCAGTGACATCAGGGTTTTTGATGTTTTACTTGCATATGCACCTTACATATGCATCTTTAATATTGACAATTGTTTTTTACAATACTAGCTACTAGAAAAAGTTGAAATAGAAATATAAACTTAATGAGTGAAAAACAAAATTCGTCTCTAATTTTGTCTCGTAAGTGTTAGACAACCAAATTTGCTTAAGGGTTTTATTTTTTTCGTCTTTAATTTTTGTCGTTATTAAAAAAAAATCTAGTAGACATTAAAGATCGTGAATATGATTTAAAACCTTATTCATATGTTGATATCAATACATGTTTGTTTTTGAAAAAAATCGATCAAAATTAATTCATATTTAGGGTTTATATATCTATTTTTTTCTCTAATCAAGTTTTCATTTTAATTATGTAGATTGTTGAGAAAAACGGATTTGATTCCTTTCTGAAGAAGGTTAATGAAGGCGATAATAAAATGAAAACTCAAATTGTTGATGATTCAGAGAAGCCGAAACACCGAAGGAGTACCAACCAGAGGATGTTGAAAGGTGTGGGAAAAATTTCAATTGGTTTACAAAGTAAATCACAAGTTTCAGTTTCATCATGGCGTGTGCCACACAAGAAGCATAGTGAGAAGCATCCTGGATTTAATTTGGACTATTCACCACCTAAGACACATCCTCCTTCTCACAACTAAGAATTAATATGTTATGATATGATCCCTAGTTAGTTATAAACTGAATATTTAAAACAATGCATACACAAAGCCTAGCTATGATCTATGGTGTGAAATGTTTAATTAGTTTTGTTAGCATATAGTATGTGACTACAGAAAATGACTGTATGTGTTCTTAATTATATATATAATTAATTAAACATATGTTTTAATCTAGTTAGGTATATATAGTTCTTTTTATTATATTAATTAAGAACTAATCATGTCTTTTTCTTTATTAACATATCAATGTATGCCATTGGTGCTTAATGAAGATCAATATATTATGGTCTATTTTCTCTTCATTTTACGGTTAATATATCTATATTTATATTTATACGCATGAGTGTGGTTAATGAAGTCAACTATAGTGCACTTGTGAAGAAAAGTGATTAATTAGGGCTATGGTATATTATTGACATTGATTTTATAATCATGTCATGTGCATGTCCATTAATGTTTTTGGATATTTCTTCATACAAGTATTTGAATCTTGGATACGTTTTCCTTAGGATCTTAGTCCTCGACATCAAGGCATGGCTAACAATAAACCGGCCAAACAGAGTATACTTAATTTATCAAAATTTAGGGCCGGTTTGAACTTGTCTTATTTTCAAGCTTACGTAAATAAATGAACTTTTATGTTAATTCAAAAAGTTTTACTAAAAAAATTGTATCTTTATAAGCTATTATCTCATAAACTAGCTACTTTGAAAAACTTATAATAATATAATTTTTTTTTTTATTTGTATAAATTGTTTCACATAAATTCAAAAATAAGACAATCAAACGGATCCGATGCATTGGGTGAAACATATAGGGGAAGAAGTATGTTTGATGGTCCCTATTGTGAGGGAGAGGTGATGAATGTAAATTTAGATTATCTTGTTGGAATTACATATTATTGTTAGTGGAAAGGTACGTTACTATTATCATATTATGCATGCACCATTTTGTTTTAAAAGAAAGTAACGAGTATCTAGTGAGAATGGAATCAATTGATAATTATAAGAGACTAAAACATTCAAATAATGATCAAAATCAATGTTAAAGAATTAAAAACGATAACTTTCAATCACATATGCAGTCGGAGTCGACTCAAGCATAAAGTTACTAGAATTGTCGCTTTTAGCTTTCAACAAAAAAGTTTCATATACTAAATAAAAAAAAAAAAAAGAGTTTCATATACAATAAAAAAGGCCCCATATACATGCAAAAAAGTCTAGTAAAATTTGTTTTGGAATCTCACTTACTTTTAAAAATGATTGAACCGATCATGTACGTAATAGTTGAAGTTCAATATTTATTTGGAGAATGTTAACATGTGCATATATGGCACATGTTAAGGTAGTAAAAATAGAAATTATGCCTTAGAATTTGTGCATTTTAACTTTTCAAGCATTAAATGTCTTGTATCAGGAATAATGTTAGCAACACACTTTTTAACAAACACACTTCAACACACTCTTTTTTATTGGTTGAAATTCACATGAGTCCCATAAAAAAATGTGGACCCATATAATTTTTGTGGGACCCATGTGAATTTCAACCAATATAAGAGAGTGTGTTTGTTAAAGAGTGTGTTGCTAGCATTCCTCTTATTTTAGAGTGTAAATGAGCATATAGTAGTTAGATTTGAAAATTGAAATTAAAGTTTATCTTTTCATTTTTTATCCTTATAAAATTTATAATGTTTTTTCGTGAGCTTAGTTCAGTTGGTAGCGACATCACAGTATATGTGCAAGAGTCCGAGTTCGAACCCGATACACTTCACTTATTCACCTTTAAAGTGGATTTTCTAGCCACTAGGCTATTCGGCAAAAAAAATTATAATTTTTTGCTTTTAATATTTATAAAAATATGTATTTATTCATTCAAATTGAAAATACATAGATCATTACAAATTTAAGATTGTTAAAAACTGAAAAAAAAGGTGAATCTACAAACAATCTGACAGCACCTAGGTTAATAGCATACAAAGACATCATGAAAGTGCCTACACATATGACAAAATAAAAGTAACCAAAATATTCATATTCCCGGATCTGCAATGTTGACGTCCAAGTATTCATCGGATCTGTAATGAGTTGAGTAGATATGTCAATTTGAATCAATGAAACACGTACTAAAAGGAAAAACCAACAAACGCCGCACAAGACGACCACGAACACAACGTCGCATAAGACGACCACAAACACAACGCCGCACAAGACGAAAAAAAGAGTAGAAACAAATATATGTGAATGATCACTTATTTAAACGAAAAGGAAAGAATAATTTTTCGCTCTTAATCATAGTAAATATGTTTCATTTAATGACGAACTAATTTAGGAGATCAATCTTGCTATCTATTAGCAGAGAACCCAATTGAAACCAAAAGATTGTATATAAGAGATGTTAATAATAATCTCATCTAATTGGAATTGTGTAAAAAAAAAAACTCATCTAATTGAATTACATGTTGAGGTATAATGGCAAGACATGTTTCGGTATTCCGTACCTAACAAGGGACATAAGATGCAACAATTTCAAGCATGTGTCTCCTATGAAAGCAAATACTACTAATAAGAACGCAACTCAAATGAAACATAAAATCTCAATAAAGGTGAATTGGGATTGTAAAAAGGAAAACTAAACCAGTTTCTTGGAATTAACATTCAAATCTTAACGAATGTGACAAGAACCATATATCAACATTCCCAATATTATATGGAGTTACCACCAGACAACCTTTTTGCGATTGTGTTTGTCTCACTCTCACTATGATATTTGTATTCAATCTCATAATTTTGAATCCCGAAGAGAAAATCTTTAGGAGTATGTTAGAGTTGAATCTTCGCTCCTCAAATGCGGTTGATTGTTCTAAGACTTAATTTGTATTTTAACTCTTAATTAATTTTCAGGTTTTGATTATGCGCCCGTTTGAATTTTGTTTATTTTTAAGCTTATGAAAATAAATAAACTGTTTTCGGCTCTTAGAATTAGGTATTGAGTCTAAATCATTCTTACAAAATCGGCTTGTAAGGTGAGAATTGCCACTTACTTATAAACACTTGTCAACGCCATCTCACACCCTCACGCCCAGCACTATTGAGTTTGATGCGTGGATATAAACGGTGGATGACTCGATAGCGGAAACCTGATAACAGGTGGCCCAACGAATCGGGGAGAGACTCTGATACCATCTTAAAATTTGGTATTGGGTCAAACTCATCCTTACAAAAACGGATTATCGGTTGATTGTTCCGGCAAAGGATAATTGTTTTGCTTTTCATCCCGATAGTTTAGTCTCAACTTGCTCGACTAACAAATTAGCAAACTTGATGTTAGCATGTGGAAGAAGCCATCGACAGGAAGGTTTTAAATGCAACATTGATGTATCATTCAATTCAAATAGCAACAACACTGAAATCGCATATGTATTAGAGATGAAAATGTCCATTTTGTGTTGGCCAATAAAGAATGATTGTCGCCTATATGTGTAGTTTACGTGGGAGAGGCTCTTGGACTATTATCAGCGCTTAATTGGGTCCATGAAAAACATTGGGACCAATTGATTTTGAATTGGACTAAAATTTGGTTGTTGACAATTTTTCTTCTCAAACGTATCATGCTACAAAATTTGGTGATATTCTTCGTCATTGTAGATATATTTATGGCTTAATTAGTCTATTGGTCCCTTAAAGACATTTTAGGTTTTACAATGGTCCCTTAAAGAAAAAAAAGGTCTGGATTGGTCCCTTAAAGAAAAAAAGGCTCGGATTGGTCCTTAAAGACATATATGTTTGCCATATTGGTCATTTCCGTTAAATTTTAACTCCAAATATAACAAAAAATTCCAATGGTTAAAATTTTAAAAATTAATAAGGTTTTTGGTGGACCATTTACACTTAATGACATCCACAATTCAGTCAACTAAAACTAACGTTTTTTGTAAAAAATTGACGGAAAGGACCAATGTGAAACATATGTGTCTTTAAGGGACCAATCCGGACCGTTTTTTCTTTAAGGGACCATTGTGAAACCTAAAATATCATTAATAGACTAATTATAGAGAAAGTGGAGAACGGACCTACCCTTTCATGTAGGGTTGCAATGCTTCTACCAACTATGTAATGAATAATCACATGGTATCAAATCATATATTTCACGAAGAGTTGTATGGTTCCTCCCATCTTGGATTCGTTCAACTATAGGCTACACTATTCAAGCACACTCACCATGTGATTTCCAACCTCAGTTGATCACAATATGGATATTCTAGGATTCTTTAAAATATACTCCCTCCGATTCTATATATAAGAAAAATTTGACTTTTTAAATTCATTGTAGAATTGACGTATCTAGACAATAACATAGTCTAAATACATTAGTTCTATAATGAACTTAAAAAGTGAAATGTTTCATATATAAGACTGAAGGGAGTATATCATATCCAACTAATTAATATTTAATAAATCAACAAAGACCAAAACATAGAAATAAAATTTCTTACACTCTAGTGTCAAGTGTATTAGGAGACAATAAATAAGGTTGCTAATACTTTAGCTAAGACAACCACATCTCTAGCTAGTATTCAACCTATGTATGGTTGAGATGCCTCATTGTATTAAACGCATTTTAAGTAAAAAAAATGTTAACTAGAGTCCGAAACAGATTCTATTTTAGTCTCAACCCAAGTTACTCACGTTTGGTAAGCTCATTAGTGAAACTGGATGACATCGAAGGCGTGGAGAAGATTTTGCAAGAATGGAAATCTGGAAATACAAGATTCTATTTTGAAAAATTATAGAAGAATGAATCACGTTCCATTTTTTATTTTTTTAAATAAGATGACAAAAAATACTGATGTGACAGCTGAGTCATTTAAGTGACTTGTCAGCTTTGACTTAGTCAAAATTGAATTTTTACAAAAAAGATAAAAATAAGGGGCAAAAACTACTATTTTGAAAGATAGAGAGCCAAAATTGCAATTTTTTAAAACATAGTGTGCCAAAAATGCAATTTATCCTAAATTTATCTTAACTAGTATAAACTTTTTGCCTTAAAAAAAAATAAACGCCGGTGTAGCTTGAAACATTGCCGCCGAAACTCACATACTAATTTCAAACGCTTCTCTTTTTCAAAATCTCAAATCAAAATTTCAAAAGTATTCATTCGCAAAAACGAAACTAGAGAAATGAATTCGAATTCGAAGAACGCAGGTTCATCCTTAGATTCCTTAATGTCTTCCTTCAACGCTCGCATTTTACAGCTTCAAGAACTCGTAATCGCGAGAAACAGTGAGTTTTTTTTATTTATTTTCAACCAATTTTCAATTTCCTCAATATATTAACTTAATTTGATGAATTTGTATAATTGTTGTGTTTCTTAGTGTACCCGGCGAGTAGTATTGCAGATCTTTCTGCTGTTGATTCTGCTGTCACTGCTATGGAGATTCAGGTGCAAGCCATTAAGGATCGATTTCGCGATGAAATTGAAGCTATTCCTAAAACAAAGGTACTTTCTTTGATTTAAAATGGTTTTGATTTTGTGAATTAGCTGTTTGTGGAATTAGGTTAACAAATTGAAGAAATTGTAGAATGATTGATGGAATTGAGAATGTTCCATTAATTAGGTCATTCATTCATATGAACTAAACTTGTGAAATTTTTAAAATGATTCATGGAATTGTGAATACTATGTCAATTAGGTCATTTATTCATTGGTAATTTAAAACAAAATTGATTTTTTTAGTCAAATGTTAGTGGTTAAATTGTTAGGGAGGGAGGGTGAGAGGGAGAGAGAGTGAGAGTGAGAGAGAGAGAGAGAGAGAGAGAGAGAGAGAAGTTGTTAATAGCAGGGTGTAGCCCTATAGACCTCCTACATATTACTCCTTTAGCATCCCAACTCATATCGCTTTGTTTTAGCCAGAGATCAAACTCGGATGCTCATGATTGTTTTCGATCTTAACTAAAACTGATTAGTCATTAACTACTTAAGTGTAACCAATTGGTTGATAATTTTTTATTTGAAGAATTATTGTAAAAGATTCAACTTCAACAATTTCAAGACCAAAATAGTGGTTAACTCACTTTATAAAATATGTTTACTCAAATGCACCATAAGATCCTTTGTGGGAAATGAGTGGAGATTGGGATGGAGAAATTTGATGCAAAGATGAAAGATCCACACCCAATTGTAGATGTGAGTCTTGAGTAAAATTAGCCCTGTAGCTTGTGAAAGAAAAAGTAAACGATTTCTTTTAAAGATTTTTCCCTCCTTTAGGATTTTTTGGCAGTTTGGAAGAGAAAAGGTGGAGAATCTCCCACCTTATTTGGGAGAATACTTTTGAGAAAGAGGGGAGTAGAATGTTCCTAATATTGTTTTAGTTTTATGAGTGTTATGAAAAGAGAAAAAGGATATTGAGAATTTGCCCAAGTCCTCAATAATCTTCCTCCAGTATATTTTTTGAAATCCCACATATTGGTGGATTTTAGTTTTACAGAGAAAAATAAACCTCCATTGCAAAGTGGAAGACTATTGTATCTTCTCCTTCGCTTTCTTTCGAAGCCCTCCCTTCCTTCTCTAACATTCAAACAAAGCCTCAATAGATTAATTTGTTTTTTACTGTTTGCAAGATGAAGGGGAAAATTTGGATGATTGGTGTAGTAAATTGTTAATTGATTACGATTGAATTTAGTTTTCTGATCTTGCTGCAGAAACTTATCAATGCATGCCTGCAGCAGCAAAAGAAACTGCAAAATATGTCTCTTCACATTCCCTCTCAAATGGCTGATAGAATGACACTGTCAAATTCGGAAACTACTCAAACTAGTAGATCGTAACTACATTTTCTTTAATCCTGTTTGTGCTTTGGTTTTAATGAGTGTGTTGAGTGATATCATGTTGGTGAATTGCTGTTGTTCCTCAGGTTGTTTGCTGAATTTTCTCAACAAGACTCTGGATCATTTGAGGCTTTGAAACATGATGTGGAGCCTGCCGCATTGCCTAAGGTAATCTAAATATGTTTTTGTTCAATTGTTGTTTTGTTCCACTGTTACACACCTAACATGATCTCTGCCCCTCTAGTTGCGAGACTCAAAGCCTGGGTACCTAATGAAGCACCGACAATAGACACGGCACTGTCACATAGACATAAGTAATAATTTAAGAATATAAATGTGATTGAATGTAACCACATTTGCAATATCAGACTCCAAATAAACATTCAATCTGAAGTGTTTGTGCTACATATTTAAAAGTTTGCATGATCGCTATAATTTTTTTTGAAATATGTTGATACTTTCTTGCTTTAAATTACTGGATTAGGTTCACCTATACTTTCTATTATAATCCTCCCATTCCTTCCCAAACATTAACATTTAATCATCACAAGTGGTTATACTTTAGAAATTATAACTATTCTATTGCCTTGCATTGAATGTTTCTATCTTTCATTTCTCTTCAATCTATAACCCTCTTGAGATTCTTTTACCCTGGTCTCAATGAAGCTTAGCAATTTTCTTACTTTTAGTAGATGTATTGTCACGATGTTTCTTCTGTTTTCATTTTTAGGAGAAAAAAGGTCGTGCTCCTCCACCAACGTGGTTTGTCACTGGAAGTGAACTAGATTCATTGTCTTCGTAAGTAACTGAATACTTTTTGATTGGTTAGACAGTCTTCCGCTAGATCATATTCAAATGCATTATAAAACACATTCATATCATCAGCAACACATCAATAAATTTGTTTAAAGGAAAGTGTGCTAAGCCTAAGGGTATTTTTTAATAGTCTATAGTAAAAGTAGTAAGTTTTTATGGAATGCTGTGCATTCAATGTATTTGAAATTGAAATACTTAATTCTTTTTATAAATAAAATAAATAATTTCTTTATTTGGAATCCTTGAACATTGCCCTTAGGACAATTGTTAGCATGACCCTAGTTTAAAAGATGCCTTTTCATTGTAATGCCCTTGTAGCTCTGGTTCCTTTAATTTTTCTAGCAATTTTGACTCAAATTAGTACATGTTGTAGAAATCCAAATTTTTTGCAAGCAGGTGGTGTATCATTTAAAATGTTTGAAGAAATGTTGACTCGATCATTAAGACATTGACAGGACAGTAACCATAACTTCCATATTTTGCCAACTTTTTTGTGTGTATTTGTGTTTCCTATTATTTTAAGTTATTAGGCTTCTTTGGTTCTGAAATTCTTTTTTTTTTTTGGGTACAATTTGGTTCTGAAATTCTTCTCTACATTACAGATGCATTATATACTTCACTACTATCTGCTTAACACAATAACGCAAGGCTTGATATTACAGATATATGAGGGGTAGGCTTACACTAGAGAAGGTGAATGCAGTAATCACAGATATGGCCTCTTATGCGGAAGCAAATGCTCAACTTCTCACAGCCCCTAAAAAGAGGGTACAAGTAAACAAATTTCTTCATAATTGTACATTACATTGGTTACAGTTTGCCCTTGACAATTTTTTTTTGCTTGTCCATGTAGTTGGCAGAAAATCTTTGGGAAAAAGCTCTGGTGAGTGAGATCTCTATTTTCACTTCAACAAATGTTTTCTCAAAAAATTGAATTGAATTGATTTGTTGCTCTACTTAAACATCGGTTTATGCGAAAAGAAAGGTTGTCAATAGTTATTTTCAAAATGTAGGAAATAAGAGATATTGGAGCAACGGAAGGGGTTAAAGGAAAACACTTTTTTCTTGAAGCTGATATAAAAGGCCCAGCACTTAAACTTGACAACACTGGAAAGGCAATATTGACAGTGAGTATTCTTCTTACAAACATGCTATTTTGGCGAAGCCAAACTTGCTCTTCAATTAGTTGTCACAAGTATATATGCTCATGTATGTATCTATACTGGATGGCCAAGCACATTACATTTTCCATGTCACCTAAACTTTCCCACATTGTATGAGATAAGACATAAAAATGTATTTATAAGAACCCACTTAGGTTGGTGCATTGGTATTGGCTTGGGACCTGAGAGTATGCTCCTCTTGAGGTCTGATGTTCGATTCTCTCTGATGCTAATTTGAGTGGGCTAATTTAACTTATTCAAAAAAAAAAGTGGAGGCTCCCTTTCTTGCCAAGTCTCTACAGTAAAGATAATAATAGAAAATATCGGACAAACCACATTCTAACTTTGTCCGATATGAGATAAATATCGGACAAACCATATTCTAACTTTGTGAATTCAGGCAATCAAAATATGTATTTTTTTTTATCTTGGTTACATCTATTTGAAGAAATTTCATGAGTATGTCCTCTTTGCCGTCCTGCAGGTTCTTCGACATCTTGGTCGCATTAGCGAGACTCGTGTTGGACATCATCGTGTTTTCATTTTACATAAGCCTCACTAGGAAAAGTTAGTCTTGACCGTATTACTATGCATTACTGTTTGTATGTTCAAGATTTGTGTGCGTGGAAGTATGTTTTCACTTCAGTGCGAGAAAATGTATTTATATGTATGCACAAAATCACTCTATCCTCTTCCTCTTTCAAGTTTCAATAATATAAGATCTTGATTTACTTGGTAATTAAAAACAATCTCTACAAATACGATAATCTTTTACATTAATTGGTAAATATTTGCACACTTACATTGTCCTAAATCACAAATTGGTAGAAGCAAAAGCAATTTATTCTAGATTTTCCCTTCCATATTCAAAGAGTAACACACACATACACACAAAGCCAAATAATTATACATAACGTTTTTTTTTTGGTTCCACATAACGTATTAAACAAGAAGCCAAAATAATTACCATAAAGAGACGCATCTATATATGAATATTTGCAACAAGACAAAGAGGATTCTTCTTGTGTTGAGTGATCCCAGGCAACGTTTCAGTATCAATATCTTCCTTTACTAATCCATGTGGTAATTTCCAATTAAAAGAATTGAGAAGATTTGCAAGGATAAGTTCCAATGACGCAACTGCCATAGACATGCCAGGGCAAATTCTATGACCACCTCCAAAGGGTATTAGTTCAAAATCTTGTCCAATAAAATTTATAGAACTTTCTAAAAATCTTTCTGGATAAAATTCTTCTGGATTTTTCCAAAAATTATGGTCTCTTGGAATAGCCCAAGCATTCACATAAACTATTGTCTTGGCTGGAATCATATATTAATACGAGAACCTATATTTTTTTTTTATAATTTTTACGGAAATCTATATTTTTGTTTATATATTTCTACTCATATATTAATTCAAGTGTCTATTTTGTGTGATATATATGAACAAGTTTAATAATATTATATATTAATACAAGTGTTCATATATTTGCTACTATTATAAATAAATATTATCCCAACAAAGTTTAATACTATTCATATATGAACAAAGATTTTTTTTTAAGACTATTCATATATATATATATATATATGAACACGGTGTTCACCGATAAATATACAATTATGACTGGCGTCAGTGGCATTTAGCATACACAAAAAATAAAACTTGGGTATCATACAAAAATGTCATTTTCACCATTAATTCAGTGGTCAAGATTGAAGATGGGTTACCTCCTTAGTGGGTTTTTGAGATATTTTGTGAATAATTGCGATGCCATTCACCAATTGTATGTGAATGTATTTATGGATTTATGCGACACGAATTTTTAAGAATTACTCTATTCGGTCTTAAATATAAGAAAAAATCAAAATATATTTAGCTCAAATTTAGACTAAACACATTTTGATTTTTGCTTATATTTAAGACCGGATGAAATATGTGTCATGAATTTATTTTTTACGAAAAAAATAAAATTGTTTACTCATTTTGGGATGGCAAAAGACACATGTTAACGTCACCCATAAAAATATTATCTCATTTGTGTACATACATTAGAAAAACGGCTTGGATGTGTATAAGAAATTCACCAAAAATAAATAAAATATAAAAATAGAGAAAATTGAATTAAAATAACATACCACTAGGACTATTGCTTTGATGTGATCAAAAGTGAAATCAAAAGGAAATGAATGCTTTTTCTTCAATTGGAGTAAGATATCAACTATATCTTCTTCATCATCTGCAATTTGTTGTCTATTTGGATCCAAATGTTCATCAATAATCTCTTGAGAAAACTCATCAAATTCCTTGAAAATTCTATCAACACGACCATGCAATCCTCTTAGTTTATCGATCCAACCCGTGAATGGAATATAATCAGAAAAAAAGAATTCTGCAAACAAAGCTTGGAACTCATGCAACATTTCATGAAACCTACTTCTCTCATTTCCATCATTCTCATATCTTTTCCCAAAAGCAATCCTACATATTAAAGTACTTGAGAGTGAATATAATAACTCACTCAAATTTGTAACATTTGACGAAGTAGCATGCCTTGAAATTTTTTCAATAATTTTCTTCACCTCAAATTTTCTTATAGAAGAATAATATGACACACGTTGGGAACTAAATATACGAATAGCGCAAATTTTTCTCATTTCTCTCCAAAATTCACCATATGGAGAAAATGCAATATCTGACCCATTATAAGATAATTTTTGTTGACCGTATAATATTGGTCTATTAGAAAAGACAAGATCATTGTTTTTCAATACTTCTTTTGCAATTTCAGCTGAAGAAACAACAATAGCTTTTCTATAACCAAGTTGAAGTGAAAAAAGAGGACCATATATTTTTGAGAATTGAGAGAATTGAAGATTTGAAATATCTAGTTGATGAAGATTCCCTATTATGGGAAGGCCTTTAGGACCTATGTGTTCTATGTTTGTGGAAGAAAATAAACATAAGCAAAGGAAGAATTATGAACAGAACAAGTAGAAATAGTGGTGACATTGTTACAATTAATATTTTATTCGAAAGAGAAAGAATGATAACATTGTTACAATATTGTATCTCTCTGTCTCAAGAAAAAATAAATTATTGTATCTCTCTTATATATACGTCCATTCCATATGTAAAGAACTAGATGACACGTACATATTTAATTATATTTTTGTCTCATTAAAAATTGCATATTTTTCTTGACCAAATTTTTGTTACATATTTTTGTGTTACAAAATTATTTTGCATATTTTCTTACCTAAATTAAAACACATTGATAGAAGCAAAAGTAATTTATAGTACTAGATTTTCCCCCAAATTCAAAGAGTAACACACAAAGCCTAATAATAATTAAACATAACCTATTAAACAAGAAGCCAACATATATAATTACTATAAAGAGAAACATCTATATATGAATATTAGCAACAAGACAAAGAGGATTCTTCTTGTGTTGAGTGATCCCAGGCAGCATTTCTGTATCAATATCTTCCTTTACTAATCCACGTGGCAATGTCCAATCAAAAGAATAGAGAAGATTTGCAAGGATAAGTTCCAATGATGCAACTGCCATAAACATGCCAGGGCAAATTCTACGACCAGCTCCAAAGGGTATTAGTTCAAAATCTTGTCCAATAAAATTTATAGAATTTTCTAAAAATCTTTCAGGATAAAATTCTTCTGGATTTTTCCAAATATTATGGTCTCTCTGAATAGCCCAAGCATTCACATAAACTATTGTCTTAGCTGGAATGTCGTAGCCACTTATAATACATTTTTCCCTTGATTCTCTTGGCACAAGAAGTGGGGCTGGTAGGTGCAATCTTAGTATCTCTTTAATTAGTGCCTTGAAATAAGGAAAATTTTGAATATCATTTTCATCTAAAAATTCTTTTTTAACTCTCGTGTTTCTAATTTCTTCTTGTACTTTCCTCAGTACTCTTGGATTTTTTATTAACATAGTCATAGCCCAAACTGTTGTGGCTGATGTGGTATCTGTTGCGGCTACAAGCATATCCTGTAAAATTATAATAAAAAATTATAAGAAATTACATATAGTGATCACACATAATTGAAACTCTTAAAAAAATTGCAACTATTTATTACAAAGAGCTAAATAATAATAATAATAATAATAATAATAATAATAATAATAATAATAATAATAATAATAATAATAATAATAATAATAATAATTTTTTAATAAGAAAAGTAGTACATAGATATAGATGGAAGGATAAATTATAACCTTCCATTGCTTCACGTAATTTTTCTTTGACCCGTACATAGATATAATCACTGATCGGACTGCATGACATTAACCTATTTATATAATTTTTTTTAAAAGATATTTATGACTTCAATTTCATAAATAATTTAATAAAAATCAAACTCAAATCGTATAAAAGAATCATCCTCAAAAGATTTCAAGACATATATATTGTAGGCGATAGCCTCAGATTATGCTTCATCTTGTTACAATTATTGGTATTTTTTTAGGGTACAATTATTGGTATGTTTCTTAATAATTTAAAGTAATAAAACTAAAAATGTTAATGTAATACAATGTTAATGTAGATGAATTGTTTTCAAGCATTATGATTCGGTCCGATTTTTAAAACTATACATAAAAGTTCTTATTTGTTATTTCTCTCGCAATTAGAAGAGAGAATTGGACTGTCCACATGAGGTACTTGACAAAAAAATTGAGACAAATTTTTTTTTTTGGGTAAGGAAAGTGAGACAAATATTTGAGAGTGTATAAGGAATATATATTCACCAAAAATAAATAAAATGTTATAAAAGAGAAAATTAAATTAAAATAACATACCACGAGGATGCCTTTGATGTGATCAAAAGTGAAATCAAAAGAAAATGAATGCTTTTTCTTCAATTGGAGTAAGACATCAACAATATCTTCTTCCTCATCTACAACATATTCTCTATTTGGATCCAAATGTTCATCAATAATCTCTTGATAAAACTCATCAAACTCCTTGAAATTTCTATCAAGACGACCATGCAATCCTTTAAGTTTATCAATCCAACCCGTGAATGGAATATAATCAGAAAAAAAGAATTCTGCAAACAAAGCTTGGAACTCATGCAACATTTCATGAAACCTACTTTTCTCATTTCCATCATTCTCATAGCTTTTCCCAAAAGCAATTCTACATATTATAGTACTTGATAGTGAAATCAATAATTCACTCAAATTTGTAACACTTGAAGAATTTGCATGCCTTGAAATTTTTTGAATCATTTTCTTCACCTCAAATTTTCTTATAGTAGAATAATATGACACACGTTTGGAACTAAATATATGAACAACACAAATTTTTCTTATTTCTCTCCAAAAATCACCATATTCAGAAAATACAATTTCTGACCCATTATAAGTCAATTTTTGTTGACCATATAATTTAGGCCTATTAGAAAACACATGATCATTATTTTTCAATACTTCTTTTGCAATTTCAGCTGAAGAAACAACAATAGCTTTTCTATAACCAAGTTGAAGTGAAAAAAGAGGACCATATATTTTTGAGAATTGTGAAAATTGATTATAAAGATTGGAAATATCTAGTTGATGAAGATTTCCTATTATGGGAAGGCCTTTAGGACCAGGTGGATAATTTGTCCTATGTTTGTTGAAGAACATAAGCAAAGGAAGAATTATGAACAGAACAATTAGAAGTAGAGGTAGTGACAACATTGTTACAATTAATGTTTTATTTGAAAGACAAAGAATGATAACATTGTTAGTTACAATATTGTATCTATCTATCTATTATATATATGTGAAGAACTAGGCGGTACCGTGTTTGACACAAAAACATATTTAAGGATTAATTATAACAAGTACTATTTTAGTGTTACAAAAGTATTTTGCCGTATTACTCAGCCGGCTTTAATATTTAAGTATTTTCTCTTTGTCTTATTTCATAAAAAAATGGATGATTTTGTACTTTTACTTTTCTTTCTTAATTTAGAATCACATTGTGATTTTGTCTTCTCAATATAACGCTGTCAATTTGTTTTCTAATTGTTTTAATCTAAATAAGTGGCTTTGCACATTGTGATTTTAAGGATTAATTATAACAAGTACGTATTTTAGTGTTACAAAAGTATTTTGCCGTCACCTTTTTTCTTGTTCTTAGTTTATCAAAGAGGGATGATTTCAGGTCAAATCTTGACCTAAAATCACCCCTCCAAATTGTTTTTTCTTTCTCGTTATTAAATAAGTGTGATTTTTCACATATTTGTTTGGTTTTGTGTTATTTGTTATCCCGTCCTTGTGCGGTGTATTCTGTTGTGCCGTCTCTGTGCGGTGTATTTTGTTTTCCAGTCTTTGTGCGGTGTTCATTTGTTTCAGGTTGAAGGATTATATCCGATCAAGTACAAATCTATCCAATGTCGACTTTTGTGTCATCAACGCTGCAGATCTGGAGGCATGGACATTCCAGACACTTCAATATATAGTCATATATGTAGCCTTATGTAATTTGCCGTTTTATGCTATTAACATGGATGTTGTGAGTTTGTTTGCAGATTCATCCTTTTTGTTTTTAGCAAATTTGAATTTGTATTACATCTATGTACTCTATCAGTTTGAATGAATGAATATCCTTTATTTTTAGTAAAAAAAAAAAGAAAGTATTTTGCCGTATTACTCGGCCGGCCTTAATTTTTAAGTATTTTCTCTTTGTCTTATTTCATAAAAAAATGGATGATTTTGGACTTTTACTTTTCTTTCTTAATTTAGAATCACATTGTGATTTTGTCTTCTCAGTATAACGCTGTCCATTTGTTTTTTAATTGTTTTAATCTAAACTAGCAGGACACCCGTGCGTCCGCACGGGAGTCGCGGCGTTGCCGCTCCTCACTTGGTAAGATGAAAGGATATAATATTTGGTAAAAAAAATAGAAAAAGAACAATGGTAAAACCATCACAAAAAAACTTTAGGTCTCCGTATTAATTTAGGAATATAAATATAGATAATGTAAGTAAAAACATAGGTGTTGAAAAATCACAAAAAAAACTTATGTCCATGTATTAATATATGAGTATAAATATAGTCCCTAAAAATTATTAAAAAATAGGCAATCATATTAAAATGTTAGTGAAAATATAGGATAGGTGATCGCCACAGTCATCAAAATAATTAGGTCATCGTATTAAATATGAGTATAACCAGAAAAATTGTAAAAAAAATAGACAACTTAATTTTTATTTTATTTTTGTTTCAAACAACTTAATTAATATATAATTAAAAGTATAAGTCCCGTAGAAACCACACAAACAAAAAAGTTTCCATATTAATATATGAGTTTAAATATAGGTCCCGCAGATATTATAAAAGAATGGGCAAACTTATTAATATGAGTAAAACACATAGGTCCCCATGTACCAAAAAAAAAAACACATAGGTCCCCAGAAATCACACAAAAGATTAGGATCTCGTATTAATATATAATTATAAATATAGGTCTAAAAAAAATAGTAAAAAATTGAAAACTTCACTTGATAACATAAAATAGTAATTTATTGGGAAGTAAATTAAAAGATTAAAAAAATAGAAAGATATAATATTTGGTAAAAAAATAGAAAAAGAACAATGGTAAAACTATCACAAAAAAACCTTATATCTCCGTATTAATATTTGAATATAAATGATAATGTAGAAATTATGGAAAAATAGGTTACCTTATTAATATATTAGTAAAAACACAGGCCTTGTAAAAACCACCAAAAAATTAGGTCTCTGTATTAAATATATGAGTATAAATATATCCTTTTAAAATTATTAAAAATAGGTAACCTTGTTAATATGTTAGTGAAAATATAGGTCTCACAAAAATCATCAAAATAATTAGGTCACCGTATTAAATATGAGTATAACCCGTAAAATTGTAAAACAAAATAGGCAACTTAATTAATATATAAATAAAAGTATAAGCCCCGTATAAATCACAAAAAAAAGGTTTCCATATTAATATATGAGTATTTTATAGGTTTCGTATATGTTATAAAAGAACAGACAAACGTATTAATCGTATTAATATGAGTAAAAAACATAGCTCCCGCATAAACCACATAGAAGATCAGGTTATCGTATATTAATATATGAGTATAAATTTAAGTTCACAAAAAATAGTTAAAAACTGTAAATTTTATTAATAAGAGTAAAAACATAGGCCCTGCGTACGTGTATGATATAAACTGTTGTTTTTTGTTTGGCACACCTTGTGTCAATCAGGACTCATTATTAATAATAAAATTCATTTTAGTTTGTTCAAAAAAAAAACACAGGCACCGCAGAAATCACACAAAAGATTATATCATTCTGTTAATGCATGAGTATAAATATATGTCAAGAATGAGCAACCTTATTAATATAGTAATAAAAAAAATATGGCTCGTAAAAATGAACAAAATAATTAGGTCCTTGTATTAATATTTGATCTAGTATAACCCGTAAAATTATAAAAAAAATAAACAACTTTATTAATATATGATTAAAATTATAAGTCTCGTACAAATAAAAAAAAAGGTTATCTTATTAATTGATGAGTATAAATATATATAGTCCTACATAAATTATTAAAGAACATGAAATCTTATTAATAAGAGGAAAAACATATGCCAATTTTTTTTTTCATAGCCGCCCCACAACAACAACATAGTAAACTCTACTTTTTGCTTTTTATTCTTGTTCATCTTTCAATGAGGGGTGATTTTGGATCAATTTTGATCTAAAATCACCCCTTTTTGATTGTTTTATATTTTTTTTTATTTAAATAAGTGATTTTTCACACATTCTTATGTTTCATTTGAGTTTTCTTTTGTTGTTCTTGTCTGATGTTGTTTTAATCCCGTCTTAGTGCAGAGTTTTTTAGTCTTGAGTTCGCGTCTTGGTACGGTGTCCGGTTTAATTCCGTTGTAGTACAATGTTTGTTTTGTTCAGATTGCAAATTTGCTCCGATTCAGATTCAGTGCAGATTCACACGTACTCTACTTACTTGAATAAATGAATATTGTTTGTTGTTAGTCTAAAAAAAAAGAAAAACATAGGTCCCGTAGAATTCATACGAAAGATTATGTCCCCATATTAATATATGACTATAACTTGTAAAATTATAAAAAAAAAATAAACAACTTTACTAATATATGAGTAAAAATATAAGACCCGTAGATATATCCAAAAAAATTAGGTTCCCGTATTAATTTGAATATAACCCGTAAAATTATTTAAAAAAAATAGGCAACATAATATTTTAGTCCTTTTTTTTCTCCAATAATTTTCTTCCGCATAGAAAAATCTCATAAGAATGAAAGTCATATCTTTCTTGTGTGATTTGTTTATGGTTTTGTTTCTCTGACTCTTTGTAAACTTTTGTAGTCTACCTCGGTACGTCTTGTGTTGGGGAGGTTTTCTATGTTAATATATCTCATTTTGGTTTGTTAAAAAAAATATTAGTCCTTATATCAAAAACAAAAAATCTTTAAAAAAAAAAAAACTTCTAAAAAATGTCATTTATTTTTCAACTATTTTCAACTTTGTATTTAATTTTTACTGTTTTTTTTTTTTTAAACTAAATGTATCATTCACGCGCAACTATAGAGAATAATCCTCTTGAGGTAACTGACATTTTTTATTAAACACTTCCCCTTTCTTCTTTTAACTTAACTCATGTTGATTATATGTTGGTTCCAAAAATATAACAAATTAATTCATATGGCTTAGTGGTAAATCTAATAAGAATTGTAAGTAAAAGATTAAGGGTTCGATTCCTACTAAGAAATTTTTTAGCATTTTTCTACTAACGTTTTTTAATAAAGACACAAAATAACCTTGAATTGATTATGTGTCAAAAAATGAAAAAGGGGTAAATTAGGAATTTCATAGGTACTTTCTTTTCTTATATAGTAGATAAGTGGCTTTGCACATTGTGATTTTATCGTTTCAGTATAACGCTGTTTGATATTTCATCTTCGTACAATGTTCGTTTGATTGTCCATCTTTGTGCGGTGTTTGTTGTCTTTCCCGTCTTGTTGCGGTATTCGTTTGATTCAGATTGAGAAATTGATTTCAGTCAACCTGTGATTCATACAGTGATTAAGTTTGTCAACGATGTAAATTTGAATGCAAAGATATTCTAATCTCTTTGATTTTATCATATTATTTGTAGATATTAGTAAATACATTTTATACTATTAACTTAAATATCGTGAGTTTGTTTACAAATTTATCATTTTTATGTTTAACGGTTTAAATTTATACTTGAATACTGAATCAATTAAATGAATGATTTTTTTTTTTTTAATGTTAGGAAAAAGAAATATTATTTTGAAAACCGTTTTTTTTTTATAATATTTTGAAAACCACCGTTTTAGCTCCTACCGAAATAAAAAGAGTACCGTAAAAAAAAAGACTAAAAAGTCATTCTATTTATTTTGAGTGTCACGGAAGTATTCCTAACAATCACAAACTCACAACCCAAAATGATTTTTGGAGCAGGATTTAATGCTATAAAAAGAAACACAGTTTTGACCAGTTTTAGATCAGGATCATCTGATCTAAAACGTGCGCTTAAATCATTTATAACAATTTTATAACTGCATCAATCTAAACCATGCGATCTCTAATCAATGACTATAATTTGAAGTTGCGTGAAACTACGTGCTGTAATTACAGCAGGCAATCCAAGTCCATGATTTTTGTTTGAGTTCCGAGAGGCAAAAGTCAAGAAGAGTTCCATCTCAACCGTGACCCACCAATAGTACACAAATTCATTCTTTCATTTTCTTGTATATCTTTCTAAGGAACCAGATTTTGAAAAGAAGTTTACATAAAAATTAGAGTAAACAGTCAATTTAGTCTTTAAACTATTATGACCTCACCAATTTAGTCGTTAAACTATTAAAAACTAGTAAATAGTCCATAAACTATAATCACATCTGATGACAAATCGTCACACTCTCTATTCCATGCCTATTTTAGCAACATTAGATACATTTTAGTAGGTTTTTAGCAATAAATATGAGAGAAATCTAACCATTAGCTTGATTACTTGATTTGCAAGAAAACAGGAAAAACTGCAGGAAATAAAGGATTTTCACTACGCTGGGGGCGTAGCCCATCACGCGCCGCGTGATGGAGCTCACAGGGAGCCAGGATTTTTACTCTGATCACGCGCGGCGTGAAGCTTGACCACGCGCGGCGTGAAGCTTGGTGCAGGAACTGGATTGCTCTCTGACTTGCCCACGCGCGGCGTGATACCTGACCACGCGCGGCGTGAAGTCTTGATTGAAGATAAAGATTGCCTCTGACTTGATCACGCGCCGCGTGATTCTGTTACCACGCGCGGCGCAGTTGATGGATTTGCAACCACGCGCGGCGTGATGGATCTGGCGCGCGGCGTGGTTGCCCTCTGTATATATATTTTCTGCATAATTCTGTTTTCGGTTGGAAAATTCTGCGAAATTGGACTACATTCTGATCTTGGAACTTGAAGATCGTGATTCACACTCCAGCGGAGAGCTCCAAGCGCATCAGATCATGGATTCACAAGCCGTGGCGATGAAGCGAGGAAGCGTACGAAGAACGATGAGGAGCTAAACTCCCTCGGAGGTAGAATCTAGGTAGTTTAGGATGTAGTTCATCTGAATGTAACCTGCAATTGTGTAAGATCATACTCTCTTTATAGTATTCATTCAATTCAAGTCTGTTTCTAATGCTTTACAATCCTTCATTAGTGTTGTGATGATTTTGAGTTAAGTCACGTGCGAGAGTATTGATTTAATGTCTGAACTGAATTGAATTGAGCGCTCGAGTGTCTCCGGTCGAGAGATTGAGGCATAGAGTGTAGCAAACGATTGACGTGCGTTAATATCATTCGTTGTAGGTAGCTTCCGCCCGAGAGATCGGGGGAGTATCGACAACGAATAGAGTGGATTTTGACAAGAGATTGCGATTCACTATTTTGTCGATCTAGTTGTGAATACTTGAGTAGTTCTTATGCATTGTAGGTTGCATGCGGTTAGCTATAGCCTAGATGATTCCGATGATTCTACCTCACTTTTCCATATTATCAAGCACATTTTCTAGCAATTCATTACCCAACATACCCCCAATTCATGTGTATTTTTTGTATAATGTCTATGAACACCGTTCGACTAGTTTGATCACACAATCCCTGTGGATCGATATTTTATTACTACGTGATTTTCGTACACTTGCGAAATTTATCATCAAGTTTTTGGCGCCGTTGCCGGGGATTGTGATTGATTCAACTAGGCAATAGTGTTCAGATTTTCTGTGTTTGTTTGACTATTTTCTGTTTTATATTTTCTCCCGGAGCGTTCTACTTGTGTGTTTCATTGTGCATGCGGAGAACAGGTCCTCAAGAGCTGCAATTTGATCCGGAGATTGAAAAGACAGCTCGCGCAATTCGAAAGGCAACAAGGGAAGCTCAAGCTTTAAGGGGAACAGCTTTGCTAAGGGATACACCGGACTGTCAAGGACAGAATTCAGCAACAATGGAGGAAGAACAGGTTCCACCGGTTCCTCAACCGCCAAGGCGTACCCTTGGTGATTATGGAAGAAGAGACAATGACGCGTTGGCAAACCAAGGCTTTCAGCCGGCGAATCCTGTCTCATTCGACATCAAGAACACGGTTCTTTCCGCCTTAAAAGAAAATCCGTATTCAGGTTCGGAAGCTCAATGTCCGAATTTACACTTGTCTCACTTCTATGAAGCATGCGACTATACCGATCCACCGGGGGTGAGCGAATCGGACAAAAGACTGAGGTTATTCAAGCATTCTCTCACCGGCCGTGCTAAAGATTGGTTAGACACGATACCCGCCGGAACTATTGAGACTTGGAGACAGCTGGAGCGGAAGTTCTTAGATCGTTACTTTCCTATTCATAAGTTTCTAGAAAGAAGGGCTGAAATTAGCAACTTCGAACAAGCGGATGGTGAAACGTTGTATGATGCTTGGGAGAGGTTCAAAGTCTGTCTTAAAAGGTGCCCGAATCACGGTTTCGATGGCCACAATCAGATGCAAATGTTCACCCAAGGGTTGAGGGCTCAAACGCGAATGATACTTGACGCATCAGCCGGTGGTTCGTTGAAGAACCGTGACGAAACTGAAGCAAGAGAATTGGTGGAAAGCATGGCTCAAAACGAGTATAGAGCTACTAATGATAGAGGAGCCAAAAAGAAAGGCGGAGTGTTGGAATTGGATACTCAAACAGCTCTATTGGCGCAGCAAAAGCTCATGACTAGCCAAATGGAAGCAATGATGAAGCTGCTGTCCAATCCACAAGTTCAATCTTCTCCAATAGGTAAAATTGACAATGTGCGCTGTGATTTTTGTTTGCAGGACCACCCTAATGGCGGATGCTTCCCGGAGGGTTCAGAGGAGGCTCGCTACTTGGCCAATTTTCGGAAGCCGTACAACAATAATAACAACGGTTCCGGGTGGGGGAATGGTATGCAAAGTCAAGGTGCACAGCAACAGCAGCAAAGGCCTCCATCAAGGATGGAAGAGACTCTAAATCAGTTCATGCTCATGACCCAAAGCAACTTTGAAGCGATGAAATCGAGTCAAGCAACCTCTAACAAGAATCATGAAGCTTCGATAAAGAATCTTGAGGTGCAAATGGGTCAGCTGTCAAGACAGTTTTCTATGTTGCAAAACCAAGGAGGTTTCGGTGGAAACACTCATGATAATCCGAAAAATGAAACTTGCAATGGAATCACTTTGAGGAGTAGAGAGATCCCGGAAAGGCCAGTTGTGGAGAAACCCTTGAAAAAGAAGGTCATTGAGGGAGAAGTTGAAAATGAGCAAGAGGTCGTAGTTGAAAATGAGAGATATGAGGGTGAAGTAGAAAAGGAAACTATACTTAAGGAAGTTGAGATTAGTGAGGATGAGAAAGAAGAAGTTGAAAAACAGAGGGAGATAAAAGAAAAAGAGAGTAAGAAGGTTGAGAAAGGTAAGGGAGTTGATGAATCACCATATGCTAGGATGCCTTTTCCTAGGAGAAAGAAAGTGAAGAATCTTGAGCGGGAGAAGGAGTTCAAGAAGTTCATGAAGGTGTTGAACAAGCTTGAGATGGCTATACCGTTAGTTGAGGCTTTGGAGCAAATGCCGAGTTATGCTAAGTTTTTGAAGGAGCTGCTCACAAAGAAAAGGAAACCATTGGATGATGAAATGGTGAGTATGACGGAGGAATGCAGCGCCCTCATTCAACGGAAGCTACCTCAGAAAAAGAAAGATCCGGGGAGCTTTACAATTCCTTGTTCTATTGGGGATCTTACTATTGGAAAGGCTTTGTGTGACTTGGGTGCTAGTGTAAACTTAATGCCGTTATCAATGATGAAGAAGATACCGGGAGCGGTAGCAAAGCCGACAAAGATGAGTCTCTCTTTGGCGGATAGATCCATCGTGTATCCGGAAGGTATCTTACATGATGTTTTGGTGCGAGTCGGCGGATTTGTGTTTCCAGCTGACTTTGTTGTCTTAGACATGGAAGAAGACAAGAATTGGGAACCCTTGCTGTTAGGAAGACCATTCTTAGCTACCGGACGCGCCCTTATCGATGTGGAGTTGGGAGAGCTAATGTTCCGGACTGACGGTGAACAAATCCTCTTTAATGTGTTTGAAGCTATGAAACAACACGACGATGACACTCAATGTTTCAGAATTGAAGTGGTTGATGAGGTCATTGAAGATATCTTTAAGGTTCAACACTCCTCCTCCACTCTTGAAAAAGTGTTAGTTAACTCATTGGATAATGTGGAAGAGGAAGGGGAGCGAGAAATTGAGTTGTGTCTTAGCAATTTGAATGCTAGTCGGATAGATGAAAGTCCTAAGTTTGAAAGCCTCCTTGAAGTGAGGAACAAGGATCAAATGGAAGAAGAAAGGAAAGTTCCCGAACTGAAACAACTCCCTTCACATCTGAAGTATGTGTTCTTAAGTGATGATGCTTCATTTCCAGCCATCATTAGCAGCAAACTCACTCATTTGGAAGAAGAGAAACTGTTGAGAGTTTTGAAGTCCAACAAAGCCGCAATGGGATGGACTATCTCCGATCTGAAAGGAATAAGTCCCACTTTTTGCATGCATAAAATCAAGTTGGAAGCGGAGTTTAAACCAGTGGTGCAACCGCAACGAAGACTCAATCCTACCATGAAGGAGGTTGTGAAGAAAGAGGTGCTGAAACTATTGGAGGCCGGCATGATATACCCTATCTCTGATAGTGCTTGGGTATCTCCGGTGCATGTGGTGCCGAAAAAGGGGGGGATGACGGTGGTGAAAAACGATAAGAATGAGTTTATTCCATCTCGGACTGTTACGGGATGGCGTATGTGCATTGACTACCGTCGACTCAACACCGCTACTAGGAAGGATCACTTTCCCTTGCCATTCATGGATCAGATGTTGGAACGGTTAGCGGGGCAAGAGTTCTACTGTTTTCTTGATGGCTACTCAGGTTACAATCAGATCACCGTCGATCCGGAAGATCAAGAGAAAACGGCATTTACTTGTCCCTTTGGGGTGTTTGCATATCGAAGAATGCCATTTGGATTATGTAATGCCCCAGCAACGTTTCAAAGATGTATGCTAGCCATCTTCGCCGATATGATGGAGGACACAATGGAGGTATTTATGGATGACTTTTCGGTTTTCGGTAAGTCTTTCGATTTTTGCCTTTCTAATTTGAATGATGTGCTGAAAAGGTGTATAAGTACCAATTTGGTTTTAAATTGGGAAAAATGTCACTTCATGGTAAGAGAAGGGATTGTTCTCGGTCACAAAATCTCCTCCAAAGGGATCGAAGTAGACCAAGCCAAGATTGAGGTAATCAAAGAGCTACCTCCACCGTTAAATGTAAAGGGAGTAAGGAGTTTTCTCGGACATGCCGGGTTCTACCGGCGGTTCATTAAGGATTTTTCAAAAATTGCAAAACCCTTATCATCCTTACTAGTCAAAGATACGGTGTTTCTTTTTGATGAGGCTTGTGTGACTGCGTTTAATTGTCTTAAAACTAAGTTGGTGACTGCCCCCGTGATCGTTGCGCCACAATGGGATCTCCCATTTGAATTGATGTGCGATGCAAGTGATTACGCGGTTGGTGCAGTCCTAGGCCAACACCATAACAAACTTTTCCATGTGATATACTACTCTAGCAAGGTCCTTAATGAGAATCAAATTAACTACACCACAACAGAGAAGGAATTGCTAGCGGTGGTATTCGCTTTGGAAAAGTTTCGTTCCTATCTAATTGGGTCAAAAGTGATTGTTTTTACAGATCATTCAGCTTTGAAGTATTTGTTAACAAAGGGCGATTCCAAGCCGCGGTTGTTGCGATGGATGTTGCTTTTACAGGAGTTCGATTTGGAGATTCGAGACAAGAAGGGGGTGGAGAATGTGGTGGCTGACCACCTCTCAAGGCTAAGCAATCCGGATATTACTAATAAGGAAGAAGCTATTAAGTGTGAATTCCCGGATGAAAAATTGCTTGCCGTATCTGAATTTCCATGGTTCGGTGACATTGCCAACCTCAAAGCTAGTGGGTTCATTCCGGAAGAAATGACGGCACAACAAAAGAAGAAGCTCTTCGCGGATTCGCGACATTATTTCTGGGATGATCCATTTTTGTTCAAGATGAGTAATGATGGCATGATTCGTCGATGTGTGGCCGATAGTGAGATCCGAGGTATTATGTGGCATTGTCATAACTCGCCTTGTGGCGGGCATCATAGTGGCCCACGAACAGCTGCGAAGGTTTTACAGTGTGGTTTCTTTTGGCCAACGATATTTCAAGATTGTATGGAGTTTGTAAAAGCTTGCGATGCATGTCAACGATCGGGGGGTGTTTCGAAAAGAGATGAGATGCCGCAGCATGGCCTAACTGAAGTCGAACCATTTGATGTATGGGGGATAGATTTCATGGGACCATTTCCTTCGTCCCAATCTAATGTGCACATTTTGGTTTGTGTGGATTATGTTACAAAGTGGGTCGAAGCTACAGCCTGCCAAGCTAATGATTCAGCCACTGTGGTGCGGTTTCTCAAGAAGAACATATTTACAAGATTCGGGGTGCCGAGGATCTTAATCAGCGATGGTGGGAAGCACTTCATTAATCAGCATCTTGAAAATTTGTTGAGGAAGTATAATGTTAAGCACAAGGTTGCTACTCCCTATCATCCTCAAACTTCCGGACAAGTTGAAGTGTCCAATCGCCAATTGAAACAGATTCTTGAAAAGACGGTTTCCTCCTCTAGGAAGGATTGGTCACTCAAACTCGACGACGCGTTATGGGCATACCGTACCGCGTTTAAAACCCACCTCGGTTTTTCCCCGTATCAGTTGGTTTATGGAAAAGCATGTCATTTACCCGTGGAGCTTGAGCATAAGGCATACTGGGCTGTTAAGCAACTAAACATGGATGCCACGCTCGCCGGTAGAGCTCGGTTGTTGAAGCTCAACGAGTTAGAGGAATGGCGTGAAAGGGCATATGAAAATGCAGTGCTATACAAGGCAAGGACTAAACGATATCATGATGCGCAATTAGTTCCGAAAAAGTTTCACGAAGGACAGTTGGTGCTTCTATTTAACTCTCGATTCAAGTTATTCCCCGGTAAACTCAAGTCCAAGTGGTCTGGTCCTTTTGTAGTTAAGGAGGTGTTTCCACATGGGGCTGTGGAAATCTTCAAATCGGGGGAGGAGAATCAGAGTTTTAAGGTGAATGGTCAAAGATTGAAAGTTTACCGGGGTGGAGAGCTCGTTCGGCACAACGTGGCTCTTTTCTTCCAAGACCCTTAGGGGCATGGAACGTCAAGCATCGGGACGTTAAACAAGCGCTGGTTGGGAGGCAACCCAACGGTTTCTAATGATTAGTTGTTTTGTTTTGCAATATGTAGGTAGGTACGCAGTTTTTAGCAGAAAACAGAGCAGAAACAGAGCACTGACGAAGTGTACTACGCTGGGGGCGTGGTGAAGTCACGCGCGGCGTCGTGTAAGTAAAGGAAAGAGGTGCCATTGGAGTAGAGATCACGCGCGGCGTGAAGGCCTCCTACGCGCGGCGTGATGATGGAAGTGGATAAGTGAGCTCTCTGACTAGTGATCACGCGCGGCATGGTATCTTTCACGCGCCGCGTAACCAAGGCAGAGAGGAAAGTGGTTTTGCAAAAGTCATCACGCGCCGCGTAAAGGGAACCACGCGCGGCGTGATCAAGTCAACTTAACCGTTTGAATTTGGTCAACATGACCGTTGGATTTTGGGGCCAGAGAGAAATTTTGAAATAGATCACGCGCGGCGTGGAGTAAGTCACGCGCGGCGTGATCAGGTGACTCTGTTCTGATTATTTAAACTCTCAAGTTCTAGCTAAAAGACTCACCATTCATCAAGGTTCAGATTCATCTGCTTGGTTTTAGGCTTCAGATCTATCAATTTCACTTAAGTCCTTAATTGCGATGTGAAGCCTAAAATCAGTGCAAGTGAATCCAGTAACTTTCATTTCATTAATTCAATCTCATGAGGGTTCTTGCAGGTATTAAGGTATACAGTCTGGTGTTTGGTTTTAGGCCTCGGATTCACTCATCTATCTCGGTATTTCATGACGTACTGCTGCTGCTGCTACTACTACCACTCTATCTCTATCTTTACTTCATTGTCTTTTATTGGTTTGGTTTGTAATAATATTTGATGTTGCTTGGATATTGGCTGGATACTTTTATTTTGTACTTGAATTTGAATCTTCTTTGTTTAATTGTGGAATGATTTTTACCTCTAGAGTTTGTTTCAACATTTTGGCATGTTCTTTCTAGTCACTTGAGTATCAATTACTTGATTTTCTCCGTGTGTGATATGTGAAACTTGCAGTGCAATAGCTTGTTGCACTCATGTGATCAAGAGGCAAAGGAAAGGAACGCACACTTTTTGACCGGTTCTTTGGTTCGACCCAACCGAGAGGTATTGAGCCAAACACTTCTCATTCTTTCTATGTGTGATATCCACTCTTGTATTGTCTCTCGATTTTGCTTGTCATCTTTGTATTTGATTGGTACTTTTGTAGCACACACGAGGCATGTTTCTTGGTACCTTTGAGCCTTTCTATCCACCCTTACTTATACTTATCCTTTGCTTAACCAATTTGAGCTGAAAAAGAATATGTGATTTTTGCAAAACCCTAAGAAATTTTTGATGAAAAAAAGGAATGACTTTCTTGGAGGTTAGGCACCTAATTAGTGGTTGATGCACAATGCTCACCACTAAGTTTGGGGTTGCTCTTTGGAATTAGCAACAAATGAAGTTTGGGGTGAGGGTACTAGAGAACTTATGAAAGTTTTGATTTGTAAAATTGAGAAAAAATATTTCAAAAGTTACAAGGCTTTATGTGATTGATATGAATAAAAAAAAAAAAAAAAAAAAAAAAAATTGAAAATGAAGAAAGATGAAAAAAATAGAAAAGAAGTACAAAAAGAAGTGATAGCCTTGAATTCAAAGAATTGCAAAACTTTGTTTGATGTTGTGAAAAAAGTTCTCTAGTCCACTATATTTCAAAAGGAGTTTGGTTTATGAAAATGTTCTTTGACTAATAGGGGGATCTAACTCCAAGTTTTTCTACTACTTATCCCAAAATGTCACCATCCACCCTAGCCAAGCCACGTTATAACCCTAAAAGACCTCTAATGTGTGTGCACAAAGTGAACCGAATGAATTCTTAGATTACTTGCAAAATCATTGTTGACTTGCATTGATGTGTTGATTTGAGTGAATTACCAAAAACTGAAGAGTGCATGTGAGTAGTGTGTTGAAATCATAGAGCTTTGGTCGAAAAGTGTGAACTACTTGAAAAAGTCTTGCGGGAACGGTTGTGCAATTGAGCATTGTTTGCAGGTGGATCATTGATCATCAGGTGAGTCTCACGTATGTATGATTCGAGTGAATTTAAGGAAAATGCCAAGGTCTTGACACAAAAGCTTGAGGTAAAAGCTGTTTCCTTGAGGACAAGGAAAGGTTTAAGTTTGGGGTTGTGATGACAAATCGTCACACTCTCTATTCCATGCCTATTTTAGCAACATTAGATACATTTTAGTAGGTTTTTAGCAATAAATATGAGAGAAATCTAACCATTAGCTTGATTACTTGATTTGCAAGAAAACAGGAAAAACTGCAGGAAATAAAGGATTTTCACTACGCTGGGGGCGTAGCCCATCACGCGCCGCGTGATGGAGCTCACAGGGAGCCAGGATTTTTACTCTGATCACGCGCGGCGTGAAGCTTGACCACGCGCGGCGTGAAGCTTGGTGCAGGAACTGGATTGCTCTCTGACTTGCCCACGCGCGGCGTGATACCTGACCACGCGCGGCGTGAAGTCTTGATTGAAGATAAAGATTGCCTCTGACTTGATCACGCGCCGCGTGATTCTGTTACCACGCGCGGCGCAGTTGATGGATTTGCAACCACGCGCGGCGTGATGGATCTGGCGCGCGGCGTGGTTGCCCTCTGTATATATATTTTCTGCATAATTCTGTTTTCGGTTGGAAAATTCTGCGAAATTGGACTACATTCTGATCTTGGAACTTGAAGATCGTGATTCACACTCCAGCGGAGAGCTCCAAGCGCATCAGATCATGGATTCACAAGCCGTGGCGATGAAGCGAGGAAGCGTACGAAGAACGATGAGGAGCTAAACTCCCTCGGAGGTAGAATCTAGGTAGTTTAGGATGTAGTTCATCTGAATGTAACCTGCAATTGTGTAAGATCATACTCTCTTTATAGTATTCATTCAATTCAAGTCTGTTTCTAATGCTTTACAATCCTTCATTAGTGTTGTGATGATTTTGAGTTAAGTCACGTGCGAGAGTATTGATTTAATGTCTGAACTGAATTGAATTGAGCGCTCGAGTGTCTCCGGTCGAGAGATTGAGGCATAGAGTGTAGCAAACGATTGACGTGCGTTAATATCATTCGTTGTAGGTAGCTTCCGCCCGAGAGATCGGGGGAGTATCGACAACGAATAGAGTGGATTTTGACAAGAGATTGCGATTCACTATTTTGTCGATCTAGTTGTGAATACTTGAGTAGTTCTTATGCATTGTAGGTTGCATGCGGTTAGCTATAGCCTAGATGATTCCGATGATTCTACCTCACTTTTCCATATTATCAAGCACATTTTCTAGCAATTCATTACCCAACATACCCCCAATTCATGTGTATTTTTTGTATAATGTCTATGAACACCGTTCGACTAGTTTGATCACACAATCCCTGTGGATCGATATTTTATTACTACGTGATTTTCGTACACTTGCGAAATTTATCATCAACATCCATCAATTTAGTCCTTCCGAATGACAATCACCCTCCAAAATCCTAAAATATATGCTTTGATAGAACCCTCCATACTCACCGCAAACCATCCGACTCATTGCCAACCACTCGCTCTCCGGCAACCATTTTGCTCGTACTAAAACCTCTCGCCGCTGCTAAAAACCAGGTTTCTTTTCCAATTTTTTGTTACAATAAGGTACTTTATTAGTTTAAATAAGCTTATTTTATTGTTCTCAGAAACATAGTTAAATTTTCTTAGCAGTTGTGTTGGTATTGTTTTGTTGTTTTATAGAGATGATTTGTGTAGATCATTACCCATCCCAATAGACTGGTATGGTGTAATCACGTATGGATGTGTTTATTTTTGTAAATATTTAGAGATTATTTCGTAGTTTTTATAATAGTTAGGGATTATTTTGTTATTTTTCAAGATAGATTAGAGACTAATTTAAAGTATTTTAATAGTTTAGGAACTACTAAGAGTCACTTAACAAAAAAAATGAATTGAAGGACCAAATTATTGGATGTGAATCGTATAATGAGAAATTCTTGTATGGACACTAGTCTAATATCTCACTCTTATACACAATCAATTAAAATATTACACCTCAATAAAATCTATCTAAAATCAAATTTTACACTCATTATTATTGAAGATATTTTTCTCCCTTCTCTCTCCACCTTGTTTCCTCATAAACTAAAAGAATCTGTGAATCAATCACCACCTTTGTATTATATCACATCCAAAAAATGAATGACCATCAAAATGGATATGAGATCAAATAAATAATCTTTCTCAATTTATATCCCCAAACAGATTAAATGAGAAGAATAATTAAGAGTATATAAAAGAGGCAGAGGAAATATGGGGCCTGTGGACAATGGTCTTTCCCTATGTATCCTTCACTAAAGTTTTAAATTGTTGTTGTGATCACGAATACGGTAATGGTTATGGTTGTTGTGTTTTGCTAGCATTGCAGTTGCTGCAATGCTGCTGTTGCGGTGTTAAATCATTTTAAAATTTCACAAAGTATATAAAATAATACCATTATGTCACTACATTATTTACATACTATTGCATAGTTTTAATTTATTCCATAATCACTAATTCAAATATGCTTAAAATACACGGTTGAAAGATTGTTAAAATTAAGATTTTCCATTAAACCTTTAGAACCCTCCATTTGATCAAGATTAAGCAAAATTGGTGTCTTTCCTAGAAGAATGTGGGTAGAGGATCCAAATTGAGAGAATCATTAATAAATACTTCTTCCGTGACAATATATAAGCAAAAGTCACATTTCTAAGTTCATTGCATATTTAATGTATTTGGTCTATATTATAGGATATATACATTAAATGTGCAATGAATCTAAAAAATTAATTTTTGCTTATATATTGTCACGGAGGGTGTAAGAGAGATGATCTTAACTTTAATTTTATTCTAATTTTTAATCTGTTTTAATTGGTTGAATGTAAAAGTGAAGTGTTGAGTGGGTATTCATGCAAGAATTCTCAAGTATAGTTTAGAGACGTTTTAGTTAATTTTAATAGTTTAGGAAACATATTGGTAAGAGAGTACTGATAGTTTAGGAATTTAAATTGATTGTTTATTCAAAAATTTATTAATTTAATATGAGCTTATCCAGCCATCTTGAACCCTTTGATCATACCACAATATACTCCCTTCGGTTCTAATAAGAAGAAATTCACTTTTTAGATACGTTAAAAGACCGATGTATACAATACACCTAAAAAATAAATTTCTTCTATTATTAGAGATCGAAGAGAGTATTTGTAGGGCGATCAAAGTTGTTTAATGTGGCTAAAAAATGTCATTTTAATTAAAATAATATTTTTTTTAGCAAACAATCAATTTAACATAGACTATTATTCTCTCACATCTTCTATGTTTTGTTATGCATTCGTGTTTAATTTTGTCATCATAATCAACAATCATGCATTTCGTATTATCATCTCTTCTCGTAGAAAATATCAGCTAAACAGTTTTTTATATATATTTATCTCAAAAAATTGAATTTTAAGATTTTAGTCAATGCTTTTAACTTCTTTTTTAACGTATCTACGTACCGACATTGAGCTATTTCTATATCTACGTACCGACATACATTTGGAAATATAAGCGGATCAGAAAAAAATGGATAAACCAAAACCAAATTATAAATTAATTGATCTATTTTGGTTCAAATAAGAAAATCGAACAAAACCGAAAAAAATCGGACTAGTTTGGTTTGATTGTTGGATTTTAATTTCGAAAATTGATGAACCGATAAATTGAACCGAAGTACCTTTTACTAATACCTTTTATATATATATATATATATATATATATATATATATATATATATATATATATATATATATATATATATATATATATATATATATATTAGCGGGTCAGGCAAGCGCGTTCCGCGCCTGCTTGTGTCTAACTTATGTAAAAAATAAAAGACATGTTTTATGTTATGATGAGTTTGTTAATAAAAGAGTTTTACAGCTAAAAAAATGCCTTATTTGTTGGTGAGTTTGTTAATAAAAGATTTTTGTTGCTACTAAAAAAATCAAAGGAATTGTTGGTATTATGAAAAGTTCACACTAAAACACATGTATCCTCTTTATATATAGTATTGATAAATGTTAGATGAAAAAAAAAATGTTAGATGAAATAATATGGTTTAGATGAAAACAGCTAAAAATGAGAAGCTATTAAGAGTAAACATAAAGTAAATTCAACTTTTCTATAAAATCTCTAAAAACTAATCTCTAAATTATTTTAGATCAAAATCACTTTTTTTTTAATCTGTAACAAACGGATCGTATGTTTTTTTTGTCAAGTAGCCTAATATATAAAAATTTACTCATTGAAATGAATAACGGGAGATTTCAGATTCAAACTTTGGTTAGCCCTTGCATATATATTCAAATCAAGATTTTTTTCCCAAAATATACCCCTACCCCCCCTCTTATTTCCCGTAATACCCCCCTCTCAAAATTATTTCCCGTAATACACCTCTTAGGAGACCAAATCTGACGACGCAGCAGGGGGGAAGGGTAGTGACTTTTGAAATGTCGCCATTGCCTTTGGGTAGCGACATTCAGAATGTCGTCATTTACCAAGGCTAATTTTTTTTGTCTTTTTCCTGTCGGGTCTGCATGCGCATGAGAGGAAGAGAATAACCGGGATAGTAAGCATTTTCTAAATTTTCATTGAAACGTTGAGTTCCCGGTGATTCAAATGGTTGGTCGTCGAAAATGAAAATTCTCTTTATGGATTAAAGCAGGCTCCAAGAGCCTGGTATAGCAAATTTGAGGCCTATTTAAACAAAGAAGGATTTGTCAAATGTGCTCATGAGCACACCTTATTTGTAAAGAAAGAAGCAGATGAGAGGATCATCATTGTAAGCTTGTATGTTGATGATCTCATCTTTACAGGCAATGACCAAAAGATGTTTGATAAATTCAAAGCATCCATGGAAAGGAATTTTGCTATGACTGATTTAGGAAGAATGAGATACTTCCTTGGAATTGAAGTAAAACAGACAAAGGAAGGTATCTTCATGTTTCAACAAAAATATGCTTGTGAAATCTTAAAAAGGTTCAATATGGAAAATTGCAATAGTGTCTGCAACCCTATTGTGCCTGGAAGCAAATTGAAGAAAGATGAAGATGGAATAACTTGTGATTCAAGTAGCTATAAACAGATGGTAGGTTGCCTAATGTATCTTCTTGCTACTAGACCTGATTTAGCATTCTCAGTGTGCTTGGTAGCTAGATTTATGGAGAGGCCTACAGAATTACATGTTGCATCGGTGAAAAGAATCCTTAGATATGTGAAAGGGACTGTGAGCTATGGACTGTGGTTTGAAAAGGGAAAGAATGATGAGCTTACTGGTTGGTCAGATTCAGATTATGCAGGTGATCTAGATGACAGGAAAAGCACATCAGGGTATGTTTTCATGATTGGCTCAAAGGCAGTGTCATGGTCTTCAAAGAAACAACCAATTATCACCCTCTCCACCACTGAAGCTGATTTCATAGCAGCAGCTAATTGTGCCTGTCAAGCTATTTGGTTGGCCAAAATGCTTGATCATGTCAGCTGCAGAAAGGAAGAATGCACCACTCTCTATTGTGATAACAACTCCACCATTAAACTGCCAAAGAATCTAGTAATGCATGGAAGAAGCAAACATATAGATGTTAGATTTCATTTCCTCAGAGATCTGACTAGGGATGGGAAAATTCAGTTGCTCCATTGCTCATCCTCTAAGCAAATTGCAGACACCATGACTAAAGCATTGACCCTAGAGAACTTTTGCAGATTTAGAGACTTGCTTGGAATGTGTCAATTTGAAGATGTAAACTGAATATGTGATAGAATTCAGTTTAGGAGAGGCTATGTTAGATAAAGTGTCAAGCTTTGTATGTGTAATGCCATAGCTAGGCCTAGAGCTTGTGGATTTGGTGCTTGTATAAGTTACTTAAGGCCCAAGTAATATAGTTAGTTAGTTAGTTTTGGTTGTTGTAACTAACTTGTGAGCTTGTACATTGGCTATATAAGGCCTTGCCATTCACTAATGAGATTAGAGGTTCCATTTGCCTTAACATATATATATGGCCAATTCTAACATGGAAGACTTCATCAAGTCTTTCATGGTGCACAAGTTGCACAAATTATTATAATGAATATGAATTTTACAAAATCGACCGTTGGATTGAAAGTTTATATCGTATAGATCATCCATAATATTTTTAAAAAAAATCGAAAATTATTTGATATGTTATTGAGACCCATAAAAATTAACGGTTTTCAATCCAACGGTTGATTTTGAAAAATTCGTATTCGTTATAACAATATGGGCAACTTGTGCACCATGGAAGACTTGGTAAAGTCTTCCATGTTAGCCAAAGTCTATATATATATATATATATATATATATATATATATATATATATATATATATGAACACGTTGTTCACCGATAAATATACAATCATTGGCATTTAGCATACACAAAAAATAAAACTTGGGTATCATACAAAAATGTCATTTTCACCATTAATTCAGTGGTCAAGATTGAAGATGGGTTACCTCCTTAGTGGGTTTTTGAGATATTTTGTGAATAATTGCGATGCCATTCACCAATTGTATGTGAATGTATTTATTGGATTTATGCGACACGAATTTTTAAGAATTACTCTATTCGGTCTTAAATATAAGTAAAAGTCAAAATATATTTGGCTCAAATTTAGACTAAATACGTTTTAATTTTTGCTTATATTTAAGACCGGATAAAATATGTGTCAAGAATTTATTTTTTACAAAAAAAAATAAAATTGTTTACTCATTTTGTGATGGCAAAAAAACACATGTTAGCATCACCCATAAAAATATTATCTCATTTGTCTACGTACATTAGAAAAACGGCTTGTATGTGTATAAGAAATTCACCAAAAATAAATAAAATATAAAAATAGAGAAAATTGAATTAAAATAACATACCACTAGGACTATTGCTTTGATGTGATCAAAAGTGAAATCAAAAGAAAATGAATGCTTTTTCTTCAATTGGAGTAAGATATCAACAATATCTTCTTCATCATCTGCAATTTGTTGTCTATTTGGATCCAAATGTTCATCAATATCTCTTGAGAAAACTCATCAAATTCCTTGAAAATTCTATCAACACGACCATGCAATCCTCTTAGTTTATCGATCCAACCCGTGAATGGAATATAATCAGAAAAAAGAATTCTGCAAACAAAGCTTGGAACTCATGCAACATTTCATGAAACCTACTTCTCTCATTTCCATCATTCTCATAGCTTTTCCCAAAAGCAATCCTACATATTAAAGTACTTGATAGTGAAATCAATAATTCACTCAAATTTGTAACACTCGAAGAAGTAGCATGCCTTGAAATTTTTTCAATAATTTTCTTCACCTCTATTAGAATTTGAGAGGCTTATACTCAACCACAAAAGCTAGCTTAAGAGTTGAGGTTTGCACTACACTTATAAAGGCTATCTTTACCATATCTCTAGCCAATGTGGGACTTCTAACACACCCCCTCACGTCCAGGATTGAACAAGCTGGAACGTGGGATCAACAACAACGGGTGGCCCAAATATGGGAGGTCTCCACAACAAACAACAAATGGATCTAGGATAGGCTCTGATACCATATTAGAATTTGAGAGGCCTATACTCAACCACAAAAGCTAGCTTAAGAGTTGAGGTTTGCACTACACTTATAAAGGCTATCTTTACCATATCTCTAGCCAATGTGGGACTTCTAACAACCTCAAATTTTCTTATAGAAGAATAATATGACACACGTTGGGAACTAAATATACGAATAGCACAAATTTTTCTCATTTCTCTCTAAAATTCACCATATGGAGAAAACGCAATATCTGACCCATTATAAGATAATTTTTGTTGACCGTATAATATTGGTCTATTAATCAGTCCTCTAAAAATGTCTCTTAGTAGTTATCAACTGAGCTACTGTAGCGAATATTTAATAAAACTTACTGTATTAAGTTTCTTTGACAAATTTTATTTAATACTAATAAAAAGAAACTAACTTAAACATTTACTTGGTGACTTTTTTGTGATAGTTTACCGACGAAGTCTAATCTAGTTCTCTTTGTGGTTGTCTTCGAAATGGTTTTATTTTATGCTATATAAAGTGTGGAGTTTTAGATGATCTTAATAAAAAAATTTGAATTTGTGCTTTTTTGATCGGTTTGTTGTGATATTTTTCTTTCATTTGTTTTTTGCATTTAATAATTATTGGGTTTTAAGCACACCTTATATGTCTAATATATGTTTCTTTTGCTTCTTAAAAAATTGAAAAAATTTCCATATTCAAAAAGCTTGAACTTCTTAAAAAAATTCAGAAAAAATTCGATAAACAGAAACCAAATTTTTTTTCAAGACAAAAAAAATCAGTAAATAAAAACCAAATTTTTTATTAAAAGGCAAAAAAGGAAATCCAAAAGATAAAAATAACATGGAAGGTCCGAAAAGAAGCTATTGATACCTATTCTCTCTAGTCTAGGGCCAAAAACAAATTAGCAAAATGAAGGCCCGGCTTATCAAAGAAAAATAAAAGGCCCAATCCAATACCTACTTTCAATAGTTCTAATTTGTTTCAAACTTTGAAAGTTTCTTTTTGATGTATTATGAATTTCTAGGGTTTTAGCGCGTCCTATTTTTACTTATCCGTTGTTTAAATAGTGGAGGATATAAAATAAGAAATTTATAAAAAATACCGTTTGATATTTTAAATAACAGATGCTATTTAAGAAATAAGAAATGATATTTAAGAAACCCATGAGACGCTATAAGAAATTTTCTTAAACTTTTGGTAGACACCAGTAGCAGCACCATCATTTCACTCTTTTCTCCAATGTCTTCTTCAATATTTAATATCACTATTTTTCATAGAAAATAATAATCCAATATGACTATTTTCTTTCATTATTCAATAAGAATTTTCTTTATAGTGGGCACACGTTTTCATCTTCTTCATCATTTAATATCATGGTTTTTTCTCCATCTTTTCCATCTTCTTCTCCATTGTTGCGATTGCGATAAATTTGAATTTAAACGAAGGTATTACACAATAAGTAGTATGTTAGTATGCGTGTCAGAATTATACCTCCTCTACATATTCAATAAGCAAAAAAATACATTTTATGGATAATTCTAAATCTCACGAAAGAGTCAACAAACGAAAGACGTCTTACTTATTCATATCCGCGTGTATCCGCCCCAATTTGACGGAAAAACCAGAGTTGATTGGATTTGAATTTTCTCCGATTTCAAAAGACGAGGTTGGGGTGGATCATGAGAATATTGATAATCGTCCCATACCCGCTCCAGTTATATTATAATTATATTTTACATCTTTTAAATTTAAATTTTTTAAACAAACTCTTAAGTTACATAAATATGTTTATTTTTATTTTTAAGCCGAGTATTTAAACAAAGTTATTTTCCTCTATTTTTTCGTTATTTAAAAAAGTTATATTGGTGAAAAGTATAATTTTGAGTTCTTAACTTTTTTTTTTTATAATAAAAAATGACCAAAATACAATCCAAGCTTACGTGGTATAGAGAGAAATCGGAATACCCGAACTCTGTCAGATATGAGTTAGGTTATATTTTTTATCCCGTTTAGAATTGGAACGAATACGAAGATACTTGAACTTTATGGTTTTGAATTTAGGGAGAGAAAAACCAGTTCTTATCCTGCCCCATTGCCATTGCCATGTCTTGAATTTTAAAGTAGAATATTTAATTAGAGAGAACGAGACATATAAAACTATTTTACACCATTATTTAATATAAAAAATGCATTCCGTCAAATTTCCTCAATACACTCCACTTTAATAATTTGATGCAGAGGAATAATTAAGTTCTATTGGACGTGTAAAAATATTTTTAACTACAATACTGCCCCACTTAACTCCACTTTCTTTATATGAAAAAAAGGTTGGAGCATTCTTATATTTTTTACTCCTTACATTAAACTCAATAAATAAAGACCGAAGACAATTACTAAAGCGGCCATTCAAATTCAAGAAACGAAACGTTGAAACCCTAACGCAATTGAGAATGAAACGACGGTGCTTCATCATCATCGCGACCTGAGCTCCTTCGCCACCCGTCGCTCTCAACACCCATTGCCGGCCATCACTCAGTCAAGACAGTCTCCGCGAAATCTTCTTTCTTCTCTTCAATTCAGTCGCTCTCTGGTACGAATTTTCTCGTTCCCTTTTCGTTTACACATTCATCGTTTTATACCACTGGAGGAACAGCCACTGAAGATCTGTTACCAGAAGATCTCAATGACGTTTGGGATTATTACCTCTAGACTGTGTGATGATCGGTCAGAATCTCATTTTGTGAAGATTTTGGAGAATCAAACTTTTAAGATCTTGTTCTTGTTCGCCTTAGAAAAATGTCGGTGTATACTGAAGGTGTATACCATAGGCAGGTGAAGGGACCGGGATCAACAAATGCGCTGTATACTGAAGGTTGACTCGAGACAAAGGAGAAGAAAATATAGTATACTGCAGTGCTAATGATCTTCAAACTATCTCATTTGAACATGTAATTTTCTGTCTCAATTACCTTTAAATTACACAAAAACCTAAATTTTTTCTAATTATAATTTATGTTGCATTTCAGTCATCAATCACTAAAGCCTATGGAAGAGATTCTTGCGGTCTTAACTATTTGCTTGGTGTAGCCCTTCGTTTACTTTCTATAACCTATCATGAAAATAAGTATGTGATCACACTTTTGTTTGCTTCCTTTTTTTATCAATAATAATAACATTTGTTTCTACAGATAAATTGATTTTGGAAATAACGATTTGTTTTTCCATAAAGGGAACAAAATGCTGATCAGTATTTATTATTATCATTATTATTTTTTATATCTATAATTTTTATTTTGAATTTGTACTTTTTAGGGTTGGACCGTTGGACTCAAAATGAACAATATTGGGAAGACTTCTATTCCATCTACAATTTCATTTCTTAATGATGAAACTGTTTATATCGGTTCAAGCTACGGAGATTCTCAGGTGCGGTAATAATTATTATCTTTAATATTTTTTCTAGTCCATATTCAAATAAAATTAAGTGGTTTCTAAATTATGCATCTTCTTATGGGTGAAATTGCTAGTATTCTATAAATCTAATTTTCCTAGCACTAGTAATATGTGCCTTCAATTCAGAAAAAGAATAAGGATAGTGAAATTGTGCTAAGTTATGGTTTGGAGAGCTGTATCCCCTCTTCTTATCTTGGTTGCCAAAATAAAATGTTCTCAATAAAGGTCTTTTATTTTATAAATGTTCCCCACTTTTGTGGCATATTCATGTCTAAATTAGTCTTATTTCCGCATTTAGAGATTGGGGACTAACTGTTTCTGATGGTTGAAATACAGCTTATAAAGCTGAAACGACAGACAGTGGAAATTTTGGATAGTCATGCCAATTTGGGGCCAATTCTCGATTTTTGTAGGTTAGGCCTTGAAAGGCAAGGTCTAGGCGAGATTGTAACCTGTTCTGGAGCTTACAAGGACGGTTCTCTTTGTGTTCTTTGTTACGCATTAGGGATCAATGAAAAGGTCAGCCCCTCTCCACTCTGCAACCCAAGACACAAAAGTGTCAAATAAAAATAAATCCACGTGCTTTGCAAAATATTAATTTTCTAAAGCATTTATGTGAAATAGGTTGATATTGACATCGATTGTATTAAGAGAATATGGTCTCTGAAATCCTCTATAGACGATCCCTTTGACACTTTTCTGGTCTTGACTAATGCACATGCGACACTTGTCCTCACAACAACGGATTCTAAGGATAATTTTGTGGAAGCTGAGATTGCGGGATTTTGTTCTGACAAAGAATCACTATTTTGCCATGATGCAATTTACAACCAAGTTGTACAAGTACGTTCTGACCTTATTTTCCTCTTTTATTGTTGATTACGGTGATACCTCCATCTCTGACTACAATTAAGCAAACTAAAGGTTGTGTTAAAGAAGGTAGAAATTGTAACCGAGTTGTTTTGGCATTTGCATTATTCAATTAAGTTTAATTTTAGATTGTCAATTTATTGTATTTTTATACAGGATCCCATTACGCGGCTTTTCAAAAATGTTTTTCATCTAACCAAACTTCACCAACAATTCACAAGAAATATACATGCCACCTTGCATTAAAAGGGCATTTGCTTTCTTTTCCATGAAGATTTATGGCTTTCTTAATCTTCTGACATTTAAACAGTATTCAAAATAATGTGGAGCGATGATACTTGAAATATAGGTTCTGAATGCTTGAAAGACTAACCATCATCCTTATGTATTTATAACAAAAAATTACATTCAGATTATAATTAGGATTTGATGATTATAAGGATCATACAAGAGCCTAACCTATCTAATTAATTCTGAATGCGCTCGAGTGAAGTCCTTGATGTTGATGCTAATAACATTATAGTAACCTTTCAGTTTGCTGTATTTTTTGTCGCATTATAGTAATCTTTCATTGGCTGATAAACAACAATAACAGGTTACTTCTGAGTCTGTAAGATTGGTGAGCTCCACAATTAAAGAACTCATATGTGAATGTCGTGCACCACGGGACAGTTCATATACTGTTGCTACTGGTAATGCTGCTCAGGTTTGATTCTTAAGCTTCATCACGTAAACTTCAAGTGATATTTTTGTTGGATCAAGCTGATATGATTATTTATTTAGCTTTACTTTTGCCTTCTGCCAAATTTTTATTTTCATGGAGTTGTCATATCTGATATGCAATGAGATTGAATAGCTTTTTTGCCTTATACTTTTTACTATCCTTTTCATTTTCTGTCTTCTCTAATTTGAGGTATTTGTTATTGTGCCTCCTGCCTAATAGAGTTTCAATAGTTGGATTTTCACACAAACTATGGTTGCTGAAAAGTAGTCAATAATCATTAGACGTGATTTATGAAACTACTATTATTTGTACTAATCATCCTCATACTTATCGTCATCATTGCTACACTTGGATACAGATTTTGTTGTCTTGTATGTACGGCTTGGTTTATATGGAAATTGAAGATGGTAAACTTTTGATAAAAAAGGAAACCAGACTGGACAGTCATGTCTCATGCCTAGGCATAAATTCCATTGGCAGAAACCCTAATCACAGTAATCTAGCAGCAATTGGGTTCTGGGCAGATCAGGATCATTATCCGAATGTGGCAATATATTCTCTTCCGGACCTTGATAAAAAGCAAAAGGTGCAGGTTGGTTCAGCACCAGAAGCAACGCCTCGATCTGTTCTTTTTTGGGCTTTTGAAGAAGAGGTAGGCTTTCCTTGAGCTAGCTTATATGTTTTTGTTTAAAAAATTCTGCTTCTACTTGGTTATTTTTTGAGTCTGAGATTGGAGAGCTCTACTCTATTTTGTGGTGGGTGGTATACTGTATCAGAAATATTAATATCTGTTAGAATTAGTCACATTAGTCCATGTTAATAGGGATAGATTACTAATTCAAATCCTTGAGCATTCATTAAATTTATTGTAAATACATTATAAAAACCGTAAGCCGTGCTCTGTTTTAGACATGAAGAAAACAATACTATTCTGAAGTTCTATACAGTATTAGTAGTGCTTCAATCCTACGATTGTGCACAGTGCAAATTTCATTGACTAGCTTCCATTCCAGTCAGTGACTAAGGGCTTTGATTGTAGATCTTACTGACTGCACCTATGTTTTTTGTAATTCTGGCCATTCAATCTGTGAATAGGAAGAAAGTGCCCTTCAACCGAGATGTTGGCCGAATCTTCTGGTTTGCTTTCTTCCATGGGTGGTGGAGCTAGGTTTAGAGATGATTCAGAGGTTAAATATAAAATACAAGGGGCTGAATCTGTACAATGATTTGGCCTATTAGTCATGGCAATAATTCCCTATAAATGCTGTTACATAAATAAGGCAAATAATTCTATTTATGGAATCTCCAACAATCTCTCTTAGTCTTAGTTGTTCAGGATAGCATAGATTGCTCACATCCTTGAGCATTCATTGTATTTATTGTGATTGTGAATATATATTTTATAATTACAGTACGGCACTCTGCATTAGACACAAATCAATACTATTATGAATTTCTAGAATACCTTTTCTTTTCTTTTCCCGATAGATAATGCTACAGTAGTTTTTCTTAGCAATTAAGTTGATATTGTTGCTATGCTTTCATGCTCTTTATATTAGTTATAATAAATTACAAATACAGACTTAAAGTTTAAATTTTTTGTTCTGCAGATTTCTTACTTGTTATGCGGCCTGGAGAATGGCCATTTGGTTTACTTTTGGTTGGACGCATTTGGCAGCTTAACAGATAGTGAAACAGTCTATCTTGGGACAGGTCTCCCATTGCTTTGCGCTCTTTTTCATACAACAACACATCACATGTCTTAGCCGTGTCTCTTGATAGAACAATTCTGATAAATAGAAGCAGAGAAGACTTTCTTTTTAGCTACATAAAAATGAAGGAGTTGTTGTAGGGTCAAACACCCACACATCGTCTCAAAAAACACAGTAAAGAAGCAAAACAATCTCCATATTCAGTGCAACACGGTGGTCAACTTGAGTACTTGTTCATATAAGTCTGCAGAACAATCCACACCCACACGGCCAGCAATCTCATTCCTCTTACTCTCCTCAAGACCAAGAAACAGCTCCATGATATCCCCATCCAGAAAGTATCTGGTCCGTGTCCCCGGTTGGCGGTTAACTTGTCTCCATTCCTTGTAAGATAGCCCTACAACATCGTTATCGGTCGCCTTCGTCACTTCTTCTTCAACCCGCTCCCGTGGAAGTGGAGCAATCACACCAATCATACCATTAAAGGTGCCAAATGTTATAGTTGGTGGAACATTGACCGCATAAGAACGAATCATGGGCGGAGCAACATACCCGTGTTGAAACTTGCTTATAAACTCCCCAGTATAATACTCGCTCCTGACTTCGAGATTAGATGCTCTTTCTATATCTTGAATGAGGACGAGTTTGAAATCGGCCGTCCCAACAAGGTAAAATTTATTGTATAATTTACGTTGAAAATCACCGTAAGAATTCTCTTTGAGCAACTCAAAGGTAGCCATCTAATGTGCAGCGGGCTTCTTATTCTTCTTACTACATCTTTTGAATCTTCTAATATTCGAAGCTTCACCTTGAATTTCCTAATGATAAAGACAGAAAATTTATTACTACACGTCTTCTTTTACAAATGAAACAAATGTTAAAATTGAAAGCTAGTAAAAATTACAGAATCTTACACTATACAAAAATAATGATAGTGAATCCATCACATCCCAACCAATACGTTGTTTCCTCTGGATTGCACACATAACGGTAAAATGACGGAATCATCTCCACATTCGCTTTGTAACGCAAACGCACGCCTGTCTTTGAAAAAAACCCACTTATACAGCTGAATACTTCCACCAACAGTAGCAAGCATTTCCCATTCATGAATTGATTTAAGGAATTAACAGCTCCTTTAGTTTCAGTCTCTGACACAAGCTGAAACCCACCACCACCTCTGGAAACTGCTTGTGTCAGAGACTGAAACTAAATGAGCTGTTAATTCCTTAAATCAATTCATGAATGGGAAACTGCTTGCTACTGTTGGTGGAAGTATTCAGCTGTATAAGTGGGTTTTTTTCAAAGACAGGCGTGCGTTTGCGTTACAAAGCGAATGTGGAGATGATTCCGTCATTTTACCGTTATGTGTGCAGTCCAGAGGAAACAACGTATTGGTTGAGATGTGATGGATTCACTATCATTATTTTTGTATAGTGTAAGATTCTGTAATTTTTACTTAGCTTTCAATTTTAACATTTGTTTCATTTGTAAAAGAAGACGTGGAGTAATAAATTTTCTGTCTTTATCATTAGGAGATTCAAGGTGAAGCTTCGAAGATTCAAAAGATGTAGTAAGAAGAATAAGAAGCCCGCTGCACATTGGATGGCTACCTTTGAGTTGCTCAAAGAGAATTCTTACGGTGATTTTCGACGTAAATTATACAATAAATTTTATCTCGTTGGGACAACCGATTTCAAACTCGTCCTCATTCAAGATATAGAAAGAGCATCTAATCTCGAAGTCAGAAGCGAGTATTATACTGGGGAGTTTATAAGCAAGTTTCAACACGGGTATGTTGCTCCGCCTATGGTTCGTTCTTATGCGGTCAATGTTCCACCAACTATAACATTTGGCACCTTTAATGGTGTGATTGCTCCACTTCCACGGGAGAAGTTTGAGCTACTCAAGCGGGTTGAAGAAGAAGTGACGTTGGCGACCGATAACGATGTTGTAGGGCTATCTTACGAGGAATGGAGACAAGTTAACCGCCATCCAGGGACACGGACCAGATACTTTCTGGATGGGGATATCATGGAGCTGTTTCTCGGTCTTGAGGAGAGTAAGAGGAATGAGATTGCTGGCCGTGTGGGTGTGGATGTTTCTGCAGACTTATATGAACAAGTACTCAAGTTGACCACCGTGTTGCACTGATTATGGAGATTGTTTTGCTTCTTTACTGTGTTTTTTGAGACGATGTGTGGGTGTTTGACCCTACAACACTTTCTTCTTTTTTGTCCTGGTTGTGAAGGAATGTTATATGAAAAATTAACAACAACCTAAGTCCAACAAATATGCACGATAATATGAATTTTTGTCCCTTAATAGTTAATTCCACTTGCTTGTGATGTAAAGATATGTTTGTTATACTATTTGCATATTGTTTAACTGCAGACTGTTTGCGTCTGGGAAGGTATTGATTAAGTGATTCGTCTAATTGATATGTATTGTGTCAGTGTTAAGCCGTAGAAAGTTGGTACATCACATTATGATTCTTACCTATTTTTTTATTTATTTTTACCACCGGTTTAATCTGATTCTTATCATGGTTTTTTCTCCATCTTTTCCATCTTCTTCTCCATTGTTGCGATTGCGATAGATTTGAATTTGAACGAAAGTATTACACAATAAGTAGTATGTTAGTATGCGTGTCAGAATTATACCTCCTCTACGTATTCAATAAGCAAAAAATAAAATAAAATACATTTTATGAATAATTCCTATGGGCCCAAATTGATTAAATGAGAAGAATAATTAAGAGTATATAAAAGAGGCAGAGGAAATAGGGGCCTGTGGACAATGGTCTTTCCCTATGTATCCTCGACTAAAGTTTTAAATTGATGTTGTGGTCACGGATACGGTAATGGTTGCGGTTGTTGTGTTTTGGTAGCATTGCAGTTGCTGTAATGCTGCTGTTGTGGTGTAAAATCATTTTGAAATTTCACAAAGAATATAAAATAACATCATTATGTCACTACACTATTTACATACTATTACACATTTTTAGTTTATTCCATAATCACTAATTCAAATATGCTTAAAATACACTATTGAAAGATTATTAAAATTAAGATTTTCTATTAAACCTTTAGAACCCTCCATTTGATCAAGATTAAGCAAAATTGGTGTCTTTCCTAGAAGAATGTGGGTAGAGGATCCAAATTGAGAGAATCATTAATAAATACTCTCTCCGTGACAATATATATAAGCAAAAGTCACATTTCTAAGTTCATTGCATATTTAATGTATTTGGTCTATATTATAGAATATATACATTAAATATGCAATGAATATAAAAAATTAATTTTTGCTTATATATTGTCACAGAGGGTGTAAGAGAGATGATCTTAACTTTAATTTTATTCTAATTTTTAATCAGATGTAGTGTTTTAATTGGTTGCGTGTAAAAGTGAAGTGTTGAGTGGGTATTCATGCAAGAATTCTCAAGTATAGTTTAGAGACGTTTTAGTTACTTTTAATAGTTTAGGGAATATATTGGTAAGAGTGTACTGATAGTTTAGTAATTTAAATTGATTGTTTATTCAAAAATTTATTAATTTAATATGAGCTTATCCAGCCATCTTGAACCCCTTTGATCATACCACAATATACTCCTTTCAATTCTAATAAGAAGAAATTCACTTTTTAGATACGTTAAAAAACTGATGTATACAATACACCTAAAAAATAAATTTCTTCTATTATTAGAGATCGAAGAGAGTATTGTAGTGCGATAGAGCCGGGTATACGGACCAAGGTTCGCGGGCCGACTCGTTTAACCCGCAGTCCGCACGGACTTAAGACCAATTTTTTTTTACCCGTTTACTATTTTTGCCCGTGTGGGTTGGACCGTTAAAACCGCGGGTTATGCGGGTTAAATTCGCGGGTTCGCGGGTTAGCCCGTGGCCCGCCTTCTTTTTTATATAATTAATTACAAAATTTATCAGATATAAATAACTTGGTCCATGTCCAAATTCAACTTTTTTAACCAAAAAACAAAAGAACTTAGTCTAAACCCTAATTATAAAAAGTAACAACACACTCCAATTTTAATCAAGTAGACAATAACACAAAACATCAGGATTCAGACATGTTCTTCTACTTATAATCTTTTGTTCTTTTTCACTATCTTTTACTTTGTCTTAGCTGTATATACATTTGCTAGTATTTAAAAAGATACATGTCCAAATGGGTAGTTATTTTTCTTGGGGGTATTTTCCGCTATTATGTTTGGAATAATATGGTTACCTTGATGTGATTTAGTTAAGTTGAATCTGTTAATCTTTTTATGTTTTTTTGGGTATATGTAGAAAGTTTTTCTCACTAAAATGGACGGTACAAAAATGACGATAAGAATCAGTTGAATTTGATTTTAGTTGTATTACTTACAAAGATAAGATAGATAAACTCAATGATATCGCAAACTTTATTTATTTTTATTTGTTAGTTATGATTTATATGTTATAACATAAAATTATTAATAATAATATATTTTTTTAAGCTTTCATTATATCAATATTTTACTAATTTAGTTTATTTTTTGAAAAAAATGATTTTTTTATTTTTTTTTGGTAATAGTCCGCGGGTTAACCGTTTAACCCGCGGGCTTATGCGGACCGGACTCGGGCTTAATATTATAACTCGTTTATATTTGCCGACGGGCTTGTTCGCCCCGTTTAATATGCGGGTTTATGCGGGGCGGGTTAAACGGGGCGGACTAGCCCGCATACCCAGCTCTATAGTGCGATCAAAGTTGTTTAATGTGGCTAAAAAATGTCATTTTAATTAAAATAAGGGTCATGTTAACTTGTGCTCTAAGGGCACATGTTAAGCTACCTAAAAATAGAAATATATAGTATTTAATGATACAAAGAATTTAATACTTAGAAAATTGAATACAACACAAGTTCAATAAATATTTTCCACATTTATCTTCTTAACATGTGCCTTAAGGGCACGAGTTAACATTCTCCTTAAAATAATATTTTTTTTAGTAAACAGTCAATTTAACATAGACTATTATTCTCTCACCAACATCTCCTATGTTTTGTTATGCATTCGTGTTTAATTTTGTCATCATAATCAACAATCATGCATTTCGTATTATCATCTCTTCTCGTAGAAACTATCAGCTAAACAGTTTTTTATATTTATCTCAAAAATTTGAATTTTAAGATTTTAGTCAATGTTTTTAACTTCTTTTTTTTAAAAAAAAAATAAAAATTAGTCGGGACAAGTTAGCCTATAAAATTAAGGGGTATGTTTATGTAGTCGAATTGATTACGTCATTGCTTTTTTATTAGACGTAAAAAATTGACACTTTATCACTGCCAAACTAAAAAAAGGAAGAATTGACTTATTTTTTTTATGAGAAAGGAAAAAATGAATTTGGTTTCTTTTATCTGTACCTACCCCCATTGAGCTATTTCTATATCTACGTACCTACATACATTTGGAAATATAAGCGGATCAGAAAAAAAAATGGATAAACCAAAACCAAAATAGAAATTAATTGATCTATTTTGGTTCAAATTAGAAAATCGAACTAGTTTGGTTTGATTGTTCGATTTTAATGTTAGATGAAATAAAAAATGTTAGATGAAATAATATGGTTTAAATTTTTTTTATCAAGTAATTGAAATAATGTTAATTTATTTTTTTTTTTTTTGATAAGTAATGTTAATTTATTTGGTTTTGTATGTAAAGAACAAATGACCAACTCAACAACTTCATTATTCACATACACCTTGCTTATATAGATGCAAGCATTACAAGAGAGATGAGCCTAAAAACACAAATGTATTGGGCTAAACTAACAAGGCGCAATAACAAAAACTACACAACAAACTCTCCCCTAATTGAACAATCCTAAAAGTTCAATTAAGGTAACTTGGCAAACACGCTAACAAGCAAACAAAAAAAATAAAGTAAAACAAGGTGAGGATGCAGCAAAGCTTCCTTGACTCAGCATCAAAGTATAAGAAACAGGCCAAACTTTAATCATTTCATCATCATGCCTAGACCACTTCTAGTCATTATATCTGCCAATTAATCCTGTGATTTGCAATGCTTGAGGTCAACTGTTCCTTCCTTTGCAAGATATCTCAATAAGTGAAATTTCACATCAATATGCTTACAACGACCGTGCATAATGGGATTCTTAGATAGCTTGACAGAGGAACTGTTATCACAGTAAATTTGAGTGCACACCTTTTGATCATTCAGCAAGTAGCTTAGTATATTTCTTAGCCAGATAGCTTGGCAGACACATGCAGCTGCTGCAACATACTCTGCCTCTGTGGTAGACAAGGTGACAATGAATACAAAGCCTGTAGTGCTTTTTCTATCATTCAAATCTCCTACATAATCAGAGTCTGACCATCCAACTAATTAAAAAGGTTTCTCTGTATCACATTTGTACATGATTTCATTTGTAAGTGTACCCTTCAAGTACCTCAATATTCTTTTAACAGCTGCAAGGTGCATGTTTGTAGGCCTTTCCATGTATCCAGCAATAAGACACACTGAATAAGCTAGGTCATGCCTTGTAGCTAATAGGTACATTAAGCTTCCAACTATATCTGCTTATACTCTCTTGCATCAGTAGCTTCACTACTTTCATCTTTATCAAGCTTACAACGAGGTATAATGGGGCTACACACACTATTACATTTTTCCATTCCAAACCTGCTCAATTCTCAGTTGCATATTTTTGTTGACTGATGTATATACTTTCTTCTGACTGGATTACTTCCACTCCAAGGAAATATTTCATTTTCTCCAAATCAGTCATTGAATTTTTTTTTTTTTGCATTGAAGATTTAAACTCATCCATCATAAGCAAATCATTTCCAGTGTATATGAGATCATCAACATACAAACTAACTATCAGGATCTTACCATTGGCCTTGTGTTTCACAAACAATGTATGTTCTGAAGGGCATTTTTCAAATTTCTCAGTGTTGAAGTAGGTTTCAATTTTGCTATACCAGGCCCTTGGTGCTTGCTTTAAGCCATACAGTGCTTTCATAAGTTTGTATACTCTATTCTTTTCTTTCTGATAACCTGGTGGCTGTTCAATATAGATATCTTCACTTAATTTTGCAGCAATAGCTAGTATTGATCTAATTGTATCCCATCTTGCAACAGGAGCAAAGACCTCATCATAGTCAATACCATGCTTCTGATTGTACCCCTTTGCTACAAGTTTTGCCTTGTGCTTGTCAACTTCTCCTTTCTCATTGTATTTTGTCTTATAAATCCATTTCACACCAATCACATTTGCTTCTTCAGGCAGAGTAGTGAGTTTCCAAGTATTATTCTTTTCTATGGATTTTATTTTCTAATTCATAGCTTCTATCCATACCTTTGATTTGATTGCTTCATTGAATGTTGTTGGATCTTCAGTATGTACATAGACTGCAAGATTATGCAATTCATCAATTTGATCAAGTTCATTTCCTGTAACAAAATCATTGAAACTCTAAGGTGGTCTTCTAGCTCTTGGAGGCAAATTCATTTGATCAACATTAATTTGAATTTCACCACTTTCATCACTTGAAGTATTTATGTCTTCTTCTACTTGAGTCTCATTGTTATTCATATTCTCATGAATATTATCATCTGTAATGGCAAGAGCTGATGTATCATTTTCTTCCACACTGAGAATATCATTGTCACTTAATTGTCCTTCTTTCTTATCTGAATTCTTATTCCAATTTCAACCTTTACTTTCTTCAAAAACAAAATCTCTACTGATGACTATCTTTTTCCTTTCAGGGTCATATAGTTTGTAAGTTTTCGACTCTTCACTTAGTCCAAGATGAACACATTTCACACTCTTATTATCCAACTTGCTTCTTTGGCTGTCAAGTATGTGAGCAAAATCTATGCATCCAAAAACTCTAAAATGATGCACAGAGGGTTTGATTCTCCAAGCCTCTTCTAGTGTGATGTATTTGACAGATAGTGTGGGGCTTCTATTCTTCACATAAGTGGCCCACTTCAATGCTTATGGCCAAAATACCTTTGGTACACCTTTTTCAACTAGCATACTCCTTACCATATTCATTAATGTTATATTCTTCCTTTCTGAAACACCATTCTGCTGAGGGGTGTATGCAGTGGTCAATTGTCTCTTAATTTTATGATAGGATTTTGGATTGATAGGTCCACATATATCAGAGTGAACAAGTTCAAGCTTCAAGCTAGCTCTCCACATGGCCTGTTTAGGAATGACATCTTTGTGTTGCTTGCCTATTAAGCAATCTGAACAGTTTTCATCTAGCTCCTTCAGTGCCGGTAGGCCTTTCACCATGTCCTTTTCAACCAAGATATTCATTCCTTTGATGCTTAAGTGACCATATCTGTTATTCCAAAGTTGAGAATTGACATTTTTTTGAAGCTTGTAGACATCTGGGAGCAATCACTTCTGCCTTTACAACATACATTCTATTTGTTGACATATAAGTAGCAAAAAGCAATCCCTTCTCTTCATGATAAACTTTGCATGTGTCATTTTTGAAGACAATTATTGCATTCTTCTGCTGAATTTGTCCAATGCTAAGGAGATTGGTTTTTAAATCAGATATGAAGTACACATCAGTGAAAATGTGAACTCTTCCATTGATACAGAGTTTCACATTTCCTTTTCCCATAACATTCATCCTAGAGTCATCACCCAACTTCACAGAATCTCTATAATTTTCATCAAAATCATAGAATCAATCTCTATTTCCTGCCATATGGTTACTGCAGGCAGAGTCCAAAAACCAATTTTCACTTTTTGCATCATCATTAGTTTTGGCCATAAGGAGCATTTCTTCTTCATCATCAAATTCAGCATAGTTCACATTTTCACTCAAATTGGGACAATCACTTTGATAGTGTCTCAATTTGTGACCCTTGAAGCACTCAACATTCTCTTTGCTTTGTCTTCCCCTACCACGACCTCTAGAGGAATTAGAATTTCTTCCCCTTCCTCTGCCTCTGCCACCATTAGTGACTTTGATAGCTTGCTCATCTTGCTTGATTTGTTGACCTTTCATGCGTTGTTCATGCACTATCATGCTACTTTGCAGCTCATCAATGGAGAGTGTGGTAACATCACTTGATAATTCAATAGAACATACTACATGGTTGAACTTTGCAGTCATTGATCTAAGAATTTTTTCAACTACAGTGGTTTGTTCCACTCTTTCACCACAAGAAGTCACCTTGTTGGTGATTATCATGGTTCTTGCAAAATATTCTTCTATTGATTCACTCTCCCCCATTTCAAGAACCTCAAACTCTTTGCGTAAGGCTTGAAGTTGTGCACGTTTCACCTTTGTGGAACCTTGATATTTAAATTTCATAGCATTCCAAATATCACGTGCAGTTTCACGATTAAGAATTGTTTCTAAGATGGATCGATCGATAGATTGAAACAAGTAATTCTTTACTTTCAAGTCTGTAAGCTTACTTTCATTTGCGATCAGTTGTTACTCCGCTGTGGCATTTTCAGGCGCCACCGTCACACCATTCTCTATCAAGCTCCAATATTCTTTTGATCGGAGCAAATTCTCCATCAACATCGCCCAATGATCATAATAACCGTCAAATTTTGGAATTGAAGGTTTCAAGAAGTCTGAGTTTTCTGCCATGGTGAAGAAATTGCAATTGGTTCACAAGGAGAGAAACTGAGGAGGGAGAAAGCTAAAGAAGATGATCGGAAAAGAAATCTTTGGAACGGTTATGGTGGTTGCAACCACCGTAACTAACTGTTTCTTGCAAGAAACGAAAAACAGGTGATTGATTAAAGGCTCTATGATACCACTTGTAAAGAACAAATGGCCAACTCAACAACTTCATTATTCGCATATACCTTGCTTATATAGGTGCAAGCATTACAAGAGAGATGAGCCTAAAAACACAAATGTATTGGGCTAAACTAACAAGACCTAATACCAAAAACTACACAACATTGTATTATAAAATATTGTCTACTAAAATAAATAAATATAATTATGTTAGTTTAATTGATTTTGAGTATGTTGTATAAATTTATTTAATTTGAAATTGTTTAAAAAATAGAGAGCATATAATAGTTTGTATGAAAAAAATGATAGTTTGAGAAATTGGTAGAAAAGATACACCGAAAAATACGATAATTGGGAATACACTTAATGAAAGTACTATTTAAAAGAAAAAAAAATTATAAAGCGATCAACCAAATCGAAACAGTTGATGTGAATTTTTAGTTAAAAACAAATTTGTATGTTCCGTTAAGGTGCTATGTTAATAGTGAATTTTATCTTAAATAATTATAGTTAAAATTCTCTGTTAAAAACTTCATTTTGTTGTTAAAAACTTTTTATTTGTTTGTTCTTGTTAAAATTTCATTTTAAGGTTATGTTTAAGTGTTATGTTTAAGTGTTCTTATCAAAATCTAAGACTCCATCACAATGATTTAAGGTTAAATTAGTTAAATGGTCCTTTAAAGATATTTTAGGTTTTACAATGATTCCTTAAAGAAAAAACGGTCCGTTTTGGTCCCTTAAAGATATATCCGTTAGTCACAATAGTCCTCTCCGCTAATTTGTTTCTATATAAAACGTTTGATCATTTTGTTAAAAATGCAACGGTAGGATTTGCATGTCTACTGAATGTAATGTTGAACCATCATCAAGTAAATATTTCTCTTGTTCTTGTTTTTCATCTTCTCTCTTTTGTTCTTCATCTTCATCACCAAATTCATCAAACAAACCAAAAACTAAATCTCCAAATTAAAAACCGAAACCCAAAATTGCTGGAAACTCAAAATACAGAGAAATTAAAAATCGAAACTTAAAATTGCCAATTGCTGGAAACAAACCGAAACTAAATCCCCATCTACATCGCCAATTGCTGGAAACTCAAAATTTAGAGGGTAATTACTCGCTGAAGACACATCTTCTTGAGATTGTGGTTGTTCCTCTAGTTTTGGTTCTTGTTATTGTTGTTCTTCCGGTTGTTGTCATGGGAATTTTTCTCTTTGGGAACCTAATTTGAGGGACCATATTTATCTCGAATTTGGTCAGTGAAACTTGGTCTGAAGTTGGTATTAAAAAATCCAAATCTGATTTGGTATCAAACTTTAATTTTGTTGTAAATCTAAAAATATTGAAGTTGAAAATCTTAATTTTTGTGTGTTTATTTAATGAATTTTATGAACATGATGATGAAGATGAAGAACAAGGTGAAGAAGAAGATGCAGAAAGAGAGAAAAAATTATTTGATAATGGTGTATGGTTAGATATAGTGTACCTTCTAAATTCAATGGTTATTTTTATTTCAACAAGATCGAATGGTTTAAATTAAAGATTTATTGAGATTTATGGTGGACCACATGTAATGTTAGTCCACCTAATACATTTGGTGTTAAAAATTAACGGAGAGGACTATTGTGACTAACATAGATATCTTTAAGGGACCAAAACGAACATTTTTTTCTTTAAGGTACCATTGTAAAACCTAAATTGTCTTTAAGGGACCATTTAACTAATTAAACTATGATTTAAAAAATAAACCGAAGTCGTTTTGGATGTTTTGGATTTGGCAAAATAAAAAAGTTAAGCATTAAATCAGTTGGTTTGCCTAAACCGCCGTTTTGCCGGTTTTTCTTTTTCAGTTTTGGCCGGTTCATATATACAGATTCTTTATATGCCCGGTCCAACAATCAAACAAAAATAAATTTAAAATTATGTACTAATATACTCTAGAAATTAGGCCGTTTGTTATAGCTTATTTTAGAAAAAAAATTATTATTTTTATAAAAATAATCACTTTTAAATATTTTGTATTTGTTTGTTATAGATTTTTAAAATAATCAGAAGCTAAAAATAATCAGAAAACAGCTAAAAATGAGAAGCTACTAAGAGTAAACATAGAGTAAATTCAACTTTTCTATAAAATCTCTAAAAACTAATCTCTAAATTATTTTAGATCAAAATCACTATTTTTTTAATCTGTAACAAACAGACCGTATGTTTTTTTTGTAAAGTAGCCTAATATATAAAAATTTACTCATTGAAATGAATAACGGGAGATTTCATATTCAAACTTTGGTTAGCCCTTGCATATATTCAAACTTTGGTTAGCCCTTGCATATATATTCAAATAAACTGATTTATATTCACGAAGATTACTCCTATCTAATTATAAGCTCTCAAATCTAATTTAAGTACGTGACTTTGTATATTGATGTGTCTGCCTTTAAGTTACTATTTTTTTTCCTTAGAAGGTAATTTACTGAAATTAAACACACATATAATTGTGTTACCACATATTTGAATCCGGGTCATAACGTCTAGCCTAACAATTTCGACATTTTTACCAATTAAACTAGGACTTATGGGACTAGCTTTAAATTACTACTCCCTCCGGCCTTATTTATAAGCAAAAGTCAACAAAAGAATTTGACCTTAAATATAAGCAAAAATTACCAAAATCAACCTTATTTAATGCTATTATTACTAAAACACCCTTATTAATTGTTCTACTTCTTTGACATGATTGCATAGTTTCAATTTAATTTAATCTATTGTAAGGGGTAATTTAGTAAAAATCACAAGTTTTTTAATATTTATAAATATAGCAGGTGGGAGTATATTCCAAGATAATAAATTAATAAATCTGCTAATAAGTGTATTTCATGGTCGGTGCGGTGCCCAATCACCGTTTCTACTTTCTACACATTGCTCAAGCTTACTAGGATATTTTAGTATTTTATTTTCATGAATATACAAATATAACTTCTTTTTTTTTTTTTTTAACAATGCAGATATTTTATCTTGACGTTTGATCTAATAAAAAAATTGAAGTAGTAAAAAAAATAATATTAGTTGTACTCTTTTTGATTTCAAAATTGTTCTTGAGACGAGAAAAAATTTAGGGTCAAAGAGCCGTTAAAAAACTGAAATTTTTGTCCCGCATTGAATAGCGTTACAATTTTTTGTGCTCCATAAAAATTGTATAAAATACTAAAATAACATCTTATCTATCAAACATTGAATAAGATAATTTTTTTGCTTAATTAGTAAAATAGTCCCTTAAATATATTTTTGATTTCACATTGGTCTCTTAAAGAAAAAAAAGTCCGAATAGGTCCCTTAAAGAAAAAAAAAGTCCGAATAGGTCCCTTAAAGATATATCTGTTAATCAGTTTGGTCCTTTCCGTCCATTTTTTCGAGGACAAAACTGATTAACGAAGATGTCTTTAAGGGAGCAAACTGATTAACAGAGATGTATTTAAGGGACCTATTCGGACATTTTTTCTTTAAGGGACCAATGTGAAACCTAAAATGTCTTTATGGGACCATTTTACTAATTAAGCCTAATTTTTTTCAATAATTTAAAGAGTCAAGGAAAAAAAAGAAAAATTTGAATTGAGTAATTTTTAAACTTTTTAGGAGTTGACTGAATTTCAATATCATATTACTATATTTACATCCTTAAAGAGTACCCAGGACACTGTTTAACATTTTCCTAATTTAAATTCTATTCTATTCACTATTTTTTTTCTTTCAAAAACTGAAATTCTAACACACATTTTTTTTCTATCCTGTCTCCAGCACACCAAATGGGCCCTAAAGCAGGGGCGGATCCAGTGTTACATGAGGGTGTGCACCTGCACACCCTGAACTTTTAAAAATTCCACATAGTATCTTATTTATTTTAATTTTGCACTCTCTGAATTTTAAATTTTGCACCAAACACCCCAGTTTCTTCTTATCTGATGGTGCATTATGCGAACGCGTGGTAGTGTATCATGGGGACGCGGAGTATTTAATATTAATTTATTACTCCAACTTGTTGGAAATATTACTCCAACTTGTTGGAAATACTGCCATAATTATTGCTTTCTGTCTTTTCATTTAGTTATTATTTAATAGGAATCGAGCACAGTTCTTGCAAGTCCCCAAATTTGAACTTTGCCATCGAGCTACGGTAGTATATAGATAATTTGTTTGCATATTAAATACATATATGTAATATTTCAATATATGTAATTATTAATTTAATAGAATATATATTATAGCAATAATATTTAATTGAAGGAAAAAATTTGCACCCCCTGACCTAGGGTCCTGGATCCGCCACTGCCCTAAAGGTAAATAAGTGGAATGTTTCGGATTCCAATCCGAGCACATATATATATAGTTCGATATTTCTACCAACTGTGTTAAGCTCATGAGAAAAACAAATCTTTAATTACATATAGTATAAAAAATGAAAAGCGGTCTATTATGCTTACTTTTTATTTTACTGTTCTATTATGCTTACTTTAATTCGAAGTCGGCGCCACGCAGTTGTTCATCACATGGAACACCAATTAATTAATATATTAATGTTAAGTTATGCCATTAAGGACCACATGTTAAGAACCCAAATATAAAAATTATTTCTTGAAATTTGTATTCTCTCCGTCCCGAATTATAAGAGAAAATAAAAAAATCACACTTATTAAAAAAAGTAAAACATGAAAATTTGAAATATGTTTTTGTGGGTTTTCCTTGGAATAAGTTGCATAGAAAGATGTAAAAATAATTTTTATTGGTTGTTGTTTATTGAGAAAAGGGTAGAGAGAGAAAATTAAATGCAATTTGCATTTAATTTTATGAGAATAAGGGAAAAACATTCTTGAAAATGACTTTCTCCCTTATAATTTGGGACAAAAAAAAAGAGCTTTTTTCCCTTATAATTTGGGACGGAGGGAGTACATTTTTATGCATTAAATTTTTTACATTATTAAATACAGTATTTTTTTTTTGGTACATTAAATACAATATTTTTATGTTGGGATACTTTATCATGTACCTTTAGGTCACATGTTAACCTAACTTATAATATATAGCGACGACAAATTTGAAAGTTTTAATTATTCACAACAATCAAGTTGTTATTACTATTTGAAGAAAAGTTGAGTTTTAACTATTCACAACAACCAAGTTGTTATTATTAATGTGAAGGTTGAGTTTTACATCTAAACCATTCTCTTCCTCTTCATAGTCTATGAAAGGTTACAATGTTGTCACTACTATTCCTATTTGTTCTTTGCCTAATTCTTCCATTGTTGGTGTTCTTCCAAAAACATAGTACCATTACACATAATCCACCTGGTCCTAAAGGCCTTCCCATAATAGGGAATCTTCATCAACTAGATATTTTAAATCTTTATCTTCAATTTTCTCAATTCTCAAAAATATATGGTCCACTATTTTCACTTCAACTTGGTTTTAGAAAAGCTATTGTTGTTTCTTCAGCTGAAATTGCAAAAGAAGTATTGAAAACCAATGATCATGTGTTTTCTAATAGGCCTAAGTTATATGGCCAACAAAAATTAACTTATAATGGGTCAGAAATTGTATTTTGTCATCAATATGGTGATTTTTGGAGAGAAATGAGAAAAATTTGTGTTGTTCATATATTTAGTTCCAAACGTGTGTCATATTATTCTTCTATAAGAAAATTTGAGGTGAAGAAAATTATTGAAAAAATTTCAAGGCATGCTACTTCTTCAAGTGTTACAAATTTGAGTGAGTTATTGATTTCACTCTCAAGTACTATAATATGTAGAATTGTTTTTGGGAAAAGCTATGAGAATGATGAAAATGAGAAAAGTAGGTTTCATGAAATGTTGCATGAGTTTCAAGCTTTGTTGGCAGAAGTCTTCGTATCCGATTATATTCCATTTATGAGTTGGATTGATAAACTCAGAGGATTGCATGGTCGTCTTGATAAAAATTTCAAGGAGTTTGATGAGTTTTTTCAAGAAATTATTGATGAACATTTGGATCCCAATAGAGAACATGGTGCAGATGAAGAGGTTATGGTTGATGTCTTGCTCCAATTGAAGAATCAACATTTGTCATCAATTGATCTCACTTTTGATCATATCAAAGGCGTCCTCGTGGTATGAATCATACATGTTTTAATTCATTTTTCTCTTTTACTTTTTTGGTGATTTCCTTTCTTTAAGTATATACACTTTTAATTATATAGTATATACACGTTTTCAAAATATCTAGCACATATACAGGACAAATTATCACCGATAAAAAATTTTAAAAAATTATCATATGTGATACAAGTTCTAAATAATAAAAATTTCAAAAAAAACTATTTCACACGAGATAAATTATAACTGACATAAATTTCAAAATAACTAGCATATACGATACAAATTATCACGGATAAAATTTAAAAAAAAAATAAAAACACTAGGTCATTTGTTGTAAAGCATAATCTCGATGGTTCTAGTAACTCTTTCAAGAAATCCTATTGAAATGCACTTACAAATTGCCCAACAATGAGATCGTAACGCTACGAGCGAGAGTTGAACTCATGTTCTTATGGAGTATGAATCAACTCCTTATCAACAGATTTTGTAGGTCTGCATCATCATCATTATTGTTGTTGTCGTCGTCTATTATCCATTTTTGGTAAAGAAACAACACTTACCGATATCAATATCTTTAGTTACATATACTACAATTTGAACACTATTGTTGAACGAGTGAATATGGCAAAAGGCTAGGCAATTTCCCACTACAATTTAATCCCATCATACAATTTAATCCCACTATCGTTGAACACAAATAATTGACAGGTTGGTCCTCCAATAATATGTCGGGTATTCCTAGGCAGCATATCTATCTATCTAGTCTAGTTGTAAAAGAAAAGCATGATCATCAAAGAAAAAAACCTATCTACCAAGCATATATACAGGTTAACGTATTTTACAATATTGGAAAAAATTTACTTGAGAAAGAAATCTATCTTATTGACTTTAAGATTTTTGACAGAAATTAATCACTACTTACTAATTTTCCCTTTGCAATTTTTTATGCATATATTAAGAAAAGTTGGTAGTATAATAAATATGTATTTTTTGAGTATTATAATTACTATATTGTCCTTTATGAAACGATATCTTTGTAGTTAACTTTACGTATTCCAATGCAAAATAGGGTTATGTTTGGAAAAATAATAATAAATGTGTCTAACGAATTGAAAAATAACTTATATTTAGGAAAACATTTTATCTTTAAAATGGTACTTATAATTAGGGAGGTAGGGAGTAGATTGTTGTAACGAAGATTGAGGCCAATAGAATCATGGAAAGACATTTCCATGTTGGCCTAATTTGTTTACTCCCTCCGGTCATTTTTATAAGGAACACTTTGGAGAAAAAATTTAGTCATTTTTATAAGAAATTTTGACCAATTTTCAAATGTCTTAGATGTTTAATTTCATTTATGTCCTTATTTAATATGAGAGAAAATATTAAAAATAAGTAAATTAATTGAAAATCACTATGTACAATGTATTTTTTTGATATGTGTAATTTTTATAAGAGTATTAAATGAAAATCACTATCTACAATGTATTTTTTTGATATGTGTAATTTTTTCAAAATATTTTTTATAAAAAGGATCAGAGCAGTAGAACTTAGTACTAGTAAAGAATAATTCCTAGCAATGACAAAGGAAACAACTGCAATTTATGGAACTAAAATTCTACACATTATGTAGTAAATATTTCAATTTGCCCCATAGAATCTAATATACAATCCTTTCTAGATAAGGATAAGGATTTTGTAGGACCATATACGTGTGGTGTTCAGCCAAAGGCAAATGCTTCTTGCAATTGCTTAATTAGTCACATGTTTTCGATTCATTTATGTAATTTTCTTCATATACAGCATGCTGTACTAAGTCTTGCATGTGGTACTGACATGTTTGAAATAGATACAAATAAGTTCACACATCTTTATTGTTCTATAAATAAAGGCTCTAGTAGAATGCCAACGAAACACATGCATGCAAAACAATCCTCACTCATTGTGTATCCAGGAAATTAAAGGATGTGGGGCAGTATATATATGTGTGAGGATTATTTTTGATATGTGTATTATTTTCAAAACAATACTATTTCCGTCCTTAAATAAAAGACATCTTAGAGGAAAATACGGAGATTAAGAAAGTGAATTGCGATATTAAATTTGTTGACGATTGCTATCTTAATGCCCTAAATGTTTAGGTAACAATTTTAGGGCTTTTAGCCAAGTTTTTTTTATGAGATTAAATGATATAAGCAGACAGAGTAAAAAAATGTTACACAAACAACAAATAATGTTTTATCTTTCTGTCACATCACCCCACTCATGTATGATTATTTTGAAACTACTTATATGACATGGAAGAGCGGTAATTTCTCATTGGATGTCCGTGTAAACTTTCATTATACTGACTGCTTACCATCTTTAAACTCTTTTTTTTTATTTGTCGTGGAAAGTGAAAAAAGTTGTAGTGTGGTGCTAATAATATGCATTCCCAAAGTATGAACTAGAACATTTGGTCTATGGACATATTTCTTTGATGTTGACTAGGATCCATGTTGTTGAGACTTTAGTGTAAGTTCATACAGAACCATATAAAAAATGTTAGATGTGTGCCGAAAAAGTTGCAATATCCAAATTTAATCTACAATGTTATTACTTTTGTTGAATCAAATAAGTTCAATTATGTTGTCATTGGTATGTTAATTTTGTATAAACATATTTATGATTCTATAATTTGCTACAAAATTTATCTTCAATACATATTTTAAATATTGCGTTTTACAGGATATGCTTGTAGCTGCGATAGATACCACATCAGCCACATTAGTTTGGGCTATGACTGCCCTAATACGAAACCCAAGAGTAATGAAGAAAGTACAAGAGGAAATTAGAAACTTGGGAGGTAAAAAGGATTTCTTAGATGAAAATGAAATTCAAAATTTTCCTTACATGAACGCCGTGATAAAAGAGACACTGAGATTTTACCTACCAGCTCCACTACTTGTGCCAAGAGAATCAAGGGAACAATGCACTATAAGTGGTTACAACATTCCAGCCAACACAATAGTTTATGTGAATGCTTGGGCTATTCAGAGAGATCCAAATATTTGGAAAAACCCGGAAGAGTTTTATCCAGAGAGATTTTTAGAGAGTTCTATAAATTTTTTGGGGCAAGATTTTGAACTAATTCCCTTTGGCGCGGGTCGTAGGATTTGCCCAGGTATGTCTTTGGGAGTTGCATCATTAGAAATTATCCTTGCTAATCTTCTCTTTTCCTTTGATTGGGAATTGCCAAATGGGTTGGTAATTGAAGATATTGATGATGAAATGTTGCCTGGGATCACTCAACACAAGAAGAACCCTCTTTGCCTTGTTGCCAAGATCCCTTCGGTATAGATGCATCCCTATGTAGCAACTCTTGGTTTGTTTCTTGCATTATATGCCTCTTTGTTGGGACAATGTTATGAAAAATATGAAAACAATTATGTTTACAGTGAGTAAATTAACGATTACCAAGTTAATGTTGGAACTTAATTAAATGATGAACACACACATATATAATTGAGAGAAAGAATGAAGAGAGAGTGAAAACAATTACGAAAAAATATCAACACTCTTACTTCTATTGGTGATATGTCAATTTATTTATACACTTTACACACATTATGGACTTAGGCTAACATATACTATTTAGGCCCAATAACATCATCATACAATCCATAAGACCATAACTAATCATTCAACTAATCCTAGCAACTTGTGATTAACACAACACAGCTAATTAATTCATATCCTTTATTATTTAGAAGAACGATGATTGATTGAACTTTTCACTCCGACCCCCACATTTCTTTTATATTCACTGAAGCCAAATGATGAAAGTTTTAAGTTTTTGCTGATATATTAGACCATTTCGGTAACTGCGAACCGAACATTAGCGTTTTCGGTACACAGAAACCGAACGTCAGCTTGTTCGGTACATGCGAACTGAAACGTCCTAGATTTCGGTACGTTGTTACCGAAAATTTCATTGGGTCGCTGGAATTAGGCCATTTTCGGCAGAAGTTTACCGAAATAATTATTTCGGTACATGCGAACCGAAATGTTCCAGATTTCGATAAGTGGTTACCAAAGTTTATCAACATGTCAAATTTCTTCGGTTCGTATAAACCGCAGTACCCTCTAAGGACAAAAACGGAAATTCAGGGAGTAGAAAAGAAATAAGGGGGGTCGGGAAAGAAAAGGTCTAATTGATTTATCGTTCTATTTCTGATATGTCACTTATTTATACACTTTACACATATTATGAACTTGGGCTAAAATATACACTATTCATGCCCAATACAAATTATATAATCCATAAATGATCATTCAACCAATCCTAACAACTTGTGATTAACACAATACATGGTGCAATACAATTAATTAATCAACCCCTTCACTAATTAAATGCAATACACGTAATGTATTTTTTTCAAGTATAAATTGTATCATAGAGGTGCGGTGTGTGTGATTTAGGTGGGGTGTAGGTAAGTGTGATTAGCCATTGTTTTTGTAGCCATGGTGTACACGTATATTTTTTTCTTTTGTGACTAAAAAGCATCGATGTAGACGCATATATTGTATTGTCTTTTATTGCCATGTCTTATATATGCCACATACATTAATATTATCTTTGGCTTTTTATAAAAAGAAAATAAGTCTTTTTATTTTATTTATAATAAGTCTAGATATTTTTCAAATACATTTGTAAGCACAAATAATAGTATGCTATATCATCTAGACGATCTTATCCGAAGGTTAAAATATTTGAGTGGACTCTAACATCCAAAATAACAAAAAGAAATAAATGAGGCCTAAAAACTAATTATATATATACGTGTATATATTATTTTATTCTAAGATGAAGTTACAACTAAAGCATTTTTTTCCTCTATGACAATGTTGTCACTACTAATCCTAGTTTTGTGCATAATTTTTTCATTACTTTTGGTCTTCATGAAACATAGAAGAACCAATATTAATGCACCTTATCCACCTGGTCCTAGAGGCTTACCCATAATAGGGAATCTTCATCAACTAGACAATTCTATTCTTTATCTTCAATTTTCAAAACTTTCAAAAATCTATGGACCATTATTTTCACTTCAACTTGGTTTTAGAAAAGCTATTGTTGTTTCTTCAGCTAAAATTGCCAAAGAAATATTTAAAAACAATGATCATGCATTTGCTAATAGACCAATCTTATATGGCCAACATAAATTATCTTATAATGGGTTAGATATTGTATTTTCTCATTATAGTGATTTTTGGAGAGATATGAGAAAAACTTGTGTTATTCATATATTTAGCAATAAGCGTATTTCATCTTATTCCTCTATAAGAAAGTTTGAGGTGAAGAAAATGATCAAAAAAATTTCTAATCATGCTTCTTCTTCTGTTGTTACAAATTTGAGTGAATTATTTAGTTCTCTCACAAGTACAATAATTTGTAGGATTGCTTTTGGGATGAGGTATGAGGATGAAGGAGTAGATAGTAGTAAATTCCATGGAATGTTGCATGAGTTTGAGGCGATGTTAACGGCTTTCTTTGTTTCTGATTATATTCCGTTCATGGGTTGGATTGATAAACTTAGAGGATTGCATAGTCGTCTTGATAGAATTTTCAAGGAGTTTGATGAGTTTTACCAAGAGGTTATTGATGAACATTTGGATCCAAATAGACAACAAATAGATGAAGTTATTGTTGATGTCTTACTCCAATTGAAGAAACAAAATTTGTTTTCAATTGATCTTACTTTTGATCACATCAAAGCCGTCCTCATGGTATGTGTTTTCATTCAATTCTCAACTTCAATTTTTGTTTTTGGTTAACTTTTTAAATCCACTTTTACCAATTCTTTTTTTAAAATTGTGGATTTAGTTACCCCGCGAACGTTTGTACTATAGTCAAATGGGACTTATAAAATTGTAGATTTAGTTACTCTGCGAATTATTTGTGAGAGATTAAAATTTTTTACAAGCCCCATTTTAATCTCTCACAAATAATTTAATGTTGCAATAACACTATTTTGTGACAAATTGATTTACAAATAAGCTGAACCCTCTTTAATAATTAAGATTCAAATTTTGGTGTCAAAGTTGGTCATGTCAAAATTAAGAATTTTACAAAATTTATTTTCAAATAGTACATAACTAACTAATTTTTCTAATGTATATAGGATATACTTGTAGCTGCAACAGATACTACATCAGCCACATTAGTTTGGACAATGACTGCACTAATAAAAAATCCTAAAGTAATGAAAAAGGTACAACAAGAAATTAGAAGTTCAAGAGTTAAAAAAGATTTTCTAGATGAAGAAGATATACAAAATTTCTCTTACTTAAAAGCCGTCATAAAAGAAACGTTGAGATTGTACCTACCAAACACATTGCTTGTGCCAAGGGAAACAAGGGAGAATTGTACTATAGGTGGCTACCAAATTCCAGCAAAAACAATAGTATATGTGAATGCATGGGCTATACATAGAGACTCTGATGTTTGGAAAAATCCAGAAGAGTTTTATCCAGAGAGATTTTTGAAAAGTTCTATAAATTTTTTGGGACAAGATTTTGAATTGATTCCTTTTGGAGCTGGTCGTAGAATATGCCCAGGTATTTCTATGGCAGTTGCATCATTGGAACTTATCCTTGCTAATCTTCTCTATTCGTTTGATTGGGAATTGCCACATGGATTGGTAAAGGAAGATATTGATTTTGAAATGTTGCCAGGAATTGCTCAACATAAGAAGAATCATCTTTGTCTTTCGGCAAAGATCCTTATGTAGATACAATTTATTAATTTGTAGCTCTTTGTTGGATTTCTCGTGATGCATATATACATTGAGGAGTGCTAACAACACACTCTAACACACTCTCTTCTATTGATTAAAATTTATATGGGTCCCATAAAAGTTATATGGATCCACATTTTTTTATGGGACCCATGTGAATTTCAACCAATAAAAGAGAGTGTGTTGGAGTGTGTTTGTTAAAGAGTGTGTTGCTAGCATTATTCTATATACATTACCCCCTAGAAGAATTGTGAATATTTATTCAAGAACCAATAAGAACAAACTATAAACTATACGTAGATTTGCATGTATCATCCTCTTTGTTGGATTTCTCGTGATGCATATATACATTACCCCCTAGAAGAATTGTGAATATTTATTCAAGAACCAATAAGAACAAACTATAAACTATACGTAGATTTGCATGTATCATCCTCTTTGTTGGATTTCTCGTGATGCATATATACATTACCCCTAGAAGAATTGTGAATATTTATTCAAGAACCAATAAGAACAAACTATACGTAGATTTGCATGTATCATCCGTCTTTTTCCTTCGATTTGGGAGGTACTTGATGAAGTATCAAAGTAAGTATATAATTATCGTATCCACAGGGATTGTTCCGAATCAAATACGAGTAAATTGGATCATATAAAAGTAATTTGCTATAAAATAAATAGGGGGAAGTGTTCAGATTTCAGACTTGAGAAAGTAAATGACAAGAAAATAAGGTTTTCTTTCAAGATGCGAAGGCGATTGGATCTTTTCGGTTCATCTGGTCACTATTGTCTCGGATATCTCATGCGTATTAACAAATTACAAACTTAGTTCCATGATTCGATTAAAATAAATAACTATGTCCAATGTCTTGGTACATAGTCCTCTCAATTGATTATCAATCCCTAATGTCTTAGGATGACCTATAATCAATTGAGGTTTGTTTCTCTTTAATCCTTGAATTCACAATTAACAAACCTATATGTCTAAAGAATAAGTTAATTGTACAATTATCTCTAGGTCAATCAATTCGTTTCTAATGTCTTAGTAAACAAACAATTATAATCATCAAACAATTCGCGACGTTGTATAAAGCATTAAGAACAAGAGATAAAAGAATGAAACTAACTTCGTAATTATATTAAAACATCATATGAAATTCATGGTTCAAGACAATAATAACTAGAATCCCCTAGGATCCAATCATAGAGTTTAGTTACTCATAATCATAGAAATAACAATAATTAGAGTGAAAGAATTCATTACAATGAAGAACAATGAAGAAATTCGTGCTCTGATCTTGATCTCAAAAGTGCCTCTGTCGCCGTCAAAACTGTCCAACCCTAATTCTGAACAGAAAAAGTATATATATAGTGTAATCTGCGTACCGGCGCCCCGCGCCAGCCCGTCTGCGCGCCGCGCAGACTGACAGAATCCTCAGGCAATTCTAGCATCGTTTCTGCGCGGCGCGCCAGCTTGGCAGAATCTACAGACACTTCTAGCAGCTTCTGGGCGCGGCGCGTGATGCTTCCTTGGTCTAGGCGCAGTACACTTCTATTCCTTCACTTTTTGGCCTCAAATCCTTGTGTTCCGAGCATTCTTGTCATGATTCTTTTCCTCTTTATTCTTGCATAAAAACATACTAAATGCTATCTAGAAATGCCCTAAAATGTGGTTAAAACATAGTAATGACGTGAAGTCATCACAACCCCAAACTTGAACTTTTCCTTGTCCTCAAGGAATACCTTCATCCATCGGAAAACCTGGCACTATCTTTACAGCTTAATTCAAATACATCAGAATCAGTCAAGTCAATCATACACCTGCAACATTTCAAAGATCATCCCTATTATCAATATACTCGCACACAAATGAACATTGGAAAAATCAAGAACTTCTCACAAATATTGACCAAACAATAATCACTTCACTCCCTCACATTCTCTCCTGTTTGCATTGTTAAATTCACTCAATCAACACATACATAGCCATTCTACCATATGCTTGCAAACATTCTAACAATCGATCGACATGCATAAAAATTCACACCTTTAGAGGACTTGAGGGTTATAACGGGGCTTAGGTTTTTAGGGTGGATATTTTTTTTGGATGGTAAGCAGAAAAACTTGGAGTTTTAAGGATCACCTATTCACATGATTGGATATTTATTCAAACATCTTCCCCAAAAATCAAGAATTGTTATACTAGAGAACCTTTTTCATTTCTTCTTTTTTTTTTGAAGAGATTCATTTACATTCTCTCTTGGTGTCATTTTTTTTTCTTTCTTTTTTTTTTTTTTTTTTCACTATATTTTCAAAATATTTTTCTTTTTGGTTCTCTAGTACCCCACCCCAAACTTCATCAGTTGCTAATACCAAAAGCAACCCCAAACTTAATGATGAGCAATGTGCTCGAGTCATAAGTTATGATCTAACTCCAAGAAAATCATCTTTTTTTTTTTTTATAGTTTCAAAACTTGGGTTGTCAAACAAACAAAATTTTTCATTCGGCTCAAATGGGGTTAACGAAAGATATAACATTTTTAAAGGTGGCTTCAACAAGGCTCAAGGTACCAAACAACGTGCCTCGGTGTGTAATTCAGAGCAATCAATCAATTAAGAGAACAAAAGCAAGTTCTAGAGAATTAGCTAAGTTGTGGAATCTCTCATAACACGAAAAAGTTATGTGTTTGGGCTCGAAAACTCACGGCTAGGCCGGATTATCGAGTGGTCAATGTTTGAGAAACTTCCTCAATTTTTCTAATTATCATAAAATATAACAAGCAATTAACACAGAGACTCACAAATCATATCGCATGGATGGTAACACAGATGATCCTTAATGACATTTAAACAAAACTATTCTGAAGTGCACAAGTTTTCAAACAGACACAAGCATTCATAAAAGACAAAAACAAATTCAAGTTGAAGGGATTAAGTAGTACCATAGAGTCAATGCGGATGGGACGATCCGCTCCCATCACGTCGATCTCCGAGGCCCAGGTCCGCCTCATCAAACATACTTCTCTCCTGATATGCAGCACGACAGAATTCACAGGCCTTTCTGGCCATCTCTGGGCGCGCCGCGCCGGTTCTCTGCGCCGGAGCGTGTCAAGTCAGTGTTTACAGGCCTTTCTAGGCCTCTCCTGGCGCCTGGGCGTGTCAAGTCAGTGTTTACAGGCCTTTCTAGGCCTCTCCTGGCGCCTGGGCGTGCCTGTCTCTTTGACTCCACTTCCGCACTTGCTTAACCTGCAACCACAACTAAGGCATAACACGAATAGACATTAGTAACAATTAAAAACCTTGGGTTGACTCCCAAGCAGCGCTCGTTTAACGTCCATAGCTTCGACGGTCCATTACTTCAAATTAGGGAGGATATTTCAGACTTGTTTCACCCCAACTCCTCTTTTGCTCTTTCTTCAACCGAGAATTATTCAGATCAACAAGCAATGATTTCACTATTGTCGGACGGCGAATGAACTTTATCTGCTTATTCCTCCCTTTCTTTCTTTTCTTCTTTCGTGCTCCTTTTGGACCTTCCTTAGAATCATCCACACTCTTTTTCCTAAAACTCATCATGACGGTTTCAACTAGCTTCGTCACTTCTTTCTTTACTAAACATTCCAAATGAGGGATAACAATTTTACAAGCACCCACACCCGGATTGACTTCTTCCTCCTTATACACCTTGTGCAACCAAAAGGCAGGGATTATACCATTTAAATTCCAAGCCGAAGTGTCATAATCCTTCTCCAATTCTTTAACAAGGTCATCTTCTTCCAAAGGAGTAAGCAAGCTACTAAGTATGACCGGTTGCTTTGAATCTTCTCTCAAGAATACATACTTCCAATTAGGAGGAAGTTCTTGCAACCCCGGAGGACTTGGCTCAAACTCTTCCTCCACTAGCAATGTCTCATCCACTTTTAGCGTTTCCGCTACTTGGCACTCATCCAATTGTTGAAGAAAAAGTTCAATTTCATGATCCCATTCTTCTTCTCTCACATCCTTTGCCACATCCTCTAACACATCCACCTTGAAACATTCGGGTACCACTCCACAAAACTTTGTTGCTTCAAACACCTTGAAGCATACTTGTTCATTGTCTAGACGAAACATGAGCTCACCCATCTCAACGTCAATTAGCGCCCTTCCGGTGGCTAAGAATGGTCTTCCCAACAAGAGAGGAACTTCAGCGTCCTCCTCCATATCTAGAATCACGAAATCAGCCGGGAATACAAATTCAGCACATCTTACCAAAACATCTTGTAAAATTCCATGTGGGTAGGTAATTGACCGGTCGGCAAGAGATAATTGCATCTTTGTCGGTTTAGCCACGGCACCCGGGATGCGCTTCATCATAGACAAGGGCATCAAATTGATGCTTGCACCCAAGTCACATAAAGCTCTCCTAACATGTAAGTTTCCAATAGAGCATGGAATGGTGAAACTTCCCGGATCCTTCTTCTTTTGTGGAAGCTTCTTTTGAATTATTGCACTACACTCTTCGGTCATGTCTACCGTCTCGTCATCAAGAGGTTTTCGCTTCTTTGTCAAAAGCTCCTTCATAAATTTCGCATATATGGGCATTTGTTCCAAAGCCTCTGCAAAAGGAATATTCGCTTGGAGACTATGAAGCATTTTCATGAAATTTTTGAAGTGTTGGTGCTCTTTCTCCGTAGCCTTCTTCTTTCGCGGATACGGCAACTTGGCATGGACTGAAGTGTTTTCCCCTTTGTTGCTATCCTTCTTTTCTAAGCTTTGATCTTTCTTCAAAGTGTGGTTCTTTTCAACTAACTTCTCATCACTCTCTTTTTGAATTTTTTTCTCTCTCTCATTTTCGACTACTTCTTCTATCTCACCTTCAATCTCATTTTCTACTCCACATTCTTTTTCAACTTCACCCTCATTCTCATTTTTTTCTTCTTTCTTTTCTTTCACTCCCACTTCACTCGTCTCACTTTTTTTCTTCATCTCGACCTCCGGTGAAGGAACCACTCTACTTCTTAAGTTGATCGCCTTGCAAGTTTCATTCCTTGGGTTGTCTTTTGTAGAACCTTCAAAGCCGTTATTTTGAGTAGCCGAGAATTGTCTTGACAATTGACCCATTTGATTTTCAAGGTTTTTAATCGAAGCTTCATGATTCTTGTTAGCAATATCTTGGTTAGCTTTCATTTGGTCTTGGCTAATCTTCATTGCTTCAAAATTTCCTTGAGTCACCTTGATAAATTGAGAAAGAATATCTTCCAGTTGAGACGGTTTCCTTTGTTGATAACTTTGTGAAGATGATTGTTGTTGAGATTGAGAAGAGCCTTGATTTCCTCCCCAACCAAAGTTTGGATGATCTCTCCAACCCGGATTATAAGTGTTCGAATACGGGTCATGATTTGGATTGCTCCTCTTGAAATTAGCTAAATACTTAGCTTCCTCCGAACCTTCAGGAAAACATTCACCATTGGAGTGACCTTGCCCACAAAAATCACATTTCACATCTTGAGCTGCCATGACTTGCATTTGTGGATTCGAAGAATTAGTAAAGTGTTTCAACATTGCTGCCATTTGAGTATTCATCAAAGTTGATTGAGCTAAAAGAGCGGTTTGAGTATCAAGCTCCAACATGCCTGGCTTCTTCTTTGCACCGCGATCATTTTGAACTCGGTATTCATTTTGAGCCATGGATTCAATCAACTCTCTAGCTTGAGTTTGATTCTTATTTTTCAAAGACCCACCTGCTGATGCATCCAAGAACATTCTAGTTTGAGCTCTCAACCCTTGAGTGAAGTGCTGCATCTGGGTATGATTATCAAGCCCATGCTTAGGACATTTCTTCAGATAAAGTTTGAATCTTTCCCATGCATCATATAGAGTTTCAGAATCTCCTTGTTCAAAGCTTGTTATGTCTTGCCTTCTTTCAAGGTACTTATGAATGGGAAAATACCTATCCATAAACTTCATCTCCAACTCTTGCCAAGTGTTAATAGTATTCGGTGGTATTGTGTCTAACCAGTCTTTTGCTCTTCCAGTTAAAGAGTACTTAAAGAGCCTCAACCTCTTATCCGATGCGGTTACACCTGGTGGATCTGTGTAATCACATGCTTCATAGAAATGCTCAAGATGGAGATTTGGGCACTGTGTTTCAGCCCCTGAGTATTGATTTTCTTTAAGGGCGCTGAGCACTGAATTCTTGATGTCAAAAGACACGGGATTCCTAGGTTGAAAACCCAGATTGGCAAGCTCTCTGTTGTTTCTTTGGCCATAGTCACCTAACGTCCTTTCAGGCACAACTGGTGGAGGCGGTGGTGGATTTCCAGCCATGATGTTAGCTTCGTTGTCCGATGTGTCTGGACTAGAAACCACTTGTTCACTACTTTCTTGTGCAACACCTGCTAACCGGGCAACCTCTCGGGCTAACCGAACTGCTTTTCTGTTTGCTTTGGCTGTTTTCTCTATTTCAGGATCAAAGACAAATTCTCTTGCTGCTTTCCTACCTTGCATAAACAACCAGAAAATACCTTTAGAAGCAACTGCACTACACAAGAATGAAAAAGAAAATAAAAAAAAATTTAGAACTAATTTTTATATGTTTTTCTTCTTAGAGGAATGCTAAATAAAAATAAAACAATAAAACTACCTAGTATGGTCCAATTGCCTTGTTGATTCAATCAACAATCCCCGGCAACGGCGCCATTTGATGAAGTATCAAAGTAAGTATATAATTATCGTATCCACAGGGATTGTTCCGAATCAAATACGAGTAAATTGGATCATATAAAAGTAATTTGCTATAAAATAAATAGGGGGAAGTGTTCAGATTTCAGACTTGAGAAAGTAAATGACAAGAAAATAAGGTTTTCTTTCAAGATGCGAAGGCGATTGGATCTTTTCGGTTCATCTGGTCACTATTGTCTCGGATATCTCATGCGTATTAACAAATTACAAACTTAGTTCCATGATTCGATTAAAATAAATAACTATGTCCAATGTCTTGGTACATAGTCCTCTCAATTGATTATCAATCCCTAATGTCTTAGGATGACCTATAATCAATTGAGGTTTGTTTCTCTTTAATCCTTGAATTCACAATTAACAAACCTATATGTCTAAAGAATAAGTTAATTGTACAATTATCTCTAGGTCAATCAATTCGTTTCTAATGTCTTAGTAAACAAACAATTATAATCATCAAACAATTCGCGACGTTGTATAAAGCATTAAGAACAAGAGATAAAAGAATGAAACTAACTTCGTAATTATATTAAAACATCATATGAAATTCATGGTTCAAGACAATAATAACTAGAATCCCCTAGGATCCAATCATAGAGTTTAGTTACTCATAATCATAGAAATAACAATAATTAGAGTGAAAGAATTCATTACAATGAAGAACAATGAAGAAATTCGTGCTCTGATCTTGATCTCAAAAGTGCCTCTGTCGCCGTCAAAACTGTCCAACCCTAATTCTGAACAGAAAAAGTATATATATAGTGTAATCTGCGTACCGGCGCCCCGCGCCAGCCCGTCTGCGCGCCGCGCAGACTGACAGAATCCTCAGGCAATTCTAGCATCGTTTCTGCGCGGCGCGCCAGCTTGGCAGAATCTACAGACACTTCTAGCAGCTTCTGGGCGCGGCGCGTGATGCTTCCTTGGTCTAGGCGCAGTACACTTCTATTCCTTCACTTTTTGGCCTCAAATCCTTGTGTTCCGAGCATTCTTGTCATGATTCTTTTCCTCTTTATTCTTGCATAAAAACATACTAAATGCTATCTAGAAATGCCCTAAAATGTGGTTAAAACATAGTAATGACGTGAAGTCATCAGTACTCCATGAATTTGATATATAGATATTCCGTAGTCCATATTCTCCTCAATTCCTTCATGTTAAACAAGGCACAAATTTCATATATGACTCGATCAATCTCCGCCTTGTTCTCCATCTCCCTCTTTTGCTCAATTGACATTTCCTTGTCTAACAATCCTTCATTTTCTTCTACAACCCTCATCACTTCATCATCATCAACATTGTATGACAATTCTTGAGGAAGTTCTATTTCTTGTGGTGTATCTATTTCTTCCATTATTTTCACTACAACACCTCTTTCAACTATTCTTTCTTCCTCATTTTTCTCAACATCTTCTTCCACACATTCGTCATTCTTTGTTAGAATATTATCTTTATCGTCAAAGTGATTTGACTGTTGGTTTGAAATGTTCCTCCTTAGTTATTGTTATTGGCTAACTGTTTAGCCAACTGAACAAGCTGATTATCAAAGTTCTTTAATACATCAGTGTTTTTTTGTTGATATACTTGGGTTTCTTGGTTAATTTGTTGCTGTTGTTGGAACTCTTGCATATTTTCATTTGCATTTCCATGAACTTAATCATGGTCTCCTCCAATCTAGCCTTTGAAGTTTTCCCATAATTATCAGGAGGACACAGTTGATACATTTCATACTCATCCGGAGTATAGAAGTTGTTATAACCACCATCAGTCATGGTTCTTTTTATGATGGTGAATCTGAAAAATGATTGAACTAACAAGAAAAATAATTCTTTGTGTAACAAAGAAGGATTAGTGCAAGCAAAAACTATACAATATAAATAAATATGTACAAAGACTTAAAAGAAATATAAATTATTGCGATGCTTCAATATCTAAACGCCGGTCCTCGACAACGGTGCCATTTCCTCTATTGACAATGTTGTCACTACTAATCCTAGTTTTGTGCATAGTTTTTTCATTAATTACTTTTGGTCTTAATGAAACATAAAGAAAATGATGAAAAAAGTTTCTAATCATTACACACATTAAAATAGTACAAAATACAAATCTAAATAAGTTTTAAACATCAAACACAAATAAGTTTTAAACAAAATGTAATTGAAACATAAATTTTAGAATAATAAGTTTTAGAATCATTAGTGTAATTGCAACATAAGTTTTGGTTTTAAATAAGTTTGAAAAACATTAGTTTTTCTTTACTGCAAAAACATTAGTTATTATAAGTAAAAATGAGAGTTGAACAATTAAATTGACATTAAATAAATAATAAATAAAATATAAAGTTCATAAAAAAAATAATAAACAAAATCTAAAGTCCATTAAAAAAATGAAAAAAAATCAAATGTGCTTTTGAAATAAATCAATTGTGGGAATATAAAGAATACATGCAATATATAGAATATAAAGTAAAAATATCAACAAGTGAGTAGCTTAGCACAGTGATATTGTGACTCAACTATTATAGAGAAGTCAGTTGTTCAATCTTTGTTGATGACAATTTTGTTACAATTTTAAACATTTAAAACCTTAAACCAAAAATTCAACCATATGTTACACAAAAAAAAAAAAGTGTTTAAAAAAAAAAAAACTGAGCGAGTTTTTCCATAAAAAAAAAATTAAGTTTGCAAAACATCCCAAAATTTTACTTAAGATTTTCTTAATATTTTCTTGAATTGTGATTTAAGAAGAGTATAGCACCTTCAATTTTATATAAATTGCGAGACTTATTTCTCTTTATTTATTTAGTTTATCAATTTGGTGTGGAAATTATATAATAGTCATTTTGCTTGATTAGTTATTTGATAAATAAAATTCTATAGTAATTATTTTATATTCTATTTTATTATAGTATTTGATGAGACAATGGTTATTTTAATTATTTAACTAATTTGTGAGTTTTTGAAATTAATTTTATATTAGTCTTAGATGGGGAGTGGTAAGTAAAATTTTTACTAAGGCTCTGTTTGGTAACACAAATAAGCTAGCTTATAGCTTATTATATGAGCTTATAAGCTTGTTTCAAAAAATTAGAGGTGTTTGGTAACAAGCTTTTTGTACTAGCTTATAGCTTTTTTTCAGATGCTATTTCAAGTAGCATTTGAGCTTATAGCTTATAGCTTTTTACACTTTATTCCATTTTTACCCTTTAATTTAATAACTACCCACTCTAAAAAATAAACTACCCACTATCAATTATGTAATTTTATATTTAATAACCACTTTAAAAGCTAATTTTACCAAACACTTTAATTTCAATAAGCTAGCTTTTCAGCTATCAGCTATAAGCTAGCTTTTCAGCTATCAGCTAGCTTATCAGCTATCAACTAGCTTATAGCTTATTTTTACCAAACGGACCCTAAGTCTTTTTATTATGGTGAGTTGCAAGTGTGGTATATCACACGTGCATGTCCTCAACAAGCATTGACTACCTTATTGTTTTTTAAGTTATAATCCTAAAACCAATTACCCTACTTAATAGCATTACTTAAGCTAATTTTCCACTTACTCAAAGCCACTCACATAGTCAAAATTATTGACCATTGATATCATGAAAATTTCTCTCACCCACGTTTCCCATGATCTGCATCATTATTATAGCTTAACTCATTGTTTCTCTCATGTAAGTGCCTAACTTATGCCACTTAATCCTAATTATGTTTATATATATGATTTGCCTGCCATTTCTTTCTCTGATCATCAATGAACCTGATGCGAACTAATCCACATAAAACCCAAATGAATGGCTATCCCCTATTTCTTTCCTCTGCTCTATCATCTCGTTTCTTCCTTAAACCTATAAGCAACTTCTTTCGACAATTCTTGGTTCACACTTTCTTTTGCATAAGAATATGCCAAGACCATTAATCAATTCATAGCATCTACTTCTCCTATATTTCATTAGGGTTATGGCACGTGATTCTTCATATTTAGCGGTCGCATAGTCAAAACGGACTCTGTTGTGAGAGATATTGCATGAGTACTACAGCTGCAAATTTTAGGCTTAGGGTTTTGTGCTTGGAAGGAAAGCGGCTAAGGTAAGGGCTTTTTCCCCATACACTCGTGCACTTAAGGTTTATGTTATAGATTGATAATGGAGTATTTAACCGATAGAAAGAGATGGAAATAGAAGGAATGACAAAGACTTATTTTTATAACATTTTATGCTATGTTAATATATGAAGTACTTATGTGTGTGGCTGATTGTATATTTAATTTTATGATTTTATGTGTGGTTGATTGTCAATTTGAGTATTCTGTCAGTTTCGATAAATGGTGAATTTGTCGGGTTTAAAAGAAAGTTTTACACTTTCAATTGATTTAACCAAATGGTGCTGGTTTTAAAAGGTGTCTATAGTATGCATAGCATGGCATATAGTTGTTGTTATAGGTTTGGTGTGGTTCGGAATAATACCCAACGGTGGGGTACCGAACCTTAATGCCCAACGGTGGGGTATTGTGTCCAATGGTGGGACACTATCCAATGGTGGGACACTTTATTTTGCTCTGCGGAGAGGTGATATCCGGATCATGGTTTAGATGCATTTCATGCATTATTAACTGGTATAGAGTGTTATTAAGAATAGTTTCTGGTATTGACTTTATTTTATTTCTTCTTTATGGCCGAGTATTTTATTGTTACTTTATGACATTTACCTTCCGTTCGGCATGATTCAATTTGGATAAGGAAAATTGACCCTTGTATTAAATATGGTTGTAGATACCAAAGAAAAATGAAGTTGATGTGTTGCTTGTACATGCGTGGGGATAAATCGAAGGGTTTTTATTAGAGTATAATTGTAAATTTAAATAAGGCTTCTTAACAATTATATAGCTACTTTATTGTAAATTTAACATATTTTGAAATTGACAACTTGTAGTATTCTGGACTTAATAAGTCTTTTTAAATTTTTACAATAATTAGATAGCTATATATCTTGATATTTTGAGAAAATAATTATGATGACTTGTTTTCAAATAAATTATAAAACTAAAAAGGAAAACAGTGTAGTGTTTTTCAATTAAGTGAAAGAATTGGTCTTAATGTCTCGGAATAAAAATCCGGGATGTTACACAAATAAATCGGTCGGTTCACCGGTTTTGTCCGGTTCAAGTGGTTTCCACCGGTTCGTTAACATGTCTGATCCACCACCGAGACCAGACCGGTTGATCTCTAATTTCCGGTCCAACCGGTTCGACCAACTGATCCTGTCTGATTTTTAAAACACTGAATAAAAATATTCTACGGCACCAAAGACAAATACTCACGCTCTTCTTTGCATTCCATATTCAATAAATTGAAATTACATGTACTTTTATGAAATAGAATACATTCATCTATGATGATGATGATAACAACAACAATAACATGAATATAAATTTGGGGCGACCTTAAATGGTGCACCATTGCAGTAAGTCTTGCATGGTCTACCAATCTCAATAATCCTATAACAAATAGGAATTTCATAAAATTTATCATTGCATCGAAAATTTATATTATATAATTATTTTTACAAATTTTAAAAAAATTGAAAATCATTTGATATGTTATTGAGATCCACTAAGATTAATAGTTAATCTTAAAATTCATAAATTGTTAATCTTAGTGGATGTCAATAACTCATGAAATGATTTTCAATTTTTTTTAAAATTTATATAGATAACCTATAAAATATAAATTTTTAATTCAACGATAAATTTTATAAAATTCATATTCGTTATAGGGTTATTAACAAGTGATGCACCGTGCACCACTTGTCCATCCGCCAAAGTCCAAATTTGGGGACGTTATATCCAACAAAGTACAAATGCATATAAAAATATAAAAATAAAGGTACAATAAATTGCATCTACGAGGAATATTTAGATAGACACGAGTATAAATGATGAATATTTAGACACACTCACATAACTAAAAAAATTTAAAGATAAACTAATTGAGTGATGTGACTAATTTATTTTTCTTTTAAATTCATTTCATCTATGAGTGTGTGCCCAAATATTTTCATTTAGGTTTAATTTGTGCCTATCCAAGTGTTTCTCTGCATTTACATAGGTATCTTGGCAACAAGACAAAGATGATTCTTTTTATATTGAGTGAGTCCAAGGCCCCTTTCATCATCAATATCTTCTTTCACCACACCATGTGGCAATTCCCAATCAAAGGAATAGAGGATATTAGCAAGGATAATTTGCACCAATGCAATTGCCATGGATATGCCCGGACAGATTCTACGGCCAGATCCAAAAGGAATTAGTTCAAAATCTTGTCCGTTAAAATTTATAGAGCTTTCTAAGAATCTTTCAGGATAAAATTCTTCTGGATTTTTCCAAATATCAGGGTCTCTTTGAATAGCCCAAGCATTCACATACAATATCGTCTTTGCTGGAATTTGATAACCACCTATGTTGCACTTTTCTCTTGATTCTCTCGGCACAAGCAGTGGGCCTGGTAGGTACAATCTTAGTGTCTCTTTAATTACTGCCTTCAAATAAGGAAAATTTTGAATATCATCTTCATCTAAAAAGTCTTTTTTAACTCCCATGCTCCTAATTTCTTCTTGTACTTTCTTCATTACTCTTGGATTTTTTATTAGGGCAGTCATAGCCCAAACTGTTGTCGCTGATGTGGTATCTGTTCCCGCTAAAATCATGTTCTATACATATACATAAAGAAATTATTTGTTAAATTTAATTTCAATTTTAAATGGCTTTTGTAAACTATCTTCATTATTTCTGAACTAATTTTCATTTTGTAATTTTTTTAATGGCAAATATATATATATATATATATATATATATATATATATATATATATATATATATATAAAAATAAATAGAGTAAGAAAAAACGGATACACCAAAAGGAATACAAGATTTGTAAATATGTCCTTGAACTAATTTAAACATATGAATTTTGATTTATTATATTTTAACATTTTTTTATTATACATCAAATATTTAATAAAATATAAATTATATATACAATAATTATAAAAATAGAATCTAAATATTTTAAAAATTCAAGTCACAAGTCACAAGTTACAAACAACAAAAGTTTAATTGTCTTAAAAAAAAGTTTCATTTTCAAACATAGAAAACTAATTAAGCCCATATGGTGTTGGGCAACGAGATGGTGTGGGAGTAGGTTTTAGGTGTATGCTTGTTGAATTTTAAATGATAAATGATGTTGTTTATCGTGTTACTCAATCCTTACAATTCAAAATATGTCACTTTAGATGTGTTGAAAACAATCTAAAAGATTATTACGCCAATCAAAGAAAGCTAAATTAACATTGTGCCCAATTCGGCCTATAAACCAAAATCAAGAAAAATAAACAATTTGCTCCACTAAAGATGATATATTGACAGAATATCCTCTAAAAATAATGTTATTATGCGTACATCAAATACTCTACGTCGTTGCCAACCAAATTATATGACAAATTCACTTGTTATGATTGTCTTTTGCTAATTCACCAAACAAAGAGAAATGATTTGTAACGTCCTCAAAAGGGATGACATTAGTGCTCAACCAAACAAATATTTTCTGCCAAATTTGTAAAGCGATGCAACAAGTGAAAAAAATATGGTGATATTGTTGTTATACTATTTTTTTTTTCTTTTTCAGATTATTTTATACATTTTTTCGTCATTTATATGTTTTATACTTATGGTAGAATGTTATAATATATTTACTGATTAAAAAAATGATTAAACCTCTCTTTTATTAATTATAATAAAATTATATCATCAGTAAAATTATTTTATGTAATTTATCTTTTATTACCTGGCAAAAATTATATAATTTTGTTTTCTGTTTATAATAGAGTTAGTGAAAATCGAACCTAAGATTTCATATATACTACTCAAACTTCTTACGTGACCACTACCAAACATAGAAGCTTATAAAAATTATATAATTAATCAAGGAAAGAGTAAGCGATTAATATTTTTTTCTTGTATGTACTATTGTTATACTTTAACCAAAAAATTGTGTTTATTAAAATTAATTTTTTTACTATTATTTTTTTGGCTAGTGCCAAGTTTCAAACCAAGTACTTCTAGGTTGCAAAGTGACTTTTCAATCAAGTGGCTACCTAGGAAACAATCAATGTTTTTTACTATTTTGATCATATTAAACTCAATATTTAGTCTAAGACATTTTCATGACAAAATGAAGTTAATAATTTTTATTTTTTTTAAGAAAACAATATATTGAACAACCAATTAAGCACGTACAAAGTATTCCTAAAAAGAAATGGAACAAAGAATTAAATTTACCAAGAAAAAAATTATTTATGTATTTATTATAAATATATAAATTTTATATTAATTACATATGATTATATTATATATTCTATATGTATATAAAAATTAAATACCAGTTTTTCTTTAATAATCCATTATTAATATAAAAGTATAATAATAAGTAAAAATGACAATAATAAATTATATGCATATAATAAATTAAATTTTATGTATTTTAATTAGTAGAGGGACCTATCTATGAATTGTAAATTAGTTAGTAACCAAAAAACCGTAAATTAATTTGGAGACTAAACCATTAACAAAAATTAGAGACTAAAAACCTGTTTGGATTAGCTTATTTTTGAGCTTATGCAAATAGTTTATGTAATATAAATTAGATTTTATGTTATTTTATAAGTTCCAACCAGTGAAATATAATTTTGTAAAAGAATATTGTTGCATGAAGTGTATTTAAAGGAAGATTTAAAGAAAAACTTAATCAATAAAAAAAAATCAAATTATCCTAAAATTATTAAAAAAAGGTTAGTGAGTTTGTTGTCCATTTGTATTTTATTTAGGTGTAATTATCCTATAATTATCAAAGACAAAGTAATTAAATATGATCAAAGTATATATATATATAAAAAAAATTGGTATTTGGTAAAATAAATCAAGACAATATACCATGAGGACTCCTTTGATGTGATCAAAAGTGAGATCAATTGAAAACAATTGTTGTTTCTTCAGTTGGAGCAAGACATCAACAATAACTTCTTCATTTGATTGTTTTCTATTTGGATCCAAATGTTCATCAATAATATCTTGGTAAAACTCATCCATCTCCTTGAAAATTCGATCGAGACGTGTACGAAGTCCCGACAGTTTATCGATCCATCCCATGAATGGAATATAATCAGAAACAAAGAAAGCCGTCAACATGGCTTCCAAATCATGCATCATTCCCTGGAATTTACTCTTCTCTAGTGCTTCATCTTCGTACCTCCTCCCAAAAGCAATCCTACAAATTATTGTACTTGAGAGAGAAGTTAATAATTCACTCAAATTTGTAACAGCCGAAGAAGAAGCATGATTAGAAATTTTTTTGATCATTTGTTTCATCTCATACTTTCTTATTGATGAATAAGATGACACACGCTTTGTAGTAAATATATTAATAACACAAATTTTTCTTATGTCTCTCCAAAAATCACTATATTGAGCAAATGCAATATCTAACCCATTATAAGATAATTTTTGTTGGCCATATAAGATTGGTCTATTAGAAAACACATGATCATTGTTTTTAAATATTTCTTTGGCAATTTTAGCTGAAGAAACAACAATAGCTGGTCTTAAACCAAGTTTAACTGAAAATAATGGTCCATATATTTTTGAGAGTTTTGAAAATTGAAGATAAAGAATAGGACTGTCTAGTTGATGAAGATTCCCTATTATGGGTAATCCTCTAGGACCAGGTGGATAAGGTGCATTAGTAGTGGTTCTCCTTTTCAGGAAGAACAAAGGTAATGAAAAGATTATGCACAAAATAAGAACTAGTACTAACAACATTTTTTCACCAAAATATGAAGAGGAAAAAATGCTTTAGTTTAACTTCAACTTAGAAAAATAAAACTCGATCAACACGTATATATAACTTGGTTTTTAGGCTTCCGTTTTTTATTATTATTTTTTAAGATTTTAGAGATCCACTCAGTTATTTTAACCATCGGATAAGATAAGTACGGCAATGTTATTACACCAGATAATATAGCATAGTATTATTTGTGCTTACAAATGTGTTTGAAAATTATCTAGAATTATCATCAAAATAAAATATATATATTTACTTACTATCACAAAAAATATAAAGACTTAGTATGTGCAGGTTGTCCCGTTTTCGAGTTCGAGAAGTCCGCTCTGATTGTGACAATTGAGAATGAGTCTTAGAGTCTATGATACTTTATTACTTTATTTTAGATATCAATGTAATTTAGAAAAAGAGTTGTCATATTTTTCCTTTACAATAATTTTAAAAATAATTTTATTATCGAATTCAATTTTATAGTTCTTTTATCCGCTGCGTGATGTCGCGGAAAGAGAATTTTTGAAAAAGAATTTTTAAATAATGAGATTAATATTAGTTTTGAGTTCGGGGTATTACAATTGGCATCAATATATATATATATATATATATATATATATATATATATATATATATATATATATATATGTATGTTTACGGTGAGTAATTAACAATTGCCAAGTTTATTGAGATCCTTTATATATTATTTAGAAGAACGATAATTGGTTTATTAACAGTAAATATATTGATTAAAAAAAAACAGTAAATATATTGTTAAATTAAATATTAACGATGAGAACATCAACTAACATAAGCTTTGGAATACAAAGGAGAGAAGCATAGGGTCATGAATAATTGTGTACAAGTTCTTATTAATTTGTTCGTAAATTGATCATCCAGCTAATATTTTTTTTTTTTTACACATCCAACTAATATTATTATTAAACTAAAGCATAAAAATGGAAGAGATTGAGTGATTGAATCGATGATGCATGTTCAAATTTATTAGACATGCAAAACCTCTCAATTCCAACTATCCTAATCATTTAATTGCTGGCGGGGTTAAAAATAGTGTATAGATTTTCCTTAATAAATATATTTGAAATTTTTATAAAATATACAACTATGATAATAAAAAATTCAAAATACATAAAAGTTTATATAAATCATAATTGTTCTCTACGATGTTTCATATAAAGAACATCCGATGATCCCTTAGGTTGATATTCTCTATTTGATCTATCAGTGGAAGATCAATTATTTGAAAAATGGGCTAAAATTTACTATTTTTAAAATAAAGGGACCGATAATGCGAAATTTTAACTTAAAATAGAATGATAAAATTGAAAGAAAAGTTTGACACTAAAATTTCACATCTCTTAGAAGAATAGAAGTCAGTCAACCATTAAATAAATCTCATTTCCATAAAAAGAATTAGTTTTCACATTATAGTAGACATTTTAATTATAAAAAACAAAAATAAGTCTATTTTTCTTCGAAGGCGGGCCATTCGATTGTTCAGTTTTGAAGCAATTATTATTGTAGATATTTTAATAGTAGTGACAAAGTTGAGTTTTAATTATTAACAACAGCCAAATTAGTGACAAAGTTGCTTTTATGTGTATTTTTGGAGTTTGTGGGTTTTAGCAATGGAGACAGGAGAACAGCCGGTCACTGAGTTCCCACATCCAAACATCCTATAGTGCATTCAAACATCAATGGAATGAAATGGACCACAAGAAATTACGCATGGCAATAAAACTCATATCTGTGGGTATGGTTTGGGGAAAACCTGAACTTTATGGGTTTGGGGAGAGCATCAAGAGCATCAAGAGCATTCATATCAGTTAGCACAATGACAATAATCGACTTTGAAGAAGAAATCATTTCAAAAGTTGAATTATTTATAAGTCAGTAGAACGTTCTCAAAACGGTCTCCCAAGTTTGCGCGTTCAAGGATAATCACTTTTTCTTAATTCAACTTGGTACAAGACAAGAATGAACTTTTATATGAGAGTTATTTCAAGGATTATAACAGTGGAATAAATCATATAAGACAACAAATGAATTATGACTAGAGAACATTCTCTTGTTGTCATATTCAAGGAGTTACATTAACACATTTTTTTTCCAAGGTTTATAATTATCTCATGAACAACTGGTGTTGTTAACTAGACCAATAAGATTGCAACAACAAGTACATACAACTTGCAAAAGCTCACTTGTTGTCCAAGATGCAAAAGATAAGAAAGGGTCTCTATATTCTCACATGTAAGGTGTCCTTAACTTACTATTCATGTGTATTTGCAAGGACTGATGAACAGGAGCTACTCTATGCTTCTCTTGGAATTCTACAGCTGCAAGACAGCTTGCAACAACTCATTAAGCACATGGATATTATCTACACTAGTACAGAGAATGATCTCCAACATTCTGGAGAATGGTCTCCCAGGTTTTTGCACTTATGTGGTAATCTTATCTAAAGGCATCCCAATCTTATTTCCACACATAAGGAATACATTTGCAACAGATATATGCTCATAAACAACTCATTGACAGTTGGCAAAAGAATATTTCTGCCATCTAGTACTAAGTCACAGTGGGAGACCACCGAAAGAATGATCTCCTGAAGCATCTAAAGGACAGATTCATGTGGACTATTTTGTTTCTCTCATAACAGCTATTTCTATACTCTCAACGGTTATAATTGATGTACAAACTACAGAGGGACATCTCCATCTATAAATAGCAAGGTTGTTAAAACCGGACCAGACTGACCGGTCGGACCGGTTGGACCGTGAACCGGACACCAATCCGGTCCGGTCAAGCATGAAAAACGGGGAGCACAAGAACCGGCAAAAAACCAGACTAACCGGCGTCGAACCGGACCTAACCGGTCGGGTCGGGCGGTTGGACGATTCTGCTTTTTTTTTTTTTTTTTTTGTGTTTAATCTTGGAAGAGATTAAAGAAGTTAAAACCTATTAGTTTTCTGGTTCATTTTCAACTATGCAGCAAGAGTATATGTAGATTAAGATGGTGAAATATCCATTTTGTTGAACTTGAAATCTTCATGTTGAAATTATAAGATCTAGATTGAATTAGAAACAAAATTGCAAAAATAAGACTATGATTGGGAAAAAGAAAAAGAAGGGAAATTTTTTTAATGTTTACGTTTTCTTAGAATCCTTATGCAAGAGAATAAAGAAATAAAGAAATAAAATAAAAAAATATGGAGAAGAAGAAGAGTCGTGAAAAACTTAGGGGAGGCAGCTGTTAGCTGCTTGTCATCATTTGCTTACCATTGATAGTTATTTACGGTTTAAAAGATGAATTGGGCTTTATAAAAAGAGAAGCCCATGATAATTTAATTTTTTTTACTCAACCCATGATAATTTTTTCTTTATTCTAGAATATTAGCTCTTATTTTTAATTTTTCTTATAAAAGGTTATTAACTCTTAAAATAAAAATACTTCATGAACATTTTGTTTTTAACATTTATGTGTTGATAACTTATTATAGTGTAATTGTTTCAAAAAAAAAACTTATTATAGTGTAAAAAAATATATTTTACCTTTTAAACATGTGAAACTAGGAAATATGGAGTAATTATTTATATATTTTTATTTATATATTAATTAAAAAATATTTTAAATTCTAAACGGTCTGATCCGGTTGAACCTCGATCCAACCAATTGAATCTTGAACCGGTAAGCTCATCGGTTCGATGACCGGTTCGGTTCTGATTACCTTGATAAATAGCATGATTGGTTGCACAAGAAGAGCAAGAGTTCAAGCTACAAATCACCAAGCACTTGTTTTGTCTACAAATCATAAAACTCTTCTTTAACCATTTACACTCAAAGATCTTCATTCTCATCTATATTTCTAGTACATTGAGTGTTTTTATTTGCTTCTCAAACTAACATTTGAGTTTCTACAAAGCAAATATCTCAAAAGACCACTTTCTACACAACTCACTTTTAAGTGGTTGTATCTTTGTCTCTTCTTTTTCACTCATACTCCAAGCTCTCTAGAAATCTAGGATCTATATTCTGTTGAGTATTTTGAGTGTATTACATTTGTAAGCTTCACAAACCAGTTAAGGTTTAAAGCTTAGATCCAAATATCCATTGATAAATCTTTGTAAAGATCTACTCAAGTCAATTGGTTATAATTGATTGAGGGTACCTTGTTAAGGTAGATCAGCTTGTGATAGCTGGATATTTTGTGGTTTAGATCACAAAAAGTCTTTGATCTGGGCTTAGATCAAAGGGAAGAATTGTAATCTTGGTCTAGATTATAGTGGAAAACTCACAGGCGTGGGGATTGGACTAGTCCATACTATTAAGGGGTGAACCAGTATAAATTTTGTGTATGAATTTCTCTTCCTTTAATCTTTTATTTGTGCAAATACTTTACACACAAATCACTTATTTACATTTGTGTTTTAAGGAGAACGTTCTCCTGACATTCTAACGGTTTGCTATTGGAGTTTGTTATTTATCTAACTTGATTTGCAGATTAAAATTTTAAAAGGTCACAATTCAAACCCCCTTTCTTGTGACAAACCTTGTTACTTCACATTTATGATCTTTTCTGTTAATAATTATATTTAACTATTAATAATTTTGTTTAATATTTTGTGAGAATATGCAAATTAAATTAAATTACAGTCCAAAACAAATTATTAAATTTAAATATTATATTTTTATTATAATAAATATGCCCATTTTTTAATATAATTATCATCACATTTTATTGATTTGTTTACTAATCTTTTAATTATTTACTAAATTTAAATAATTATCTATAATATAATTATTTACTAGTTTTAAAATACAAATAAACCCCTTTTTTTAATTGCACATTCAAAAATAATTTTGATTCAAACTATCCAAATAACATCAAATCTTGAGAAACACTTTTACATTAATGTATCCAAATATAAATCAATTTTGTTCATCTCACTTTTAACTAAAAACAATTCTGTCAAATTTAATTCCGCCAAAATTAATTATTTTCGCCACATAAGCAAACACATATATCAAAGAAATAGTTAGTAATGTTCATGATGTTTCTTATCTTTGTTGCATTATATTGTTAAAAAAAATAAATAGTTATTTGATAGGTCATGTTTATATAATAGATAAGAATTTAATTTATATGTACCGTCGGTGTAAAGTTATTTTGCACATGCGTCCAATAATATACCGACACATCATGTATGGTAATTAAAAACACATGATGTGTCATATTCATTAAATGATGTGGCAACGTGTTATTGGATGCATGTGTAAAAAAAATTTATACCGACGGTGCACAACAATTAAACTCAATAGATAAATGTAATAAATGTTAATTATAATTTACAATTCTTTTCTCTTTCTTTTTTTTTTGGTAGAGAATTCTTTTCTCTTTCTAGCATATATATAATATATATTATCACCTTGACCATATATATATATATATATATATATATATATATATATATATATATATATATATATATATATATATATATATTATCACACGTGTATGAATTAATGAGTCATATAGTATATAAAGAATTAGAGAGAATAAATTCTTTTAGAAATATATTAGTGGTGTTGTTATTGATGTAGTTGGTTAGTAGTATTCTTCGCAATTGATATGCAAGACTTTTTTGTCGCAATATGCACGACTTTAAGAGTCATACTTTTTGTGTGTTAACCCTCCATTTCTTAGGAAAAGAGGGCCCTAATAATCCGGATTTCGAACATGTGGTAAGTACACTCATAAATGGAACTTGAGATCTCCCGAATGATCTATCCACTTGAGTTCCATGACTTGATTAGAGTCATTATTTAATACATAAAAATAAGGAAAAATATATTATATAATCTATTAATATTTAAATTTTATTCATTTTTAAATTTAAATTTCATAATATATTTGTGGTCTCATATGTGTAGAGTTGATTTGTAGTGTTCTATTTTGGTCCCGGAGGATGTCACTTGACTGCTCCCACCTTCGAGTTTGATAGCACATGACAGTCTCATTTGTGCATGGGAAAACCTCATATAGGTGTCACATAAAGTATCTCGTTGATTACCATAATGTTCCTGTTTACACCGATTTTTGGTAATGTAAACAACCGCTATCCATAAAAACTTTGGGACCGGATAGAAGTCCTTTTATAGTATTCGTTCAAGTCTCGGGATTTACGATGTAATTCATGCGTCTTTAAGAACAAAATCATTGTTCCTTTTAGTGTTAGAATCGCATCCAACACTTTTAATAACAAATTGTCTCATGACAACATGATAGAAAAAATACTCAAGTGAGCATTGAAAAGAAAGAAAAATAAAGAAGATGAAAATTGCAAAAGAAAAAGAAAATAAGGCAAGAACAAAGCAATATATTAAATTGCATTAAATGTAAAGGGTGGTTGGAATCCATTCCTATGCACTCTTTGAACCCGTTTGCTCCGTGGCGTGGGCATTGGAGAGTTTTTAGAAAATAGGATTCAACCCTTTGTTCTTGTTACAAACAGATATATATAGACCTTGCAGGAAAAACTACCACTAGATCCTACGGTCTAAGTTAAAACAAGATATAACTCCCTATGCCAAAACCATACACTTGGCAAATTACAATATATAGAAAAATAACTTCCAATGCTTGACGACGTGTTGCTTCAATGCTTGACGTGTTGCTTCACGTTAATGCTCCAATATTGCTTGTCCTGGTGTTGATAATTGCTATTATATATTAGCCTTTTTTAATCCAAGGCCAATCAATATAATTCGACCAACATACATCAAAGTTGAGACCAAATTGCATCTTCGACTAAAATATAGTTGGCATCTTCGACCAGTTTCTTCATTTCCAATTAAATTGGTAGAATCTACTCCAATTAAAATTCACATAAACCATCGAAATGGATAAACCATCGAAATGGTTTTTTTTTCTTTTCAAATTCTAACACTAAGACTTTCTCAATACCATTAATTTTATAATTTTGGTGTCAACAGAGGCCCCCAAAAATGTTGTTTCTCGAATGAAGTGAGAGGAATAACATTTTTAATCATGTCAACAATTTAGACAAAACCCTTAATGACCTCTTTTAAAAGAAACATAGCCAAATTTTAAAGATGATTTCGACTTTTTGTCATCACTTTTTTTTTTACGTCGAAAGAAACATGGTATGACTATACCATTGTTTTGGTCAAAAATAGAGTTACATCTTAATAAAATGTTTGGTCCAGAACATCATTCTTAGAATGAGATAAACAATAGAAAAATTCGACCAATTTTACAGCATCTCTCGAACCATGTTTGACCAATATTTCGATTATCTTTTCATACTTGATAAGATCAACAAAATTTTGATCACTTTACCAATTTTAAAAACAAATTTCATGTTAGTATCATGCATGGCAAAGTGTTTCATCAAAATTTAATTTGAACATTCAAGATATTGGTTTCTCAAAAATCATGGTTTGAAAATAACCATTTTTCTACGGTTTCAAAAACCGTTTCTCATAGCCACAATTTGATTCACAATTTACCCAAAAATATCAATATTTTCAAAAATATTGTTTGGCTTAGAGATTAAATTATCATTTTCAGACGCATAAAGCATTGATCAACCCTAAACTTGAAACTCCACGCTCACCGCACCAATTTGTTTACACCGATTTTTGGTAATGTAAACAACCGCTATCCATAAAAACTTTGGGACCGGATAGAAGTCCTTTTATAGTATTCGTTCAAGTCTCGGGATTTACGATGTAATTCATGCGTCTTTAAGAACAAAATCATTGTTCCTTTTAGTGTTAGAATCGCATCCAACACTTTTAATAACAAATTGTCTCATGACAACATGATAGAAAAAATACTCAAGTGAGCATTGAAAAGAAAGAAAAATAAAGAAGATGAAAATTGCAAAAGAAAAAGAAAATAAGGCAAGAACAAAGCAATATATTAAATTGCATTAAATGTAAAGGGTGGTTGGAATCCATTCCTATGCACTCTTTGAACCCGTTTGCTCCGTGGCGTGGGCATTGGAGAGTTTTTAGAAAATAGGATTCAACCCTTTGTTCTTGTTACAAACAGATATATATAGACCTTGCAGGAAAAACTACCACTAGATCCTACGGTCTAAGTTAAAACAAGATATAACTCCCTATGCCAAAACCATACACTTGGCAAATTACAATATATAGAAAAATAACTTCCAATGCTTGACGACGTGTTGCTTCAATGCTTGACGTGTTGCTTCACGTTAATGCTCCAATATTGCTTGTCCTGGTGTTGATAATTGCTATTATATATTAGCCTTTTTTAATCCAAGGCCAATCAATATAATTCGACCAACATACATCAAAGTTGAGACCAAATTGCATCTTCGACTAAAATATAGTTGGCATCTTCGACCAGTTTCTTCATTTCCAATTAAATTGGTAGAATCTACTCCAATTAAAATTCACATAAACCATCGAAATGGATAAACCATCGAAATGGTTTTTTTTTCTTTTCAAATTCTAACACTAAGACTTTCTCAATACCATTAATTTTATAATTTTGGTGTCAACAGTTCCCAATTATGATTATTAAAGAACATTGATAAAAAACTTATTAGTAACCAATAATAGATTACGCAGCAATTTACGGACAAAACGATGAAAAAATAAGAAAAGAAAAAAAAGAATGTGAGAATGTGAAGAAAAAAAATTAACACTGGGATGTTAATTTTTATAATTCATCAAGGCTTTTGATTAGTGGATATATGCAATATCACAGCCACTCACTCCGCAAATCAAAAATGGGCGCGTGACAATAGTGTTTGACTGTAGGAGGACTTTTTTTTTTACTACCGACAGGTTCGCAGTTTAAAATACGAACTCAATTTGCAAGGTAGTAAGCGAGCTATTTTTTCTCATAATTTGTTGTTTTACACAACCACTTCTTAACCTGCAAGGTGGATAAAATTGAAAACTCAAAAGGCGCTGGACAAGTTCAGGATGCATGAAAAGAAAAACTCATAAAATTTACTTTTTAAACTTCCCTTAATATGTTCATAATTAAGGCAATATTAGCTTCTCTTTAGATCCTTCGTGTTTTTTTATTTATTTTTTTGTCTTTTAATAAAAACTTCGGTTTCTGTTTATCAAAAATTTTTTGTCTTGAAAAAAAACTTTGGTTTCTGTTTCCCGAATTTTTCCTAAATTTGAACTGGAAAAACTTAATTCGAAAACTTCAGTTTCTGCGTTCCAAATTTTTTTAGAACAAAATTGAAAATTTAAAGAGGGAGAAAAGAAATACGGAAGGTTTAAAGAGAAGTTATCTCTATATTATGGAAGAAGTAATTAATATTATATATGTGAAGCCCAGTAAAAACTCCAATCTCCCCGCACTGAGCCTAGTGACTTGTACTAGAGATTGGAGTTTGCATCAAAACTACTATAAGAGGAAGCCAACATATACATCAAAATTACATACCATCCTTTCTATATAAAAACTATTCCTGCTGCTTTAAATTTTGTATATCTTTGATTTTATCAAAAAGGGTTTGTTAAATTCTGGAAGGTTAGCGTAATACATGGAAAATCCTTGAGAATAGTGCGGACAACATGTCTCAAACTATTTCAATGTTTGTTTGTTTTGCAAGAGGTGACACAATTAGACAAAAGGAAACATCAACTACAACATATTATGGATAAAAAGTTCATATTTAAAGAGGAATTTGGTATCCTTTTTAATATATATGAGAAACTTAAAGAGCGATCTTCATATGTGAAGCTAAGTAAAAACCGCAATCTCCCCACACTGAACTATGGGTCATGCCAAAGTATGGATTCAAGTTGATTATGGGAAGCCTAATGCAAGGATGGTTTCTCCTTCCAACCCCAAATTTCGCTTTTCACGCAGATAACTTTAGAAAATGTTTTCCGAATTTTACCAAAAAATTTCAAAAAAAAAAAATTCCGAAATTTTCTATGTATTTTGCACGAAAAGAGAAATTTAGGGGTGGAAAGAGAAATCATCTAATGCATGACCAACGTACAACTCAACCCATTGGGTTCAACCTAATTAACTCATGATCAACTATATGGAAAATACCCAATATGGAATGGGTAGCACAATATTTATACTAAGGTATCTATATTAACTATATATATAGTAGAGAATAACAACTTGTAAATCTATCGTTTGAGAGAATCTGAAGTCGATTTCTGTCGGACACAATTTTTTGTCAGACTTTACTTACCTTCCGACTGAACTCTAAATTATTGAGGTCTCGTCCCATGGGAACCATAGGATTAACACCAAAACAAATTGAAAATCAAGCACAATATAAATTTATTTGATGCAAAAATTAAAGACAAAGTCAATCTAGTAAAAAACAACATAACTGTCAAATTATTTTTTTTATAGCTTTCTATAATCCTAGTAGATCTGAATTAGGACTAAATAAAAATACCCAATAATTTAAAAGACCTCATGAAGTATTAAATAATTTAAAAGAGCAATATTTAAAAAGTACCATTCATTTTGTAAAAAAATAAAAATAGTACCATTAATTCTTTACTTGTTCAGTTGAACCAATAATTAAAATTAAAAAATTTGAAGAGCTTTCTACATTCTAAACTCATTCATTTCATGAGACAAGTTTAAAAGAAAGCATACCATCTTCATTTTCAGAAGAATTTATAATCTAAAACTTTGTCAATATCTCCCCCTTCCAATCCACCACTCATTATAAACTAACAACATTGTAATACAAAAAAGTACTAATACAAGTGCACACCATTAAATATGCAAAAGACAAAGTCTCTTAGTACAAACATATTATACTTAATTAGAGACAAGAGTATGACACTACACAATAAAAACAAACACACTTTTTCCTTCTAGTAGGGAGAGACACCTACATTTGCTTGTGTGAAAAACCCATCTTTCATAAGCACGTCCTCTGAATCCTACACAATGAAAAGAATTTTAGGTATTAGAAATCCTAGAAAAAAGTGTTATATATATATATGCTCTTTTTTATGCTTTTTTTTTTCATTTAATATATGCTGCCAAAAGAAAAGAAAAGATTAGGTAACAGTCTATAGCTAGGGTTTCTCAAAGTACCTGACGAACATTAGCTTTCTTCACGGGTTGATGGTCAGGCATAAGTCCGAAATGAATGTGTGGAAAGTGGGCCCACTGAAACAAAGATAAAAATGTGGACCCAAAATATGAGAAAAGTCTTCGAGAAATTATCGTCGACTCAATAATTTGGTCACATAATTTAGACACACATACGTACTTAAAAAAATGTTGAAAAAACAAATAATCGAAGATATAATAGAACGCATTTTTATTTATGTCTCTTAAATAATTATGTTGACGTGAAAATTATTTAAAGTTTTATTATCTTTATACTATAACACAATGGTGGAACAAAATTGTATACTATAGCTTTTTTTTTTTTACTAGAAATTGTATACTAGTTGATTAAAACAAAATGAAACCATAAAAAATGGAAAATTTTAATAATGAAAATATTGATATAGTTAGTAAAAAATGAAAATAATCTAAAATGGGAAAAAGTTCTTAAGAGAGTAAGATTTAGAATTTCATTGGATCTTACATTCTTTGCAGCTGCACTAAAAGCCTCTCTGTGGCTTATATCAGGATTCCCAGCTTTGATACGTTGGATCTCATCTCTAAAATTTCAATGAATATTTTGTCAATGTCATCATCCAAATAACAACAAAAATAAAAAATAAATAAAAAATAACAAGCACAATTCACCACAAAAATTAAATCAATTATCCATATAAATTTAGACATTTCTAATATTTTGTCGGAGTTTGAGGGAGTTCAGAAGAAACTTTAGATTAAATGTTTTAGGATCATACAAAATGAAGACGTTACATCTCCACTAAAATCTTAAGGTCTTAACCAATCGTTAGTTGGTTCAGTGGTGATTGGTGCTGAACTTGGTAGGGAGGACCGCGGTTCGATCCCCCACAACTGCGATCGGGAGGGGGCTGGAACCACTTGATGTCAGAACTGACCCCCGAACCAGATTCAACTGGTGGTGAAAAGCCGGAAAAAAACAAAAAAAAAATCTTAAGGTCTTAGATTAATGGGCGACCTCTATTATAAATTCTACATTCTTTTTATTTATGGTCGATATCAACTTAACTACTTATACTTAAAATCCAACATATTTTCATTTCCAATTTTTGTGGAAAATTGATATACAAACAAAAAATGATTAGGGTTACCTATTTTGGTTACAACTTACTAGTAGTACTATACTACTATACAAGTTATCTAATTTTGTGAGTTATAGCAAAGTATGAAATACTGCTATAAATAAGTACTTAAAAATGAATTGTTATTAAACTTACTTGATGAAGCGGTTGTAAGCAGATGGAACTCTCTGTCTCTTCTCCGGAGCTGGACAAGCAAACACACGGACATTGCTCAGGCAAACGGACAGAGAACATTAAATAAACATTGCCTAATGAGAACTCTCTTATTTCTCTCTCTTTTTCAATTCTCTCTCTACTATATTTCATATCATTACCTCATCATTATAATTTTTTCTTTAACAATCACTCTCCCAATGGATTCAGCACTATTTTTCCGGGGGGAGAATTCTGTCTCACTCAATGTTTGCATGTAAGGAGACATGCATAGACACATAGGGTAAAAAAAATAATCTAAAAAAATTTGAATTTTTTATTTATTTTTCTTTGGAAAGATTCTTTTAAGAAGAAAAAACTGAACTTCATTTTTCTAGATTTGGAATAGGGTTTCTCCAAAAAATAAAAATAATAATATGATTGACAAAATGTTATTATTCTTGATTTGAATATAAGCAAAAAGAAAACAGTTTTCTAAGTTCTTCGAATAAAACATGTAACTAGGTCATTTTATAATCCAGATATATGTTTTATTCAATAAACCTATAAAGTTGTTTTTTTTCTTATATTTAAATTCAGACGGAGTAGTAATTAGGGTTTCTCCAATTTAAAAATAATTTAATCTTGAGTTATCTTAAGAAATTAAAATTAGTTGATGTAAGAAGAAAAAAGCAATGATGATATAAATGTGCTAAAGATTGTTCTTTCTTTTCCAATTGCAGTACATCAAGAAACATAAAACACTATTTCATCTTTTTACAATTGAGTTTTGATAGGGATGGAACCTCTTTTTTCCTTCTCTTTTTTGCTTTTCTTCATTAATTGGTTGAAAAACACAACTATGAAATTAAAAGATGTGTAAATGTACACAAGGGTTTCAGGTGGGTTGTCCTTTACTTTTCCATAGTGTGTGTGGTAGATATCAAAAGAATCATTTAAATTTTTTTATAAAAAATGTTTAAAAATAAAGAAAAAAAATGGAGAAGTATAATTTAAGTTATTGTAATTACAAAAATTAAAACAGAATTAATCTTTGAAAAAATGATGAGAATTATTCAACAATTGAAGAAGTTAAGAAAGATATATAAGTTCTCACGTCTGTTTGCAGCTGGAGGTTTAGGGATTTCTTCATGATGCACTCCTCTCATGCCACTCATCATCAAATCATTTGGATTTGGAAGCTGATTCATCATCATGTTTGTCGAAGGCGCATTTCGAATCTCCTCCTAATCGAACAATCAATCAATTAAACCTCATTTTTCATTTCATAATCAACAAATGCTTTCAATTCCAATTCAATCTCAAAATATAGTATATCCCTAATTACCAAATTAAAAAACAAAAGCCATAGCAAAAACTACCAAAAAAAAACCTAGATATTTTAATATAAGAATTCACCTCTTTTTTTTCAAAATCAAAAGAATTAGTTCAAGTATATCATAAGATATATGTGTTGAATTTAAGAATCCAAACAAATCATTACAAAAAATATTATATATGTTTATATATATTGATATCTAGATATATCACTCAGTCGGTGAGAAACACGACTGTCTGAGGTTCAAACTCTGACAACTTATATAACTAAACGGTCAGAGGTTCAAAAAACTCTGAAAACTAATATAACTAAACTACTATAATCTACTTAACACGCGCGCACGCATATACACATACCATAAAATTTTGAGGATTGAAGAAGTTATGTCCAAGGTGAAGCTGATTAGGAGCAGGAAGGAGCAAAGCACGCATGTTAACTGAGAGAAGATTAGTGCAATGACCACATCTCACTGTCACGGTCTTGAACAAACTTGAAGAAGGAACACTCACCTAAAAAAAAAAATACATATAGCAACAAACTTATGAATTAAAAGGGTCATAAAAAAACATGTTTATAAAGAGAAAGAGTGAGAGATAAGATAATACCGCGAGAACAGTGTCACAAAAATTGCAATGAACATAACAGAGTTGGTCGGAAGGAGAGAGTTGTTGCTGTTGTTGCTGGTCCGGTGAAAAGGAAGTTGATGATGAAGAGGACATGTTTTTTTTCTTCTTTTTGTTGATTCTTCACTTTCTCCTTTTCTGAATTCTTGATTTTATGATTTGATTGATGGGATTGACTGATCAGTGTTTTTGGTGTGTGGTTTGATAGACAGATAAAACACTTCCTATGGATCTGATCCTCTTGATTGTTGAGTAGTAAGGATGAGTGAGAGAGATCAATGCTACTTGCTACTTAAGTAGTATTAAACAATTCAATAAAACCTAGAAACTTTTTTTCCTCTCTCTCCTTTTTCTTTATTTGTACGTATATCCTCCGCGCACAGTTATAGAGATAAATCACTTGAGTCTTGTAAGACTTAAATAGACGGAAAATTCTCCTTAAGAGTTTTAACATTGTTGCATGGTTATATACTTATCTTTAATCGTCTGATTCAGCGACAAATGATTATGTTAATTTAGAGTTCGATTGAAAGGTAAGTAAAATTTAATTAAAAATTATTTCAGTTATGTATAATTCGAACTCAAATACTATCCAAACAAATCAACCTTACCTAAAAATTATTAATTGTTTGACTGTGATATGAAACTCTCAAATATGATCAAATGTGAATCATAACTATTCTTATAAAGAAAATTAATTCAATAATAAAATGTCATGAACAAATATACCATTTTATTAGAATTTAACAAAAATAGTAAAATTCAAGTATGTGGGAACATGGCCTAGATTCGTTCTGGCCTTTGCCATCGTCTTCGCGTCTTGGAAGGGCACCAAAGTCAAATTTTGTTTTGAAAAAGCAGGCGAGTCTCTATTTACGAGTAAAATTTTGCTCTGAGTAAGCCACAAATATAACTTTTGAAATATTTCAATTGATATGGTTTTTAGAGATAATCGAACCTTTTAAGTATGAAATATCAATAGTAAATTAATGTGTATTAAAGAAAATATTCAGTAATTGAGAAATCAATCCTTAACCGGTTATGTTGGCTCTATTAGGGGTTTTGTGAAGGAGGCTATGTTGGCTCATCTCATGGCGTCCATTTGTTTTGGTTGGTTGTTTCCTTATCTTCCTCGGAGTGTCTCCTTCGAGTTTCTCCTTCTTTGGTGGATGTGAATGCTTGTCTGGTTCTCAGATTTCTCTTGTTGTTTTTGCCTGTTGTTTTATGGTTTACGACTTGTATATATTTTGGGTAGTTTATTTTTCGATTTTATTCATTATCTTTTACTTAATCGATTTTTCTCTGGAGTACTTCGTTTACTTCATGTACTTCAATTTTTCTATGTTTTCTCTCGAGTACTTCATGTTTTTTTTAATGGCTTAACTACTTCGTGAACTATTTAGTCTCTTGTTTTTAATATATTTGTGTCGTTCAAAAAAAATTTAAAATCCCTTAAACGATTGGTATTTCAAAGAATTTTAGTCTATGACTCCTTATAAAGGAAATATATTTAAATATTCCATAAAAAAATTAAAATTACAAAAAGCATTAAAATCTAGTTAATGCAAGGTCTATTTACAATACACTCAAATAGATTCGCACACCACTCTTAATACAAGCAAATGATGTCTTAGAGTGTGCAGTGTGCTAAGAAACATTTCTACATATTGATTGTGGAATTTGGAGTTCAATTCTCTAATGCATCATTCTCCAACATATAATAACGAGAGTGGAATGAGAGAAAATGAGAAATGAATTAAGAGAGTATATATTAAGAAAGAGGTATATTATATATAGCATAAGAGAGAGTATATATTATAGCATAATATGATGAAATTTTGTGAAGATAACACAAATCTTTAATATGATCAATCTCAATGAAACTAATAATTATAGAGTGTTCATCTTCAAATTGATCCTAAATTATTTTAAATTAGTCTAAATTTTAAATTAAATACATCAAAAATAGAATAATTCATTTATCGTTTCATGTATAATTCATACTAGTATATGTTATTTCTTAAAAAGATTTAATTTACTACACATTGACAAAAATAGAATAAATCAATCCAGTCATTTAAATGGATGAGTTTGTCCTTCAAACTAGATATTTCAATTTCAAATAGAATTAACAAACATACCTATTTAATACCTATAGGACATACACCTACATACTATTATAAGTATATCATTAGTCTTTTTAAAAAATTGAAGTGTCATAATCAAAGTAACATCAATCAACCGGGGTCCGAGAAAACATTTGCTTACAACCTAACTAACTCTATAAATATTGATGTGATTGCTTATTTCTAATTCTAACAAAGTGTTATAAGTTTTGACCTCTAAAAGTTCATTTCACTTGACTTATTATATTATCTATCCAACTTAAAAAATTATTGGTGTGAATATTATATATTTTTGTCAAAGCTATAATAAGAATAAGAAAATAGTACTACTACTAAAAAAAATGAAAACCTAGCAAGCTAGTTAGCTAGAAATGAATGGTCGGCATTCCCAATGGATATGTGTGAGAAATGTGAGAGAGAGAGAGAGAGAGAGAGAGAGAGAGAGAGAGAGAGAGAGAGAGAGAGAGAGAGAAGGGCAGAGGCGGCAGAGGTGGGGGAACGTAGAACGAAAGGGACGTGTGCATGGGAGTGATTAGCTTTGCCTCATTCACCTGTTGTTTTCAAAGTTAAGAAGGTTTACAGAGTATCCTCGATTTTCTACAATTCCATTTCATAATCACTAATAGGAATAGTATTGGTAATAATAAATAATGGACAAAAATCACCATTTCAAAGTATATTCCTTCTATTAAAAAGTCTTCGAGAGATAAACTGAATATATGTTTTTAAAGTAGAGACGATGATTTGTCAAAAATAAAAAATAGAGTCAATTATCATCTTATAAATTGGTTTTAAGTTGGTTTTGTAGGAATGAATTAGGTCAAATACTTAATTCCAAGATGGTATCACACCTCTACACGATCCATTGGGCCGTCTGCTATCAAGTTCTGATCGGGTCATCCACCATTCATATTCGCGCCTAGAGCCCATAGCGCTTGGTGCGAGGAGTGTGTTAAGAAGTCTCACATCGGTTGCGAGATAACCTGAATATATGTGTTTATAAAGTAGAGACAATTCTCACCTTATAATAAGCTGGTGCCTTCCAACCAATCATTAGTTGGTTTAGTAGTGATTGACGCTGAAATTGGAAAAGAAGACCACGGTTCGATCTCCCACAACTGCGACCAGGAGACCAAATTAAACAGGCAGTGAAAACAAAAACAAAAAAAGTATATTCCTTCCGATCTTACAATTTAACTTTAATTATAAGTAAATTTCCATTATTTAAATTTATTGACAAATTAATGTGTATTTGGGCTTAATTTTAGACCAAATACATTAATTATTCAATGAATCTAAAAGATAAAGGTTTGTTTATAATTAAAGTCTGAGGAGGTATAACCAAATATATATTCTTTTTTAGATTAATTTTATAATTAATATATTTGGCCTAAAATATTAACTTGATATATGATTATTCAATGTGTCGATGTTTCTGGGATATTCTTTTAAACAGTAACTTGCTTATGAAAATTGCAAGTATATACACAAGTATTACTTTTATTAGTTACTAGCGGGCCAGGCAAGCGCGTTCCGCGCCTACCTGTGTCTAACTTATGTAAAAAAAATGCTTGATGTTATAATGAGTTTTTTAATAAAAGACTTTTGCTACTAAAAAAAAGTGTCTTATGTTATGGTTAGTTTGTTAATAAAAGATTTTTGTTTCTACTAAAAAAAATCAAGGGTATTATTGGTATTATTGTTAAGTGTTATTTCAAATGATAGTGAAGGGCAAAATGGACCAAGGAAAAATCCAGCCCAAACTCCCATATCCCCTTTATATATTGTTATAGATTTAAGACATTGAATATATTTTTAGATAGTTAAATTAGTTTTTTTTTTGGCGAATAGATACTCAAATTAGTTCTCTGATATATTTTTGTTAATCATTTAATTTATAAATTTATTAAGAAAAAAGATACGACAAATATATTTATTTACAATTTTGATATATTTAAATGCTGTGTGTAATTGAAACTGAAGTTTTTAATTTTTAATAACTTTATTTTTGTAATTTTAAGATATTTTATTATCAAATATCATCAGCTTATATGTCACATCATTTAAAATAGATTAAATTATTATATTTAAATAAAAAAATTAATAGAAGAACAAAATGATTCTAACTATAACAGTTAATTTTGTGAGTGAATGAAAAGAAAGGTATAAAAAAATTTAAGGAACAAAATAGTTGTTTGTTTGTATTAATAATATTCATAATTCATATGTCTTCTACCAAATCAAATCTTTGTCCTTGTAAAAACTCTTGTATTAAAAATGAAACTAGGCGGGCCAGTACTACAATCAAGATGTTATGTTTAGAGCCATCTTGTTTTGTAACCCTGTCTGAGTTCAATGCCACTGACCCACCATACTTCTGTCATCAATTTTTCTTTTTTAATTTCCATTTTAATTTTTTAATAATAATTAATGTAATCAATTGAATCGTGCATACAGTAACAGTACTATACCTGATCATCTTTATTTTGAATTGAAACTGTTCATTTTGATTCCTTTATTTAATTTGTATTTTTCAATTGATCCAATCCAAGCATTTTCTTATCTTTGTCTATGGATTTGGATCCAAGTTTGAGTGAAGGAAAAAATTCTAACCTTGAGAACAAATTATTGATTTTGGCCTTTCCAAACATAAGTGTTTTTTGTTTTTTACATTGCCAAAAAAAATAATTTCTTTTTTTTTTTTTTGCAAGAAACTACTATATAATGCTATAAAAATTTTGTTTAGCTTTTCAGTGTCTCAAACAGTGGAAGAAGTAAATATTTTATCTTGTTGTTTTTATGAACGAGCGATGCACCCTATTTTGTGATGGAGTTGTTAGCGTTTGTTGGGTTGTGGAGCAGGATCTCAGTGATCCTGGTTGGTTGGAGCTCGATGTATGACTTGTCTTAGTGGTTGATCATTTATTTCTTCTCTTTGTGGGAAGTTGGATCTTTTCGTGGTTGAAGTGTTGCAGTGTTTCTTGTTTTTGAGTGTTTCTTTTTTCTGCTCGTGTGTTTTTGCTTTGCTTAGGTGTTAGGTTTCTAGTTGTGTGTTCTTAATTAAGATATGGAGTTGTACTTTCGATTTTTTCTTATCTGTTTTTGTATATATAATATTATATTTGTCATTAAAAAAACAAAGTGTGTATTGAGATATGAATTTTCACTTTTTAACTATAAAATTTAAATCTAAAATCATTAGTGCAAGAAATAGATAAGGAAAAAACAAAAACAAAATAAAACCATGCTTATATATAAAAAAGGATAAAAAATCACGAGTTGATTACTATATTTCTAAAAAAAAGTTACTGATCCCAGCTAAATTTGCACAAAAAATTAAACTATCTCACGTTATAAGCCACAAATATATTAATAAAAACAAAAAATACAACCATGGGGTACAAACACCAAATGCCATTAAGAAAACAAAATTACGAACAAAATTGGTTTGTGAATCTAAAAGTAGCTAACTTATCATGGGAAACTCACAGACCACAAGAGTAAGGTTTTATCGCGCGATAAAAATATCGACTCTTTTTCGTCAAAAAAATAAAATAAAATTCTTTATTGTTTAGTGTGAAAAAATTCTCTTTATCGAAAGAATAGGTTCAACAACTTCCCCAAGATTATCAGCTCTTTACAGAAAAAGTAGTAAAACCAGATGTAAAAAAAAAAACTTCTAGACCAAACGTTATAAAAAACAATTCTAATATCGAATAAGTCTCCGACAATGGCGCTAAAAATTTGATAAACCCTAAGTGTGTAGCTTCATCGCGTAATGAAAATATCGATCCTTAGCTAGAAATAATATTGTGATATTTGAATTGAAGTTTTGATATGATTGAAATTTAGTAGCTAGAAATAATATTGTGTGGTCTTTGAAGTTTTGATAAGATTGAAATTTAGAAAAGATATAATATCTAAAACAAACATCCTAGAAATATGGATTCATTACAAGAATATAATTCCAAATTCTATATCTTTCTTTTACTATGGAGAATATATTAAAATACACTTTTAAAGATGAGATGATGAAACTAATATATTCATTTCTCCCTAGTTTGCAAGACTTAGAAAAGCTATGAACGTATTTAAAATCGATATACAGCCTCCTATTCTCATGAACGTATTTTCTTAATAAGGGAAAAATAAAAAGACAAACAAAATAAATTGACGAAGACGGTACCTCAAGATACTCGTTGGATCTGTAAGCAACAACACATGAGTTTTTTGTGGAGGAGGGAAGTCCACAACTTAAGATTAACGTCTAAAGACCATTTTTGTCAATCAATCAGCACATTCATATATTTCTCTAAGAGTATGAGAGAAAGATAAAGACCAATCACGCGTCTGAAATATACGAATCTAACCAAGAACAATTGTGTGAGGTTGAAAATTATTGTCATCTTCAAGAATGAGATCAATAGCTGATTTGGGATTAGATTCAAAGGTAATGGTATGGTAGCCTAAACCCCAATCCAATTGAAGCTCTTTGAGGATAGCATAAGCTCTGCCAAATGGTTAGAAGCACAATCGTATGATCCAAAGAAACCATGCATTCATTCGCCACTATCATTGCGGATAATACCTCCAAAACTAGGACGAGCTGGATTTCCGAAAGAGCTATCATCCACATTCAAATTCAAGCACGAAGCCGTTGGAGGAATCTGTGCCACTTGCTGAGTGACGAGCGCATTATTGGGAGTGTAAAAAACCTGCAAAAGAAAAATTATAAGAGTTAGAAATACAATTTACAATCAACCAAGTAGGCTTCCTGTTTGATTGAAAAATTTCCTCATTTCTAGCTTTTCAAATTTCCCAACAAGTGGTGACAAAAAGGGACCCAACCTATCCAGTAGCATGAAGGCGAAACCAATCACAAACGTCAACGACAAGAAAATTAGCCGAATTGGTAACATGACTAGTTATCCAAACAACCGAAGATAGGGGAAATCCCAAAGAGTACGAAGAGTAGTTTAATTTCATGCAAATGGTTGCACTTAGTAAAAGTAGCTTAATTTCATTCTATTGTTGCTCCATCAGTCTTTTTCTTGACGGAACTGTTTTTTAGATTCTGATGGGCCGAACGCTTTTGATTTGAGATCAGAAGTTAGTGTCTAGTGGCAATTTTTTGTGCTAGGTTGGTGTCTTTTCTGGTGGATTGGATCAGGGGTGCATTTATGATTATGAGATTAGAAGGTGGACCTCGTTTAGGTGGTGTTTATTTTGATATTTATTTTTGGTGTTAACGTTCCGCATATATACGGCATTTCTGTTATGTATTTCTATTTTACCGATTTCTATTTATTTTATACAGAGACTGAGAGACCTGATTAATAATATATTTGTCGATAAAAAATCCAAAGTTAAGTGACAAAATATACAAACTGTCTTAGTGGAAACAGAATTGTGAACAATAAACCATACAAATAGTTTCAAATTCACAGTCACCTAAAACTTCCATATCTAACTCCAAAGAAACAACAGGATCATATGCAGTAAATGGGAACATCTCAAGAGAATTAGTCAACTGTGTATGTGTATGTTATCTAGATAATTAGTCATTACAAATTCATGCACATGGATTTGGAGATCAGATTGCTGATTTGACTCCTCATATATATCACTTCTTCATACACACATGCATGTAAATACCTGTACAGTGATAGCAGAATTCATAAATTTTGTTTGTCCTTTGTAAGAACGTCTCACATTTCTTTTGGGCTATTCGTCACAATTTAGTTAGAGCCCTTACAAATTAATTTGTAACCTCTATACAAAGGATTTTTGCTTCTTTCAAAATATTATTGAAATGTAATCCTCCTAACTGTTGAAAAATATCTATGCAGTGGAACTAGAAAAAATAGTTTAGGAGGACCACAATTTTTTTTTAATATATAAATTAAATAGGAAAATTGTATCGCATATAAAAATATAAGTGGTAAAGTACAAAAATACATTTTACAATTTCAGATTATAAACTTATAGCTTATAAGCTCACATCAGGGAAAAAAACCTATCTGGTAAACTTTTTTCATGAAACTTATTTATACTAACTTATAATTTATTTTGATGCGCTAATTCAATTAGCTAATAACTTATTTTTTTTATTCTAATATCCTCCTATTATCTCACATAAAAAGTTAAATATAATAAACATATTTCTTTATGTCATTTCATATTTATATATGCTAGTTCAATTGTTAATTTATCCAATTTTATCTAACTTTGTTTTTCAATGTTCTTTTGGTTAACAAGAATGATGTAACTATTTAAAATTTTATGTCTTTTAGGTGCATGTTCAAAGTGAATTTTATGTCTTTTCACAATTTTACACCATATAACTATTTTACCTTTAAAACCAATTAAAATTCATAATTAACACTTTGCAAAAAATACTGTCGGCATATTTCCAACAAAATTCTAAATACTCATAAACGCCTAATAGCATAAACCATCTACATTATGATATCTTATCCAAATCAGCTCAATAACCTCCAAAATTGTCGACATTTTATTAGAGAAAATGTGACCATTCATCATAATATTACCCGTCAAATCAAAAGTACTACGTGTCGAAATTTATTTATGTGTATTTATCTTATACTCGCTTCGATCTTAAATATAAGAGAATATCTATTTTTAGATTTATTGAAAATCTAATATATTTGATCTATATTATAGACTAGATACATTGAGTTCTTAATGTATCTAAAAAGTAGATTTTCTTTTTTATTTAGGACCGGAGGAAATATTTATTTTTTAATTAATTTAGTAAAACCACATTTCAAGATTTTATGTGATGTTGTAAATATTGTTTCTACTTTATTACGGGGTTAATGCTACGGTCCACCGTGGATAAATGATTTATTAAATACGAATTTTGTAAAATTTATCGTTAGATTGAAAGTTTATATCATATAGATTTTTCATAATAAAATTTAGAAAAATTAAAAATCATTTGATATGTTATTGAGACCCATCAATATTTACAATCAAATGATTTTTAAATTTTATTATGGATAATCTATATAATATAAATTTTCAATCCTCCGTAAATTTTGTAAAATTTATATTCGTTATAATGTTATTCATGACTGGTCCACCATGAACCACTTGATGAAGTGGTCCATATTATAATTTATCTTATTACGGAGTATCGATCATACAAACAACGGATGCATATTTTGCTGCACAACACCTTCTTGCTTGTTGATCAATAGACTACAACCACTCTCCGATTGATTAAATTAGCTCCTTAGAAATTTGATATAATACTACTTATTTTGATCATTATTATAAGAAAAAAAAACTATTTTTTAGGTTCATTTAAAAATTGATATATTTTTGTACCAAAAAAAAATTGATATATTTGGCCAATAATATAGGTTTGGCATATAACATATATCATATATATATCAAATTTTTAATGAATCTAAAATATGATTTTTTTATTTATAATAGTGATCGAAGTGTTGGGAAAAACCGGCATAGAGAAAATAAAAGAACGCAATCAACAACACAAGAATATAACGTGGAAACTCCAAAACCGGAGAAAAAACCACGGCTGTTGTCAAAACCGACAACCAGAGAATAAACACTATGTGAAAATTGTTACAACACATAGACTTCACTCTCAATCACCCCATGCCCCAATACACCATGCACCAATACACCCACACTCTCCAAAGTAAATATTTGAACTACATCTCAAATACTCTTAAACAAGAGCATAAGAGAAAAGCAAAAAAGACACAAATATAAACTTAAAGTGTTTATAAGTGTTACTGCTTGGTGCAATTATAAACAAAGAACTTAGGTCCATTATATAGCTTTGATTTCCTCCTTGCTTCATAATTCTAAGCGATGTGGGACTTTCAATAGCTATTTTTTAACCTCCTTCTTTTTCTTCATTAGCAATGTGGGACTTACATTGCAATCAATCTCAACACGAAGTTAGTTGTTAAGAGGAGAATAACTACTCATACCTTTGACGGAGCAAAACTAGTCTCATCTTGGGCTAATTAAATTATTGTCCCTAATTGAGTCGTGTACACAAAGCATAAACATAACAATTAACAACCTTTCTTTGTCAAAAAAAAAAAAAAAAAACATAACAACCTTTCTTAATTAATTAATCAAAAACAATAGGCTAGCTTCCGGCAATTGCTAATTAATACGCTACATATTGTCCCGCATCTACAGACTACAGTACATCTTAATTGAACATATATCTTCTGTTCATATGTTAGTTTAATTTTTAGTTCAATGAATCTTTGAATCAATGGACTAATCAATTTTTATGGTAGCAAAGCAACCTTGAAATTTGTGTAAATTGGATACTTCTTTTATGCATAACCTTAGAGAATAATCTCTCGAAATTTGTAAAACTTAATGTGCGAAAAAAATTTCCTATGAATTTTAACGTTGTTGCATATAATCAAGTTAGGAATCAAAATTCAGGACTTTGATTAAGGTAGAAATGATACTTAATCATGGATAATTGAAATCTAAATTGTGTTTAGGTCACAACTCACAATCAAGTGAGATTGATTTTGCCTTTGTACATTGACTCTGCTTAGGTGTTAGTATCTCTTCGACTCTTTCTTTTATGTTTTTCATTTTATCCTTATTTTAAACATTCACTCTTTTTTTTCTATCTTTTGCACTTTTTTTTTTTAATCGATCAACTTTTAAATTAGGAAAAAGAGAGAATGAATAAAAAATAAAGGAGAAAATTCAACTTAGTGATTTACTTAAAAAAAAAAAAAAAAAAAAAAAAAAACTAATAAGTGGAGATTCATTCAATATAGGAATTGAATTGATTTGATTTGATGAAATTTTATTGACAGAAAACCAATTTTATTATTTCATTGAAAAGATAATTAAAGTTCAATTGAAAAAAGGCTAATATCTTGAAAAAGAACCGAATGTTAGTTGAAAAGAACTAATATTGTGAAGATGCAAAGGAATTTACTTTGGAGGAGGTCGTCGGACACGGGTTGCAAAATATCTTGGGTAAGTTGGGCAGGGCGAAATTGATTTCATGGAAATTGTTATCGGCTAAGAAGCAAAACTCTCCGAGCTTATTTTATGCATGAAGTGTGACGTATTTATTTGTAATTTTTAAAGTTCAATGCAACATTAGTTGTTGTTTCGATTAATAATACATCTGGATGTTTATTTGAGAAAGAAAAAATTGTATAGTAAGATACTAATAAATACTTAAGGGTGTTATAGAAAAAAAAAATCAAATAATTCTATCAAAAGAAATAAAATTTATCAATTTCATCGATTTGTGTAAATAACTTTAAAACGACAAGTAATAAAGAATGGATGAAACTACTTTCATTGGTTGAATATCAAATACTTTTATCATATTCTATTGATTTTAATATTTCGAGCCCCAATCAGAATAAGATTTTAACTATCAAGAACACTAGAAAGATTGAAAAATGTGTCAGAATTAACTTATCATGTTATACAAGTTCAACAAATACTGAATTAAAACAACATGCGATATTTCCTCTGGTCACTATATTATATATAAAGTTTTTTTTTATTTTCACATTGAATAACTAATATATCTGATTCATATTATCGACCAAATACGTTAGTTTTTTAATATACCATATGTACCTAAAATATCAAATCAAATTTACATATATTACTATCCTAACGACCGAATGAACCCTTAATATTTGGGCTAAATTAAGTTTAATCAATGATATGGAAAGACATATAATTCTAGTTACACATTTATTTTGTGAACATAATATAGGAGGGCGTCACAATAATAGAGTACTGATTAGATATGTTTCAGAATTTTTAAGGAAACAGGATGAAATTGCACATGTTGGAAGAGATCTATGATCTAATTTTATAAAGGACACATTAATAAGCTAAGAAAGATTGGAATAATAATGAACAAGGACCACAACAGCTTCAAAACATGAAAGGACCACAGAGAAGTAGGGAAGGAAAATGGCAGTACTTTCATGCAAGACAAGCTGGTTTTATGAGCATATAGAAACAAGAATCAAGTAGTAGTATTTGTTTTTTTATATTTTTTCATATGTCCAAATTATTATGTCAACCTTTAATTCACTCGTTTGTGCTCATGTTTTTCACACATCTTTCTTCTCTCCCAAACATTTGAACTTACCTCTCTTTTAGGAAATTAGATCATTTCCCATTTCCTTTAGTTTTCTCAACATCTCTCCTTATTCTATATTTCTCTTAATCTTATTCTCTTTCATGATTATTTTATTAGAGAGAGAGAGAGAGAGAGGGAGGGGGGGGGGGGGGGGGGGGGGGGGGGGGGTAATATATGCAAGCAGTTCATAGCAGAGAGAAAAGGAAGGTTTTGTTGAGCAAAAGAAAAGAGAGGAGGAATTGGGTGGGAGAAGAAATGTGTTAATTTTTTTTTTAAATAGATCTGAACCCGTCAATTATTTTAATAGATCTAATGGTATAGTTTTGTGATACACCGGTGAGAGATTTGATGGCTCCCTCATCTTAGACGCCACCATATTATTAATCAAATAGCTTAAAAAAAAATACAGTTTTGAATGAGGTAGGAGAAGAAGGGAAAACAAACTCGTGCATGGTGTAAGACTAACTTACACAAAATATAAAAAATGGTAGGATAACTGAAGATTATTGATTTATATAAAAATGCAAGAGTCAAATAAATTATTTTACACAACAACTAAATACAAATATGAGGCTCCTAGACAAATGTGGATTACAAAAAACAACATATTTTAATCTCCCTCATATCCCTAAATAAGTAAAAGGCAAAGAAAGGGGAAGAAAATTCAATGAATAATAAGTTCCATAACTCATTATTTTTGTGGTACAAAATTATTTGTTACTTTGAGAGCCAGTAAATTATGAGAAACAACGTACATGCAGCAATGACTGCTGACAGAATTAGGGTATCCCTTGACTTTCGCCTTCTTATCGAACCTGCAAATGTAATGTATTAGGTCAGCAAAGAAGAGCCAAGACATAAATTTGAAAATCAATGGCATATCAGAAAGATAAAAACTACTGTCCAACATACCGAGCAAGCTACGAATAATGGGGAACTTGTCGCCAAGAAGCCTCACTTTTCCTTGAACATCGCCAAACAAGGCCCTCTGAGAACCCAAGACAGCTCTTGTTGCTTGAGCTTGACTAATCACGTCATCTATCTGTAAAATGAAGGGAAAGTGAATCAAGATTCCTCAAAAACCAGGACATAAAGAATAATAGTTTCTATAGGACCCATTATTATTGCTTGATGTAAGCACTAAGTAGGAAATCCTTAAAAGAACATGGCCTTCGACATACAACGCAAATAGATTTTCACCTATTTTCATTAGAGTAAGTTTAACTGGAAGCTATTCTTCAATTTTATTAATGCAGTTGTGCGAATTTTGAAAATTTTATAGACCAACAATATACTTTAAGAATTAGTTCTACTTATATCAGAATAAGCATCAATGCAACCATGCTGGAATCGATAATTGTGTCTGCACAGATGCAGGAGAGTCTGATACAAGTGGCATGTCAACTCTTGATGACAATTCATTAAAAGTTTGGAAGAGTAAAGGGTTGTTGAAAGAAATATACTACTTCCATCACTTCTGGAATACTGAAATTTCAATATTCAGTCGACTAAATTTTGTACATTGGGAAAATCTGACTATGGTTTTCAACCTTACATTTGATTTAAAAGACGCCATTTGATTTAACAAACACCATATGGCTTCACCATATGAAAAACAGTTCATCAGCTATCTATAAGGAATAAGTTTAGTTTGTCCTCTGACTCCTCTCTAATACAGCTTTTGTGGGACAGATGCTTAATTAGCAGTCACCATGGACCAATAGAGATGAAACCAATAAAGAATTTAAGCAGAAAAATACTTACATGAGACGTACTTCCATGGATGGCGGCTCTCTCACGTAATAACTGCATCCTTGGCGACATACTACCAGATGATGTCTGCTAAAAGAAGTTAAATCTAGTACACCTATAAGAAAATATCTATATAATTTAACTCAGATCATTCTCAGGATTCACCTTATAGTCAGTAATATCATCCCTAACAGAACCTAAAAGCTCTGCATGTTCCCTCATTGAGTTTATGTTTCCCTTGGTACGTCTAAATTCCTGAAGCAAACAATAAACAAAGTAAACTTAGCAGAACAAAAAAAATTGAACAAACCAAGTCATTACAGCAATATAAGAATTTATAAAAATAAAATAAAAAATTGCTAATTCCTACATAAAGCTTTCTCAATATAATTAAAAATTGACATAACAGGGATACGGCTTAGCCACAGAGAACCAAGAAGAAATATATCATGTCGGAGAGATAAAAAAAAAAGTCATGGTACAATGGTAGGCTATGAAACACGGATAGTTCAATTTGGCTAAGTGTGTAACGCCGGGAATGGATTTCCTCCAATAGCATTTTCATTGAAATGTTCTTCAGTTTTGATCTCCATCTCCCCTTTATTTTATATTTTAAAGCATCTCTCCTTTATGATGGATGGTGGGGATTTCACTGGATGGAAATGTGACATGAGAGAATACATTTCTGTCCTACCCTTATTTGCGGCCAATATTATATGTATAAGATAAGCCTCAAACAGAGCACTGAAAATACTGTATAAGTGCTGATGACAGATCCTGGGTTCTGAAGCTACAAAGAGAAAATGCAGGAAATAGAAAAAATGAAAGGCCTGTGAAATTCAGTTGTCCGATCCCTCCCAAAAATTCCCAGCCTAACTCCCATAATTCCAACTCCCACACTATATATCCCCTTATGATGAAACACACTCAGTACCCTCCCTACTGGTAACTCGGTAGTAGATCATCTAAAGTGACTAAAGTGAGAAAATCAAAGGTTATTTTAACGAAGTCATGATTTTTTACGATGTACCTTCATCATCTACCTTTAAATTGTTAATTAATGGTTGATATTACTTACTCCCCAAAATAATTGTCACTTTAGGAATAAAATTGTCTCAAAATAATTGTCATTCTCACTTTTCAATGTAATACTTTCCAATTGTACCCCCTAATAATTATTATAAGCATTATTCCCAACCAAACAAACCTATAACTAATAGGGGTAATTTAGTAAAAATATTATTTCTTTTAACAACATCATTACATTTCTTAATATGTGTGAAACAACCTTAAAAGACAATCTTTTTGAGACGGAGGGAGTACTTTATACTCTAAAGTGAATTGCTCACTTTAGACGAGTCGGATCCTAGTTGCATACTAAAAACTTTTCCATTTTGACTATCTTTTTTAGAAATTAGGTCAAACCCAACTCAAACACCACAAAATCGACTTGTAAGGTGGTGATTACCTCTCATTTGTGACTACTAATCAGGTCATATTGTTGTCAGATGTGGGACTCTCAACACATCTAGTGCCTATTCTAGGTCTATGGTGCTATGTTTTGTTCATTTTTACAATACGCTAATGGGTTTCTTCTCCCAATTAGTCTAGCTCAAGAAAGGCAAAGCTCACGGTACACCAGATGCACCCATAGCTGACCTACAGCCTCTTCTCCCTGTCCAAAATATTTTGATCTCTTTGGAGGTCTCATCCATCACAACACCCTTCTCACTAAACCAATAGCTTTTCGGTCGTTTTCCAATCCGATATATTCTTGTGTGGAACTACCAACCACCATTGTTACAGCTTTGTTAGAATAATGCTCACTTCACCCAAAGCTTCGATAAGGTCTAAAGTCCAAGTCTCATCCCAAAATCACACTTAATTCTGGAACTGGATATCCTTGAGTAAGCAGCACCTTTTTGTGTTGTCCTTGATGTTGCCCATGATTTTCTTCCTAAAATAGAGTATTGTATTCACCACCCAATCATGAGTGGGTCACACTTATTCTTTTAACTTCGAAGAGGGGCATCTCGAAATAGGATCAACCTCCATGTAATGGCCTCCATCTAGTGGTTCAAGTGTTACAGAAAGGATGGCTGTGTTACAGAAAGTAGAAGCCTCTGTTTTGGGCATACTTAACAGGGCGTGGGTGTGCCCAGAGGGAGAGTCCATCCCAAAGGCTACTCTGTTAGGTGGGAGAAATAACAAGTGTTAGAAGCCTACATCCACACTGACAACTTACACCTGTACCAGGGTTCTAGCATTGCAAGTAAGAAGATGGAAAAATCTAAATGCACCTATTCTTAGAATCTAACCCAATACAATGTCCATCCATCCACTAAACAAAGAATATATAGGTTAAGGTGTATCATGTTAAAACAAATTATATGTGTACTTATCAAGCAATCTCGACGCCAGAAATTCAAATATTTAAACTGGTTGAGTGTTGTTGAAAATTGAAACTACATATGCAAAATAAAAAAGCGATATAAGCACACCTGGGTAAACTCGTGAAGAATATCTCGGTGCCTAGCCAGCTTTTGCGTTACAGAAGTAGCTGGTCCAGCTGATGCAGCACATCTACTCATGGAATCATTTATGTCCAATAGTTTCTCGAGCAAGGATTGGATTTCCATTTCCATGGATTTCCATGACCTACTGGACCCAACAGGTGGTGTGCCAGCATCAACATAACCTAATAACATGTATATTCTCAGGATTCATAAACATAAAAATCTGCAATGCCTGACCAAATGCATTGATTTATAAAGTCAAAATGTGCTTCTAATAAAACTGAAAACAAGATAGAATTTTTATCATTATTAGTAAACATTTTCTCAAACAGAACAGAATCTTAACTTATAGACCTTTTGAGGTGTGGTGTAATATGAAAAGTAACATCATAGGCATATTATCAGAACACAGTTGTACTAGAGAATATGTTATTCCTACTCTCAAATGATTCTTCAAAAAATTCCAATCACTTGTTCAAATATTAACTCACGAGTGATTAGGTGGTTTGTAGGGAGGAGCATAGAATTTGTAGGGATAACGAGGTCATGAGTTGAACTTTGGACTAACAATAATAACAAACAACTAACATTTGTCATTCAAAAATAAAATTCATCGATAACCAGGAAGACTGCATGTAGCAAGCAATAATCACTACCCAAAACAAAGTTGATCAAAAGCTATTTTTTACTACTCACGAGTCATAATCAAACTAGAGTTTGGAGACAAACAACACTAAATCAATGTCACCTCATAGTAACCAAACACATGTATTTTTGTTAGAATCAAATTTGCCAGAAGGAAAAATCAATTCTGACAAACAAAAAACCAAACACACTAAGCACATGTTTGTTTTACTTTCTGCGGCAACTAGCCATATCACCAACCACTTCTATCAAGGGGAGCTTCCACTTGTACTAATTGGAGCTAAAAATCAATACAATCAAAAGCTCCAAATACTAGCATCAAAGTAGAATCAAACATATTGTTTCAGACAGGGCCAGAGCTCATCCGAACTAGAACTCCCCGTTGAAAGCCCAATCCACTCTGGTATGATCCAGAAACTCTTCACGCCACTGCACAATCAATAAAATGGTAATCCGCCTCATGCAGCGCGTTCCTCGCACGCTGTTACGAGCGCCAACAAACAACATTCCCACAAAAAGACCTCAACTATAAAAAGGAATCACTCTCTAAAAATAACAATAAGCCGTATCATTTTCACCTCTAATTCCAACTCAATGAAACACTAATACTAGAGCCAATAAAAGTTCCCGCAAGTAGACATTGATGCCTCAATGATAAAAAGTAATCACCCTCGAAAAATAAATCCCATGCTTCTAAAATCACTCCTTTTTGTTTGTCAAGTAGCCTACTGGCCAGGAATATGAATAACTGAGAAATCCCGGGTTCGAACCTCGGCCCCTACATACTGCAATGTCTCCCTCAACTGAGCTATGGATGTTATTATCTCTCTCAAAATTAAATCCAATCATAAAATTCAATTTAATCAAAGGTATGATTATCCTACAAATATTTATTTGATCAACACTACAATTATGATTCAATGAAAAAGAAATTGTGAATGCGATAAAGAAAGGAAATGAAAGGAATGGAACCTCCTTGAGTAAATCTAGCACCGAGTTTGGCGTAGGAAGAAAGTTTAACGTCGAGATCGCCTTCGATCTTACGAGCTTCCTTTCGAAGTTCTTCCCAACCCGATTCCTGCAAATCCAGATTCGTATCCCTCATTCGGATCTTTTTACGGGTCGTGATTTCAGATTTCTGATTTTGCACACAAATGGCAGAACAGGGAGAAGAGGAAAGGAAGAAAAGGAGTGGCTATCGTCTGCAGCTAGTACACTAAACAATAAACTGCAACCTCATCGATCTTCAATTTGGGATTTGGCTTCTCAATAATGACAGTAATTATTAAAGTGAAAAAAAAAAAACAAAATTGTCTTTTTTTTTTTATAACCTCTGATTTCTAGGAGAAAGGGGTCCTAATAGTTCAGAATTCGGTCGTGAGGTAAGTAAAACCTGACCAAAAATTTGTTCCTTTAAACATTCCAAATTTTATTTTTAGTCCTCTAGATAATTAGTTCAAATTTTGATCTCTAAATTTTTAGGGAATGGATTCTCTCAGGTGTGATTTACACTTGAGAGAATAAAGTGTAATCTAATACCATCTAAATTCATTTTCTCTAAATTTTTATATGTTTCTCTCTCTTGATCAATGGTAACAAACCACACTTTATTCTCTCAAATGTAAATTACACTTGAGAGAATTCATTCCCAAATTTTTAGTTTTTAATTTTAGTCTCTGTTTTTGAGTAAAAAATTTTAGTCTCTTTTTTTTTTTCTTCAAAAATTCATGTATCATGTTTTAAATGATTTTTTTTTAAAACATATCATTATTTTTTTACGGAAAATATACCATTATTAAAACGTTAAAATATTATTAATTTGATTATTTAGCTATTTAATGTTTAGTTTAACAATTTAATCTTTAATTTGAAGTTATAGATAAATTAACAAAATTAAAGAATAAATGGTTAAATTATTAAAGTGATAATTATATTATAAGGTCTTAATAATGATATGCTTTTAAAAAATAATACATGAACTTTTGAAAGAAAAAAAAGGGACTAAAATTAAAAACTGGAAAATTTAAGGGACTAAGGTTCGAAGGAAATTTTTATAGAGATTAAAAATGAAAGTTTCTATATTTAGAAGGACAAAAAATATATTTAATTCAAAAATAAATTAAATGTAAATTATATTTTTTCTTTGGGGCATGGTTTTGGTTTTTTTTAATAAACGTAGGTGGCAAAAATTATGCCGTTCACTTGTATGTCGAATTGATCAAAATTAGCATTTTGTAAAATAGACTAAAGTTAATGGTCAAATAAGTACATGTGAGGATTTGCCCTTACTGGCTCTCACCTCTTTTGTGTTTTATATGGGCAGTTTCAAATTGAGGATTTGTATCTCTTTTTCTTTTTGAATGGCAAATATATATAGATATAAGGAAAGAAGAAAAAAAAAAAGAGAAGAATGATACATCAAAAAGAGTCTATAAAAGGGACTACAAAAAATACCAATTCTCCTATGAAAAGAGAAAATACAATGAAATTAAAAATAGAAAATTCCTAAGCGCCTCCGGACTACATCGAGAGCATTTCGTCCCAAATCACCAAAACGGCCAGAAAAGAGAGAAAGAGCAGAAATCGAGAAAAGAAGTCAAAAGGCAAACTCATATCTCATCAAGATCATCAGTTCCCAGAAAGACCGCCACACTTAGAGCTGAATATGATTTTTTCGGTGTTCTCGTTGAAATGTCCGGGCGTACTCCTTGCTTATGGGGACATTGATATGAAGCTCGAGACGGTCAGTGTGCCGCTTTTCGTACTTTATAAGCACGTATGTCTTTCTATTATAATAGACATTTTGGCTTATTAAGAAAAACATGTGTTGGTATATTCAAAATATATTTCTACTAAGCATGCATTAATATGAAACTACTTCTTCCTTAAAAAAGAGAAACTAATTCACTGTCATCTGCTTGAAATAGAAAATTTTAATCCCTCAATAATTATTTACAATATTCTGACTGTCTCTATTATTAAGTTTTGAACTTGCATTGCTCTCTTGCTTGGTTAATTACGACCCTAAATATAAAAATAAAAAATAGACACACACACACTACATATTGTTTAGTTAATTATATTAAAAAAATACATATATTATTTAATTTATTTTTTTTACTGTTTCTCACTTATATTATATGTGTACTTAGATCTATTTTTTATGGGTTGTGACTAAGCAAATCTTTTTCTTCTCTCTTTGTCGGATATATATCCTAATTAAAATATTAATTTATTTTTTTTTTGAAGATTTCTTCTTTTCTGGCATATCTGTCTTATTTTGAAATAACAAATGGAAATTAAATAATTAATTAATCAACAAGTTGCTAATTTTTTTCTCAAGAAAATGAAACTTGCACGTCATAATTTAGTAGGAAAATGGCTCTTGTTAGTTATACGGAGCCGTACAACAACTACCACCATAAAAAGATGTTCTATTCTACGTCACTTGCTGAACTCTTCGTTGGAAGTTTCTATTCAAAAGTTGAAATAAAAGAGGTATAAATATTTTTGAGAACTTTGATAGTATACTTTATATAATAAAGATTTTTTTTTGGTACATAAAGAGTTACTATTATTTTGTGAATTGAATGAATCCTAAAAACAAGATATTCATATTTTCTATTTGACTACAAAAATATATAACTTGCATATACTAATAAAAATTTTCTTTTTTGACTTAGTAAAAAATTTATCTTTCTGAAAAAAAATTATTTAATAATATAAGTACTTATATTAAATTATTATACACTAACACTATTATATATATTATTTCACAAAAAATAAGTTATCTAAAGTTGAAACTAATTAAAACCTCCCAAACTATCTATATGTCTTTTGGCAACGATGAAAGGTAGAAGGAATAAGACACATATAGATAGAGCCAAACTTGAAGTGGTATGTTGCTATTGGAATCAGAGTGTGCAAACAGTGCAAGTGTATTTTAATATGCAGGTAAGCATGCATTCATCATACGTGTGTTTGAAAATAAGTACTTATAAAATTAAATAAATAGTACATAATTAGTACGGTTGATCAAAAATTTTCGGATATTTATAAATGACACAAAACTAATTAATATCAATATGAGATATTTATTCACCAAAAAAAAAAAATAATCAATATGAGATATTTTTACAATAATATTATAAATAAACACTTGTTATGTTGATGTTCCGACTGGTTCAAATATGAAATCTCTCATTTTATGTGGGGAGTTTCATGATTTTTTAAGATAGAATTTTATTTAGTATTTATCTTTCCATTTATAAACAATATAATAATAATAATAATAATAATAATAATAATAATAATAATAATAATAATAATAATAATAATAATAATAATAAACACTTGGATTACATGATAAAAGGTTGTGGTCGTGGATGTACATTTGAATCTATATAGGGTGTGAGTTCGATCTCGCAATGCCACTCTTGATCACTTTATATCGGATATATAATTTTTGGCCTTAGAGCCAAAAATGATAGAATAGAATGTCTTCAACATGTATGTAAATGATGGAGTAAAGTGTTGATTTTGACTTTTTGATTATCCGTGTCTAGATGATGGATGACTTGATAGATGTCCAAACAAACACAATTTCCTACTAGTTTATGGTTGATGTCTAGATGGTGAGTTCATACCATCAATGTCCTTTTTGTTGAAATCTTGAAGTGTAGTCTAGATGATGGACGAAACGTTGACATTGGCTTCATTTTCTTCTTGAAGTGTATCTTTGAATTCATGATTCTCATGCCTACACATTTGAACACACGGTTAGATAAATTATTCCTTTTATTATATTAAATGTTTGCTATTTATAATTTTTTTTATGAACGAGAAATTACTTTGAACTTATTTTGTTCTAACAAATATCACCTCTCAAAATCAATTAGGACACTAGTAAAGATGAATTTCACCGTTCACTCATAAATAGTGTAGTAGAAACTCAAATGTTTTTTTCAACAACCATTTTCAAGAAGTGGAGGTGTTTATCTTATTAAATTGGAAACCTTTTTTTAGATAACATTTTAATTTTGAAAACTTGATATTTCCAAGCACAATGTATTGATATTTTATATTGGTCTAACATAAAGGATAATATCATAATAGTATTAGATTAAGGCGAGAATATTTATTCTATACCTTACAAAAAATTGATTTCATTTCATTTTTAACTACTTTATTATTTTTTTTGTTTTATTACTACTTTATTATTCTTGCTTGGACGCAAGTAATCCCCAGATAAGACCTGACATTATATGTCGGCCACATGGATTAATAATCCCGTATGAATCATGACGTAAATCGGTCACATATCTTTAGTTTTTAAATAAATAAATACATTTATTTGTCAAAAAAAAATAATAAATACATTTATTATTAATTATTAATATGAATTTTTTGTCAAAATATTAATGTAATAAAATCACAAAAATTTTGTGCCATGAACTTAGCCCAGTTGGTAGGACATTGTATTATATATGTAGGGGGTCGAGATTCGAACCTGTCATCTCATTTATCTATCTTAAAGGTGAAATTTCTAACCACCAAGTTACTTAATAAAAAAATCACAAAAATCTTGATCACGGACTAATTTGTATTCACAAAAATCAGATTAAATTGATGATGAAAAAAAAAAAAATCTCTGCAATCGAATTAGTAAGAGGCTAAATTTTAAACTAATTAGTTAAAAGATTCAACTATTTCATATAAAAACCAATTATTTGAAAGAACTTAAATTTAAATTTTGAATAAAAAAAATTTAGTCAAATTTTATTTACTCTTCAACCGAATTATGAATTACTTCGGACATTTTTCTTAGAAATATTATGACATATCTTTTTGTGAGATTTAATAAAATGTATGTGTACAAATATTTTATCCTCAATGCATTGGAAATATCTCAATATTTTGTACTCATTTATATCATGTTTTATTTTATTTTTTACAAAAACTATCTGTGGAAAAACTTTTTTCTATTGAAAATTCAAGTCGTACGTTGAGACTTTGTACCTAGCTAGTACAAATCACATGCACCAACATATACAAAAATACAAGTCACTTTTGCTAGCTCTCACTATATATTCAACAAGGCTGTTGAGTCTTATGATGTCTTAGTAGCACTTTCGAGGAAACTACTCACAAAGAAATTTCAATTGAGTGTTCTATTTTGTTTTAAAACTGACCCTTTAATTGCAAAATTTATGCCAACAAAATCCCTTTCTTTATTTCTAGATGATCCTTATTTTACATAGTCTCTTTTTAAAATGGTCCCTTATGTTGCAAAGTTATGCCAACAAATTAAAGTCCCTTTATTGTAGAATAAGACATTTTGTACAACAATGGTGGAAACAAAAAGATCAAAAGATGATAAGACTTTACATATGTAAATGCTTAAATTAATGCAAGTAGAAAGTCCTCAATATATATATCATGGAATTTCAAACTGCTAATAGAACTTGACACATGTACAAATTAAGACTATGAATATGATACATATGAATGGACTTTTTTTTTTTAATATGCCAAAACAAAATACTACTCCGTCCCAAAATATAAGCAAAAAGTGGTCAACCAAAGTGGATGTATTTGGACTAAATTTTTAACCAAATACATCTACTTTAGTTGACCACTTTTTGCTTATATTTTGGGACGGATGGAGTATATTGTAAAAGAAATAAGCACAAGTAGTGCCTACAAATTACAAAAAAAAAATATACAAGAGGAGACAAGCCCTCAATCAGAAATGGCGCATGGGGCGCAGGAATGAAAGATAATAGTGGGTGCCTCGGGCAGTTGCACACGATGCACATGTATTTGGCGCACAATTGCGCAAGAAATTTAAGAAAGAGGGACATGCGGGCCAGTGTGCATGATGCGCAAAAGTTGGCGCATGATGCGCCAGGAGGACGAATCAGGAGATTCCACGTCAGCTGGCGCATGATGCGCAGATCGGTGGCGCGCGATGCGCAGATTAGGAAGGATTAACTATAAAAAGGTTGTTCTCGCATCTGTGAGAAAGTTACACAATTTTGTTCAAGAACTGGCTTTGAAGAGTGAAGAAATTCAAGCTTTGGAGTTTTCCAATTGAAGATTGAAGATCATGAATTCATCATCATCCTATGTTTCCTCTCCAATTGTAACCATGTATCACTAAACTCACTGGAATTGGATCTCTATGATGACCCAACTTCCATAAACATTGTTATGTAGTGAATTTGCAATTTGAATGTTTGTTAATCAATTAATGTTTGTACTTAATGCTTCATATATCTTGATCACATATTTGATGATTTGTTAGTTCAATTTGCTATGAGAATATGAAATTGATTCTTGATTTAGGATTAATTGAGCACTTGATGATTCTTAGAGATTTGAAATTGTTTGAGTGTGATTAAAGGATTTGAGTGCTTAAACCTCAATTTATCATGAATTTTACTAAGAGATTAGGAATGCATAATCAATTGAGAGGATAAAATGTCAAGAAATTGAATTTTATCATTTGTCAAATCTATCTTAATAAATATGCTTAGTCCATGAGAATTGGTTTTCACTACTAAATGCTATGGAAGTTGGTGATTCTTTGAGGTCCATTCCACCTTTTACTTGGAAAATCTAAACCAATTTGTGAACATTTGCATTAATCTCGTGATTGAAAAATTTCCCCAATCATTTACTTTCTTTGTCAATGTTTAGCATTAGACTCGTTCGTCGTTGTTGAATAACTTCAATCCCTTAGGATTGATATTTTACTACTTGACAACTATTTGTGCACTTGCGAATTTACTATAACTGGTCTTTCTGTTTGGTTAACTACCAAACCATGTTATTTTTCAATGACTAAAATGTTGTAAGAATTTCCAATTTATCACCTCAATTTTTATGCATTACAATAGTCTTCAAGGTTAAGTTTACCAAGCGGCAAGTGAACATGATTGCCCACACACTTGCTAGGGCGGCCATTTCTTGGCATCGTCGCTGTTATTTTGAGACATTACCTATTTGTATTGCTCCTTTTTTGAATAATGAAATGATATAAGCCTTTGTTCATCAAAAAAAAAAAATAGTCTTATCAATTGAATTAAATTCATGAAACCATCAAGGGCTATAGTGTGATAAGAGAGACCAATGAGGGAGGATTTAATTTTAGGGTTACTATATATTATTATTATTTATTATTTATTAATTATCCGGTTTAATAATGATTCGACCGATTGAACCATGCATTAGAAGCCTCATCGGTTCGTTCTCGGGTCTAATAAAAAACAACAAGTTATAGATAAATGTTTGGTTTACAATGGAATCACCTCCACTAGTATCATGCTTATAAAATTAGCATGACCCAACTTTTTTTTAGAGCTTATACAAACAGCAGAATTTTTATATATTATTATAAGTTTAATTGTCAAGGTAGTTTATGATAAAATAACTTATAAAATTACAATTTTCATTAGTGTGAACTTATAAATTAATATAAAATCTAATTTATATTAGATAAGTTGTTTGCATAAGCTCTAAAAAAAAGCTATATGAAACTAGCCCTTAGTATTGATGTTTAACTTTTTTTTTTAATGACAAATAAATAAATATATATAACGGATAAAACGATAGAATTGATGTTTGAGTGTTTGACTGTTACAACCTCGTCTTAATGAGTGAGAATCATAAATTTATTGTACTTAAATAAATAAAGCCCCAACCGTTGCGCCACTTCATTTCCGTACCTGGCTGGTACCACAACTACTCCTCCCCTTCTTCTGTTGCTTATTTTTTTGCTTTTTAAGCATTTTGTTGCTTGTGTTTAATTTCAAGCTTCCCGTCATAATTTCATAATATATTATTTTTAAATGTTATATAAGTTTCACATATTTGGTGACTGATGATTATAGGAGTACTTACTTATGTAGTACTCGTTTCAGTTTTAAATATAAGTAACAAAAATAGATTTATTAGATACTTAATGTCGTTCTAAAAATAAAAAAAGAATTTTGTCGATAACATAGATTAAATTAATTAATTATTCAATAATAATAAAAAATAAACAAGTCCTTTTGGGACATTAGTTATTAGACCAGACAGAAGAAAATACTATAAAGAAAGTTTGATCAAATAATATCTGAACCAAATATATTAAAAAAATTGACTAATTTTATTTTTTATTTGAGACCTGAGTAATTCATTCATCACTATCCTTGATAAATTTTTTCATTCCTAAATTTTTGTCCAATAAACTACCAAATTAGTCGTTGTCTTCTTAACTCGATGTTTATTAGAAGAATCATGAACTTATTTAAGAGCGATTTAGAGTTTAGTAGCTTATTCGATGCTTATTCTTTTATTTTTTTGGGGTATTAATCTTATAATTTTCATGGAAAGGGATCTTAGTCACCACATAAGTAAAATCTTACCAATTATCCTCAAATTCTCCCAAATAATTTGTTTTAAGTAAAATTCATTAACGACTTGAACTCAATATCTTAATTTACTCAAAATGTATTCCACTCCCCTATATCAAGTTAGATCTGGATTCTCTCTGGTGTGTTCTCTATAGCTATAAATAGAACGGATTTGGATTCTCTAAAGTCATAGTTTCATAAATTTCGTATATTTAGGCAAAATTCTAGAGAATTTTGATCTTTACAATATACATAAATGCACCTAAATATATAATATTTTTCTATTTCTTAATTCAATTTTACTTGAATTTAGATAAATTTAGGAAAAACAAATTTAAAAAATTCAAATCCTAAATAAAACGATTACACGCAAGAACAGAATCCGTTTCTTATCATGTTTATCCAAAATTCCCATAAATAAGCCATTAAGATTTACCATACATCTTTTACTAAAACAATTAAATTACTCTATTTAATGTTTGACTGTTATACAACCTTATCTTGAAATTCTCACATCATACATTAATTTTCCATAATATAAATAAATGCACCCCAAAATATTGCGCCACTTCATTTCCGTACCAGGTACCACAACTAATCCTCTTAATTCCACATCATAACTCTTTCTCTGTACCTTCCTCAGTTTGATTCTAATTCAAACACTTTTTCATTAATTTCTCCAAACAACTTCTATATAATTAATTCTCCATTTTCTCATCCTTCATCATGCATCCTCATTCTAACTCATAACCCTCTCTTCATCACCAAAAAATTTCACTTTCCACTCCAAAAAAAAAAACCACTTCAAAATTCACAAAAAAAATTCAATCAAAACTGACTTCGAAAGATTAGTCTTTGCAGTTAGGTGCGCACAAACATATGTGTCTTGGTTTATATGGCCCTTCTCATAGTACCAACCATACACTAATTTTTTAATATTCTCAAAAAAAATTGAAATTTCTTTGTTTTGTTAAAACTATGAAATTCAAGCTAGGCAAGAAGGTAACTCGGGTCACTCGATGGATCTTCCGAAGATTCCGGACCCGACCCAAATACCGTCGTCTCGGCGCCTCACCGGAAAAGAGTCACCTGACAACGAAGCTTCTAACATGGGGTCGGAATTTAACTACAAAAGCAAAGTCTCTATGTTCCAAAAAAGGGTTGGGTCGGTCGGCTTATTTACCGGTTGGAAAGGACCCGGTTCAGGAAAACGGTTCACCGGTTCCGAAGGGTCATTTAGCGGTTTACGTGGGTCAAAAAGACGGTGAGTTTCGTCGGGTTTTGGTGCCGGTGGTTTATTTCAACCACCCTTTGTTCAGTGAATTGTTGAAAGAAACTGAAAAAGAATATGGGTTTTGTCATCAAGGTGGAATCACGATTCCTTGTCGGGTTACGGAGTTTGAACAGGTTAAGACCCGGATTGCTTCTGGGTCGGGTTTAAGGAGATTGGGTCGGCGGAGGTATTTATGACCGTTGATTAATGAAGCGGTGGTGATGAAGATTAGAGATAATGGTGACTTGGTGAGTTTGTGATTGAAAATATTTATTTAGAAAATTATTAGGTTTTAGTTTTTTTTATTTTTTTAATTTTAAGTAGCTTGGTTGAAATTCTACAAATGATTTTGGTTAGCTATTTGCATATTTGTGGAATACCATGTGTAAATGGAATGGAATTTAGAATGAAAAGTAGTAGTAACCAAACAATTTTCATATTTACTATATTAAAAATTAAAAATATAAGGCTTTTTAACAACATTTACAATTTTATTTTATTTTTAATTTCCAATTTTGAGAATCTTGATTGCCTAATCTCTTGCAAGGCTTTTCTGGAGGAGGTAAGGTTATGAGAAGAGACAAATAATGATATCGTCTCATTGTCATACGTAGTCAATATGTACAAATAAAATGCAAATTAACAAAAAATGTGTATTATAAATAAGCAAAAATAAGAAATCGACAAATTATTTTGTTTTGTCAAATACTAACATAATGGCAACAATCACACGATGTGAAGAAATTGAAAAATCTCAAATTTGAACATGTATTTCATCAAGCGAAGGAAGTCCTCCCTCAGTTTTATTTTATAAGACATATTACTTTGACTAAATGTATTATTTATATGTCTTGTTTTGACCGTATTTATCTAAAAGTATATAAATGTCAATATTATCAAATAAGATCTTGTTTGATTTGTTTCGATAAATATTTTCAAAATATCAAATTTTTATAATTTTTACTAATAAACAATTAAAGATATTCTTAATTAAAATTATGTATTGACATACGTGCAATGATAAAAGAGTTTTTATATTTTAGGACGGATGTAGTATGTAAGAGTAGGAGTTTGTGGTTCCTCCTGTTTGCACAATATTTTGAGAATTTATATATATGGGTAATACTAATACACACTAAAAATTAATGTGGATGACACCATAAAAATTAATGTGGATGGCAGCTCTTTCAATAATCCGGGAAGATTAGGCTTTGGTGGTACCTTGCGTGATAGCAATGGTAATTGGTTACTTGGATTCTCTGGCTTTATTGGCATCTCTACTTCCTTAAGTGCCGAACTTCATGCAATTTTAAATGGCCTCAAGATTGCTCAAGCTAAAGGACTTAGAAATATTATCATTGAATCAGATTCCACTCTAGCAGTTAATTTTGCTTCTCATGGAACTTCTCACTTTCACCCTTATGCACCGCTTATCCAACAAATTCGTCATCTTCACCAAGGGGATTGAAATGTTTCTTTTCAGCATACTCTTAGAGAGGGTAATGAATGTGCTGATTGGCTTGCGAAGACTGGAGCCTCCTGCAATGATACTTTGAAGATTTGAAATAGTTGTCCTCCTCAACTCAGTCTCGTGTTGATGGCTGATGTTATGGGTGTTGCTCGTCCAAGGACTTAGTTTTTTTTTCTCTTTTTGTTCTTGTGTTGTTTGTTTTTTTTTTCCCATCTCATAAAAAAAAAATACTAATACACACTCACATTAATTTTAGAAGGTGTGTATTAGCATTATTCACCTAGTTACTTTTGACAATAGATATCCTTTCTCTCTCTCTTCAATTGTGTGTAGTACATGGCTCTTAATGTAATTTCCTCACTCACACCTAGTTGCAGGTGTTCACACAAAAGATCGACTATATGTGATTTCCAAGATGATCAATTTTGGCACATATTTTGGTTTGATATTTGTGAGATTGAGCAACAATTGACCTTAGTGATAACCGTCAAAAGCCTCTTACTTGAGCTATAGTATCATTGGTTTAACTTGAAATGAGTTGAAGCTAATATGATAATCTGAACGAAACAAACATCACATCAACACGAGAGATTTATAATACGTCATACAAAACAACGACGTCCCACTTAGGCGACAAAAACAAATCTCAATCCGCCCCCTTTAAAATGTAGATGACTTTACCTTTCGGTAGTAGTAAATTAGGTTTAAACAACATTTTTATAAAAACAAGGCAATTCTTCTACCGTTTCTATATATGAATTATCCCGAAGACAAAAGTAATATTACGTTGATAACTTTAAATATTGTTCGCAAATTGCAATCTATGAGTTTTTATCACCAAATGATAAGAAAAGGACCAAATCTATAATTTTTGTTGTTTAAGGTGAATTCTTTGGTCACATATATTTAAAGATGTACAGATACATTTGTTGAAGTGGACAATTGTGATAGGTTCACAAGTAATATTTATAAATTTTTTTATATTAAATATTATTTGTGGACCTATTAAATTGTCAACTAAGTAGTATACCAATACATGTCCAAATAAGATATATATCAGAGTATTCATTAATAAATTGACTAATTCCAAATGATTTCTCACTAGATCCAATTTCTTTTTTATTTTTTATTTTATTTTCTTCTACTTTTTTCTTTAACAAATCTTTCTCTACTAAGCTTGTCCTTTTAGACTTCTTCTTTTCGCGTCCTTGAGTCTTGCACCCGGCCCTCGGCCTTTTTATTATATCCCCTTGTAACATAGGATGCAAGTGTATAAATAGTAAAATATGGGGAAAAAAACAATTGACATCCTAGAATTCGAACTAGTTCGCATCCTAATATGCGAATTTTATAAAGTATAATATTTTTTTTATCTCTCACCCTTCCTTTGCCCTTGTTTTACAAGGTTCACTATTTAAGCAGCCAACTCAGTTCGCATCCTATAAGATTCGAACTGTTTTTTATTCCTCGGATTTCACGCCCCCAAAATTTTCTACTTAAGTAGCGAGATGGACATTTTTCAAATTTACTGGAAGAGCGCGAGAACAACCAGAGGCACAAAAAGAAGAAGTTGTCTTTTATAGTAGTTTATAGAAACAAAAGGCCCAATAAAAGCCCAAAATTAAGCAAACACGACAAAGCGAAAATTGCTATTTTGGCCCCCCGGTATTGCCTACAGCCCCCCCGTTCTGACTAAATTACCCATCAAAGTGTTTTGGATTTTAGAATACGAAATTGCACAATTTTGGTACTTAACATCCGAAGTGCACTTTTTGTAGAATCCTACACGTTTTGAAAGGAATTCATTATGCTTCTTCACCTAATTTGCAAAACACACAAATAGTATGCTTCTTCTTCCACTTAGTAACAAGGAAAAACGAAGGAACAACAAGAAGAATACACAAAGCGTTGATGGATTGATCTATGTGGTTTATGAGGATATGGGTCTGTCATGAAATTTTGCTCTCCCTGCTTTTTCTGCTGTCATGCCACGAGTTTTGTTGTGTTGGTTGGGCTTGTTTTTTGGATCATGAGTTTTGCTCTGTTATTAGAAGCAAGGGAAGGAGTTGGACTTGGATTATATTTTGAGCTTGTATTGATAATTATGTATTTAGGTTCTTGTTCGAAATTGACGATGAGTCTCTCTTACTAGTGCCTTCTTTGATGCAGTTGGATTGTAAAGGAATTTGTAATGGTAGTTAAGACATTGTTTGGTTGCTACAGATTGTTTGGAGTCTCTCTTGTTTAAATCCAGTGACTGGGAATCATATCATGCTATTTGGATGGTCTTGTTGTAATTTGGTGATTCCTTCACAATAATTATTATTTTTTTTTTTATATTGGTTCCTAGTTTTTTTTTTTTTTTTTTTTTTTATTTATCGAAAAGATGAACTTTTGATCACTTATTTTACATGGAACATGATTTTTAGTTCCTTCATTTTAAAATCCAGATTTTTAGTCCCGTTCTAAATCTAAAAATTGTGAATTCTAGTCACATTTTCAAATAAGAAGGAAAAAGGAATTGGCCCAAAAATACCATTATTAAGGTTAAAACACTGCATTATAAACATAATCCAGATTTTGAAATAAGGGTCTAAAACATTGTTTCATATAAAGTACTAAGTAGGATAAAAAAATGCATCTAGATTTATATTTATATCCGTGAGTTTTTTTTATTTATTTTTTCTTATCAAATAACTATTGATTATTCGACTCACATACTTTAAATATGGTGAAATGAGAAATTCCAAATTCAAATACAAGACCCTTAAAATCAATGTTCTTGACAACTTTTTTTTTATGGAAATAATGTTCATTATAACTACCAATTGAACTTCAGTTACGAGACTTTTATAATCTTCTTTTTATTTAGCGTTTACAACTTTATTGTAAAATTTAATCGATTATTTACAAATATTGATTTGTTATAACAATTATATTGGCATAAACAAACATGATTTTTTTTTCTTTTCACGCCCCCTATTGTTTCTCGCGTGCCTGACGAAATTATCAAAATGCTACGCTAAGATCCTAGGGTTCGAACAAGTTTCACATCCTAGGATTAAAATGTTGATAAAATGAGTCAGTGTTGTACCACTTCCCTTTCCTCACACTTCATAAAACTTTTTCCAAAAAACAACGTTCGAACCCTATATTTTGAACATATAATTGGGGAAAATATTTAACATGAAGCAAATTGAATATGTTTATTACAAGATAAAGCTACTATACCAACAAAAAAAAAAAAAGACACTCCAGAGCTTGCGTTCGATTAGTCACAACATTCTCAATCTTGCTGGTTCTAAAATGCCTCTCGTTGGCACTCTAAGTCATCATCATCATCATCATCATCATCAAAGAACAACGATGAGAACGTTATGACTAATTGACAACAGACAATGTGACTATTTACTAGCAAAATATTGAAAGTAATAATAAACAGAAGAAAATAATTGCGAGAAGAGAGGAGAGAAGGATGCATGATTGAAAATGAAGAAAATATTTCCCTTTATAAACTTCAATGAGGCATACAATTGGCCAAAAATTGCACTACGTCTCTGGTGGCTAATAAGAATTGGCCACTGTCCAAGACAATTTAATCGCGATAACCGTTCAAAATTGTGACTACAAATCACTCTCTAATTTTAGAATGCGAATTGTGTTCAAAATCTAAGACGCGGACATTGTTTTTCTAGAATTTGTGTTTTTTCAACGCTTGAATCTTACAATCGAACTAGACATTTTTGACAATCCTTGGGCGTCTAAGAAACACAATAAGAAGCACTCAATAAATATTTCGATTTTGGGCTTTTATACATTGTATATTGCTATGAGCCTTTCAAGAATGAGTTCTTCTTTTCGCGCCCTCTACGTTTCTCACGCACCCTCTAATTTTAGAAAGCGAACTCTGTTCACATCCTACGTAGCGAGTGGCAAATTTTTTGTGACCTAACCTCAATGTCTGCACCCACCACACCCCTTAGTTGAGAATTTGGAAAAACTACGTTTGCACCCTAGGAGGAGAACACTCCTTTTTTTTTGTTGGAGGGGTAGAGGGGATTCGTCTATGCAGTGATGTTATATGCTTGTAATAATACTTGGATAATTTTTTTTCTTGATAATTAATACATTTTGTATGGATAATGCTTTTTGAATTTGGGTTAATCTATAACTAATGTATTAATATTCTGCATATTTATGCTATTGGCTTAAATATGTGATTAGTCCCTGCACTTGTATCATATTTTGGTATTAGTCCCTGCACTTTTTTTTGTTTGGTTTTGGTCCTTGCACTTTAAAAAAGATTTGCTTTAGGTCCCTAATGTTAGTCAACTGTTAAAAAAATGTGAAAAGTAATGGAGTGCGATGTGGCCAAATCATTTCATGCCACGTGGCCCAATAAAAGGGTTATTTTTTAAATGCAAATAAATAAAATAATTAAAGGGGCGATGGTGAAGAGTAAAGACATAAAACACAACAAATTTTTTTTTCTTTCCTTTTTAATCTTACTGTTACACTTACACTTGTTATTATTTTTTTGTAAGATATTATTATTATTAAGTACTAACGGTCAACTAGAGCGTGTTTTGCGTCTGTCTGTGTTTATTATGCAAACTTATGTAAAAATAAGAGTTTAAAAAATACGCACCGTCAGTGTAAATTAATTTTACACTGACAACCAATAAGAATGAATCATTCTTCCACATCATATTAAGAAAGTAGGGTTTAGTAGGGTGATGTGGCGAAAAACATGATTAGTATTGGTTGACAATGTAAAATTATTTTACACTGTCAGTGAATTTTTTTTTCTCAAATAATAATTATAGTAACTAGCGGGCCATGCTTTATGTAAAAAAAAGAAGATATGTCTTATGCTGTGAAGCGCCGATACTCTAAAAATGGTGAAGTATCGTGTCCGATACGTACTCGATACCGATACTCGTCTGATACTCCGATATTATGAAGTGTAACAGAAATTAGATAATAATAATATTAATTTCTGATACTTCTCCGATACTATGAAGTACTTTTCCGATATAATGTAATAAACATAATCAATTTAATTATTTTATTTAATTGAATATAAAAAATAATCCTTTTACAGTGCCACATGGCATGAAATGATTGGGCCACATGACACTCGGTTACTGTTCACGTTTTTTTTTAAAAGTTGGCTAACGGTAGGGACCTAAAGCAAATCTTTTTTAAAGTGCAAGGACCAAAACCAAACAAAATAAAGTGTAAGGACCAATACCAAAATATGATACAAGTGCAGGGACTAATAACATATTTAAGCCTATGCTATTTTACGTATAATTGCATATTTATTTCTGCATGATTATGCACTTAAATTTTCCAAAATAGGTTCAGTAAAGCGCAAAAAATAGGTTTAGTAACGCGCAAAAAAACATCTTCTGCCCAGTTTTGGTATGGGCTGTGTTCGCACCCTAGATAACGAACAACTACAACGTTCATAGCACATGAAGTGAACAATGAAGGCTTTCATTTTCTAACCTGCGAACCATTCTGCTCCAAATTACTACCAGATACACAAACGAAAACATAAATGAAAGAGAAATGAAATGGTGGACAAATTGAATGTACAATTTTTTATTAAAAATTAGATAGAAAAATTACATCATTTAAATATTACATCTAACATCTCGACTTCTAATTAAATATAACAATATTCTCAACTTCTAATTAAATATAAAGTAAAGGCCTAAATGACCTTTACGCTGAAAATTTTGACGGCGAAAACAAAGATATAAATATCGGCCAAACTAGGATTCTCCTCATACAAATTTTCATGTGTTAAATGGAAGAGTTTGGCATGCAAGTCCCACTTGTTTTTCAATTACTACCACCTACTGGTTTAGTAGATGGGACAGTCTCATTTGTGTTCAGGAAAGTCCCACATGCCTAGCTCCAGTAACCAACTTGATAGCACATGTTTCGGTTAGTCATATCATTTTCAATTTGGACACAAAAATTCCCTCGACGATTATCATATCGCTCCCAACCATGGTGACAAAACAACACCGGTGGAATCAATATGAATAACCGACGACGAACTATGCAGCTGTTTACACGAAACTAACTAAAATAAAAACAACAAATTAAAATGTATAAAGAAAATGCAAGAATGACCGAATGAGGGAGAATGATAGAGAGATTGGTGTGTATTTTTTTACTACCGACACTGCGTTTGCAAAGTAGCATGTGAATGGTGTTTTACATTTTTTGCCATTTTATATACTCGTACTCTAGATAGAGAGAGCGGTAAAATTGAAAGGCCAAAGGAGCGTGAGAGACACGAAGACACGAAAAGAAGGACTCTTGAAGAATAATCTCGGTCCATTGCTAGTGACTGCAACAATAGTCATAGGTGAGGTATCATCTCTCAATGTTTATATACAATGGGGCCTTCTATGGTACAATAGAAAGATTATGATGTACCAGTACATTAAAATGTATTAACCAATAGTAATTATGCTGTAAAAATGAACTTTGACTTATATTTGTAGATTTAACTCCACAAAACAATTGCATTTTACACTTTTCACCACCTAATTTTCTTGTTGATGATTTTGTTCTTCATCAAAACTAATTTCAAACTCTCCACATTCATACCCCTGATTATCTTTGCCTTTATGATCAAATGGTTCCGATACGCCTCTCTCTGCCGACCAGATCCTCCAGCATGGCGGCGACGCCAAGAACCTTCAACTCCATAAGTTTGATGGTTACGATTTTCACTTTTGGACTTTTGAATTCCTTTTCTTCATTTAGATGTGAGATTTTCTTCTGGAATTTTGAATTCATTCGTAAGTTCAAATTGAAACTCAATTTTGAATTTCTATAAGTTTAGATGTGCGATTTATAAGTTTATTTTCCTCTCTTTTCTCTTGATTCTATTTTTTTACAATTTCCATTCCTTTTCAAATTGAAACTCAATTTCTATTTATTCATTTTCAATTAAGTTGTTGCAGATCAAATTAAAACCTAATTTTGTATCCCAGGAAAATAGGTTGTTGAAGGTATTTGCCCAAAAGAAGAATTCATGACAAGTGCTCTAATAAATAAATTGATATATATGAAGGTTTAGAGAAGAAGAATTAGGCAGGTAAGGCACCCAGACAAAAACAGAAAACAACAATCAAGAAACAAAACCACCATAGAAAATAACAAACCCCACATCTACTAAAAACATATCAGAGGAAGGAACGAAACTGGGAGAACGAACAACCAGAGAATGATCTCTAAGAGAGAAAAGATGGAAGAAAGGTTTGGATGAAACTCACAAATTATTGAAGAAGAGGTTTTGAATGTTGATCGTGAAACAATAGTTAGGTTTAGTAGGAGATGAGTTTGTATACATAAGTGTACCGGTACTACTAATTTAGTTGACTTTTAAAATATAACATATAAATAATGATGTGGATAAATGTTAAGTTTCTATTGGTTGAATTGTCTATTATATCTGTACATAAAGTTTTGACAAAACTACGGTAGAATTTTCCAAATACAATATATTCAATATCTATTTTAAAGGTTTTTAAGTATGTTTATCCAAAATATAGCAGCATCCATTATTTTCGGTCGTTCGCTTACAAAGCAAAAGTTGACTTGTTTTTCATGAGATAATTTATTTATTTTTGCTGAATATTCATGACTCAATGACTCATGAGATAACTGTTCCACTTAATTATTTTTTTGGTCAAATGTGCCACTTAATATTTAATTATACATTATCTTTTTTTTAAAAAAAGTATACATTATCAAAATAAATTTACATATGTGAAGAGATATATATTCATTTTACTTTTTTTTTTTCTTCTAATGTTTTCATTTTTCCTGTTAACGAGTCAATGATGTTGATACATACATGGACTACCACGAACCGTGGTATTTTTATTTTATTTTTTGAATTGCAATAAATCATGATTGAAAAGCCACTAGGTTTGGTCTAGTGGTGAGGAGTTTGAGTAGTACGTTATAGATTTTGGGTTCGATTCCCAACTCATTATAAACAAAAAATAAAATAAAATCATGATTAAAAATATTCGAGATAATATCTAATTGTATACCATAAATAAATTATACATGCAAAATTCTCTTCAAATTAATTTTTCAAGTTAACTAAGAGATTAAACTCAAGTTGTTAATAAACTCTTTAAGATGAATCGTTCAAAATAACTCGAGTTTGATTTTTTATAGAGATAATTTTTAGTCTAGTTTTACTTATCTTATAGCTGAATAATAAATTACAGATCTTCCTTTTCCTGCAAAGCAGAGAGTTAACTATATAAAAAAAATTCTCTAAGTTGTAACATTTTACTTTATGATTCAACCCATTCTTTAAAAATGTTGATCCACTTATGACACCCATTTAAAGTTTAAATAAATGTTAGACTTTTTCTTTTCGCCACCCCAAGTCTCAAGTACTCCCTCTAATTATTTTAAAAATCTTCACTGAGTTTTACAACTCGAACGTGTAAAAATACTTGTTCAAGTATTAGAATCCGAATAAGGTTAAAAATAACAATAAGAGGGACAAATAATTAGAGGGAGTAAAACTATGAAATTAGAGGGAAACTATGAAATTTTAGATATTTATGGAGAGCGTTTTGAATAAGGTTAAAAATAACATTAATATATGTGAATAAGTGTAAAACTATGAGGTTAAATTCGAATCCAAATAAGTGTAAAACTATGAAATTTTAGATATTTATGGAGAGCGTTTCGAAACAATATATGTGAATATATAGAGCACATAGTTAAATTGTGTTATCCATTATAAAACCGAGGAAAGTAAAGTAACTCACAAGATACATACTTCCTTTGTTCTCATATATAAACAAAAATTAACTTTTTAAATTCATTGAAAAAATTATTTATCTAGTACAGATTAGCTACATTATTTTTTCAATAAATTTAAAAAACTAATTTTTACTACGTGTATATGAAACCGGAGAAAATACATATTAATTATTTATCGCACACCTCTTTTTACAAACACCCCACTCAAACTTACTCGGGGAAAAACCACACCTTAGAAACAAATCAAGATCCTCTCCGTTTTTTTCTTTTTCTATTTTTACTATTATTAAAGTTTTGAGAATATAAATACAATGATGTGACATTTGGTGGGTTCAATTATTTAATATATATTATAAAATTCTTCAAAACTATATAGTAATGAAGAGAGAAAATGGAGAAAGTCAGAAAGCAAATAGAGAGGATCCTAACTTCTTAAAAAGATTTCTCTAGGCCAAATGTATATAGAGGTCCTATAATGTTTCGCATTTGTAACAATTAGGTCTTTAAATTTTTAGGTAACAAATAAGTCCTTTAAGTTTTTAACTTGTTTCACTGTTACCCTTCTAGTTATCTTCCGCTACAAAAACTTATTGTACCGTTACAGTTACCTTATTGGACTGTGATCTTTAACGTTGACTTACACCATAGTGGATATTTTGATAAAAAATACACATATATTGAAAGAGATTAACTAGAGAATTTTTTTTTTTAACCAGCCGCGCAACAAATTAAAAATTTAAACAACATAGCTAAAAAAAACTTAAATGACATAATATACAGTTAGAAACGTGAAACATAAAAAGCTTCGAATACATTTAGCCATTTTTCTATTACCACTTGAAGCCCTTCATTTCTAACAACCGACGGAACAATCACCACCGAACACACCTACAAAATAATAATGCATAAGTTCCTATAAATTACTTCCAACCACAAATTAATCCATTTATTAAAAATGTTGATCCATGACAATTTGCCGTTTAAACAAGTGGTATATAGTTAAGAAACACCGCCGGTCCTAAAACTCTTTTTGATTTTCTTCTTCTTCTCTCACCCATAGAGGGGTAGTTTTAGGTCAATTTTTGGCCTAAAATCACCCCTTTACATTTTTTTCTTCTTGTTTTTTAATACAAATAAGTGATTTTCACATAGTTTAAGTCTTATAGTTTTGTTTTCATCTTTGCGATTTTATCCTTTGTTTTGATTTTCAGTATTGTTGTCCCGTCTTAGTGCGGAGTATTGTTTTCCCGTCTTAGTGCGGAGTATTGTTGTTCCGTCTTTGTGCGGTGTTCATTTGTTTCAGGTTTGAAGATTAAGGTTGATCCAGTGCAGATCCAATCAATGACTTTTGTACCATCAACGCTACAGATCCGGCGACATGAATGTTCCGGAAACTTCAATATAGTCAAATATGTAGGCTTTTGCAATATGCCGTTTGATGCTATTAACACGGATGCTGTGAGTTTGTTCGCAGATTCATCCTTTTTGTTTTTAGCGATTTTGATTTGTATTGCATCGATGTACTCTTATCAATTTGAATGAATGAATATCTTTTATTTAGTCAAAAAAAAAAGTGGTATATAGTTATGGGCATTAGGCGTGTTCAAATCCAAACCAATCCAAATAAAAATTGTAAATTGATCCAAAAAAACCGAAAACCGCAAAAAATCGAATATTTTTAAATGTGTTTGAATTTTCTTTTGTGAAAATCGCTGGATCGGATTTCAGATTAATTTTTCAAAACCGATCAAAATCGAACTAAACCGCATACATATATTTTAATTTTATTTATCTATTTATTAGTATGAATATATATTGCATTACCCTTTTTTTTTCTTGTTAATACCATTTTTTAGTTTAATTTATTTTATTTTTTATCTTTTGATATGTTTCAAATATAATTGACAATTTTCATTCCAAAATATTAATTTTTAATATATTATATGTTATATCTTACATCAAATTTAATATTTATTTTGTCAAAAAAGTCAAACTATTATTTTATAGTGTTTTTTATAATATTAATATTTAATAAAAAAATTACAATTTATAATTTAGATATTAAAAAATCGATCATAAAATTGGATCGGATCAGACGGAATTTCTTTTGTTTATCATCTAAAACCGAACCAAACCGCAAATAAATTTATTTTTGGATCGGATGAATTTTTGCCTCAAAACCGATCCAAACCGAACAACGAGCACCCCTACTGAGCAGTGGGCATTTATGACAAGAGCAGTGCTATATCTCCCGAACACTTTTGTCCCGAATTTCGTGAAAAAAAAAAAACAAAAAAAAAACGCTACTATATTTATTAAAAATCAAAAGAGGACTGCCAATTAACTCCCGAACGAATGATCAACAACAACACACCATCATTTTTCATGGCAACCAATTAAAAGAAAGAAAAAAAAAAAAAACACCATCATCTCTTCCATGGCAACCAATTTCTCAATCATCTCCGCGGATACCCTAAAATACAGAGATGAACTAAAATCGTTATCAAAATCTTCACTTTTGAAAACCCATGTTGGAATTTCATCTCCCAACAACCATCATCATACAATATATGGTGCTTTCAAATAAGAAAAAAAAATCCAATTGAGTAAAATTGTGAAACAGACCTTGGCAAGATAATAGAAAAAGACTTAGGTATATGAGTTTGAGAGAAAAATAAATGGAAGAGAGAGGGGTTGAACCAACAAAGAAGTTGAGAAAGAAGTTTGGGAGAAGAACCTTAGCAAATTGTAGAGAGAAGAAGGTTGTTGTTTAGGTTGGAGATGAAAGGATGAGAGAGAAGAGAGAACTGGATTTTTATTATTTTTTTAAAGAGAAATTAATTAATTTAAAGTAAATAATGCAAGTGGGGTGCCACTGCCAACACATTCGGGAGATGTTCGGGATGTTATTTTCGCACTAACAAGCATTTCCCTTATGACAAATTAGCCTTTCAAGAACATTTTTCGTTTGGTCTGGAAAAAAGAAATTGGGTTGGAGTATATCCATCGTTGTATACAAATTTGTGTTTATAGTTAAATAAGCAAACTTTTATGAGATAAAAATTTTGTTAATTTTATATGATAACAAAAACATTTTCACTTTTAGTAAATAAAAAAAAAACATTTTCACTTATTCATTGATTTTATAATTTTAAGTTTCCTTGCTATTTTTTTTCGATAAGTTAAATTTTATTTAAACTGACTCTCCAACAGGAAAGCTGGTGAGAAGTACAAAAACTATCAAATATAAATAAAATAAAGGCTTAATTAGTAAAATGGTCCCTTAAAGATATTTTTGGTTTCACATTGGTCCCTTAAAGAAAAAAATGTCTGAATAGGTCCCTTAAGGAAAAATCGGTCCGAATAGGTCCCTTAAGGAAAAATCGGTCCGAATAGGTCCCTTAAAGACATCTCCGTTAATCAGTTTGGTCCTATTTAAACCTCTTTTTAGGGATCAAACTGATTAACGGAGATGTCTTTAAGGGACCTATTCAGACCTTTTTTTCTTTAAGGGACCTATTGGGACCTTTTTTTCTTTAAGAGACCAATCTAAAATCAAAAATGTCTTTAAGAGACCATTTTAATAATTAAGCCTAAAATAAATTAACTTGAAAAAATGCCTACTAAAAAGTGACATCTACTCTACAAAGGGAGCAAAAGCAAAAGACTCCTAAAAGAAAAGCTAAGGCAAAACCAACCATCAAAGAAGACACCGACACCTATAAAAAAATACTAACTGAGCATAAAATTTAGCTAAAAATAAATAAGAGGGACAAATAATTTTACTAGCTATTTAATTTTTTTTACTGTAAAAAAAAAGCTATTTAATTTTTTTTTATAACTCCTTATATATTCAGTTTAACGATCCATTAATCTGGGGAGTTAATCTAACAATCAACAAACAATGAGGCCAATTAAAATCAATGTTAAATTCTGTACAAACTATAAATCAACATAAAAATTAAGATTAAGATTATTTAAATCTAAAATTTAAAAGAGAACACACTCCGAAATTCAAAATTTACCTGTAGTTCGATCTCTTAATCAAAACATATGACCCAAAATACAATTCAATACGTCTTGTGAACTTAGCTCAGTTGGTAAGAACATTCCATTATTCGATATTTGAACCCCGGTCATCCCACTTATTCACTATATACTCCTTATCTATCCTTTCTTTTTCTTGAGAGTTTTAATATATATGGAGTATATTTTTTTAAAAAAAGTTTGCGAATATACTATTAAAATAAAGTTTATAAGTTTGTAAAAAAAAAAAGTTTATAAGCAGAGAATGTGCTTAACTAAAGAATTTCAAAGAAGTTACAAAAACCACAAAAGCATCAACACCTTGGAAACCAAATTAAAATTTCAAACAAGACAATAAATTTAATCACCAAATATTTAAATTTTTTTTTTTTGTCTTCAACTACAACCACAATAGTCTTTTCATCTCGTAAAACACGACTTCTACCAATGAATCTTTATGAGCATTAGTTTTAATATCTTATATTAATTATTTAGATGAATGATATATATATATATATATATATATATATATATATATATATATATATAACAAATGAAAAAATATAAGAGAAAGTTCAGAACAATAAAGAGGTATCAGAAGTGCACTCCACCAGAATTTAACCATCTTTAAGGTATGACAAAAAAATAAACAGACAAATAAAAGTACAAGAAAAAATTCAACAAATTAGAACCCCTAAAAATTATCATCACGAGAAGAAGAATATCTCTCATGAAGAAAGAGACAAGATCAACCATAGGCAGAACAAGTGACAAGAGGGGAGCCAGAGTTTTTACCTAGAAATCATTTCTAAGTTAAAAGTTTCACCCTATCGACCAGGCTCGATGAAAAAGGTCCATTTCAAAAAGAAGACGTCATTTTGAGATTTCCAGATAGTGTACACAATAGTTTGTCAAATTAACAACCATCAAAATCTATCTTTTCTACCCATGCTCATTTCCAAGAAAGCCTCAAAAACATTTATTACATCACAAGGAGACACCAACTCCCTAACCACACAAAAATATCATACCAAACTAGTGAGATTTAGTTACAAGAGCTGAATAAATAATCAGTTGATTCGGCCCCTAATCCACATAGCACACACGTAGACGCACATATATATGTGCATTAGTCGAGAGCAGATTCTCTGCGGTACATTTCTCCCTAGAGTGGAATCTGAATCACCCCATTATTTTTGTAAATATATAATTTTAATTTTAAAAAACAAACGAGTGGCATGGATTGCCCTGGACATCCTCAATTACCTGATCGATTGGCATGAACTGTGCCACTTATTTAAACGGCATGATATCAAATGTTACAAATAGTAGTTTTTTTTTTTACTCAAATAGTAGTTTTATATTAGAAATAATGGTTTTTATGAAACTTCTAAAAACCTTAACCATAATATTCTATGACACTCTTTAACTTTTTGCTTTCTTCTCATATTTAATTGTGTATGTGAAGAGATAGAGATTAGAGAGATACGTTCGTTTTGTCTTGTTGTTAAGTCAATGATGTTGATACATGGACTACCACGAACTAGCCAAGCTATGGTAGTATTTAATTATTTTGTAAACATGCAAAGTCTCACTTCAAATTTCTTAAGCGCAAGTTGTAATTCCTAATAAACCCGTGACACGATCCAAATTCCATTCTCATACATCATCATGGAGAAAATATAACCAATTTCACAAAATTAAATTATATCCATAACTAATGAAACAAACAAAAAAGACTAACAAAAAAGAAATGAAACCAAAAACTAATATTATAACTATAATTAACAATTATGCATTTCAATAATACGCATTTCTATAAGGAGAAATAATTATGCAACTATACTTTGCATGACATAGACAAATAGAAAAAGACAAGAAAAATTCAATGAAACTTTCATCTTTATTAATTTCTTTACTCAAATATAATTAGACAAAGACTCATAAGCAATACAACTCTGGTTGAAAAATAAGCAATACAACTAACAATACAATTAATTTATTGGCCGTCCTAAATTATTTTTCTTTTATTATTACAATAGAACAGCCAATTCATTAATTAGTCACACATTAATTTGTAGGGACCAAATAATAATGAAACATAAATTTAAATGATTAATTGAGAACTAATCACACGGTAATTATGAACAATTTAATGATGGATGGATATTAGTAGTGAGTTTAACCGAATTACAGCGAGTCACTGCGATTTTGATAAACTCATTATGATTCCAAACAAACACTTAAAGTCCGGCGGTGAAAGGTACACCCGTGTTAGGTAACCATGAACTACCAGCAATGAAATTTCCAACGGTGAATGGTGTAGCTTGAGATGCACTAGTAAGAACATGGTAACCTTTCCATGTAACCCTATTTGAAGTGGAAGCACCTGAGCCAGTATTAGCATATTCAGCATAATATAAAGTATCCAAAGCAAAATTACCATCCCATGGTAACCAACCAGCAGGGTTAATAAAACCACCAATTGAAGTTTTCATGAAGACGGTTCTTGAATATTTTTGCCAAGGTCGGCCGAGATATGATTTAACGGAACTAGGGTTTAAATCCGATGCGGCTGTGACTTGAGAATTGTGAATTATGATTCCGGTGTTTTGGTTTGGATCAGTTCGTCCTTGAGCGGTAAGTGTGATTGTTTTTTGAGGTGGGTTTCTTGCAATAATGTTGCAACTTTGCAACACTACAGCAGCGTTACCAAAGATGAAATCGACCGTGCCATAAATGTTACATTCTCTATAAAATTGTCTCTCTGAATGAACATAAAGTGTGTCTTGATAACCTTCGAAACTACATTTGTAAAAAACTGATAGATCTGAGCCAGAACGGAATGCAACAGCTTGGTGATTTGCAGCTCCAGCTGTGTTTCTGAATGTGATGTCTTGAGCAATAAATCCATCACCAACGGCAGCTGCAAAAAATATAAATCGAATTTAAAAAAAATTAAATTATATATATCTGATGTTAATATAAATATTAAAGTAGTGGGACAAGACCCCTATAATATCTATTATTAGAAGAAAAAAAAAATCAATTATATATCCATGAAAATTGGAAACCAAAAATAAAAATAATCTTAAATTTGGATAGAGTGGAGTACAAGCTAATGAAATGAAAATTTATTATTATCATTATTAAAATTATTATTAATGAACAATTTTATTGACTATCAATTTATGTCCGCATTTTTCAAATTTCAACTTAGTGGTATTAAATAACAAATGTCGTAGTTCGTTTCTGTCTTATGTTGACATTCTAACTAATTATAGATTCCTATCCAAATGCATGACGTACTAATTAATTACCAAACTGATTAAATACTAGTACTTTGATATCAATGGTTTCTAAAGTCCCCCATATTTCGTAATCTTCTTTAAATAAAAAAGTAGCTTCAAAGTGGGTCCTACTTTGGACGTGGAATTGTGAAAACAATTTTTAGCTACATCATTTAATTTAAGAAATTGTTAGTGTGTTACCACATAGGAAACTATACATACATGTGAGATTGTGGTCCATGTGAAAGCAAATATTAATCTTAGATTCTAGAAGTGAAATCTTTAATTTGGCTGTCTATATGTTATAGATGGCACGTCTTCTATACTTTTGACTACTAAAAATCTTATTTTGATCCTTGTCTTTGCCTATGATATTATTCAATTCATAAAGTTTTTGGATAAAAATATCATGTCAAAAACTCATAATAAAGGGGGTGTTGGGTTAAAATTATGTGGTATCAAATTAATTATTGTAGTGTATGGAATACGTAGTAATAAATTTATTAATTGTAATACAAATATTAATGCAACACATAAAGAGATTTTAATTTTATGTACCGAAAAAAAAAAGGAGATTTTAATTTTTGATGGAAACAACTTACATAAGCACATGCTTTTATGATGGAAACTTACATAAGCACATGCATGCTTTTATTAATTATAATGACATCTATATCATTATAATTGATGCAACACATAAAGTTATTTGTAGTAATCATAATGACATCTATATCATTTTGAATAGTTATTATTCGCTTTGGGTTTTTTTTGACTCATATCCTTTGGTTTACTTGTAGTTGCATACATAGATATGCGACTAGAACAACAGCCACAAAGGACCGTAGTTATATATAACTTTCTCATTTCAATCTAGATAGCTAGTGGTTATTTTCTTTACTTGTAATTTTTTACAAAAACAAATTAAATTATTAAGATTCTAGTATAGTAACAACTAACAAAATATAATGGAATAAATATAAGTAATAATAACTTAAAGGTTATTCATAAATCTTTTTTTTTTTTACACAGGTTAGTCATAAATCATAATCACCGACAAATTTGTGATGAAAAATATTAACCCAATTTGGAAATAAATAGTATAATTTTTTTAAAACATATAGTGTATACTTTCTTTTATTGCTATGAATTATTCTTACTAACTTCCTAAGCAAGAAAAGCACGAGAATATTCAATAAAGGTAAGTGACTGATTAATGAATTAATTATTAGTTAGAAAAATGTATAATATTTGTATTAATAAAGTAAAATAATATGATATTGATTGTCTATGTAGACTAGCGATAGATTATTAATTTATGTGCCATGGGTGTATAGTTAACCAATAATTAACCTATATTCATATACTCATATATTAACGTTGAAATTCGCTTTAAATCCTTTTGCACCTTCTTTGACCAAGCATCTACAATTGTATTGATCTAATGATTGAAACGGATATAAATTATCAATCATTAGGTTCAATATAATAGTAGAAGTTTGGTTGGAGAGACTGTACGTTAAATATTTAAATTAGATTAGTTATGTTTAATTTGTTAATTCTTTTGTCAAGAAAAAACTTTTTCAACAAAATAATAGTATGCCTGCTAAAATAAATTGTTACTATAATTGCTTACCAACGGTTGCTGAACGGAAGGTAGTGGTGCCACCTCCGACGCTTTTGCTACCGGTGATTATGGTCTTGCCAATACCATCTCCCACCAACATGACATTCTTTGCTTTGATCTCAACTTGTTCATTGTACACACCAGCCTTCACATATATCACATACCTTCCGCTACCACTTGGTGCAGCATCGGTCGCGGCCTTCACAGTTGTGTACTTGCCAGAACCATCTTTAGCAACCACGACATTAGCTTTAGAAGCCGCGGAAGATGTTTGAAGAAGCTTTCTATCACCGGGTTTAACCCATGTTGGAAATCCACCTTTGTAACTTGGTTGTTTGTAAGGAACCTTTTTGAGTGACAAGGTGTTACTTAACAACTTTGTTACATTATTGGACAATAAAGGTAAGACATAGTTTGTGACACCAAGGTCATAAAACCCATTTTTGCATGTTTCAAGGTTTGTGAGAGCGGTACTAAGCCAAGTTTGAGAATCGGTATCTTTGCACTTTGGGTCGACTGTTTGAGTTAGCTTTTGAATTGTGAAATCATAGAGCTCACAACAATCGGACCATGCGGCTTTTTCTTGTGCATTTCGGCACTTTGAGCCTACTGAGTCCGTGTTTTCTTTGCCTTTTTGTGCTCTTTGTATCGCAAGTTGAAGTGAAACTTTGTAAAAATCGGATTTATTTTTTATGGTTTGGTTGAAATTATTGTGGGTTAAATAATACTCACATGGTTGGGGATAAGGGGTTTGGCTACACCATGATTTTATGGAACTTAATGAGTAACCATATACAATAGTGGAGAAAAGAAAGGGAAATATTAAAAGAGTTGTTACCAAAGGAAATGAAGCCATGGAAAATAATTTTAGGGTATGGTGTGATGAGACACTTAGAGAAGGGTTTTTGAGGTTTTGGTTTGATTATGAGTGAGATTTATGTCCTCGATATTGGTGCCTTTATATAGAAGAAAATTTGTGGTTGTTGACATGTAAATTCTATGGGAAATGCTCACCATGTCTTACTTTTCAAATTAGCTTATGGATTTGCTTTAATTTTCCATGCACGTCTGTTGATTGAATTATGTAGGAGCAACTACTTTTGAAAATTTTAATTCATAATATTATTTTTTATAGATAATTTTAATTCATATTATTTAAGTAGGTAGCAATATATATTTTAGAAATATTGGAAAAATACATTGTTAAAGGATAATGTTTGTCTTATTTGACCTTATACCAAAATGCTGACTAGGCCTAATAACGATAATAATCATACAAAGTTAAGAAAATAATCATCCAATGATGAAAACGCGATATAATATTATATTATTATTCTTATGGTGACCATATTGATCCCATAGTAAAATCGAAATAGAATATAACTCCTATGAAAATCACTTACACTATAACTACATGTCCTGCTCCCATCCTAGCATGTAGATGCTCCCAGCTTGTAGAAACTAAAGCATGACCAATAAGATTATTCAGAATAGACAAGAACAATGTAGACGGAATATTGGTTATTTTTTCTAATAAAAGAATATTGGAATTTATTTTTTTAAAAGAAAGAATATTGAATTTTATGTGTGGTAAACTGTCGAATATATATGTTCTATAAAAACCCTAATAAAATAATTCAGTGGATAGAGACATTACATTTAATTAATATGCAAGATTAAAGTTTGAACCTTCATACATCCATTTAAATATTACATCTGTTCCTAATTATAAGACTCTGTTTGATAAAAATGTACTATTCATTTACCTTGTTTTGTCCGTATTTTTTTAATAATATGTAAATGTAAATATTAGCATATAAGATCTTGTTCAATTTGTTTTGATGTGTATTTTCAAAATATTAATTTTTTTAAATTTTTTTTAATAGACAATTAAAAATATTAGTGATCAAAATTATGCGCATACGTGCAGTGGTCAAACAAGATCTTATAATTAAGGACGGAGGTAGTATTTAATAACCTAAAAAAATTTGAATTTTTAGCTATAAGATTAATTAAAAGTTATGTCATAGCACGCCTATATAATATGGTCAAACATGAATAATATGAGATTAGATTGTGTGTTACCCGCGGGTTGGCTTAATGACCCTTGTTTATAGCTCGGAATATTGGTATTACAAGATGAAAAATTAAACTTTGCAATTGTTTTTAAATATTGTGACTATAATAATCTTTAATAATTGGAGACAAACTCTTTTTATTATTGTAGTTTTGTCAACGACAATTGGCCTGTTTGTAGCCTTATGCTTATCCCCTTTCAGCATGTTGCATACCTTAATAAAGTAAGGTCATGTTTAACATGAAATAGTAGTGGTTTAAGTTGTGAATGATATACAAATTATGAATAAGATTATAATTAATACGAATTTTATAAAATTTATTGTTGAATTGAAAGTTTATATCATATAGATTATTTATAATTTTTTTTAAAAAAATTAAAATTATTTGATATGTTATTAAGATCCATAAATTTTGATTAACTTTTAATTGAAAAAATATTAATAGAAAACCCACTTGAGGTTGGTCTAGTGGTATTGGTTTGGGTCCTTAGAGTATGCTCCTCTCAAGGTCTGAGGTTCGATTCTCCCGGGTGTCAATTTTCGGTGGGCTAAGTCCATACAGAGTAAAAAAACTCTGGCTTTAAATGGGACCCCCACAAGTGAACGGTAAGATTGGTCTCTTTAGATTAGTCGGTCTTAAGGCCGAATACCAAGTTTTCAAAAAAAAAATAAAAATATTAATAGAACACAAATAAAATCTTAATTTATGGTCAAGCCTTGTCTGAGGCGGGATGAAAATGGTGATAGACTACTTAGAGCCTAACAAAACAAGTCTAAAATTGGGATCTAAAATAAACAAAATAATATTAGATGTCCATTAAGTCGATTTTTTTTTTATTCTATTAACTACGTGAATTTACAGAAAAAAGTTTTTCAAAATTTAAAATATTAAAAAATTACTTGAGATTGTGATGTCACAATAAAAGTTGAATCATGTAGACCTAATTATCAATAACTTTGCATTTTTTTTTGAAGAAGCAGTAACTGTGCATCTAAAAATACTCGTAGAAATTATTTTGTATGTATACCGGGAAAATTTTGCACCGCCCAATGGGTTGTGCCAGTCCAAAAAATTAGGAGGCCCACAAAGTTTTGGAGCCCTACTCGGAGATGAAATGCACGGACCCTGAGAATCCTCAAGGGACGGCAAGACTCAGTATTGGGAGGTAAAGCCTTCTCCCGATATTAGGGCCACATGATACCCACTCCGCCGCTTATCTCGAAGGTCGCCAGCCACTCCCCACTCCCGAGCTTTCTTTGCTATAGCCAGTGCCAATAAGCCTATAAAAAGGAGGAAGGGAGCCGGGGAATAGACACACATCTTTTTACTTGTATAATCCCCTCTTCTGAGAGTAAGACTTAGATCTAGGGTAATCTTCTAGCTAAGTATCTTCATAACATTTTTTTCAGGAAGAGTATGATCATTTGGATATTAAATAAAAATTCAATGTCTTTTGTATAAAGTCTTAAACGTTTATTAGATTATTTCTTAACGTAATAAAAAGTATCACATTCAAGTAAATTATTTTTACATTTTAAGAATTCAAATTTTATATATTACTTATTAATTAAGTCCTAATCATATTAAAAGGTTGCACTGGACCACCAAAATCTCAAAATCAGATATTTTTTTTGGTATATAGACAAAATAGAAGAGTCGTCGTAAACTCACACACATAAGTGAGGGAGTCGGGATTCGAACTCGACCATAACGTCCGACCTAACAATTTTACCAATTTTTTGTAGTTGAGCTAGACTTATTTATGGCATCTATATTTTTTTTGTGTTCAAGTAGCCTAGGTATCTATATTTTTCTAACCTTGTTAATAAAACATAATTTTAACATGCATTATTTTCCAAGTAGATTCTTTTTCAACCATTATTAATCTTTCATTAAAAAATCTCTAAAGAATCATTCAATTATTTTTTATCTTTACTTTCAATTATTTCCTTAACCATATGATAAATATTGACAATTGACAAGTAACTTTTACTTTATTATTGATAAGAAAAATAGTATGAATTAGAGAAAGTGACACATTAGTTTCAGTTGTACCTACCTCGTTTCCATTTTGTATTTCTCTTGCTAGCACTTGTTGAGTCACACATCACATATTTTCAGATTTGCTGAAAAAATACAGTGCACATAGAGACTTTAAATCCTTTGCATCTTCTTTAAAGTCTTTTTCGGTAGTTGATAATTGATATAACCCTTTCGTGTATTGTTAAACAACTCTAATAACACTAACACTAATGAATTTTATGTATAAGTACTATAACTTATAAGTATTTTGTACAAATCCTTTCGTGAATTTACGTCGTGCAATGATGCTATTTTCCAAGATAAAATATTTTAAAAAAAATAGAGATGTTCATTATTATAATTTTAAAGTAAATAACTGATATAAATGCACATTTTTTCTGAGAATTATTGTTACTGGAATACAGAAATTAATTGATACTGATTTTAATTTTTATGAAGATGAAAATACAATCATTAACCATGATGATTATCATAGATCAACTAATTTGGACCAATCACATATTGTAACTTGTAAATATAGTTTTTTTTATTGGAGATGGATCATGTTTGAGACTCGATCCCGGGAGAGGATCCACTCCATTGTAAATTGGGTGCAGTTAAATCCCAACCACAAATTTATTTTTGTAGCAAACATGACCATATTATAAAAAAAAAGGATGATATGTTAATATCTCCAAATTAATCCCTCCCGTAAAAATCACGTTGGAGATGATTCCTTCCCCTCAATCTGCCATCAAATCCTAGAGTACAAACAAATAAATTAGGGTTGTAATAATATTTTAGCACTATAATATTACACTTTAAATTCTATTTTATATGGTGAGGGTTCAACTAAGTCCCTCACCCGTGAACCACTCACTTTGACCATTGGATTAAATAAGTGTGCATGATATCATTAATCACTACTGCACTAGATTCTTCACTCTTTCAAGTTTCATCTCTCTTCCTCTCACTCCCAACCCACCACCGCCGTAAGCCCCAAATCACTATCTTCTCCCAAATCACAAAAAAATTATTCTTCTTTCCTTTAAATTACTGTATTGTCTTAGATACCGAAATTGACTTTTAGAAATCATCAGAAAAAATTATTATACCCATAACAAAAGATACTGAATTTTATCTTCAAAAATGTTAATTGTACCCATACCAACATATTTTGAGAAACTTTAATTTTCTGTTATTCAAATGTTTTTGATGACAAATTACATGAGAGGAATTGAGAAAGCAATGAAGAACCATGTGTGTCTTTTTTTTAATTTATGGGTTTTTCTGATAAACTAATCATACATGTTTCAATTGGGATCATAAGATGAAAGGGGTCACTCAAATTTGAAAACGATTTGGCAGGAACTTTTGGGGCTTTTGGTGTAAACTTATATGTACATATGTGTATGTGGTGGTGGAACAAATGGAGTCAAGGCTGAGACAACGTGATAATTTTGTGTTGGCAGAGAAAGGGTGAGATGTTATGGGAGAGAGAAAGAAGGTAAATTTAAAGAGAAAATCTAGTGTGATAAGAATTAATGATATCATGCACACTTATTTAATCTAATGGCTAAAATAAATGGTTCACCGGTGAGGGACTTAATTGAGCCCTCACCTTAGAATCCACCCTTAAGTATTAATTATGCTAATTTAATAATTTTGTTTTATGTTTTCACAAGTATACTGGCTAGTTTTGCTAATTAAGAATGCATATAAGATTTGGTTAGCTACCACATGGAATTTATGGCGTGTTTGAAAGAACACCATGTTATTTAGAGGAATTATTGCTAATGTCTCTGCCTTAGTGGATCAAATTATTTTCGTTTCGTGGTTTCATCGAATTGTTACTCCATATAATTCATCTTTTGACTATAAAAAAAAAAGAAAAAAAGAATGCATATAAGATATATTATGCTAATGTCCGCTGTATAGAAATAACAATATGTAGTTTTTAGTTTTGATGTTAATATTGTCAAAAAAAAAAAAACATTTTGATGTTAATATGTAGTGGAGTTTCCGTTTATTTTGAATGAGATTTTTACCTTGATTTGATCGGGCTATATTTGCATATTTATTTTAAGAAAAATGCAAAATAGTATATCTATGATACTAGTTAAGAAAGTTAAGTATATTTTTTGGTACAAGGGAGAAAAGCTAACGAAAACAAAAATAAAACAAAAAACTAATTGATAATTAACTCTCCGAACATCAGCAAGAAGGAGGTTAGACAACTGAGTAGGAGGGGTTTCGAGCTTCACAAAAGTGAAGATAGAGTTAACTCCCTTCTTGGCCAAAATAATATAGAGCACGCGTTACCCTCTCAGAGCGTGTGGTCAACAGTAACAACTCTTTCCTCTACCCAAAAGCTGTCAAATGCTAGTAATTTCATTTGCAAACTTATGTTAAGGCGAAACACCATCCTTGACAAGAGTAACAGTTTGTAAGAAGTCGAAGAAGCAAGATCGACATGCCGAAACCCCTTCTCCCAACATAATTCTAAACCATGTAACATAGCCATGATCTCAACATACAAAATACTAGTTCGCGTCGCAAAACCATAAAATCCGTCAAGGAAAGTTCCATCACTATTGTGGATATAAACCCACCAAATTCTGCAGATTGAGAAGAGCCCAACAGACTCCCATTAAACAGTACCCTCTAGCGGACGGGACCAGGCCACAAGGTTCTTGAAAAGTGCACCTTGAAACTTTTGTAGTCAACTTTTTTAAAGTGTGAAAAGTTATATTTTTCAATACAAAAATTTCTTTTTGTTTTATAAACTAGTGCCCCAGAAGTACTAGTTAACATGATATTTATCTTAAACTTGGTGCAAATTAAAAATTTTAGGGGATTCGAAGCAGATATAAGGTAAGATTGAGATTGGTATAATAAGGTATGCAAAGTCAAATACTCTCTTAAACTATAGGTGTATTTGTTTGATTTTAAATATTATCTTTTTGGTTGTTTTGAAAATTCTAATGTTGATTTTATTAAAAGAAAAACAAATGTACGTAGTTGCTTAGTTCTCGTATTTTGTATGAAATTCCAACTTATATTAGCTCTTTATCTTGAGTAGCTCTTTTATATCTATACTATATATATAAAGAGGATACATGAGTTTTGGTGTTGACTTTTCATAATACTAATAATACCCTTAATTTTTTTTTAGTAGCAATAAAAATCTTTTATTAACAAACTCATCATAACATAAGACACATTTTTTATTTTTAGCAGTAAAAATTTTTATTAACAAACTCACCATAACATAAGACACATTTTTTTGTTTCAGCAGCAAAAAACTTTTATTAACAACCCTACCATATAACATAAGGCTTGTCATTGGACATAAGTTAGATATAGACAGGCGCGAAACATGTTTGTCTGGCCAGTAATAAATAAATGAAATGCTTTGATTCTTCTTTGATAAAAAAAAATTAAAGTTAAGGACGAGAGAATATTGAATAGTAAATCAAATAAGTTATGATTAGACCATTCGTCAATAAAAAATCAAATAAGTTATGATTAGGCCATAAAAAAAAAAGTTATGATAGAAAATTAAAGTTATGATAAAAAAAAAATGATTAGAGGAGTAAAATTTAACCGTCCTACCTATAAATTGAACATGCATAACGAAATAATGTTTCTTATCTTGTTTGTTTGTTTCTTAACGACTTAACAATAAGAACGTGATGGAAAATTATTACGTTACATTACATTGCGTACATAACAAGTTTGCACATTCGATTGGTAGGTCATCGGTCTCGTTACATTGGGTGCAATTCTTTCGGTTCTCATGAGCAAGAAGCCACATATTTTTAACGTATCTTTACATGTAGTACGTATAAGGAGTATGAAACATTAGAACCAAATATAAAAGCGGGTTAAATAATTTTTTCTATAAATATCTCGAATTTTGTTTTTAATCTTTATAAAAAAAATTAGCAATTTTTTATCATCAAATATTTTTTATCACAACTTTTGATCCCTACTTTTAATCAGACTTTTGTGTGTTTTCACAATTTTTAATGATTTTTTCTTTCATGTTTATAATATTATAAGAACATCTCCGATAAAAATTTAGAATTTTTTAACTTAAGATGAATTATTTATGAATTTTTATGTGCAAAAAACTAAATAATTCATATTTAATTCATCTCTTTTTTTAAAAAATTAAACTTTTGTAAGAGAGTTTTCTATTATATACTAAATATGATCGCAGAAAAAAATATTAAAATTTCCAATGATATGCACAAGTTGACCGAAAAGTAGGGATTAAAAATCATGACAGGGAATACTCTAGGGACCCAAAGTTGCTGAAAAATTTTATAGTGACTAAAACCGAAACTTGAGATATTTATAGGGACCAAAGACATATTTAACCCTATAAAAACTGACAATTTTTCTTAGAGAAATATTATATTGGAACACAGCTATAAATACCTACACCATATATAACTTGTGTGAGGTGAGTTAAGTCTCACATTACTTAGATAAGTGGAGGTTGAACACTTTTTAAGTGAGATGACCCATAAACCTAACACCTTAAGATTAGGGTAAATATGTGATGTCCAATGTGGATGAACCTTCGGCTTCCCCCTCGTGACCCAACAGTGGTATCAGAGCTGATGGTTCGACGAAAGGTTTGAACGACTCCTTGTATCGAAAGTCTTCCTGACAAAGGTGGTCATGCAGCGAATCCCATTGAGCAAGGACAACGGCGGTGCAAGTATATGAATGAAGAAAGTTTTCGTTTGAAGGGGAGCATAATGAATTGGATGACTCACACTTGAGGGGAGATTGTTGTGGCAAATGTGAGGTGAGTTAAGTCCCTCATTGCTTAGAGAAGTGGAGGTTGAATACTTTATAAGTCCCTCATTGTTGGATTAATGTGTGGTGTCCAACTTACTTGTAAAATTATTCTTAAATTCAATGTAGATGATCCCCTAACTACTTCTTCGTAATCCAACACAAACGACTTAGAGACCTGTGAGTGAGCAAATGATAAACTACCGCCCAAATAATGTTTCTTATTTTGTTTGTTTGTGTGTTTCTTAATGACGCAGTACGGAAGCGTGAAGGAAAAGCAAGCGCTAATCCTATTAGATAAAAGCTCTGGAATCCATCAGATTTCTGGAATCCACCAGAAAGAGTAACTAATCTAGAATCCACTAGACTTCCGGAATCCACCAGAAGGAGTAATTTGGAATCCACCAAATTTGAGAAAAATCTCTGTAATTTTATTAAATCAAAAGGTTGCCTTTAAGGCTACAATAATTTAGTTTAAATAGGAGTGAAAAATAAAATTAACAAATCTCCTAAAAGATTGTAAAAATAGAAACAACAAACCTAGCTAAATAAAAATTACAAATCTTCCTAAAATATAAAAATAACTAATCTAGGTGAAATATAAAAATAAGAAATCTACATAAAATATAATAAAACTAAATCTAACTAAAATAATAATATACAGAAGAAATCCTCCTACATTAATTAACCATAGGAACATAATACAAAATTATTACGTTACATTGCGTACATAATAATTTAGAACATTGGATTGTTAATCTGTCGTTATACTAGTTTACACTATTTGCCATTAAAAACAATATGAAACATCAGAACCAAAAATAAAAGCCGACAAATAGTTACTAGTTTACACTATTTGCCATTAAATTTTTTTTTACTAGTGTACGAGTCATATTTTATTTTTAAGTAGAGCTATATTGTATGAACAATTTTCTTTAGAAAAAAAATACGACAACCGTATTTTAACTCTATTTAATTATGTATGTTTTTCAAAACATATAAAAGGTATTATAACATTTTGTGTAAAAAAAGTATTAAAACATATATAAAACCGTATACGTTTTGGTTTATAATACTAATTGAGATGATACATAACAATATACGGTATATGTTTTGGCTTATAGCTTTTTATAGTTGTTTTTTTTCATTTTTAATCATTAATTTAATTTTATTATTTTTTATAATATAAAAAATTATCTGCTAAAGAGAAAAATTACCCACAAAACATGCATGTTCTTTTGTGTCATTTTATATTTATCAACGACTTTAAAAATTAATTTTACCAAATACTTTAATTTCAATCGGTTAGCTTTTCAGCTATTAGCTAACTTCATTTTACCAAACAGACCCTTAATAACATCTTAATTATGCAATAATTATTTGTAACCGTTAATAACATCTTAATAAAACCTAATTTTCTCTTTGCATTGTAGTATATGTAATGTAATAAAACAAAACGATTACCTTTCAAGTTTAATCTTTACTTAATTTTTAGAAACCGTTAATAACAAAATGGTTTCATATTGAACTCAAGCCAAATTTTAAGTGGAACCAATTCTTAACCAGATGAGTCAAGCTGATTCGATTTTGACTCAACTCGACTCATTTTCGGCCTTATATGAAGCAAAAACATTTAGTGACAAATTGTATAGCTAGTAGGTATGACTAGCTAAGGTACTAGCTAGGTATAGACTAACAAGTGTTGGATTCTTGATTGTTTATGCACATATTACATATTTATACTTTTGTGAGTATCGCGAGATAAAACTCTCGCGATATATAGCAGTACTCATATAAAAAGTAGTCTGATATTTGAGCCATTTAATTATTTGGTCTTGCATTCGATCCTCGGCCGTATGTATGAAAAAACATTTATCGAGAGATATCAACCTCTTAGATGGATTAATCTCCACAATTACAAGTAGAGGATATTTAGTATTTTTAAAAATGTAGTTATTATCGTTAAATATGTTTGGATCTCATCCCCAAAAGCTAGCTCAAAGGGTGAGGTTGCTCTCACATATTTATACACTTCACATCTCGAGAACCTAAGCAATGTGGGACTTCAAACAAACTCCAACAACTCAACTGCATATTCCAACAATTATATCTTGAGATGCATGATGCTAAAATATTCTTTCTAAAATAGTAAATTTACAACTCCTATAAAATTTTGCTAGAATATACCGTTTTAACAAATTATAAATAAAAAGTGGCTATATACCCTCTAAGATACATATTATTGCTAATGCTTATTTTCATTAGAAAAAAATGTGTTATATAGCTCGAAGAAGAGACCTTTGATCAGATCAAAAACATTACGACAAATTTTTTGTCACGTTGGATACATGTCAATTTCTTTTTTATATAGAATCATCGTAGACCATGGACCACAATGTTTTGAAAATCAAACAAGAACCTACGACTAGTGCTAAAGACCTTTTTAGTGAACGGTAGAACCACGATAGACTAATCAATTTTAGTTGGCATTTCGATTTCAATAAACTTCTGGATTCCAGAATTTTAAGAATAAAAGTAACCATGATTTAGATAGATGTACTTAATTTTCAAAAAAATTGAATTTTAGATGACAAGTTATGCCTTAACTATAAGACTGCGACCATTCTCTGTGTGCGGTTTTGTGTTCAATAATAAAGATACATGTTTAATATTCTGTCCACAAGTAACTTTCTTTGTTGCTTCTAGTTGTAACAATTTTTATAAGTAATACTCATCCGTCCAAAATTATATGGGAAAAAATAAAAATCGCACTTATTAAAAAAAATTAAAATACAATAATTTGCAGTATGAGTTTTTGTATTTTTTTTTTTAAAAAAATAAGTTTCATAGAAGATGTACATATAATTTTTATTAATTATTGCTTATTGATAATAGTGAAGAGAGAAAATTAAATGCAATTTACATTTAATTTTACGATAATAAGTAGAAATAATTCTTGAAAAAGCGAAATTTTGGGTTTTTTTTCTCTTATAATTTGGGACAAAGAAATTGAGTTTTTTCCCCTTATAATTTGGGTCGGAGGGAGTATTATTAAAAAAAATGGAAAATGTTGAACATATTAATAGGAAAACTTTATCTTGAATTTTGTGCATATTAAAATCTTAAAAATGTAAAAAATTAATTTTCTATCATTAATTTTTATTTTTAGTATGCTTAATAAGTATCCGAATAATATAAAAGATATTCTAAATGGTTATACTCATACCTTGTATAAAAATTAAGAGTTATTATTGAAACACACTTGGTACAAAAATTAACATGACTCTACATTCATTTGTGCTCAAATTATCTCCTGCAAAAAGTTCGCCCTTTAGTCACGGTCAATAGTTTTTGCCACGTGACGGTGGTTTATCCTGACGTTGCTAAATTTAGCCACACGGTTATATTAGCCTTTTGTCACAACTATTTAAAACGTGGTAACATTTTTTTTGGCCACAATTATTTCTCCATTAGCCACGGTTTAACTGTGGCTAATATTATTGTGGGGTTTTTCAAAATACACATTTGGCTATGGTTTAAGCCTTGGCTAATCTTGAATGAAACTTTGTCACTATATAACCGTGGCAAAATTTTAATATATATATATATATATATATATATATATATATATATATATATATATATATATATATATATATATATATATATATAGAAAAAGTTGTTTTATTTCTTCACTATTTTGTTAGAGTACAATAATAGTCTTTATTATTGGTATACTCCCTCATCCGTCTCAAAATATAAGGAAAAATGCGTCAAAAAAACTTAATTAATGTATTTAGTTAAAGATTTGGATCAAATACATTCACTTTTGTTGATCAATTTTTGCTTATATTTTGGGATAGAGGGATTATATCACAAGAAAATCCAAGAGATTTATATAAATGATCCACAAAAAAGACTAAAGTAACTATTGTTTTGTCTTTTGAAGCTATATATTGATGGTACTGCACAAGGCTGCGAGACCCATAAAAAATATAAACAAAATAAAAAGGAAGATTAAAACAATTTACCTTGATTTATCACCTAACACAGCCATGAAATGGATTCAGCAGGCTTTACTGGCTGAGATGGATTGCTTGGTTTAAAATATAACCGTGGCTAAACGCCAAAATATATTAAAAAAACCTAAAATTTATTCCAATCATTAGGACAAATACAATTAATCAAATATATTTTATGGTATTTACAAAATGAGTATTTGATCAATTTTGTGAGTCATGAAACTTAAATAATATATGAAAAACGATATTAGTTTTTTTTTTTTTTTTTTACGAAAAAACAAAATTAGTTGTGTTACACTAATTTGTTGTAAGGTGGTCAATTATAAATAAATTTCTTTTTAGAGTTTAATTGAATAAAGGATGAAGAACTAATTGATCCAAAATTACCATATTTTTGTTCAGTGGAGGACAAATACATTTTTGGTATATTATTTGCCATCAAATAATTTTACTAAATTACCTAAATACAGTAATGAATAAAATAACTACTATTATTTAAAAAATAAGAGTAATTTATTTGACACAAAATATTTTTATTAACGAACCCCTTATTATGAAATAGAAAAGGTAAAAATCTTTGAACCAAAAAAAAAAAGTTAAAAAAAAACAAAGAGAAAGTTTCTCTTCTCATCCCACGTTTCTTTTGTACCTCCAAAACACGCAGAAAATTTCTATAAATATAAATCGAAGTTTTTTTAGTGTAAAATTTACACTAATTTTTTTTTTTTTTGGGAAATAGAAAGCAAAATTTTCTGCATGTTTTGGGAGAGAAAAGAAACGTCGAACCGGAAAGAGAAGCTTTCAAACAAAAAAGGAACCGAATCAAACTCACTATTTACACTCTCTGTTTTTCTAATAAACCCTGTGATTCTACCTATATTTTCTTTCCCCAAAATATATACTTTTTGAAAAGGTAAAATATTTTTTTTTTATCAAGAAAAGGTAAAATATATTGAATGACACTAAATAAAACAAAATATATGCAACGCCCCACCCCCAACCCAAGGAACGACTCAAATAGCTAAATTGAGATCACTAAATTCGTGATAAATTTGAGAAACAACACTAACTATAAAATAAATAAGATCATAAACAACAAATAATATTAATAACTAACAAATAAGATCATAAACAACAAATTTACTTTGCATGCCTTTCTTTTTTGGGTCAGGCTTTTGCATTTACTATTACAAAATATGTGTATGATTTTTATTATACAATCCAAGAACAAATGAATAATTTCAAAAAAAAATTAAAAAAAGACAAATTATAAAAATATAAAATAAATATTTAAACAAATCAAACAATCAACAAATGAGAGTAAAGTGTTTCTACTCAATCAAAGAGTAGATGTAAAAGGAACTTTAGTTGCGGGCAACCATGAGTTTCCCGCAATCAAACTTGAAACAGTGAATTTCGATGCCTCAGAAGCACTCGTTATCACATGATAACCTTGCCATTTAACCCGATTTCTTGTCGAAGAACCAAGACCAGTGTTCATATACTCTCCATAATATAAAGTACTTAATGCAAAATTACCACTCCATTCTAACCAACCTGTAGGATGAATCAAACTATCAAGAGAAGTCTTCATAAAAACTGTCCTTGAATATTGTTTCCATGGTCTTCCAAGATAAGTTTTAACAGAATTTTGAACACGTTTCAAATCCGAAGCGGCTGTAACCCTAGAATTATGAATAGAAATGCCAGTGTTTTGGTTAGGATCTGTTCTACCTTGTGCAGTGATTGTGTTAACTTTGTTTGGAGGGTTTCTTGCAAATATGTTACAATTTTGAAACACTGCTGCAGCATTACCAAATATGAAATCAACTGTACCATAAATGTTACATTCTTTGTAGAATTGTCTATCTGAATGAACGTATAGTGTGTCTTGATAACCTTCAAAACTACATCTATAAAATACAGATAAGTCTGATCCAGAACGTAAGGCTACTGCTTGATGGTTATTTGCACCGGCGGTGTTCCTAAATGTGATATCTTGAGCAATAAATCCATCTCCAACAGCGGCTGCATGAATATATAAGAATAGTTAGTTTTCTAATCATTGAATGTATTCTCTTAATCTTAAAGTTATATATTAAGAGGAAAATAACTTATATTTCATTCATAATTTTAATTTTTTAGAATGGCAAATATGATATTATATATACAGAAAAAGACAAGAGATAGTTCAAAATACAATGAGGTATCGGTAAGGATTTGGATTCAGCGCAGTTACACTGCACTCAGTCAGTATATCTGGATCATCCGATTAAGATCGGAACAATCTAGATTTTAAGGTCAAATTTTAATGATATATAATATAACATTCAGACTTTAAATTTAGATGGTCTAATCTTGATCTCACAGTCCGTATATAGCCGACAGCACTGCAGTCACTATTTTCTGACTACATACAATCTCAATACTACCGATAGTACATATAACCACAAACCCACCACCAAAACAAAAGGCAAAGGCAAAAAAACAAAAAGATTTCACCAAAACTATACTAGCAAAAACATAAGAACACCTATCACTTTATCCACGAGAAGATCCGACTTCTCATGAAAAGAAGAAAGGATCGACCACAAAAGCAAGAAAGACACACAGACACATTTATATTTTATGTCAAATTTTTATCAATAATTCTAGTAGTGATTACTTACCAACTGTGGCAGAACGGAATGTCGTGGTTCCTCCACCAACACTTTTACTACCGGTGATTATAGTCTTTCCGATACCATCTCCGACCAACATAATATTTTTTGCCTTGATCTCAACTTGTTCATTGTAAACACCAGCCTTCACATGTATAACATACCTTCCTTTGTTATTCTTTGGTGCCGCATTCACAGCTGCACTAACCGTTGTGTACTTTCCCGACCCATCTTTCGCAACTACTACATTAGGTCGAGAAGATGAAGAACTTGTTTGCAATAGTTTTCTATCACCTGGCTTAACCCATGTTGGAAAACCATTTTTGTAACTTGGTTCTTGATATTGAACTTTGTTAATAGCCAAAGTGTTACTTAATAACTTAGTAACATTATTGGACATGAGAGGAAGAATGTAATCTTGAACACCAAGTTCATAGAATCCACTTTTACATGTTTCAAGGTTTGTGAGAGCAGTGCTTAGCCATGTTTGAGCATCAACTTGAGAAAACTTTGTTTTAGTGTCTAGGGTTTTGTTGAGTTTAAGGATGGTTTGTTCATATAGCTCAACACAATCAGCCCATGCAGATTTTTCACGTGGGTTATTACATTTTGAACCTAATGAAAGAATTTTTCCATGGCCTATGAGTGCTCTTTGTTGAGCAAGTTGTAATGAAAGTGTAAAGAAATCAACTTTTTGTTTTATGAGTTTGTGTTTGTAAGTAGGGTTATTGTTCAAGAAATACTCACATGGTTGAGGGTTAGGGGTTTTGTTACACCAAAGTTTAACTTCATTCATGGAATAAGAAGAAACTAATGATGCAAGAAGAAATGGAACCAAAAGAGTTGCAAGCAAACGAATTGCTATCATGGTTAATGACTAGGACTTAGGAGTTTAATTTATGGACTTACGTACGAATTGTTAATTTGAACAATCTTGGATAATTTGAAAGTGAAAGAAGAATGTTTTTGATTTATTGAAATGGAATTGGTTTGTGTTACATGGCCTAATTTGATGGCTTTATATAGAGAGAAAAAAATGGTAGGAAGGGGTATTATTGGAATTATAAGAATGTAGCCATCGGGAGGATTGTTCAACTGTTTTTCACATTTTTCTATTGACTTTTGCTTTTATATTTCGTACTTATCAACTTTTAGTACTAGTAGTATAAATTAATTAAATATGTATAAACTAGCTTTTTTTGTTTTATTAACTATAACATAATCTTTGATCAGAAAAAAAAAAAAACTATAACATCATCCAAATGTACTAATAACCAATAAGTATAACTCAATTGATAAAAATATTATATATACGTAAAAGTTTAGATTTAAATTTTAGACACTTCATTTATTTTTTTTAAGTTTAATTTTATTAACTATTGGTATTTAAGTATTCCAATAAATTTAACTTGGTCGATAAAAATATCTATTAATAATATATAAAAGTGAAGATTTGAATTTCAGACACACTAATTGTAACATTTTGATGAAATTTTAGTGGATAGGCTACTTAAAAAAAAAAAAACTATCAACGTCTAAGTTGTTAGTAATATTATGATTGTTAAAAAATGATTGTATGCATGCATGTCTTCTATATATTACCATTTGACTTGTGACAAGTAGTAGCAGCAATAATATTATAGCAGCCAAATGAAACGCGTTGAACTATTCTGCGTTACTTTACATTTACATGTCTCTTTTGGTGGCTCTAAGCTAATTGTATTGGATTTGGTTGTCAACGAGAAGAATAAAGCACATAGGTTCAACTTCATCAATTGGCCAATTAATGGATAAGTTTCCCAAAGGTTTCCTAACGCTCTTGAGAATAAAAATAATATTAGTTGAATATATTACTTTCATCCGATTATTTTTATAAGAAATTAACAATTCGTTTATTTAAGTTTAGGTACAAAACCGTCGCAAAAAGACGCTTTTTTTTTGTAGTGAGTCTAGTATTAGTTGGTAGAATAATTAAGATTTGAATTCGGAATATACTTATATTTACTTATTTATTTTAAAGGATGAAATTTTGATCACTTGCCTCTTTAACAAAAAAAGAACGTACTAAGTGAGTAGAAGAGAAAAATTGCATGCAAAAATGTTAAATTGGATGGCCCTATTCTAGACCACTCTGGTTCGATAGATCCAACTACATAAATGGACTAGATCGAATTGACCTACTTGTTATTAGCCATAGAATTGCTAGCAAACATGACCCAACCAGATTACTTTGGAAAAGAAGGTGTACAGGTAAAAACTTATAAATCGGATTACTTTGAAAAAGAGTTCCGGTATAAGTGAAAATGAGATCTATCAACAGAGTTTTGACTTTTAGTGACAATTTTATATGTCATTAAAAGTCAATATTTTTGTATTAAAATAAAACTACCGGAAATTTTAAAGGTGTTCCGGTAAGACTGAACCTGCAGATTATTTTAAAAACAAGTCACGGTACAGGTGAAAACGATATCTATCGACCTATTTTTTTACTTTTCGTGACAGCTTTATCCGTCACTATAAATCAATTTTTTTTTTATCCTCAAATAAAAAAATGATAAATTATTCTACCAAAAAATATGAAGGATAAAATTGAAAGAAAAAATTAAATCACAGAGACAGGAGTAAAACTTTTTAGTTTTTAAATATCAAAAAGTTATCTTGTCTTGATAGTAGATTGGCTCGAAGCTTATGGTCTAGCCCAACCCAATTTTATGTCGACTAAATTGGTTGGGCAAATAAATGTCTTATTATTTTTTTACTTGCTTTTTTATTTGATGCTTTCTCTTCCGATCTTGTGATTTTTTTATATTCTCCAATATTTCAATTTTTTCCTTGCAGAAAAATTCGATTCGTAAAATCAAATTTTTTCTAGTGCAAATTCAGAGTAAATTTCAATTTGTAGAAATCAAAATTTGTTTTCAAGGCAAAAAAAAAAAACTTCAATTTCTACAAATCGAAGTTTTTTCAAGGATAAAATTAGAAATTCATATAGTATAAAACACGGGTCGGTATAGAAAACATCTTTTTATTTCACAACACATGTTTTTTAGATTGATTAAATAATTAATATTTTATGTTCAATGATATATATACTAGATTCATTCAAAATTAAGTCTATTGGTGTGTCGTGTCAGATCTCGATGGGTCATGGAGATTGGAGATCCTCTCTTTGTTGATTTTTCTTACATGTAGTTGATAATTATATTTCTCTTTCTTGAGGAGTATTCTTCTTTTCATTGAGGTACCTTCACTAGCGGACCACCCTCACCCCAAAAAAATACTTTTTTTATATTAAAGTATTAATTTAAATGTATTATTAATGATTTTAAATCATTCGGCAGACATATTTGTACAAATTTTAGTTTAAATATTAATTTAGAGTTTATTATTGATGATTATAAGTAACTCGGTGAACATATTAGTTCAAATATTAGTGTAAATATTAGTTCATGATTAATTGAATTTATAGTATTAGATAAAATTAGCAATTGATCTAGTATATATAAATATGAAATGACATTAAAAAAATATATTCAATTAATATTTAATTTTTTAAATTCCATATTTTTATCACATTTGTTGCAATTTTAGTCCTATCTCATTTTTTTTTCTTTTTTGCCATAAAAATAGCGAATTTTAATGCCAAAAAAATGTGAATTTTAGTCTCAAATTTGATATTTCATCTTTGGAGACAATAAATCACCTTTATGGCCAAAAATCACAATTTTTAGAGTAAAAATATAAATTGTTGGTACCAAAATTGTAACCTATGAAAATAAGGGGTCAAAAAATTCAATTCGAAAATAGATCGACTATTTGTCGGCCCTCCCACAATATTTTTTTCGGTTCCGCCACCGGGTACCTTTGAGGGGTTCTATATAGATAACAATTTGGATTTTTTTAGTCCCTTCCTTTATATACGCATGCACACAAACCAATTCAAAATATTTGGGTATGTCTCAATCGATGAAGTTACAATACGATCTAATACAAGTCACTTGTTTTTTGACTTAAAGTCAAACTTTTAATGATATACAAACTTTGGAAGCTCACATATATAAAATTTTAACGATAGGTACATAATTCAAAATTAACATAGGACAAGAAAGATCAAAGAGTATTGATGTTGGTACAAGAAATTGAGTACCGACTCAAAACAAGACTAATTAAACATAAAATTGGAGGACAAAATTAAAATTAACCAAAAGATTAAATACTAAAAACAAACAAACGGTAATTAATTGAGAAAATAAACATTGCAAATTGACATCCATATTACATCTCTTTTTACTCCACTTAAAGGAGGAGTCGAAGTGATATGAATTTCATGTCTTCTTTTTTCCGTCCTTGTGATGAATCCATTTCACATGATTAGCGTACTTTTGAGATGTTGTTAGTACTATCTTGCAAGTTGGACACGTATACGGTCCATATTTTTTATACGGTAAACTGCGGAGTTTACCATCATCGACATTTTTCTTGTTCTTCTTCTTCTTCTTCCTATTGTTGCTACCGTCACCAAATTCATCACTATTTGTAGCAGCAACATTGCTTGTCTGCGATGTTGGCTCTGAGTGTGATAATAAGCCTCCAACGAGATCTAGATGAATAGAACTTATAGAAGCAGCATTAGCATTTGTCATCATCATGTTTTGGTTTATGACATTATCCATATCATTGTTTATTAATGATGATGATGACGATGATGATGAAGATTCAACATTGGATGATGAATGGTTGTGTGTATTTGTGACCGTGTTCTGGCCAAATGCCCATTCACGCAGTTTTTCAATATTCATATTGACAAATTCAGAAGGAGAAGGTGTAGTTTTTTTAAGCTAGGAGGAGGGTTTGAATTAGGTTGGCCTTTAGATTGTTATTTTGTGTTTCACCATTCCCTTAATTTATAAATTTATTTAATAATAAAATATTTAGTATTAATAACTTTACTTTAAATGTTTGGTCAAAAACTATATAAAAAAATATATTTAGTCAAAAAGAAATTACTTTAAATGTTTGTAATTTAATACTATATTTCCATAAATAAAAAAATCCAGAAAAGCCAAATGTTTTTTCCTTAAATTTAGACTAAATACATTTGAATCTATTTTCTTTAAATTTTATAACTTACGAAGAAAAATACTAATTTGTATAAAATATTTGACCAAAATAATATCAACTAATTATTAAAAGTAGTAGTACTTTAAAAAAAAAAAACTAGTACGTAATATTTTTTAAGTAGCAAATGTGGACATTTTTTTTAATTGTTTGCCAACCGTGAAAAAACTTAAAAATTTCTTGTGTTGATTTTATTTTTATTTTTATTTTTTTGTTTACATTATTGGAGTTGAGAATCGAACTTACGATCTCTAGCATACTACCTAAATCTCTCACCACTACACCAAACCTAGTGGCTTGACTTGTGAGTGCGTTAAGATTATATGTTATAGACTTTTATGATAGATATTTAAAATTAAGAAAGTTCAAAATTTTGTTCTTCAGAGGATAGATGTCTTACACAATGTGTAGGATAATATGGCGCAATAGTATGATTAATAAAGAAAGCAGTAAAGAATACAAGTAATTGTTTACACAGTTCAGTGAAAATCACACCTACTTTGGATGATACCAATCCAGGAAAGAAAAATCACTACTCTGAATTAATATTTAGTCTTACAAGTAACAACAAACCCCTATATCGTTCCTTATGTCGTTTTTTAATTCTAGTATATCTTCTACCCACTCACTTTCCTCAATTACTAAGTGATTTAATTCTTCAGTAATAATAACGAAATGTTGAAATATCCATTCAACAATAACCTAAACTCTAAACTTTAGCAACTAAGTTCTAGAGGAGGTATAACATGTGCAATCACAAGTTTTAGGGGTCTATTATATATGTCAGAAAAATAAAATAATAAATATCAAAATCTTAGGTGTTGCAAATAATATGCTAAAATATCTTTTGAAGAGTTAGATAAATAATAATTTTTAGTACTCATGTGTTTTCAACAATGTCTCCTATTTTTATGCACGTGTGCGAAAAAAAATAAAAATAAAACAATACAAAAAGAATATATGAAAACAAGTGAGAAACAAAAATAAATAAGTAATTATCGTATTTTGATAAAATAATACTCCCTCCATTCCTTTTTACTTGTTGTTTTAGAAAGAAAAAAAATTGTTTCAAATTTCTTGTCATTTTGATAATTTAAGATTATATTTTGTCTATTATACACTCCTTCCTATTTTTTTTATCGACTAAATTTTATATAATCTTTTTATTGTATATATTTTTTTTACTAAACTTCTTCCTATAATCTTTTTTCCTTTTTGTTTTGTTCCTTTTTATTGTATATATTTTTTATACTAAACTTCTTCCTAGCACTGCCTTAGCCGATGCGAGTAGTTGTGTACCATCGTTCCCTGGTCATAGGATGAGTAAAAGGGTTTAAGGCGAAGAATTAATGTTGCGGAAGTTACTATAGTAATGCACTTGCTTTGTTTCATGGTTATGCTTCTAGTTACAAGCAAGCAGCAGCTAGAGCTACCAAGAAGCCTTGAAAAAAAAGTGTGCTTATAATTTTTTCACCCTTTGTTTGTTCATGTATATTATACATGTTTTTTCTTTGGGTGCTTATAATTGGTTCAATGAATAAGACGAGCTGATTACCCCTAAAAACAAGTGTTCAATGTATCAAGCTATTAACATCACACATGCCTAAGCCCTCCCTTAATTTGCAAAAGGATTCCAGCTTCAAAGGCTTAGTGAGCAGATCTGCTAACTGCTCTTCACTCCTGCAGTGAACCAACTCAATAGTTCCATCCTTAGTGAGGTCTCTAAGAAAATGAAATCTAACATCAATGTGCTTTGATCTACCATGCATAATAGGATTCTTTGAAAGCTTAATTGAGGAGCTGTTGTCACAATAGATCAAAATGCACTCTGATTGCTTCATCTTCAAGTAATTCAGCACATTCTTTAACCAAATTCCTTGACAGGCACAAGCTGCAGCTGAGACATACTCTGCTTCAGTGGTTGACAAAGTCACAATTGGTTGTTTTTTAGAGGACCAAGAAATAGCACTACCTCCCAACATGAACACAAAACCTGTAGTGCTCTTCCTATCATCTAAATCACCAGCATAATCTGAGTCACACCACCCTTTCAAACACAAATCAGACTTGGAATTAGACTTGTACAGAATTCCAAATCCTAAAGTACCTTTCAGATATCTCATAATTCTCTTCACAGCAGTCACATGCATCTCAGTTGGCCTTTCCATGAACCTTGCCACCAAACATACTGAATAGGCCAAGTCAGGCCTTGTGGCTAGTAGATACATTAGACACCCTATCATTTGCTTATAGACAGTTGCATCTGTCTCTTGCTCAGTTTCATCTTTAACTAGCTTGCAACCAGGAACTATAGGGCTATTCACTTGATTACAATGTTCCATTCCAAACCTAGACAAGATTTCTGCTGCATATTTCTGCTGAGTGATGAAAATTCCATTGCTATCTTGATTAACTTCCACACCAAGAAAGAATCTCATTTTTCCCAAATCTGTCATAGCAAACCTTTTCTTCATAGATGACTTAAATTCATCCATCAATTTTTGATTGTTTCCAGTGTAGATCAAATCATCTACATACAAACTCACCAACAAAATCTCATTCTTCATACCATATTTGACAAATAAGGTATGCTCATATGGACATTTCTCAAATTTCTCTGCACTGAAATAGGACTCAATTTTGCTGTACCAAGCCCTTGGAGCTTGCTTCAATCCATACAAGGCCTTCTTCAATCTATACACCATGGACTTATCCTTGCTGATATACCCTAATGGCTGACTCACATAGATGTTCTCAGTTAATTCACCATGTAAGAAAGCAGATTTAACATCTAATTGAAAAATCTTCCATCCATTATTAGCTGCAAATGCTAGAATGGATCTGATAGTGTCCCATCTTGCAACTGGTGCAAAGACTTCATGATAGTCTATGCCATGCTTCTGTGTGTATCCCTTAGCTAGCCACCAATCTTGCTTTGTACTTATCAATTTCTCCCTTCTCATTATACTTTGTCTTATATATCCACTTCACACCAATGGAGTTACAGCCAGCTGGTAGAGTAGTGAGCTCCCAGGTATCATTATTCTTGATTGACTCCATTTCAACATCCATTGCCTGTCTCCAAACTTCATGTTTCACTGCTTCATTGTAAGTAATTGGATCATTGTTAGTGTTGATCACTGCAAGATTGTGCAGTTCCAACTCATCTTCATCAATTTCTGCAGCTTGACCAATTACATAGTCATTCAATCTTACAGATGGTTTTCTTATCCTTGGGCCAAGAGGAGAACTTCTCTCAGCTTCACTATCACTAGATGTTTCACTTACCATATTTTCATTGTTGATAGCTGTAGCTTGTTCATTAGTATCAACTGGATTCTCAGCAATACTTCCATCTGCTGACTCAATCTCTTCCCAGTCATTGTCATTTCTAGCTGGTTTCTTTGGCTTATTCCAATTCCAGCTCTTTGATTCTTCAAAGATCACATCTCTACTGATTATGATTTTATTTTCAATAGGGTCATAAAGCTTATATGCTTTAGACTCTTCACTAACACCAAGCAAAACACACTTTTTGCTCTTGTCATCTAACTTCTTTCTTTGACTGTCATGAATATGCACATGAGCCACACATCCAAAAACTTTAAAATGATGCACAGATGGCTTCCTCCCACTCCATGCTTCCTCTGGTGTCATATCTTTCACACTAAGTGTAGGACTCCTGTTCATCACATAAGTTGCCCATTTAATTGCCTCAGGCCAAAATCTCTTTGGGACACTTCTTGCATGAATCATACTTCTAACAATGTTCAGCAATGTTCTATTTTTCCTCTCAGATACTCCATTTTGCTGTGGAGTATAAGCTGCAGTCAGTTGCCTTTTAATCCCTTCCTTACTGCAGAAGTCACTAAAGGCATTAGAGGTATATTCACCACCTCTATCTGTCCTAAGACATTGTATAGCACATTTAGCTTCTTTCTCAACAAGGGCCTTAAAAGATTTAAAACAGTCAAGAGCAAGAGATTTTTCTTTTAACACATATATCCAGGTTTTTCTGCTGAAATCATCTGTGAATGTTATGAAGTACCTGCTTCCTCCATTTGATTGAGGAGTAATAGGGCCACAAATGTCAGAATGAATCAGTTCTAATCTTGCAGATGCTCTCCAATTGGCTTGTTTTGGAATAGAGTCTCTGGATTGCTTACCAGCCAAGCAATCAACACAATTATCTTCTATTTCTTCAAGGTCTGGTAGTCCCTTCACCATCTGTTTTTTGGATAGAGTATTCAATCCCTTGAAGTGCAAGTGACCATACCTTCCATGCCACAACACAGTTGATTCTTGCTTTGCAGACATCAAACATCTAGGGTTGATAACAGTTGCAGAAATCACATACATTCTATTGCTAGACATAGCAGTAGTGAACAGCAAACCCTTTTCTTCATGATAAATCTTGCAAGAATCATCTTTAAAGATAACTGTGACTCTCTTTTGCTGCAATTGTCCTATGCTAATGAGATTGGTTTTCAAGCCAGGAACAAAATACACATTGGTAATGACATGAACTAGATCATTAATCTTTAGCCTCACACTACCTTTTCCCATCACAGCCATTCTTGAATCATCACCAAGTTTGACTGAATCTCTATAACTATCATCAAAATCAATGAACCAATCTTGATGACCTATCATGTGATTACTACACCCAGAATCAAGATACCATGGTTCAATAGCATTAACTTTTGATTCTTGATTAGTTCTAGACATAAGCAGCATTTCTTCTACACTATTGTATTCAGCATAGTGAACATTACCTTCATACTCAGGGCATTCACTCTGATAGTGTCCAAGCTTGTGGCATTTGAAGCATTCAACAAACTCTTTGTTTTGCCTTCCTCTGCCACGACCTCTACCACCATTGTTTCTTCCTCTCCCTCTACCAGCTCCTTTCTCAGGATTGGAGATTTTCAAAGCTTGTTCATCTGTAATTTCAGTCTGTCTTTTCATCCTTTGTTCTTGCACAATCAAACTACTCTGCAAGCTATCAATGGACATAGCTGTAACATCATTTGATTCCTCTATGGAGCAAACCACATAATTGAATTTTGAAGACATAGATCGCAAGATCTTTTCAACAACTTCAACTTCTTGCAGAGTTTGGCCCTGTGCACTCATGCGATTTGCAATAGCAAGAGTTCTTGAAAAGTACTGTTCTACAGATTCATTATCCTTCATTTCAAGAACTTCAAATTCACGTTTCAATGCTTGCAGGTGAGCACGTTTCACCTTCGTGGATCCTTGGTACTTGCGTTTCATAGCATCCCAAATGTCTTTGGATGTGGTGCGAACAAGAATCGTTTCCATAATGGAACGATCAATAGATTGAAAGAGGTAGTTCTTTACCTTCAAATCTTTCAATTTGAGCGCTTCAATTGCTTGCAATTGTTCAGCTGTAGCATCAGGTGGCGCCGCCGTGATGCCTGGTTCAATTAAGCCCCAAAGTTCCTTCGATCGAATGAGATTCTCCATTAGCATAGCCCAATGTTCATAATAGCCATCAAATTTAGGAACTTTTGTGTGATTGTACTTCGTTTCTTCCGCCATTGATGAAAAGAAGAAGCTTCAGATGAGGAAGAAAGAAGAAGAATCGTAACAGAAAACGGTTGCAAAAGTGGTTGTAACTGATTTTGGTTAGAAATTGCAATTTCTCTCTCCTCAGGTCCCTAGAGTAGAGAACCTGATACCAATTGTTGTTTTTAGGGGTAATCAGCTCGTCTTATTCATTGATCAAGAGGCCTTTTATAGGCAAAGTACAATAGCTTGCAGTCCAAGCCAACCAGTTGGCTGTGCAAGCCTGCAGGCAAGGCAAGGCAGGCCAGGCTTAGGCGCGCGCGCACATCTGCAGGCCAGCAGGCATGGCTTAGGCTTAGGCTGCAGCCAATTTCTTATCATACAAGCTAACCATTCCTAACATTATATTGTTATTAATCAATATATGTAAAATATCATTATTATGTGTTAGAAAAGAACTCTATGATTTTAACTTTGTTATTATTTTTTTTTTCTTCATGTAGTCAAGTGGTTAGAAATTCTATCTTTATAAGTGAGATGACCGGAGTTCAAACTCCGACCTCTATATATATAATACAATGTCTCTGAACAATTTTGCTATTATTTGTTTTTTTTTTTACTAACCATATGCTATATATTTGTATAAACAAGCATCCTCCATATATTCCCAAGTCACCCGTTTTGTTAATTAAACATACTTTATCTCATCCCATCCAATACACTTTTTGTGATTCAATCCAACCACTCCACATGCATGTTCACCACTTATTTTGAAGTTGATGCTTTTCTCTTATTTGCCTCAATAGGAATGCCCAAAAATTTGAATGGCATCAAACCAATAATATAGCACAAAAAATTAATAATCTGCTGCAGCCACCAAAAACTTTTCCTCCAGATTATCCCACAACATTTCTTTTTGCGAAACTCATTTATATAGATCTTAGACAAAAGTTCAAAACCTATAAGAATGAATCTCTTTCTTTTTGTCATTGAACTTCCCAATCAAATTCGTCGTAACACTCATAATTATCAACTTTACGTAGATCCCACTGTATTCCGAAAGCCCGGCCGAAGCATTGGTCCTCATAATTATCAACTTTACGTAGATCGCACATTTTATATTCGATGGTCATAATCTAAAACTCTGTGTATTGATCAACAACAATAAATCTGGTTCCAAGCAATGTGGGATATCTCTCTTAGCTTATAGAAATGAAAAGAAATTAAGGATGATTAATTCCTTTGAATATGCTGAAAATTTCTTCCTTCAACGAATCCCAACTTGCATTTATAAGAAGCTAAATTTTTATCTGTAATTGTTTCGTCCCGAACTTTTATGTTCATCACATAACTAAATATAATCCTTTAATTATCTCTTCCATAAAAATTGAGTCTTTTTTTATAAACAAATGATATTATAAAAGGAGTATAAGGGGTACTCAATCCCTTACAATTCAAAGCCAGAAATTATATGTTTTGGATACAATCCATAGGATCATGGCAGCAATCCGAAAAAGAAAAACTAGAGTTTCGACCATACTGACTACTAAACCACACCCAAGGGCTAATTTTAATATCATCCACAAGAGGGGAAGCGTTTGGAATTGCTCCATTGAAAATCACATTGTTCTAAGTTTCCAAATGTTCCATGTATAGTAGTCAGCCAAATCAAATATCTAACACACCCACCCTTCTTCAATTGAACCATGCATGTCGCCAAACAACACAAAATGATTCCAATCTTCTTTATCTGATGGTAGACACTTTACTAACCACCTATAAACCGCATTTGATCCCACACTCCTTTACTTAACGAACAAAGAAAGAAGAGGTGGACACAGTCCTCATTATTAATAAAGCAAAAAACACAAGGTAGCTCATGCGGATTCAGCAAAATACTTCTGTAATGAAGTGATGTCATCGTTGGAGTTATTTGCACTCTATTATCCTCATATAATTGTCTAAAATCTAGTTCCTCAAGATATGGTCTACTAAAATTATATCATTTGAATCGAACACTGCTAATCTTAATGATTCCCAATAATATATTAAACTTTTATGATATAAACTTTTAATATGACAGTAAATTTTGTAAAATTTATATTTATTAATCACTATTGAACGGTATAACATTATTCGAATGTTATGTATTTCGACAATTAACTCATACATCGTAAAAAAAAAATCTCATACATTGTCAACGTTATTACAAGATTCTTTAATCTATTTAGACTTGGAGTGTTTACATTGAACTTTCAAATTTTATATGACTTTTTGAGAGAAAATATTTTAAAATATAATTCAACTTCTTTTTGTGTTTATTTTTTCTCACTTTCATTAACATGCATGTGCCCAAAATATTTATTTTAAAATATGATGTGGAATTATATCCATGGTACAATTATTATTTAAATTGTTCCAAATATTCTTTATACATATACAAACGACCTTTTTTTTTGAAAGGATATAGAAACGACTTTATCATCCTAACAAATCAATATTCTTTTTTTATATAAATAAAAGAAAGCTACTACTATCATAAATTTTATTAACTAATTTGAAGGAGTTTCAAGGTACCAAGATACCACAAATGTCACCTTAGTTGGTAACTTGTCTTAGTGACACATGGCTAGCAATCCATGTGTTATGCTTCCTCAGCTGGCTATAAATTAAGCTACACACAACACCAAGCCATGCAAGTAACTTATCACTCATCAAACTTCTCAATAGCCAAAAATGAGAACTTATTCCACCGTTTTATTCCTCTTCCTTGCCATGTCCATAACCAAATCCTTTTGCTTCCAAGAAATGGAGGTACTCAAAATGACTCAAAAACAATTTTCACAAGCCATGAATTGGGTTGATAACTCTATGAAATTGCATGGCTTAGATAGCATGAGCATCTTAAAAAATCAAACAATAAGTAGTTTGGCTCTAAGAGATTGTGCTAAACTCTATGAGGAGAGTGAGTTTAGGCTTAATCAAATGATGTTTGAAAAGAGTAGTTACTCTAATGAAGATGCTCTTATATGGATAAGTGCATTGATGACAAACCATAGGACTTGTTTGGATGGATTAAATGACAAAGGATATTTTCAAGGTGATCAAATTTTGGGTAGAAACTTGACAAGGTTGCTTGGCCAAACAATTGCTTTTTATTCAAACAACAAAGTAAAAGGAAAAGGTAATAAGCTAATATTGTAACTTAACTATAGTAGTAAATTTTTCTTGTTTAGTTGTGGTCCAACACTATAGCACTTAATTATTGTGCATCTTGTTTTAGTTTTCTTATACTTTTAAAGAATATGTTTAGTCTATAAGGGAGTGCCTTGTCTTTCTTTGCATTTTCAAACGACTTTTGATTTATTGGTAAAAGATATCTCTATTGTCCCCGTGAGTTTAACTCAGTTGGTAGGACATCGCACTTTATGTGCAGGAGCCTACTTATTTACCTTTAAGGTGAATTTTATGGTCACCGAGTTATTTGACAAAAAAAATCTCTATTATTTTCTTTGTGTATATAAACAATATGAACTTACCTTTCTTATTTTCTTTGTGGCAAATTAGTGAATTTTTATTGGATATCTGTGTAAAACTGTTTTACACTGATCACGCATATCTTTTAAATTTTTTAAAATATGAAATTAGTTAGATATTTATACATTAAAACTATAAACTATAGTAATACATGTGCTCATTTCTTAAGAAATGAATACAACAATTTGTACTCGTAAATGGGTGTACTATATCAACTTAATTTAATTCACATTTACTAAACATCATCTACGTTCTGTTAGTGTACTAAATGCTACATAAATGAGAGGATTTGACATTCTCCATCCATTACTATGATGTAGGTGTTCAAAAGACATATTTCATTTGGTAAAGAAAACGACATTTTTAAAACTAATTTGCATTTGTTAATTATAAACAGCCTTTTTGCTCAATAATAAAACTAATTTGTATTTCTTATAAAAATATAGAAAATAAAAATCTCATTTCCTATGAATATATATATATATATACAAAAATAGAGAAAATAACTATAAAAATAAAGGAGTGTACTATGGATATGTCAATACCTAAATTATGAAGGATAGTTTAGAAAAACTTTTGAACTATGTTTTAGAGGTACATATTTATTTTTTGGTTACAGAGGTACATATAATTAGACTTTCAAATTATATACATACAAAAATAAAGCTCCACGCACTTAAACATGTTTTATAAATAAAACATTTATAGACATTAAAAGTTTACAAACAACATTTGAAAAATGACCCACCAAGTTATTTTAAAATCTAATAATTTCGTAATACTTTTTGTAAAATCTAATAATATTTTCACTTTTGAAGCATTTTTTCTCGTATTATTTATGTTTTGGCGGCCTTGAATTTTATATAAGTTTTTGGAGAATACATGCACCAAAAGTAACCCCCATATTATTATTTTTCATATATTTTCTCTATTATGTTATTTTTAATAATTTTTTTTTATGAGATTTTTTTGATGAGATTTTTTTAATATATTTAGTTTCTACAGCTTTGAAAATAATATATATCACATACTTTTTTATTAAATAAAATTACACATTTAATTAATTCAATAATATATATATCTGCGCACACAAGCGGTGCGGCGTGTATAGTGCTTATCAAATTGTACTTATCCTTCAATGTTTCTCAGAATTGTCATTTTCTATATATACTACGTGTTTGAAATTGCTTCTACCTATATTTAGCAAAGGATACTTAAATTTTAATTCTTTTGTCAAAAGAATTTTGAAGAATGTCAATATTGTTATGGAACTCAAGAATATTGTTCTTTAGTATAACAAACAAACAAACAAGTGAAATCAACAAACATGACTGGATATGCATTAACCTCATTAATAATACGATCTACCTTAGTAGATGACACACATAAATGAGAACTAATTATAGTATTTTCTTTTTAAAAATGCATACTTGATCATATTATTACTAGTTGGGGACAAATGTTGCCTCAATTATTGTCACATTCCATTCATAGTCATGCACACCCATAGCTTCTTTTTGAGATCTGATGTTTATGACATGTTAAAAATATACACTAAATTTTACCCTAAATAAAGATTTAATTCTATACACTATGGTGTAACGGATTATTTATTATAAATAAATCGTCAATCAATCATGCTCATCAAAACAAATTATTTAATTGCTCCAAGTTTCCTTACCTGGTGAGGTAAAGCATGGGATTCTTCTCAACAGAGCTTATTCAAGAATTAGACCTGCTATTAACGTCGGCTTACCTGTGAGTCGCATCTGGTCTGCCGTCTGGCTTGAAGACCTCGTGCAGAAGGATAGCTGGCCATGTGGGTTCTCCAGGGTTGGGAGAGTCCGGTGCAAGTAGGGGCAGCTACAAAAGAGGTAGCGAGGTACTACAATGCCGCAATTGCTTATTTGTGGCACTCCAGTGAGCCATCTTGGTCTCACTCATATTGGGGATCAGAGAAAGAAAGTGGTCTGAGATCCGATGCGAACAATCAGTAGATCGGTTGAGGCCCGACCCTTGGGGTTGAAAAAAAATCAAATTATTTAAAATTTGTAACTTATTAGTGAAGTGTGATTTATCGCAGATATAGATAGCGTATTAAAAGTAAACTTTACCAAATAATAATTTCAGTTGGCAGAAACATCATTTTATTATAAGTAGAAGTCGGGGTTTGAACCTCAAACACTCCACTTATTCACCATTACTCACCAAGGATGGTAACATACTATAATTACCAATTTACCCTTATTCTTTTCTTCTGATTTTGATTTTTCTTCTTTCAGAACAACCTCAAAGAAACACAATATTAGAAGAAAATGATGGACTATTAGAATCATGGAGTCTAGCAAACAATAAAGCAGATTATACAGTTGCACAAGATGGTTCAGGAACTCACAAAACAATCAAAGAAGCAGTAGATGCACTTGCTTCAATGGGACATAATCGTCCTTCAAGAGCAATTATACATGTAAAAGCAGGAGTGTACGATGAAAAGGTTGAGATTGGAAGAAATTTGCATAATGTTATGTTTGTTGGAGATGGCATTAACAAAACTGTTGTCACTGGAAATAGGAATGTTGTTCATGGTTCTACCACTCTTAACTCTGCCACATTTGGTAAGTTTTTTAGTCTTTGAAATTTTGGTGAATTACTAATTTAGTTTATGAAATTCATTATTGCTAGCTAATTTTCAATGTTGTTGTTAATATTCACAATTGTTAATGATTAGTTTCTTTGGTACAATGTGTGATTGAAAAGACTAATGCGATCGAAAATTTTAAGGATCACTTCTGAAATATCGTTAATTTTAGAGACCAAATTGTTTGTTCAAATTTATGCAAACACGGACACGAAATATGACACAGACACGTTGACACTAGTAAGTGGTAGAAGTGTTGTTTGATTAGTTAGAGTTTGTTACTTGATAGTTAGTTTGTTGATCGGAAGTTAGCCGTTGATTTTCTACAAACTCTATATATACAACATCTCATGTACACATTTTTATCAATTACTTATTGGGTCTTTTTTATAAGAAACATTTCACTTTTTAATTTCATTGAATAATTGAGGCATATGATCTTTATTATAGATCAAATACATTAATTATTCAATAAATCTAAAAAGTTGATTGTTTTTCGTTAAAAGGACCGAAGGGAGTAATATACGGTACATTCTAAGGAACTTTTCACTTTATCAAGCTTTCAAACTTATTTTTCCTATAAGATGAATCTTCATCTCTTTGATCCTATGATTTCTAACAGTAACACTAATAATTTACGAAAATTGAAATATTTGAGTTAACTATATGTATTGGTGTTGTATTGCATTGGTGTCATGTCATTGTCAGACACCAGACACACTTTTAATCTGAAGTGTCTTGCACTATATGTTCAAATAAATAAGCAATTGAAATCAAATATCTTCTTTTGTTTCAATTCCAATTTCAAATTTGATTGAAAAAAATAATTTGCTAACTTGATTTGGTTTATTGGTTACATAAATACATGAAACAGATGTATCAGGGGATGGATTTTGGGCAAGAGACATGACATTTGAGAACACAGCAGGACCAGAAAATCACCAAGCAGTAGCACTAAAAGTAAGTTCAGATTTATCAGTCTTCTACAGATGCAGCTTCAAAGCCTACCAAGACACACTTTACGTCCACTCGAATCGACAATTCTACCGCGACTGCCACATATACGGAACAATCGATTTCATATTCGGCGACGCAGCCGTAGTATTACAAAACTGCGACATTTTCATTCGGAAACCAATGAGTCAGCAATCAAATTTCATCACGGCACAAGGTCGAGACGATCCAAACAAACCGACGGGAATTTCTATACAAAATTGTAGGGTTAGGCCTGATTCTGAATTTTCTATGGTAAAGGATAATTTCAATAGTTTTTTAGGTAGGCCTTGGAAAAAATATTCAAGAACTGTTTTTATAAAAAGTGATTTAGATGAATTAATTCATCCTAAAGGTTGGGGTGAATGGGAGGGTAATTTTGCAGTTTCAACTTTATATTATGGTGAGTATATGAATTATGGAAATGGTGCATCTACACAAAATAGGGTTAATTGGCCTGGTTTTCATGTGTTGAATAGTGCAAATGAGGCTTCACAATTTACAGTTAGTAGATTTTTGCAAGGTGAATATTGGATTTCAGCTTCAGGGGTGCCATTTTGGGCTGGAATTTAAATTGGAGAAATTAGTTTATAGTTGATGAAATTAAGTATATGTATTAATAATGGGAATGATGATGTGTAAAATAGTGTGGTATGTTAATTGTGCTAGTGCTACTTAGAAGTTAGCACTATATATTTTATCAAATCCATATATATGTCATCCAAGAAGCTAATATATATACATGTAATGTAAAGCAATGATATTGTTATATATATGGAGGAAATTAATATTAGTATAATGATAATGGCTACTGTATATTTATTTATTTTCGCATTTTAATAGTATTGTTTTTAGATTTGTTTATTTAGAGTAAGAAGTTGGTAGATCCTTGGTGTTAGGTTTGACTCCTGGTCAATGCGTATGGAAAAATATTTGTTGGGAGAGGTCAACTTTTTAAATGGATCTCAGTTACTTCGAGGGGATACATTTGGTTTACAAAGAAAAGAGTAAGAAGTCGGAAGGAGAATCAAACTAAAAATTGAAAAAAAGAAAGGTAGTAGTAGAGACTGAGCTTATGGTATGAAGTGAACTAAATGTGCATTTCTTATTTTATTTAGGCAGTATTTTTGTTGTGCTTTACATGGTAAAATTTTGCAGAGACATTTGATATACTGAAGTACAAGTTTGAATCTACAATTTTTACTTCTATTATATGAAGGGCACACAAACTGAAGGTTAGAGCTACGTTGTAGAGTCTTTTGTTAGGTTTTAGGGTTGAAAATTATATTCTAAACAACTTTGTATGTAGATTAAGCGGTCGAGAAACACTATTTAATATTTACAAATTGGATAATTCTGACATTACATGTCGATTTTATAAAGAGTTTATTTACTAATCAAGAAAATAAAAGATTTTGTATTAATGAGTTTCGCTAAATATAAGATCTCAATATAATGAAAGACTATCTTATATAATGTGAAATATAAAATCTCAATATAGTAAAAGACAATATCTCGTATAATGTGGAATTCTTAATAGAAGAGTAATATAAAATCTTTGTGCGTATTATACGTTGAAATATAAATAGTTAGGCTCATGAATTTTCAGGTGTATAGTGGTTGAAAAATTGTTGTCATTGATTTTAGAGAACAAATTTATAATTTTAGCATGATCAAGCATTCATATGTATATGAATCAAATTAAATGTCAAACCAAATCAAACATCACATATATAACAATTCGGCATTGCCTCAAATTCTATTACAAAAGACAAGCAACTAATTACTACTTCTAATAACCACACTGCATCTTGTTAAGTTGGGTAAACTTTGATAATAAATGGAACATAAAATTAGCCTCTCTTAATTTGATTACAATCAAACTTATAAAAAGAAGCTCCATATAACTTGTTGATTCTATTATCAACCCAAAGTAGAAAGGAATAGTATTTGCATTCTTATCAGTTATCACACAAAAAAAAAAAAAAAAAAGCACCACTATTGATGAGTCAATCTGAATATTCTGGGTCTTCTTCTTCTTCTGAGTCATCACCAAATTGTGCTTCATCATCTTCTTCCAAGTCATCAGACAAGTGTTCTTCAGGATCTTCTTCTTCCAAGTCATCAAGCATTTGTTCTTCATCCATAGGGCCATGATTTACCTACAAGATAAAGATACTAAGATCTACAAAACAATGACAATTTAAAATTGATGGCATCCCTCAATGTAAGGGTGGTCTCGAGTTCGATTCTCACCTCCAACTAATACTAACAACTTAACAATTAATATACTAACATTGGTTGTTTAAAAAAAATTGTCATCCTTCAGATTTTGCTACTAATAAATGTATATGTCACTCTTAAATTAATGCTTTTAGCTCTCAATGAGGGTGACCAACATTCTGTATGGTAATGATTTATACTAACAAAAGAATGGTAATAAATGTAATCCATAAGAAGCAGAACAAGACTCCATATGCGTAACACCCTCAGAAAAAAAATCTTTTTTTTCTAATATACAAGTGATATTCTTATATAGAAATAGAATACATAATAAATGCTTTGTTAGGAACCAACAACTCTCGAATCTTACAACAAGAGAAATAGAATTTTGTGTGTGAAAAGGGAGGGACAAGTGTTACATTACAGAACAGTGTTGATCAAAACAGTAGAGGGATTGTGGTAAGAAATAAAAGGTGGAGACTATTGAGAGAGAAATTATTGTTGCAGCTATAAAGAACACATACCTCATGATTATTTGGGTCATGTGCAGATGAAGATGAATGTAGAGCATTATTATTATTATTATTATCACCATTCGGGGTTGATAACAATGCTACCAAATCCCCCATATCTCGGCCTGAGTTGCTTTGGTTCAGCATGACCCTTAGAAGAATTTGCAATTTTCCCTCTATTGCTGCCATCTCATTACTATGTTTAGCCTCCATCTTTTCATGTTTTTCCTCCATTTCCTGAACCTTGTCGATTAAATTTTTCACCTCATCAGCATGCTTTTTTTTTATTTCTGCTATTTCTTTATTTCTTTTCAAGATAGAAGGTGTTGTAAATCTTCCGTGGCAACGCAATCTCCTCCCTGATCTTTCTTTGCCGAAGACAGTTTGAAATGCCTCATCTGAAGACTGACCGGAATTTATCATCAAATCTTGAAGATTTGTCTAGCAAAATTAAAAGCTGCATTAGTTAAGCATATAGATAATTATATTTGACAGGATAAAATTATAAACAAAAAACTTACGATAGCTTTACTAGTAACTTCATCTAGCTGATTTCCTCTCTTACTCTGTCGTGTTTCAATAAAAACTTCAGCTTGAGTAGGAGGCTCTCTATCATCCTTGGTTGCACGCTACACAAAGCAAAAAAATTATTCACTAATAGTAGTAAAAATCATCAGTAACACTAGCATTTAATTATTCGCCATCCAGGGTAAGCTTCACAAGACCAAAATCTGTAGATTTATTCCACCGATGTTGTTTGATTAAGTGACATAATATTAGAGTCACATCCATTTCTTCATCAACATCAGAATTTTCCCCTAGTAGTTGGAGCTGGTGGTTCCATTATACAAGTGTTCACATTTTCAGGAAGAAGTCTATTCAGTGGGACTTAAATCCAAGCTTTAGTCTTGTGAAGCAGGCCCCGGATGGCAAAAAATCGGTAGTAACCACACTTGTAAATAGCATTTAATTTAATTATTCACTAATAGTAGTAAAAATGAGATACCAGTTTTTCCCTTATGATAGCAAAGCTTATGGGACCCGCTCGATGTCTACATTTTTGTTTAGCTGTACTTTTGGCATTTGTATGACCAATTTCCTGTATTTATCGATGAGAAACTCAATTCATTGAATCTGAAAATAATAATGTAGAATAATACACGGTTCAAATTAAATTTATCTTACTTGAATGATATCAAAGCTCCAATAATTCATTAATTTCCTAAAATGATCTTCTGGTATGTTGTCTGGACGATTTTTCAACCTCTCACGCATGTTTTCATACTTAGTGAAATGATTTTTCTTAATCGAGCATTTGTACCGCCTCCAAGCATCATTTATTATAGCATATACAGCCTTCTCTCCTTTTTCTGGAACAATATAACTTTTCTGGAGTGAAAAGGAACATGATTAGATAAATATATTTTATTAGAGTACTCAAACACACATACTAAATGAGTTGATACATTGACATAAGCCCATATATTTTCCTTCTTGTTTGGTATAGCCTTCCAATTAGTGTAAATAAGAGGACACAAATCTGACATCCTTGCTATTGATCCCAAAAAATTGCTGAATTCAGAAACTATCTTTTGAGTTGGTCCAATGGGTTCTCCCTCTTCATTTAAGGTGATTTCTTGTCTTTCACCAGGTGATCGGTGATGAATTTGCCAGCATTTTGTCCTTCCTCTTGTCCTTTTTCTTGATGCTTCTCCTAGTTAACATTCCAGTATCACAAGAGTTATATATGAGATGAGTTTAACTAATAAATATGATCCTTATTCAAAATAAAAACTAACAACTATGATCATATGTAGACAAAACATTTGTACAGATCATCTTTTGCTTCAGATAGCATAAGAGATATAATTATAGCATAGAAAAAGGCAAACACCACACACAGATGATTATGAATAATTCCTCTGATTTCATATACGAATTAACTAACTGAATAATACAAAGGGACTGGACTACCTCAACATAACCTTAACTGAATGTCCAACTGAAATAAGTAAATGCTAACAGAGCGCTGACCAATAAATAAAACAGAAAGAGTGAACACGACAAAGCGAAGATAAGAAACAAAGAAAAACAAAACAGAATGAATAAACAAAGGCCACCAAAATGGTCAAAACAAAGAGGGAAACCAGATCACTATAGTAACAGAAGAGCATCATATGCATATCATATGTATCATTGGTGATGAAGATGAAATGTAAGTGATGACGATGATGATGATGAAACGTAGTTTACTAGTAGGGGTGTGGGTGTTTACCTTCCATTGGATGGTCATTAGTTTTCTCCACATCATGATTTTCATAGTTAATATCACCCTCAAATTCATCATCATTTTCATCATTAATATCACCCTCAACTTCAAGTTGTTGCTTATACATTTTAAAATAATCATCAAGTGACATTGCTGGACACATTGGAATAGTCTTTTGCTTCTTGAATGGTCCATGACGAACAGAGTCATTTTGGAATTGAGGAGAACTGTTGTTTAATCCACCGGACAGAGTGCAGATCGCTAGTTTGGTTTTTCAACACATGAAACAAAGAATTAATAAATTCAGTAAGTCAGTAGCATAACATGAGTTACCCCAAAACATAAAATACAGGGAGAAAAACAGTATAAATGGCGAGTCAATAAGTTTATCAAATTAAAAGCAAGATCACTTCATCCTATTCCCCAAACTTCCTCCATTTTCAAGTATGCATGCTCTCTTTAATTTCCAATTATATTATACTCTTAAGCCTCTCTTAACCATAATAATTTTAACTTGTTAGTTAGTGCAGGAAGAAGGACGGATTGTGTGCACAGTTTTTAAAAAGCCTAGTCCAAGGCATAGGACAGGTTTTGAAGCATGGTATTGTAATAATTTTCAACAACCAGAATGTAGCAGCCAACAACATAACAATGGCATCACAAATGAAGATTGCAGTGATGAAAGGAGCAATAATAATAATGGAAAAGTAATGATTGGAAAAGTAATGATTGGAAAAGCATGTTTGAAAACCTGTCCTATCATCTTGCTTTTTATGTTGTATTTGAACAGATCCTTCCACTTGTATTGAACTTCCAGCTGTCAATGATTGTTGTTTCCTTAGATCCTGATTGAGAATGGATCTCAAAGCGGTGTCTATAGTACTCATGATTGTTTTCTGATTTTTTGCTTGCTTTAGAGTGGAACGTTGTTTCCTTTGATCATGCTCAAAAATGGATCTCCCTGCAGTGTTTATAGCACTCAACGTTGTTTTCTGATTTTTTGCTTGCTTTAAGGCGGAACGTTGTTTCCTTTGATCATGTTTTAGAATGGATTTCCCAGCAGAGTCTATGGTACTCATCATTGCTTTCTGATTTTTTGCTTGCTTTAAAGTCGAACTTTGCTCCATTCCGTGCTTTGACAAATATTCTTTGGAAAACATCCACTTCATACTTTCTGGAATATTTACTAACCTGTATGAATTGAAAAGTATAATTATTAGTAGAAATTGTGATAACTAAATAAATTAAGCATAATGTATTCTAATAGCTGAAAAGGATTGCAATAATTCCGTCTTTTGATAATTCAACTCAGCCAATTGCTGGAGGAATAGTGTTCCTGAAACAAGAAATTGAACTTACGGTTCTCCACTAGAACGTAGCATGGGCCTTTTGAATTGTGATTTACTGTATCCATCACCTTTGGACTTTTTCAACTCTATCAAGAACAAAAAAAAATGTTTTGAGTTGTAGAGATAAATGTATACACTAGATATCAAGGCAGAAAAATAATGATCGAAAAACTAAAATATTCCCTCCATTCCAAATTATAAGTGCCCTTTGAAAAAAAGGTTTTGTCTCTAAATATAATCCCCTATGCAGACAAATTGTTTACACACGGTCATTTTTGCTTCAGATAGCATAAAGAGATATATAAGGTTTGACCAACTGAATGATACACAGCAGTATAGAATAATAGCATAGAAAGGCAAACCTACACAGATGATTCTCAATAAATCCTGTGATTTCATGCATGAATGAACCAACTGAATGATACAAAGCGGCTACCTCAATATAGATAGTAGCATAATAATAGAACCCTAACTGAATGTACAACTGAAATGACTAAATACTAACAGTAAGCTAACCAGAGCACTATAGTAACAGAAGAGCAACATATTAGTGTTGTCGACGGCGATTGGCGGACCATGCATGGCAGAGAGCCAAAATTCCGCCATACCGCCGTCATATCAGAGTATGGCGGAAAATCCAGCAATATCGGCCAAACTTGGCCATGGCAGAGAGCCAAAAAAACGGCACTGATACCCACCATGGCCAATATTTGATGCCACTGCAACATATGCATATCATATGTATCATCTGTGGTGGTGATGATGATGATGATGATGAAACTTTGTTGTTTTTTTTAAAAAAAATAAAATGAAACTTAGTTAACTAGTAGGGGTGTTACCTTCCATGGGATCGTCATTAGTTTTCCTACCATCATCATTTACATAGTTAATATCACCCTCAACTTCAAGTTGTTGCATATGCCTTTCAAAATAATCATCAAGTGACATTGAAGGACACTTTGAAGTAGTCTTTTGCTTCTTGGATGATCCATGATCAACAAGGTCCTTTTGGAATTGAGCAGAAGAACTGTTGCTTAATCCATTGAACAGATAGCGGCCTACTAGTTCGGTTTTTCAAGACATGAACAAAGAATTAATAAGTTCAGTAAGTCAATATTAACAGTAAGTCAGTAGCATAACATGAGAATAATACTCCAAAAACAAGGGGAAAAAACATTATTATCTTTAATTTCAACTTATATTATACGCTCAATCTTCTTACTGTAATAATTTGAACTTGTTAGCTAGTGCAGGAAGAAGGATAGGTTTTGTGCACAGTTTTTAAAAAGCCTAGTCCAAGGCATAGGACAGGTTTTGAAGCATGGTATTGTAATAATTTTCAACAACCAGAATGTAGCAGCTAACAACATAACAATGGCATCACAAATGAAGATTGCAGTGATGAAAGGAGCAATAATAATAATGGACAAGTAATGATTGGAAAAGCATGTTTGAAAACCTGTCCTATCATCTTGCTTTTTATGTTGTATTTGAACAGATCCTTCCACTTGTATTGAACTTCCAGCTGTCAATGATTGTTGTTTCCTTAGATCCTGATTGAGAATGGATCTCAAAGCGTTGTCCATAGTACTCATGATTGTTTTCTGATTTTTTGCTTGCTTTGAAGTAGAACTTTGCTCCATCCCCTGCTTTGAAGAACATCCTTTGCTTTCCGTCATTGCTTTAAAGTTTCTTAACTTACCTCGATACAATTCTTCACTGGACTTTATACTTTCAGGAATATCTACCAACCTTTATCAATTGAAAAGTATAATTATTAGCAGACCCAGAAATTGTGACAACTAAATAAAGAATGCATGATGTGTTAAAAATTCTAATAGCTGAAAAGGATTGCAATAACTTCCTTCTTTTGATATTTCTACTCAGCCAATTGCTGGAGTAATAGTGTTCCTGAAACAAGAAATTGAACTTACGGTTCTCCACTAGAAGGTATGAGGGGCCTTTTGAGTTGTGAACTGATGCAAACATCATCTTTGGACTTCATCTCTATCAAGAACAACAAAAAATGGTTTTGAGCTGTAGAGATAAAGGAATATACTATATGCCAAGACAGAGAGAAACAATGATGGAAAAACTAAAATACTCCCTCCGTTCCTAATTCTAAGCCCTATTTGAAAAAAAAGCTGTCTCATAAATAAGCCCCAGCGCAAGTTACTAGGTTTTTTTTCCTTCCAAACATACCCTAAATAATACTCCCTCTGTACAGAATTATAAGCACATGTTGCTTTTTCCACATATATCTAGAAAAGTTGGTAGGGAATTTACTATATCCATTTTGTGTGAAGATCTTCCTAAACGACCATTTGTATGTCAATTTATCTAACTTAAACTTATCATCACCCGGGATAAATTAGTAGTATTAATAAGGGTAGCTGGGAAAAAAATCAAAATGTACCTGGTAACTTGCATAGGGGCGCTTATATTTAGGGACAAAACATTTTTTAAAGGAGGCTTATATTTAGGGACAAAACATTTTTTAATGGGCGCTTATGATTAGGGGCAGAGGGGTGCAACTAATTTATCTTAGAATATGAAAAGATAAAGTTGGACAGATTAATATACAAAGGATATTTTGGGGGAGATCATCACACAAAATGGACACAATAAATTTACTACCAACTTTTCCTAATATATGTGAAAAAAAGCAATAGTTGTTTAATTAGGGACGAAGGGAGTACATATATTAAATCACCAGAAAAACAAACTTCCTATTAAACAAATTACGTCAAGTACAGAAACATATAACATGTATATACCATCATTGTTTACTTGAACATGTGTCTCAACATCAGCTTTTTGTTCCCTATTCTGTTGTTTCTTCTTTTCAGCAAGTCGTGTGCCTTTTTTTCCCTTCTTTACTTTCATTGTGACAAAAATTCAACCTGTGAATCAACACAAATGCAATACCCACATATAAATATAAATACAAAAATACAAATACATATATTGATTTAATATAATACAAGCATAACCAATGATACATTATACTGGACTTTCTCTTGGAAATTTCATCCATTCTTTGTCCATTGAGTTTACTAAAAAGTAACAAGTACAAAGAAAGAGGAATATCTAATTACCATCACCTCTGTGTCTGGTGATGTAATACTATCCAACAGAATATGGCAACACAACAGATCACTTAAATAAATGTAGAACAAGCAAAACATGACACCAACCAATAGGGTGTAAATCACAATGACACAGTCAAACAAATGAAAACATCAACTAAATAATGCTAAAAAATATACTCCCTGATTCAAACCTACTGGAATTTTTCTTAATTTTACAGTAAATTAAAACTTTGACACCCACTCAAATCTCACATTACACCTTATGCTAAACACTTTAACCCATATGCCTAAGTGATAAAGTCACCAGTGAGACAATACTAGGTAAAAAGTAACAACTAATCAACTAATTCATTCTCTCTTCCTACACATACATGCTAGAGAAGAAAGAAAATACAACTCAACCAGAGGATAAAATTCAGCTGCTAGCACTAGATCTTTGGTAGTTTTTGATGATGGTGGTAAAGTGATATGGTGGCTTGAAAAATGGCAACATTAGCAACTAGCTATGACTTTTTACAGGTGTTTATCTTTCTGCTTTCTTACATTGTCTCGGATGATGATTGTGTTGCAAAAAGAAAAGCCGATAGGATGAGTATGGAATTAAAGTTGGAAATCATCTCAACACATAATCATTAGAAGGCTTAAATATTATCCGAATATCTGATAATAATATATGCAAGTGTGCTACATCCTTCTACCAAAACAAATAACTAAACTACCAAAAACCCAAGTAACAACAATATAGAAAATCTAACAAAAACAGAACAATAAATAAATAAATGAAAACTAAAAACTCGAAACAACCCTGAACACAGTAACTAACGAAAATTCAATGCACTAGGCAACCAAATTTTGTTGTATCACAACAAAATTGTTTAGAATGACAACTAACAAACAGCTATAAAGGAAGTAAAATATTGCAACAGTAATAATTCAAGTGACTAAAAACATGCATGAATCAAAATTTTCCAAACCAAAAGATGGAACAACGATTGATTAGAGAGATGCAAGAATTGGACATAAAGATCAAATGAGAAATATCAAATCCTAAAGATTCACAACATCAAATCAAAAAAGTCAAAAACCCTAAGCAAAGTTTTTTAAAAAAAATGCTTAATTGCATATTTGGTCCCTTATGTTACTTATGTCAACTTAAGTTCGTCCTTTTTATTAAATTCTGAGTCAATTTCGTCTAACTTTCCGTTAAATTTCGAGTTAGTTTTGTCTAAAACTTTCACTCGACACTCTCCTAAGTTGTCCACGTACGCAAATTTGTTAGTTACATGGACAATTTGAACCAAAATTTGACTAAGAGGACTAAATTGAAACTTTTTAAACTTAATGGATCAAATTGAAACCTAAAATAAACATAAGGGAATGTAATTAAGCCAAAAAATAAATCACCTTAAAATCAAATGAGAAATATCAAATCCTAAACATGCACAGAATAAAATCAGAAAAATCAAAAACCCTAAGCAAAGTTAAAATCAAATGAGAAATATCAAATCCTAAACATATACAACACAAAAAATCAGAATAATCAAAACCCTAATGAAAGTTAAAATGTACTTGAAATCAAAACTATGTTGCTAAAATCACTTAATGATGCTGAAAATCGGTTGAACCAGAAAATATGTGTCCGGAATCAGAAAAAAACAAAAATAGAGTTGGAATGAACGAAAATAGATGATACAGCAAAGGAAGTAGATAATAGCATTATCATTTATCAGCATATACCAAAATCAATTGATTCTGAAATGGAGTTGAAAAGCACTCAGAGAAGAATCGCGCGAAAGAGCACAGATGGTCGATGAAGAATCGGTGGATAATTACCAAGATCGAGAAAATTTGGGATGAATAATTTTTTTTTTTACCTTAAATAATAGATTGTCACCGACTCTTATCAATAGTCATTGCAAAATAAACAATCAATCAAAGGAAACCGTTTCCGTTGAAATTTAAAAAAAAAAAAAGACAAAATTTATATGCATTTCTTTAGATGCTGAAACGTTGAAACATAACTGAAACTACAACTTTAAGTCTCAACTTGCGATTTGAAAATCCAACATCATCCACTACATGATCACCTACATTGTGTGCGAGTTGAGTATCATAACTCAAATATTTTTTTTCACCATGAATAAAATCCGAAATATAATTATTTATTGTGTCGACTATGGAATTTTTAGGAGTTAGTATAACTATATTTTGGAAATATGTTATATCTTTCATGTTTTATAAAAAATGTGGATATGTGTTTTCAACGATAGAAGTAAGAGGATCATCTTGATTTGGAATCAGTAAATCTGATAGAATAAAGTTCTAAATCATCGTCGTTGTCATCTCCAATTTCTCCATCGCCAACCCCCAAAACCCATTCAAAAAACAATTTCTTTTGTTCAACTTCTGTACTCGATGCACCACTAAGAAGTCTCGTGTTTTTACTCAATGTTAAAACTTCAAAAAAATTTCAAAGAACCGAAGAATTAATAGTTGCATAACAACTTTTGGCATTGTACCTTTGGGTATTACTAGTAGAATTTGTCTGAAATCTCCACCAAAAACAATAATTTTTCCACCGAAGGGAATGTGTTTAATTTTCATATCAACAGCTTCGAAGCAGTGTTTGTGCATCATTGGTGCTTTATCCTATATAATGAGTTTTGTCTTTTGGATTAAGATCGTCAAAGGGCTTTTGGGAACTATGGAGCATGTTGAAAACTCGTCAACATTTAAAGGAATACAAAACCTTGAATTAGTTGATCTACCACCAGGTATAAGCAATGCAGCAATCTCACTTGACAGTTGACACAACTGTTATAACTATTTCACTTTTTGATCCTAATGCGGCTGACATGACCCTCTAGATAAATGTCTTCCTTGTTCCGCCATTACCACAAAGAAAAAGCACACCAGACTTGTTTTCGTTAACTTTTATCATGATTATGTTGTATACTTTACGTTACTCTGAAGTCATAAAAACATGTCCTACTCCCATAATTTATACCAAGTCTTCTTGTGTCGGCCTACTGAAGTTGCTACTAAAAAACAACTCCGATTTAAACAAATTAATATCTTACATGGATGCCACTTCATACCTTTGCCTATTAAAATAACTTATTTACAACCCCTTTTTTTTTTTTTACTTTCGCACCACCTTAAAGAAAATGAGCCTCCAGGCCCAATGGGCTATCCAGTAAAAGAAAACAGATCAGGCCCGTCCAAATCAGCACAAAGCTATAAAATTCATCTTCTTCTGTTCCAAACCTCTTTTTCCCAATTTTCTACAAACAAAATCTGCAAAACCCTAGAATTAATTTATTTTCAATCGATGTCTAGTGAATCTAATGTATCCGTAAATACACTCTCTTGTGTTAATTGTGCCAAACCTGCGAATCTTCAGTATGTATTATTATCTTTCTCTGTTCTATAGCTACTCACAAAATTCAAAAACTGTTTTTTAATTTTGTTATTTTGGATTGCAAGATGCTGATTTATTCATTATAAATGGTTTGATATATGGTAAAGACTTAATTTTTAGCTCTGATCAAATGAGTTTTTGTTGGTTTTAGCAAAAGGTTGCTGTTATTGGTTTTTTATTGGTTTTCTTGGGATTGTTTTAGTTGTTTGAGAATTTTGATTGTATGAAATTAATTTGTTTCATGTCTACTATATGCTAGAGATTTTTTGGTCAAATGGGTGGTGAAAAATGTAAATTTTAAGTTTGTTTTGATGGTTTAACCATGATGGGATGATAATGGTTTGGAGACAATAGAATTTATTCATAATGTGTTTGATTCTAATTTTAATTTTAACTCTACTGCTTGTTTTTTCTCAGGTGTCCAAAATGCATGGAATTGAAGCTTCCTCGTGAAGGTTCTGCGTTCTGGTATGTGATTGTTTACTACTTTTCAGTTATTTGAAGTTCCTTTTATTTTGATAATTGAATCTCAGTAGATAATTATAAAATAAAATAACCATAAGGACAAAATGTATATTAACTATTGGAAATTTAGGTATTGTTTGGTTTGAAAAGATATCTTGGTATTCTGTTTTTATTTCTAGTGTTATAACCCCTTTGTTTTGATTGCCTAGGAGATGATTAATCTTGCCTCCATAATCTTTACCAATGTCAGTGCAACTATTGCCAAATAGCGGATATACTGGAGATATAGCATAGCGGAATTTAACAAACTGATATTGTTCCACAATACATGATTTAATTATAAACTGTTGTCAAATAGCAGCTATAGCATTGTAGTGTAGTTGAATTTGAACAAACCGCTATTTTCCGCGACTAGTGATAATGTTCTAGTTATTGTAAACATAGCTGTAATTGATCTTAATTTAATATTTACAACAGATTGATTTAGTTATTAGGGCTTAGCATTTTGGTGAAAGGGATGGCATTGTTGCTCCGAAGGGCACCTTATAGAAGGTGAGGTTGAGCAATGTTGCTAATAGTAATGAGAGAAAAGTGGATTACTACCAAATACTTACTGTTACAACTTGCAACTGTTTAATCACCCAGAACTTTATTTCACACTATGTTGATATCTTTCATATATGTGAACCAATTTTTACATCTTTTGACAGCTCTCAGGAATGTTTCAAATCTTCTTGGAGTTCCCACAAATCAGTGCATCTGAAGGCAAAGCTATCCTCAGTTGGAACACAAAATTCAGACTCACTTGGTGAAGGATGGTTATATTGCTCGAAGAGAGGGCAGGGTCGAACTCCAAAGCTTCCTTACTTTGATTGGACTGGGTAAATTTCCACCACTTTGAATCCCTTATTACTTTAGAACTTAGATGTATTAGTATTTGTTGATGCTTTTAGTTTCAGCATCTTATATGTTTGCACCTTTCAATTTGCAGTTTTTTTCGTGGCTAAAAAAAATTGGAGTATTTTTCCCAACTATTTTGCTGAAACCAAAATTTTATTTCTGCTCTTGCAGGGCGCTGCGGCCATATCCCATATCTGCTAAACGGATTGTCCCAGCTCATATTGTTAGACCTGATTGGGCCGATGATGTGAGTTATCTGATTTCTTCATATTTAGATTCCTTGCATTTAATCAAATTTTAAGTATTCAACTCATTTTTCTCCGAAAAAAGTATTTAATTCATTTGGCTTCAATCCAATTTGAAGATATCTTTTCATAATATACCGAAGGTTCATTGGTTTCTAATTGTTTTTGATCTCTTCTTAGGGAACTCCCAAAGTTGAGCCCATTAGTGATCTGCAGCATGTTGTTGAGGTAGCTAATTTAAATTTCCCGAGTAATTGATGCAAGATCAAGTTTTACGTTGTTTGTATTCTTTTATACCACTTTCTAATTGATATTAATCTGTAGATCAAGTCTCCAGATCAAATCGAAAGAATGAGAGAAACTTGTCGGGTAAGTTCCGTCATTTGGCCTTTGTGGATTCTCATGGAGCAGTTTTAAACTCTACTCTTTCAATTCATTATTCAATGCAAAACTTGTAACATGACTTGGCCATTCATTATTTAATTTTACTTTGTTGTTTTAAAGATGACATACAATAAACCTATTATCTGATATCTGTGATGAGGTGGAGTAGGTGGGAATGTAAAGTAAAATACTGTGAATGATTAAAAAAAAAGTTTAAAGGAAAAACGATGTTTTTTAGGACAGTTGAGTTGCCTTTGTCTTATTTGGATAAACGTTTGGTGAAAATTCTTTATATCTTTTTTATATTTTGTCTTGTATATTGGAATATAGTGGCAGACTTTTGACTCTTATTTCACGATTGATTTATAGATTGGAAGGGAGGTGTTGGATGCAGCTGCTCGGATTATTCAGCCTGGTGTGACAACTGATGAAATTGATAGAGTAGTTCACGAGGCAACTATCGCTGCAGGTGCTAAATTTAACAAGTTTCATTTTTGAAACACTCTTTTCAGCTTTTTTCCTGCTTTATTTATTGAATTACTAATTTATACCATATTACATTTTGAAAATATTATATTTCATGTTATGGTTTCTTGGCTTTTTTTATGTCATTTGGCAATTGCAATAGTTGTTAATTAAGCACAGACACATCTACACTACTAATGTCAAAAACATAGGACACTGACACATTTTTCTAAAACTTTGACTTTGCAGGAGGGTACCCTTCGCCTCTCAATTACCATTTCTTCCCGAAGTCTTGCTGCACGTAGGTACTTTCCTTCTTTGTAAATATTCCATTGTTCATAGAATGTCTTGGTGTTTGTTCAGAACAAAATCTGCTTCTTCTAACAGGTCGGTTAATGAAGTGATCTGCCATGGAATTCCTGATGCAAGGTAGAATGATCCTTGCTTTTTTTTTTTTCTTTTCGCTTTCCTCTTTCTATGATTTTTCTTTGTTTCTAGTAGTCAATTTCACTTGTATATCTTCTAACTTTAATTACAGAAATAAGTGTCTGTTTGGTTTGAAAAAATAGTGTTTTTATTTTTTCTTTTAATTTTGAATTACAAAATGCTGTTCAAGTTTAACTTTGTTTTCTGTTTCTGAAGATTTATACAAGGAATAGTGAAAAGATACAAAACATATTAAACTAAACACTTATTTTAAACCAAACAGGTCTAATGTTCTCAATTAGTCCTTCATATTGGAAACTTTATACTTGATTATTGCAAGCAAGTACTATAAAGCATGGCAAAGTAGACAATTATATCCTTTTCAAATTGAGAACTTCTCAATAATTTAGTTGTTCTACAGGAAACTTGAGGATGGCGACATTGTAAATGTTGATGTCACTGTGTACTATAAAGGTGTTCATGGTGAGTTGATTAACATATACATGAATTATTACACTTTTACACTTTAAGATTATAAAATTGGACCCTTGTTTAATTATGTGGGTTGATATGCAGGTGATCTCAATGAAACATACTTTGTGGGAAATGTGGACGAAGAGTCTCGCAAGTTGGTCCAATGCACATATGAGTGCCTGGATAAGGCAATATCGATTGGTATGATTATGCTACTTTGACATGATTTGGATGAGTAATGGATTTATATGTATATATGCACACTTGAAAATTGTGTTCAACATTTGACATGCAAATTTGGTTAATGATGTTCAAAATTGTGTTCAACATTTGACATGCAAATTTGGTTAATGATGTTCAAAATTGTGTTCAGTGGATTGTTAACGAGCCACAACCTTGTTATATTTATTAACGACCAATATTTGTTGTCGAATTTCATGTCAAATTTGTTTGTTCAAATATCATTTCTCTAACAAAAACTTACATATAATTTTAAGAATTTGAACCATATGTTCCTTATTCCTTCTTTTCCATCAAATTCAGTTAAACCTGGTGTACGATTCCGTGAAATTGGTGAAGTTATTAATCGTCACGCTTCAATGTCAGGCTTCTCAGTGGTAACAACACATCTCAATTTTTTTTATCTTTAATGTTTTTTGTTCACGCTTTTGGATGGTTATCTATTTTGTTCCTTTCTTATAATTTCCTTTGTCCTTATAGGTAAAATCATATTGTGGTCATGGAATTGGTGAGCTTTTCCATTGTGCACCGAACATTCCTCATTATGGAAGTATCCTTTTATTGGTTCAAAAGAACTACAGGGCAGCGTTGTCAAATAGGGTTGTGCTGCAGTGTAGCAAAATTTCAACAAACCGCTTTTGTTCTGCGATGTGCGATTTAGTACAAAGTGTTGTCAAATACCTGTTATAGCATTATAGCGTAGCAGAATTTGAACAAAACAAAATGCTGTTTTCTGCGATTCACGATTGACAACATTGTGCTACATAGTTTGCAAAAAACATTTTTGGAAATTACTTTCTGCATCCTTTGATGTTTGATCTAGCATTCAGCAGTATTCTTTCTTTTCATATAAAGGAACTGTTTGTTGGACATAAAATCACTATTTCCATAAGTAGAATCAATTTTATGGATATTAGCATTCACTTTTCTTTATTAAGGTTAAAAAATAAATCGTGATTAAATGGAAGAGAACCCTTGCAAATTGGAAAACACCTTAACCATTGTCAGGAAATAAAGCAGTTGGAGTGATGAAGGCTGGTCAGACCTTTACAATTGAACCAATGATCAATGCAGGTATGTCAAAAAAATTAAACCGATAACTTTGACGGAATGCATTTAACAGATACTAATAAACTGTAATTTTTGATAGGTGTCTGGCGTGATCGAATGTGGCCAGATGGATGGACCGCTGTTACAGCAGATGGTAAACGAAGCGCTCAATTTGAGCACACTCTTTTGGTAAGAATATTTCTATTTTCTCCTGCTTTTCATCAAAAAATGTATATAAAAGTCACGTAGTTTTGTGTTTTTTTTTAGATGGTACCAATTTAATATGATTTTTTCTTTTCGTTATTAGGTGACAGAAACTGGCGTTGAAGTTTTAACAGGGCGGTTGCAGACATCGCCTAATGTTTTTCCTTGGTTAAATTCATAATCGAGTGAATGCTGAAGACATATGCTGCCATTTTCTAAATTCCATATGAATAATAGACAACCATATTTCATTTCTCTGCTTTCTCTGGTTGTCTATTATATTTTGGTGTATCTTGTAACTTTTTGGAAAGTATGATCAACAATAAATTGTCTGTTATTGAAGATGATTTGATATTGTAATTTTGTTTATTTTTCCTGCTTTTTAATGATTCAAGCCTAAGTTTTGTGGTAATCCAGTTGTAGTTTTGTTTTCTTCCTTTCCCATTTCATGTTTCTATGTTTTTTCTACACAAATACTCTATGTAATGTTTCAAAAAGAAACAATAATATCAAAATGATATGAAAGGTCATTTATTTTGTATGTGAATTTAACTAGTATTTACACTTGTGAATTGCACGAGGAGCAAATCATTGATATAATGTAGTTATATACTCCCTACTGTCTCATTGATTCTCTTTTTAGGTTAATTGAATAACCGATGTATCTGGTTCATATGATCAGATATATCAGTTCTTCAATGAACCTGAAAATATGATACCAAAGAGAGTATGATTTTATTTGTGTACCAAATTTGTTCTTTATCTTAAAAAAATGTTTACATTGTTGAACTAATTCTTTGTGTACTTAAAAACATCTCAATGCAAATAAAGCTTTCTTAAACACAAGCACCAAACAAAAATCTTTCATGACTCTTCAAATTCGTTGAGAATGGATTGTCTCCAGTAATAATTTGTAATAATTTCACTGGAAAGAAACAATCTTCATCTAAGCCTTCAATTTGTTTTGAAATAATTGATCTGTCTGCAGAAGAAAATAGAACAGCCTAGATTTAACCAGGCTCTCCTGACTTACAAACTAAACTTGACATTATGCTTCAAATTTGTCATGATCTGCATGTGTAGTTTATACTGTCTTATACCTCTTCTATTGCAATAATTTTAAGAAATCCCTACAATATATTATTATCTATCACATCCCCTCAAACTTACAATGAATTCTTGAGAGAGTTTGTCAAACTAAAAATGAATACTCTAATATATAATATTGTAATAATTTTATCTTTTATCATAGAAATAATTTATACATGTTTATCTTGATAAATGTTTGTGTTATAAGCTGCAAATAAGTTATTTCCCCAAAAGATGACAAGTTATGGCAAGTTGCAATATGTTTAAGTTCTAACTAGATTTTTGTGGCCTATGGGCGACTATATAATTTGGGTCTAATTATTGTAGATGTTATAAAACATTTGAATTTCTAAAAAACATCGAATTTTTTATTTAATATCAAAATACTCATACAAAACACTTGAGTATTTTTAGTTGTAATTGTTTCTATATCAATATGTTCTATTATTTCTTTCTTAATACATAAAATGACTAGACTACTCAACCTTTCTTATTACATTAACGATCTCGAGTAGTTTTTAATGACTAGACTATTCAACCTTTCAGACATCAACACATTAGACAGATTCATTTGCAACACTTTCAATTTAGAAAAATAGACCATCTACATCAACATCTAACAAATCCATAAGAGAAAACACAGTCTAAAAAATTCAAGGTTTTTTTAATTCATCATTATCCAATGATTTCAACATTTTTGCATCAAATAAAAATTCAAAAATACTTTCAAAAACTTATAATTGCTCAAATTTATTTTTTTAATAAAATTATTATCATATCAACAACCACAAAAAATAATTGACTCTAAAATATTATCGGGTGATTGTATTTCCTCATCATTATCATCTTCATCATATTGTCCAGTTTTAAAGCTACGACGCTTTGTTAGAATTGTCAGTTCTATACTCATATATCAAATGCGAGAATCTAGTTTTTACGTCAACTCGTTTTGGCTAAGTGAAATCGAAACGTAGATTTAACTCGTAAACTCGTAGACTTTACCTCATATTAAAATGAACATATATAATATATATTTTAACTTATTTAATTTTGAATGTAAACTCGAAGTGTTTGGGGTCCGAACTCTGGTCCTGACGTCTAACACTAACAATTTCGGCATCTCTGCCAGTTGAGCTAGGATTTGTGGACGAATATGTAACGCTTTATTTTTAATAAGTCAACATTTTACTTTGAATTTTTTTTGGTCAAAAATTTTTAAATTAAAAACTTTGAATTTTTAAGCTTTGGTCAAACAATTTAATAAAATGTCCATATTTACTAACTAAAAAAACTACTACTTTTCTAAAAAATATTCTTCATAAAAATTGTTAATTGATAAATAATTAATTTTTTTTTTGTACGGTAAATATTTATCGGTAAACATCTATTTTGGGTCACAGAATATGCGAGAGTGTGTATTAGAGTTGTGAATGTCTCGAAATTACAAATATGTCTTCAATTGTCTATATATTTAGTTAGTCATTTTGGTCTAAAAAATTACAAACAAAGAAATATTCGCGGATTGTTAATAATTTTAATATATTAAGAAACGCCTCACAATGAGATAGTTGAGGACGAGTTTGCAATTTTAATATATTAAAAAATTATAATGATATTGTCTCACATTTCAAAATTAGACTAAATTAGATGTTTGGTACTCTAAGTTAATTTTAGGTTTCATTTAGGTTCCTTAATTCGGAAATGTTATACAATTCAGTCATTGATTATTTTTTCTTAAATGTCATCGTGGTCCTTTACTTTGAATGAGTTGGACACTTTGGTATAGGTAAACTTTGGTATACTTAAGAGATCAAAATATCTAATACCTCAAATGAAATAAAAATTAACTTTGGTAAGTTAACCGGCTAAAATGAAATAAAAAAGAAATTAAGTAAAAATTGAAATTAAAATTAATTTAAGGAACTAGAAATTTTAGGATTAAATAAATTTTTAGTCCATATAAAAACCTCAAATTTTATTTTTAGTCTCTAAAAAAAATTTCAGCAAATTTGAGTCTTCTAAATATTTTCTATCACAATTGTTTATCCCTATTTTTAAGTTAACCTTATGTTTTCTTCAAGACATGATGATAAGGGGTCAAGTCTAATCGTGGTGGTGAATTCTATGTTAGTTATATGAAGGTTCTGGTGAACAATGTCCAAGAAGAGGAATGTGGTATTGTCCCACAATACTATGTCGAGCTCGTTTACTATGATGATGTTGTTGAAAGGTGATATTTATTGACAAGAAATATGATATATCCATTCTAATTTACCATAACCAATCTAGAGAGAATCACTTAAAACTGCATCATATATCCTTAATGGGATTCAACTATAGCAACTACAAAAATTTCTTACAAATAGTGGAGTGTATTTTTGGTACCTCTTTACTTTTCTGAACTCTCTCTTGTATGTTTCTCATTTTTATATCTATATATAATATATTTGTCATTAAAAAAAAAGACAAAAAAAATCTAGTCTAAAGCATTTGCAAGGTTCAGATTGTACGGTTAAAACAAGGTCTTATATGCCAAAATGAAAAGAAATTGAACTTCAAGACCAAAAGTTGTTACTTTATTGGATTTAAAGATCGGGGGTGGGGGTTACAAGTTTTACATTTCCCAAGACTAAATCGGTTTTTTAATCAGAAATGCGATTTTTTTCCCAAAATATACCCCTCTCCCTCTCTTATTTCCCGTAATACCCCCCTCTCAACTTTTTTTCCCGTAATGCACCTCTGACAGAAGACCAACTGGGTAGCACCATTTGAAATGGCGCCATGGCTATGTGATAGCGCCATTCTGAATGGCTACATTGACTGCTTTTCTGCTTTTTCTGTGTCCCCTGTACCAGACTGCTTTTCCCAACATCAAGCCATTTGAAATGGCGCCATTGACCAAGCATAGCACCATTCCAAATGGCGCTATCCCCCTTGTTGTTTTTTCCTGTCTGGTGCGCGCGTGTGAGTTGCATTAGGAGATTTGAAATTTTTTTGAATGCATGGGAGGGAGAGAAAGAAAAGAGTTTTGTTTGAAATTTTTTTAATTTTTTTTATTTGATTTTATTTATTTGATGAACAAATATTCGATGAATAAAGAAATTGTTTTTTTTTATTTGATGGAAATAAATTTATTACAAGACGATTATATAAATAAATAATTAATTACAAACAAAACACTAAAATTCCTAATGTCTACGATGTCTACGATGGCCTCCGGTGCCACAAGGTGGAGGACCTGCATTCCTCGGATGTCCTCGTCCATATAATTCCTCTTCCGCATTTGTATCGTCCCTGTTAAGAAAGTTCTCGATTTGATTAAGACTTAACGAGGAACCTTCACCAGCAGCCCACGTTGAATTTAACATATCGTCCGGTACAGCAGAACCCCAATGTAGGGGGATATGTTGGGTTTGTTGGGTTTGTTGGGGTTCACCGGGGTGGTAAGCATTTTCATTGAACCGTTGAGTTCCCGGTGATTGAAATGATTGGTCGTCGAAAAAATTTCGGGTGTATGGCAATGGGGTAAAAAAAATTGGATTGGCTATTTCCCCTCAACGAACAATCCAACAAACCCAACAAACCCAACATATCCCCCAACGGACAATCATTTCAATCACCGGGAACTCAACGGTTCAATGAAAATGCTTACCACCCCGGTGAACCCCAACAAACCCAACAAACCCAACATATCCCCCTACATTGGGGTTTTGCTGTATCGGACGATATGTTAAATTCAATGTGGGCTGCTGGTGAAGGTTCCTCGTTAAGTCTTAATCAAATCGAGAACTTTCTTAACAGGGACGATACAAATGCGGAAGAGGAATTATATGGACGAGGACATCCGAGGAATGCAGGTCCTCCACCTTGTGGCACCGGAGGCCATCGTAGACATCGTAGACATTAGGAATTTTAGTGTTTTGTTTGTAATTAATTATTTATTTATATAATCGTCTTGTAATAAATTTTTTTCCATCAAATAAAAAAAAACAATTTCTTTATTCATCGAATATTTGTTCATCAAATAAATAAAATCAAATAAAAAAAAAATTAAAAAAATTTCAAACAAAACTCTTTTCTTTCTCTCCCTCCCATGCATTCAAAAAAATTTCAAATCTCCTAATGCAACTCACACGCGCGCACCAGACAGGAAAAAACAACAAGGGGGATAGCGCCATTTGGAATGGTGCTATGCTTGGTCAATGGCGCCATTTCAAATGGCTTGATGTTGGGAAAAGCAGTCTGGTACAGGGGACACAGAAAAAGCAGAAAAGCAGTCAATGTAGCCATTCAGAATGGCGCTATCACATGGCCATGGCGCCATTTCAAATGGTGCTACCCAGTTGGTCTTCTGTCAGAGGTGCATTACGGGAAAAAAAATTGAGAGGGGGGTATTACGGGAAATAAGAGAGGGAGAGGGGTATATTTTGGGAAAAAAATCTCAGAAATGCTTGATTTTTTAAGAAAGTCGAGTTTTAAGGGGGAGATATCGTTAGGGAATTCGTTTTCAAGAGGAATACGTTGCTAATCCGATATTTTGAAGTCTTTTTCTTATTGTTCTAACAAATGCCACCTAAAATTATATTGTTGGGAGCTTATAAAACCTAGATGTCCACTTTCACCAGAGATTGATCTAATGGCAATGGATTATAAACCTAATTTATCGTCATTCTATTCTGAGCCTTTTAAGCAAACTCATCGAGTAACATTTTTTACTATAAGGTTCATAATATCATTAGGAGTAAAAAAAAAAAACATAATCATTTGCCTCAAAAATCCAAAGTTTACCGCATCACAAAATCTTTGAATCTCCAATAGCAAAATATGTTATTGTTGAATAGAAAATGAATTGTTTATCTTATCTTATTGTAGATAGTTAGAGAATCTAGGTATCCGAGTTAAAAGGGTTGAGGGTAGTTAAGGAATTCACCAAGACATTAGTCTCATCCCAGACCTTTTTCTTAGGTAGAAAGAACATGTAAGTTGTAACGAGAGAGGAGAAGGCACGAGAGTAACAAGATTTTCAATAAACATGCAAGAAAAAAAATAAAGAAAAAAACCAAAAACAATAAAAAGATTATAGGAAGAAGTTTAGTAAAAAAAAAAATAGATACAATAAAAAGATTATATTAAATTTAGTCAATAAAAAAAAAAATAGGAAGGAGTGTATAATAGACAAAATATAACCTTAAATTATCAAAACGACAAGAAATTTCAAACATTTTTTTTCTTTCTAAAACGACAAGTAAAAAGGAACGGAGAGAGTATTATTTTATCAAAATACAATAATAACTTATTTGTTTTTGTTTCTCACTTGTTTTCATCTATTCTTCTTCTATTGTTTTATTTTCATTTCTGTTCGCACACGTGCATAAAAATAGGAGACATTGTTAAAAACACACTAGTACTAAAAATTATTATTTATCTAACTCTTCAAAAGATATTTTAGCATATTATTTTCAACACCTAAGATTTTTTATATTTATTTATTTTATTTTTCTGGCATATATAATAGACCTCTAAAACAATTATTTTGGCCCCTAATTTTTAGGGACCTAGGACGGTCGCCCTCTTCGCCCTCCCTCAAATACGGCCCTGATTGAGTCTTATGGTTTATGATTAGCATTCATAATATGTAAATAATAAACAGCAATGTTAAAATCACAAAGTTCTTTTTTAACACATAATAATGAAATTTTACATATATTACACTTGATTAATAATAATATAAAACCACCCAAAGAAAAAACATGTATATTATATAATATACATGAACAAACAAAGGGTGAAAAAATAATTAAGCAAATTAAACTTTTTTACATTTTTCAAGGCTTCTTGGTAGCTCTAGCTGCTGCTTGCTTGTAACTAGAAGCATAACTATGAAACAAAGCAAGTGCATTACTAGTAACTTCCGCAACATTCTTCGCCTTGACCTTAATCGTCGCAACCCTTTTGCTCATCCTATGACCGGGGAACGATTGTACACAACTACTCGCATCGGTTAATGCCGTGCTCACCCATGTCTCAACATTACTTATATGCCACAACACTTTATCATTGATGATGGTGTTAAAGTTGTTCAACCTTTTTAATTCTTTGATGGCTTGGCTAAGTTGATCAACACTATCATTGATTTGATTCACACAATCTTGCACGGTTAGGTACAATCTTTTGTTTTTATGATCAATTGCTTTGAGTTCTTTAGCAACATTCAAAAGGTACCCTCTTGTTTGTAGGGCTCTAGAGAGGCTCACGGATAAGGCAACTTGGGCTAAGTGTTGAGGTCCATTTATGGTGGAATGAGAAAATTTGTTAAGACAACGAATGCAAAGTTTAGGGTAGAGGGTACCATTGCAAGAAGACTCTATGTAGGTTATTGTTTGAGAGTTATGTTTGGCTAGGGAGGACTCTAAGAAGAGTGAGAGGAATATGACTAGTAATGGGAGAATGAGTTTTTGTGCCATTTTGTGTACAATTGAACTTTGGTTAGTTAATGTGTTATGATGGAAGAAGAGAGATTTCAAAGCTCAAATTTGATGAAAATAATAAAGAAGTGTGTGTTGCTTATATAGAGAGTTCCACACATGTTGCCACATGCAATTTTTGGGTCAAATTCCATTATACGTGCAATGAGAAACAATACGACTAACCAAATTATTGGGCTCAAGTGGTTAATGAGCTTCACCAAAAAGGACGGATTTCGGGAGAACCCGGGTTCGATTCCTAGGTGGAACAATTTCTTGGCCAGACTTTACTTATCTCGCGGCCGAACTCTGGACTACTAGGACCCCTTTCCCTTTGGAACCAGAGGGTTATAAACCCAAAAAAAAAAAATAGGACTATTATAAAAAATTGGCTTAAATGCAGTTTTGGCCCCTCAAGTTTCACAATTGCTTGATTTTGGTCCCCCACATTTCAATTGCTTGATTTTAACCCTCTAAGTTTCACAATTGCTTGATTTTAGCCCTCCAAGTTTCAATTGCTCGATTTTGGCCCCCCAAGTTTACCCCCTTTTGCATTTGCTAGCCCCCCGTTGACTTTTTTGACTATAAATTGCTTGTGTGACATTTTAAAAAAATTAAAAATATGTTTTAATTAAAAAATAATAATATTTGCTTTTATAAAAATGTATTAAAAATTGTTTTTTTAATAAAAAGTTTAATAATTATTTTTTATTTTAAAAAAAGTTTACAAAGTTTTTAAAAAATAATTCATAAAATGTTTTTTTTACTTTTTTATATAACAAAATTATTTTACAAACTACATATAATAAAAAAAATATTTTATAATTTAGTTTTTAAAAAACAATTTGTAATTTATTTATTTATTTTTAAATACTTATTTGATTTTAAAATGCCACATAACCAATTTTTAATCAAAAAAGTCAACGGGGGGCTAGCAAATGCAAAAGGGGGTAAACTTGGGGGGCCAAAATCGAGCAATTGAAACTTGGAGGGCTAAAATCAAGCAATTGTGAAACTTAGAGGGTTAAAATCAAGCAATTGAAATGTGGGGGACCAAAATCAAGCAATTGTGAAACTTGGGGGGCCAAAACCGCATTTAAGCCTAAAAAATTTCATAGAGGTCGGTCGGTCAAAATTCTAGACATATTGTCTACACAACTAGATGACATGCTAACTTGGAGTAAAACCCCAATTTAAGAAGCATGTATTCCTTATTTGAGTGAATTAGGTTTTTTTTTCTTTTGGGTTATCATGATATTTGTACAAAGTTTTCACTGCTATTAGCGATGACTAATCTTCGTCGGGGAATCTGTGAACACACAATATGAATTCTCCTCTTAATCGAATTATCTCCTCCATACGAATGAATTAGGCTCTTTACAATGTGTGAAAACTAATTTTTTGAAAGCTTAACTACACATTTGGTCCTTTACGTTTATTTTAGGTTTTAATTTGGTCCCTTACGTTTAAAACGTATCAATTTGGTCCCTTACGTTTTAACCGTTTATATTAGTTGGTCCTTTCCGTCAATTCGTTGACTAACTCCGTTTGTAATGTCCACATGGCTAACGGAAATGCACACGTGGACACACATGTATAATTAAATTTTTGTAAAATTCCACGTAATATTGAGTAATTAATAAAACAAAACATAAAATAAAAAAAATAGATTTTTTAAAAAACAACATACAATCATCTTCTCCACCACTATCATCTTCTTCATCATATTTACTCAATCCTCTTCACCTTCAACAAAAAACACACAAAGAACAACAACAGACAAACTAAAGTTCCAGCAAATCATCATCTTCACCACCACCATAATCATCTTCACATATCTATTTCATCCCTTTCAACTTTAACAAGAAAAAACTACAAAAGACAAACTAAAGTTCCGGCAAAGGAACCCAGTAAATTCAACAACAACAACAACAACAAAACTATGAAATTGAGGCTAAAATATCAAATCTTAAACTCAAACCTTTGCTCATCTCACCTAATCTAAAACCCAAATTGAAACCCCAATCTACTAGATTGAAACACCCAATCAACTCCCAAATCCCAAATCGAAATTTTTTGTATCAAATCTGATTTCATTCTTTTTCTATCTTTGTTTCTTCTTAATCTTATGGTTTTGGAGATTGTAATTTTCTTGATTTGGGTTTAAATTTATAAGTTTTAGTTTGAATTTGTTTGTTGGATTTTATTTCTTTTGGGTTGAGAGATTTTTGTAATTTTTTCCTTGAATTGCTGTTCTTTGCGGAAATTTCTTTTGTTGAGAAAGGGGATAGTGAGATTTTGAAGTAGATGAATGTTTGAAGGTTGTATTTTTAGTTTCCAGATTTTCCTTTAACATCATGTGCATCTCATAAACCATTTAAAAATTATAAATAATTTAAATATTTTTAATTAAGTGTTTGTGGCGCCTACATCTACAAAATAGGATGACTATGCGTCCACGTGTGCATTTCTGTTAGCCACGTGGACATTACAAACGGAGTTAGTCAATAAATTGACGGAAAGGACCAAATAATGCTAACGGTGGAAACGTAAAAGACCAAATTGATACGTTTTAAACATAAGGGACCAAATTGAAACCTAAAATAAACGTAAGGGACTAAATGTGTAGTTAAGCCTTTTTTGAATATCAACTAAAAATGATACCAATATAACAATATTTAATGCCTAAAAAAACTCCAATAAGAATATTTTCAAAGAAGAAAACCGATGTAAAAGAAAGAAAGAATAGAATATAGTATAGTACATGTTAAGTTCATAAAAATATTGTCTACACCTAGATGAGATGCCAACTTGGAAGTTGGAGTAAAATCCCAATTTAAGAAGCTTGTATTCCTTATTTGAGTGAATTGGTTTGTGAAGTAATATTGTTAGTCAAACTTTTGTTTTTCACGTTTTTAAACTTATTTAATTTGTGGAGTATATTTTTTCTGGTTACACACGTTTTTAAACTTTATAAAGTGTTATACTTTATTTTCTTTTTTATAAATAAGATGTTATAGTGTCAAAAAAAAGAAGTTGTTATAATGTTTGTAAGACATAATTACTCTACCTTTTATCTTCAAAGCCCTCTATTCTACTCCAAAGTCTCAAACAAAGCATTGTTTAATTACTTCTTGATAATGATAGTTACAAAGGATAAAGACTTTTGAGTTAAACAAATAAAAATAAAAGAAAAAGGTAATATGATTGCTTTATGCAGGGAAAATATATATGAACCTTAAATGAATGGGGATAGTTTTAATAACTATTATTGATTATTGATGATGTTTGTAGATGGAATTAAGGTACAAAGATAGAGGTTTTAAGGCGATGTAAACGGGTCTTTGTCCAATACTACATTTGAAGACGTGTGTCTTGTTAATCATTAGTTGGCAAAATTTGAAGCTTACGAGGCACAAAATTTGGATTAATTAATAAAACCATATCCTAGTGTAATTTTAAAGTTCAATTGGTTAAGACATCGTGAGCTTAACACAATTGGTTAAGACATTATGTCACTTGTCAACTTAGTCTCTGGTCATGTCATCGTGCCACTCGTCCAACTAATGTTTACTTAGAATGTCACATGTTCCAAAAATTGTTACATCAATTTTTTTTTGTAAAGTTATCGACCAATTTTAATGGTTGGGACTAGATTGACGTACTAACAGATTGCAGAGTCAGAAACTATTTTATTCTTCTTTTGTCAGAGATCAAATTGACAACGTGTTACATATTGCGGGACTAAGATGACTGTTTCCCATTAATTTTGTATAGTTAGTTTGTTTATTTGTAAATCAATGTAAGTTGTAACCTAACGATGCAATTTTAGTTTATTCAATGTAATAAATATAAAAAATATTTTGCTGTGTTAATTAATATTCTAGAAATTAATACGGGATGTTAGAAGATTAATGAAAAATCCATCCAGTTGTGTTGTGGCTTAACCAAAGTTTATGTGATCGCAATTTAGTTTCCATTTTATAAGCTAGCCTATAGTTTGAAGAGATTTTAGTAGAGATGGTATTTTCATATCACTAGATTGTTCTAAATTCTAATGTTTGCATTTATGTACTTCCTCCGTCACAAAAAAAAAATGATTTGTTTTTTACTTTGTGTACTATTTATAGGGTCATGCTAATATGTGCTCTAAAGGCACAGGAGCTTAACATGAAAGTTTTGTATTGAAAAAAAAAAAGATCCTGACTTTGTAAAAGTTGAATGCACAACTTTTGAGACTAATTTTCTATATGAAGTACCTTAAAATTGTCTTTAGGGCACGTGTTAGCTTTTTCTTGTAAGATATTAACGATTAAAGTTATACATTTGCAAACGTGACGATAGCCAACTAGATCATTTATTTTGGGGCAGAGGGAGTGTATATATATAAATATTTTTGAATATTTTATTTTATTATTTTTGGCAAGCAACTTGGTGTGGTGTTTCCCTTAAAAAAAAAAAACTTGGTGTGGTGTTTAGTTACTATATATTTTTTTATAAAAAAAAATTATGTTGTCACGAATCAATTGTGCCTAAACTCACAGTTTCTAAAAAATAAATAAGAATTTTATGTTTGAAATTGGTTGCTGCTAGATCAAATAATAAAGACACACTATGCAGGGTATGAAATCCCAATAGGTGATACGATACCATACGATATGCACCGATATGCATAATATATAAACATAACTAAAATCGATAATGATGAAAAATTAACACATTCAAATTACTCAAATTGAGCAAACAAGTGACAATTACATATCAAGGGGGGTGAGATGGGTAGCTCAACTGATTAAGCTAGTTGAGCTAAGGGTTTAGGAGTTGGAGGTTCAGGGTTCAAATTCTGGTAAGGAGAAAAACTAACATAACAATATACTAAAAATTTGCTTATAAAAAAAATGTACTACCCAAAAAAGACATAGCTGGTATGGTAACATCATACTCTAACATTCAATACTTAAGAGGAAACACAAATTGTATCAGTTTCCTTTCCTATATTTTCATTATCAAAGAGCATTAATTGTCCGATACTTTTTTGATACACGTATCGGAGAAGTATCCGACACGTATCGATTATATTTCTTTTAAAAAAATAATATTAATTACTGATACTTCTCCGATACGTGTATCGGAAAGTATTGGACAAGTATCGATATCGAGTACGTATCAGACACGATACTTCACTATTTTTGAAGTATCGAGACTTTACGTCAAATAAGACAGCCAATAATACTCATAATCTATAATAAAATTTTATTTATAATCTGCCAATTGTGGGACTAGGTCTAATCATGTGTCTGGTGATGCAAAAATTGATTTACATAAATATTCGTAGATATTATTTGAAGAGAGCTTTAAGATTTTACTTTTTCTTGAATTAGAGAATAATAAAACATGGATTTTTTTTTGCTTAAATGATAAATCTAATTTCAAATTTAATATTTATCTATGTTTTAAATTTAAAGACTATATCCTTCTTTCCCCAAATCCAAACGTTTCAGTGACAATGTCAACATTTGGCGCTGGTGCTGTGAGGAGTTGTGCGGCCCTCCGCATCACCCTCGTCCGGATCTATAACGTCCGGTTAGATTTGGTTCAATCGGCACCACCACCATGGCGGGTGGTGGTTGTCGGTTTGCTTTGAGTACTCTTCTCTTTCGGTGGTCAAAGTCTTGTAGCCTACGATTCTAGAACAAAGATTTTGGATTTTGTTTCGTCCCCGATTGGAAGTTGTGCTTTTTCTCATGTCGCCGGATTGTGCGGAGGTGGAAGGTTGGTGGCGATGGTTGTTTATAAAACTAGTTCAACATGGGTTTCTATCTTGTTTGGTATGTTCACCGGTGGCTCTGCTATTGCACTGCCTTGAACATACCAAACAACCTTTGTTTTCATTTTTATAAGCCTTGTCAATTGTCTTACTAACTCTCCATCAAAACCCTACTTAAATTTGGTACTTTTTTTTTAAAGCCCTAAATTTGGTACCTTTAGAAAAACTGAATTCATCGCAACATTAAAATCATAATTAAAACATAAACACGATTCGGATTCTAACTTTATGATATATATTGTCACAAATGATATGTGAAAATGATCAATAATAGAATGTAGTTTTCAGATTTAAATATTTGATTATTTGGATAAAAATAAATACGAAAAATGAAAACAAAGATTGAACATTATCGTAATCTTTACCCTTGGCAATAAATGTCCTAATAGATTTTATCCATAAAGTTGACATTTTTGGAAGTGATAATGTATCACTTTTTTACTGCTCTAGTTTGGTGTGGTGTGGTGTGGTGTGGAGGGCTGGCTTCGAGGGAGTGTAAGGTGTCCTATGGCGTCGAGCCTTCATTTTGTAGGGGTCTCAAAAATAATTTATATGGTAGTATAGTAGGTCTCATAAAAAATGATTCAAAAAAATGAATAAAAAAAGAAAAAGAAAATTTTGTCTCAAAGATAAACAGAAACGCGTGTAGCTTCTATCTTTTTCCTCCCACTCTTACAAGCAAGTTTTTTTTAAGGGGTCAAACTTTAATATTCAAAACCAGGTTTCTAAATTGTCAGGACGGCCCCTGGGGTGTGTCTCATTATTTCTTTATAGTTTTATTTGTCTGTTTGTTTTTCTATCTTATCTTAGAGATTATTAGGCTCTGATGGAGTGTATATTTTGTACCTCTTTATTGTTCCGAATTTTATTTTATACTATTTTTCATTTTTATATTTATATATAATATATTTTCTTTCAAAAATAATTATCACTTTTTGATTGGTTTAGTGCACTATGCTGTGGCCTTTGAACAATGTCCACATTAATATATTTTTTCCTAAAGCAATGAAATTGATGTGTAAAAAGTTAAACTTTTATACAACTTCCAGTATCCTTTCCACATATACTATTGGAGTTACAACAAGAGATAATAGGCTCATGTAATCTTACAAGCACTTAAAAAGGTTTCTTAAAAATTGCAAACAACATATTATCTTACAATAAAATGATAATTGTAATCCAAAAAAATAAATGATAATTGAAAAAAATTACATACAACAAGCATTTGATGAAAAGCTTGCTTGTTTTGTTTTCAGGAATACACTAGTAATATTTTATATAAATTAATTTTTTTTTGGTAAGTAATAAAATTTAATGAAAAGATATTCAAATGTATTTGGACCGAATAGAAAACAAAATACATTTGACTTTTAAATTACTACATTTAAAGAGCGTTTTCTTCTTTGACCAAACATTTCAAGTAAATGAATAATGAAGCGCTATAAATTGAGGGAAGACCCTCTCCTCCCAACTTAAAAAAAAATCACATCTTTTCCTCTTCATACTCTTAAACCTGTCAGTATGAACATCGATAAGCTGCGTGAATGGGCGAATGGTAACAACACAGTCACAAAGACATGCAACCATTCGCCATCATCATCTGCTACCAAAAAATTTGGTAGTCATGCTGCTGGAATCAGGAAAGCAATGCAGATTTTAGAATCTCAGTTTGCTCTTTCTGATAATCCAGATCTCTTTGGAGGCTCATCATCACATCCACAAGAGCCTATCAATGCTATTGCTACAAATGGTGATGAGTTTGGTGAAGGTGACAACAACAATAGGAAGAAGAAGAGCCCAAAAAAAAATGATGATGGAAGTATCCACAGCATTCCATGTCAAAAATATGGACCGTACACATGTCCATTTTGCAACAAGAAAGTAACAACTTCACAATTGTTTGCTAGTCATGTGAAGTGGAATCACCACAAGGATGGGAAAAAAAAGAAATGAAATTCAGATCACATGAAACTAACAACTTCACAAAAGTTTGCTAGTCATGTTGAATTTGCAATGTTTATTTTAATTATGTCTTTAGGTCAATTTTAATTATGTCCTTCAATTTTATGTCTAATTAGTCTTATTTGGTGTTTGTACCAATTTCGTTTACCAACATCAATTACAAAGTTAATCAATCCTTTGATTTTTCTTGTTCTATGTTAATTTTGAATTATATTCCTATCATTAAAATTTAATATATGTGAACTTGTATATCATGTTGAGTTGATATATGATTCACCTCACAACAATTGACTTCCATTAGATAGTATCATAGCTTTATCGATCGAGACACACCCAAATATTAGAGAAAATTAGATTTGGCTAAGATTTTATCGCAAGAACTAGTATATATAATATCAGTGTTTACACAATAGAATGGTGTGACGGCGCAGCCAAATGTAACTTTTTTCTTTTGCAACTTCTCTCTTGCCCTGTACACTGAAATTAGGGTTTAAGGGTCCCTTTATATAGGCATCCACATCGGATGGGCCAATCCTACTTGAATAAAGACTGCCTAAAGAAATAAGACTACATATTCCCTTTTGGATAGTACCAAGAAATAAGATACATATTTCATCTAATATAAGGACTAATTTGTCAAATTTCATACAGTTTATGATCAAAATTGAAGATGGAGTCATATATTTGAGAATTGAGACTAAATTGATTGTTTTGTGCCAATTAATCTATTTTACACAAAAGTTTTGCATTTTTTGAAGTGGTAATGTACTAATGTATCACTTTTTGATTGGTTTAGTGCACTCTAATGTGTCCGGTGAACAATGTACACATTAATCTTTTTTTTTTCTTCCTAAAGCAATGAAATTGATGATTAAAAAGTTAAACTTTTATACAACTTCCAGTATCCTTCTCTCACTGTGCACCCCTCTTTCTTCCTAAAGCAATGAAATTGATGACGAAGAGAAACCATCGATTGTTCAAAGGCTCAACGGACATGTCGCATCTTATGTTTGTATGTATAAATCCCTTTGTTAGAATTAAATTTGATTCATAAACCCTAGAGTCGATCATGTTAATCATTAAGAAATAAAACATAATCATAAGTGGAAGCGTACTTGAGTTTGTCATAGCTAATGCATTGAAGTTCACCAGGTATGTGATCTTCCAACTGTCGAATTCCTTATGGGCTCCTTGAATCTCCTCTGATGGGGATGAAGAGAAAACCTGATGAGCGCCGATTTTACGTTGTATCTACAGTTGGGGACCATAACCCTTATAAATAACCTTAGGGTTATTTCTTAGTTTTCAATATTCTAATTTGGCCCCTCATCAAATTATATATTGACTTATGATATCTACACAATAAATTACATTTCATGATATTTATGCTTTTAGCCATAGACTTATTATTAATTATTAATTAGACTACTGATGCTTTGGTTAATTACATAATGACCCTAACACATGTAATATTATTATCGTGACCCAAAAATCTTAACAATGTTGGACAAGATCAAACTTTTCTCTTTTAGGTGGTTGAAGACGACAAATATTACGTTAGCTTCGAACTACCATAACTTTGAACAATTGATGGATTTAACGTTCCCGCAAGCGTGTGAGGAGTGTATTAACTACAATTGGTGTACAGGAACAATCGTAAATGTTACCTTTCGTCTACATGAGAGGTCTCCGTGAAAAGTGGATTTGGGCTGGATCTATATAGTTTGGGCCACGTGTATTGGACCTTGGCCCAGTCCGGAACACTATTATACTATTATATTTAATCATATATGGTAGTAGGCTCATTATAAAACCACAGCCATAAGGCACTGGAAAAATCATGCAAAAACTATTCTAATTTTCTTTCTTTTCAATTCATCACATTGCAAGAGCAAGACCATGGCTGGGAAGAAGGTGAAAGTTGCCTTTATCTGTAATATTTCAGCAAGGAAGGAATGCTATAGGAAAAGAAAGAAGGGTATCATAAAAAAGATGAGAGAAATCAAAATTCTTTGCGATATTCCAGCATGTGCTATAATTTCAAATCCTTTTAATTCTAATAACACAGAGGTGTGGCCAGATCTAGAGGAAGCCAAGCAAGTGATTGAGAGGTATCAGAATTTATCGCAGATCGATAAGACGAAAAATGTGAACCAAGAGAGCTTTGTCTTGCAGAGGCTTACTAAAGCCAGGGAGAAGCTTGAAAAGCAAAGACAAGAGATTCGTGACAAGGAGATGACCATTCGTATGATTCAATACATGAAAAACAAAAATTTGCCTGATGATGTTTCTGTTTCAGATTTGAAACACTTTCAAAAGCTAATTGAGGAGAATCTCAAAGATATTGATAACAAGTTGAATGGATCCAATTAATGTTTGTCTTTTATGTTTTATTTTAAATCAAAATTTTAATTGTTGTTCGAAGATGCATTGCCTTTGTTGTTTGAATAAATTTTATTATAAGCTTTATCTTTCTTATTCTCTGTCAAAGCCTTTCTTACTTCTGATCGTAAATTATATTATTCTTATTCAAGTGTTGAATGTTATGATAAAATATACAAAATGTTATGAGAAAGATAAATATAAAACATAAAAAACAAAACAAAGATTGAATAGTGATGTAATTTTAACCATTGATGGACAATAGGGATTCTATCAATGAAGGTCAGAAAAGGCTAACACACATTAATTCTTCATGCATCCACAAGTAGAAAGTAACGGTTTATTTTTAATAAGTCAACATTTTACTTTAAATACTTTTGGTCAAAGAACTTTGAAATTAATTAAAATCAACGCAATTAATTTTTAAGGTTTTCATTTTTCAATGCTTGGTCAAACAATTTAATAAAATGTCCATATTTACTAACCAAAAAAATATTACTCTCTCCGGCCACAAATATAAACAAAAATTCATTTTTTTAGATTCCTTTAATAACTGATGTATCTGGTCTGTATTATAGTTCAAATACATTAGTTATTCAATGAATATATTAAAAAACAGTGTCTGCAGTACAAAATGTGTCGAGGTAGACTACGAAGGTTTACAATGAGTCAGAGAAAGAGAACCATAAATAAATTATACAATGCCCAAACAAAGCAAAAGACTAGACCGCCAGCTATGATAGTTTGAACCTAAAGTAATACTCGTCGGCTTCAACCATATATAGGAAAAAAACATGATCTTATCCAACAATTGATAAGAAGTGCTTGTTGAGCCTCTGAACAATCTATGATTTCTTTCAAGAGTTGATATGCTCCACACGGACAGTGTAGCTTTTATTAGGGGCATGACTTCCACTGCTACCTATCTAAAAACTGAGCATGCAAGGAGGGATTAAGAAGTAATGTCTGACACTTACCCAAAATCTTCTCCTCTCACACCCCCAACTGCCTCCGCCACTCCCAAGCATCTCCATCCTCCCCCACCCTAGTGAAAACATTTCAGCCACCGTACTCAATTTAGTCTCCGCCAAGTCAAGCAGGCGCTCAACCGCTCACACAAAGGAGTCTCATCCACCCAAGGATTGGTCCAGAAAAAGGTATTCGACCGGTCCCCCACCTTTTTCGAAACATGCTCCCCAAACCACCTACCCCCTACCTCACCACCACCCTCCCTAATGCGCGCTATCTCCCTCTACTACGATGACCCTCTTCGACCACCATCTCGCAGTCTACCCCTCTCCACCCTGTAACGTGCAGCCAACACTCTAAACCACAACCCCTCCACCTTGTTAATCCTTTATTGTGTACGATAAATGCATATCGGTAAACATCTATTTCGGATCGCAAAATATGCAAGAGTATTGTGTCATTATAGTTGTGAATGTCTCGAAATTACAAATACGTCTTTAATTGTCTCTTTAGTTGGTCATTTCGGTCCCAAAATTACAAACAAAGAAATATTTGTGGATTGTTTATAATTTTAATATATTAAGAAACGCCTCACAATGAGACAGTTGGGGACGAGTTTGCAATTTTAATATATTAAAAAATTATAATGATAGTGTTTCACATTTCAAAATTAGACTAAATTAGACGTTTGGTTCTTAAGTTAATTTTAGATTTGTTTAAATTCCTTAAATTGGAAATGTTATACAATTCGGTCCATTGATTACTTTTTGTTTTTTCTTAAATTTCATTGTGGTCCTTTAAATTATGAATGAGTAATGTACCAAAAAAAAAATTATGAATGAGTTGGACACTTATGTAAACTTTGTTATACTTAAGAGATCAAAATATCTAATATTAGTAAGTTAATTGGCTAAAATGAAATGAAAAAAAAAAAGCAAAAATTGAAATTAAAATTAATTTAAGGGACTATAAATATAATTTAGCCTAAGAGTTTTGGGATTAAATAAGTTTTTAGTCCCTATAAATACCTCAAATTTTATTTTTAGTCTCTATAAAAAAAATTCAACAAGTTTTAGTCTTCTAAATATTTTCTATCATAATTTTTTGTCCCTATTTTTAAGTTAAACCTTATGTTCTTTAGCAAGATATGACAAGGGATCGAGTCTAATCGTAGTGGTGAATATTATGTTAGTTATATGAAGGTTCTGATGAACAACGTCCAAGATAATTTGTTATTCGCAAAGGAATGCGGTATCGTCTCACAACACTATCTCGAGCTCGTTTACTAATACTATGAATGATGTTGTTGAAAGGTGACATTTATAGACATGGTAAGAAGTATGATATGCCCATTCTAACTTACCATAACCACTCTAGAGAGAAGCACTTAAAATTGCAGCATATATTCTTAATGGGGTTCCAACTATAGCAACTACAAAAATTTCTTACAAATATTGTTGGGTAGACAAAAATGGCTAGTCTAAAGCATTTGCAAGTTTTAGTCGAACTTCAGGACCATAAATTGTTATTTTATTGGATTTAAAGATCTAGGGGTACAAGTTTTACATTTCCCATGACTAAGTCGATTTTTGAATAAAAAAATGCGTGATTTTTTTTTAAGGAAGTCGAGTTTACAGGAAGATATCGTTAGAGAATTTGTTTTGAAGAGGAATATGTTGATATTCCAATAGGTGCCATTGACATTGCTCAAGATAATCTCCTTGACCTGGTCTTAAAACACAACAAATCAAGACAATGTTGAACTCCTCATACAAAAAGTTGTTCAAGAAGAACAAACTCTTACAACTCAAAAACTTATGTCATTATAGAGATCACAAGAGAAAAGTGTAGTGTAATACCAACTTACTATATTGTATTGTATCTCTTCAGGAACCTGAGGTTACCTTTGGAATGATGGGTGATGAACTAATTATCAACCATCAAGTCATAAAAAGTTCAAATTCTCAAAGGTAGATCGATGCCATGAATGAAGTGATTAAATCCGTAAAGGATAATGATGTTTGGAATATTTTCTCATTGCTATAAGGTGTGAAACTCGAAAATTAGATTTTGGTATTAAATTTGTTGCTTTTACAATTTTGTCATTTAAGATAGAGAATGAGCTAATGTTTTTTAGCGTATTTATTAGAGATTGTAGAAAAAGATGCACTATGTTGGCAAAGCAATGTCATTTTTCTGTTTGCCATAAGCCATATGCCTCATTGTAAATTAGAATATCTAATTGAAGTGTTGGACGCTACGTTAAAGTTCTCCCTTATGATTATGAAGGATTAATTGGGATGCCCATACCTCATATTCAAGCACCTTAAGTTTGAAATTTCCATCAAATGCTCATTATCCTTGGCTATAAGGATAAAAATAAATATAAGATATGAAAAATGAAAACGAAGATTGAATAGTATATTAATTTTTACCCTTGGCTATAAGGAGAAAAAAAATCCAATAAAATTTGGCTATAAATGTTCTAACGGCTATAATCTCTGTCGGGGAATATGTGTGACAGTGTGAGCGTGGGGCACATTGGTGGGTTCTTCCTTTCCAATCAAATTTTCTCCATATACATGAGTCAAAAACGAACATTTAACCTCATACTTGGGGACCAAAACTCTTATCACTTAGACCAATTGTTGGTAATAAAGTTCACATTTGTTTTCCGAACAAAACTAATAAAATGTGCATAATTAAAATTAGGGATGTCAACGGGGCAGAAAATGAGCACAAAATATTTTACCACACAATTCCCCACCATTTAAAATGATCTCCATCCAAGTCCTTATTTCCCACCTCGGAGAGTATTCTTCCTCCATCCACATCCCTGCAGAATACAACGGTTCCCGCGAGGATCCATCAACATTGAAAAAAAAAACAAATGAAATTTTATTATTTTCAATAAAACTAGTTGTAAAAAAAAAAAGTTTAATCATAAAGCATTATTGTGTGTCTTATAAGTCGTGACAATAATAAACATCACATAAAAATAAATTTACGCACACATTGTGTGAAAATATAAGTAACTATAACATATAAAGGTAATTTAGTTGAAGTGCTCGGGGACGGAGTCTCCGCGGGATGGAGGATAAAATCTCATCCCCATCCCCAAACCTCCTTCGGGGGGGGGGGGAGGTTTCGAACCCTCAAACAGGACAATCCCCACGAGGATCGCCAGTTACATACTGATTAAAATATATTACAGTAATAGATATTTTTTTTAACATAACACAGCACAAGGCACACAAGTTATGTGCACACAAGAAATGCTAGGAAATAGTATGATGTAATTGTTCTAGTGGTGCTCATGTTTGTTTTGTGTGGATTGAGTAGCGATTGTACTTCATATTTTAGGCAGATCCAGTACTAGTACTTCAAGAAATGCTGGGAAATAGTATGAGACTATGATGCAATTGTTCTGGTAGTGCTCTTGACTCTTGTTTGTTGTTTGAGTATGTTTGTACTTCAAGAAATCTAGTACTATTTGTACTTTATTTCATACTTTTTAATAAAATTCTTTCTGCTATAAAAAAGATATACTAGGAAGTAAGAGACAGATTTCATATAATTTGAGGACTAAAATTTGTCAAATTTCATATAGTTTATGAACTAAATAAATAAATGGAGTGAAACTTTAGAGACTAAATTGATGGTTTTGTGCCAATTTATTAAACAAAAGTTTTGCATTTTGAAGTGATAATGTATCACTTTTTGATTGGTTTAGTGCACTCTTCTGTGGGCTGTGAACAATGTACAGTTTTAATCTTTTTTTCCTAAAGTAATGAAATTGATGAGTAAAAAGTTAAAACTTTTATACAACTTTCAGTATCCTTCCCACATATACTATTGGAGTTACAACAAGAGACTTGAAAGTACATAAAGATAACAGACTCATGAAAAGCTTGCTTGTTTTCTTACAAGCACTAAAAGGGATCTTAAAAATTACAAACAACAGCGTTATCTTACAAGATAAGAAAATGATGACTGATAAAAACCACATACAACAAATATGCATTTCATGAAAAGCTTGCTTGTTTTCAGGAATCATTCAGCTACCTTCATACCAGAGAGATAAACTTTACTCTGAATCACACTTCCCCCAATCCAAAATCCAGGCATAACCATCAATCCAACTTTCGGCTTTTCATCATTTTCATCCATTATCAGATTCTTGACCACGCTTTCCATGTATACATCGGAGAACTCGCTCCCTCCTTTAACCTGAAATACCTTGACATTTGGCTCGAAAGAATAAGCCAATTTGTGTAAAAGCCAAATTGACTTTGCTAGTTTTAGAAAAGCCTGGTAAAACGGAGTCCTTGGATGTCCTCCACCCATCACATGATTTCGCTGATCTAGATTCCCAAAGAACGACGCTTCCATCTTTTGATGAACTATCACTAGGTATTTGCTCTGGCAAAATTTCCCAAAAATGGAATCTGGATTTTGTCCAAGCATGTCCAAAGGATCTATCTCCCTTAAAGCAAGAAATTGGTGGAAGAAACTCTCTTTATTGACTACAATATCGTCTGATTCGACAGAGAAGCTTTCTTGCTCGAAGCCACCAAACATTCTTTGGCAAATGTAAGACTCAAATGCATATTTCTTATGAGCTCTCTTCGCATAAACAACATTTGGTTCAATTGAGTTGGCAGCAGCATCAAGGTCCCACCCAGCTGCTTTCATCATGTTGATCAAAGGTTTAGAAAAATCATGAATTGCTTTCGCAGCTGCTTCCACAGAAGAGGTAAAGAGATCTGGAGTTAGATCAATCGGGAAAAATCCATTTCCATCTTCTGATTCTTTAGTCGACAAACCTCTAAGCTTCAGATTTTTTTCTAATTTTGCTCGCTTCTGACTAGCCTCCTCAATCTGCTTTTCAAGTTGATGGATCTCTAAATCTTTATTCTGAATTTCAGACTGAAATTTCTTAACCATGACCTCATACGTTTTCAGGAGGCTCTGTTGTTCTTGAATTTCTGCAGCTAACCGTGAGTCTTGGGGAGAAACACAAACTGGCTTTGGGTTGTTTTCCCTGTAGAAATGCTTGAGTTCAGATAGATTTTTCAGCTCACTAATAACAAGTTTATCAGCAGTGTGGATTTTATCGGGATCATAGGGAGTATGAGCAGATTGCAGCTGAATATAAGCTGATTTCAGAGAAGAGATATTTGTGAAAATTTTAGAAACTAGGGTTTCGACAGCTTCTGGATTTTGATTCATGGCTTCTTCCATGGGTTGAGGGTGGACCTTCTGACTGTTGCTCTCACGCAATTGGGTCTCTTTGGCTCCAGCTGGTAGCATAGCTAACGCCAAAAGAGAGACAGATGAACAAGCTTTCTGTCAACAGAATCAAAATTAACACAGAACCTGCATGCTTTCAAAGAGGTTTAATCAAGGTGGTGTTCAATGCAAAAGAAAACATTGAGAATGTGTGTGTGCAAACAAGCAGACGGGAGTGAATGATGCATGTGTGAAACACATTCGACTAATAAAAAATGTCACCTAAAAGCAATGTGCCATTAAATACTTGTATCATTTCAGATACTGTTTCATGCAGGGTGGATTTTAAGTAGTGTTTTTGGGACTTTCTCAGGAAAAAAACTCATCCAAACATGTTCAACAGCCTTAGAGATATTAATTTATAATAGAAGGAAAAATGGGGTCACTTTAATTTGAGGAAAGAGAGATAATATCATACAAATGTCCATCAACACAAAAGAGAGATAATCACTAAAGCAAATGATCATGATACTCTTAATAAAGTATACAAATTACAATATAACTAATTATTATAGAAATAATATGTAAACAAGCAACTACCGGCAACCGATCTGTCCGTAATGAGCTCAAACTTATCAATTGAAGCCTTTTCTATTGTGTTTGATACCATATTGGTACATTAGAGGTTTCTCCAAGACACTTTCTTTATTAGAAGAATATCCAATGTCTCTCTTCTGAAGTTTCTTAGACCTAAACCATTCTATAATTACAAGTCTAAAATTATTTGATTCTCACTCCATGTATAACCATTTAGCATGTCCAAAAACTAGAGATTCTAATTGCTCTTAATCTTACAGTTTAACCATCTAGAAAGCCAGAAATGTTAACTATGGGAATATAATATACTGGAAAAATATAAGTTCCCCGATTCATTATAATCATACAACAAGGGTAATAGCATGGTCATTTGATCCACAAAGCGGGTTCACAGAATCCATTGCCAACAACATGAAGAATATATTTCTAACTGGTACTACTAATTGACAAGCGACAACTAATAATCTATTAGACTCATACTTGTCCATGTCCCCTCCTTACATCTACTCACTTCAAATTTACTACGAACTGGCCCAAAACAAAGCTATCTATATCCAGAAATCTTGGAAGTAACACCAAAACCAAGGAAGTCCTCATGGTCTAGTCTTGAATCCGATGTCTCAAAATTTCACTAATTCCGTTATGATACTACTATACAAATGAAAATAAAATCAATTTTTTTTCTTTCAAAAGGCAGACATTAGTAATTAGTTGTTAGGTTAGTAATTTCTCCTTCACCGGGGTTCTAACCCAAGTCCACCAACTCCTTTAACCCTCAGTTCAAACCAGTTAAGCTACACAACCCCCCAATGAAATTAAATTGAATACTACTATAACACAGTGATTTGTTTGAATTCAAAAATAGCAAGGCATCACAAGCAAAATTTTAGTTTGAAATCCTAAGCCAAACATCATGAAGCTTATGTTAGAAAAAAAAAAGTTAATTAATCAACAAATCCCATTATTGCTTATTATCTTTCAAAAAAATCAATACTTCATAAAAAAAAAAAAACATTGATTTAGTAACAAATGAATCTGTGGAAATGAGATTTCTACCTATAAAGACTACATTTTTCAGCAATAGAATGAATTGAGCATGTATAATAATATTAATACCCTTAAGCTAACATATTTGGGGGAAAACAAAGAGGAAACAATCAACACTAATTCAACTTCAAAATTAAACAGAGATGTAAATAATGATCTGAATATGATGTTAAAAACCAGACCCAAATATTATGATGATGAGAATATGAAACCCTAAATTGAAATTGAAATGAAAATTAGGGAAAGTACATTTTGGAGAAGAGGACATGTGGTCGTGTAAGAAAGAAACAACAACGTTAACGAATCGAAGGGAAACGAGGTTAGATCTGAGATATGTGATGATACCTTATTGTTGAAATTGGAAGGAAGAGTGAAAATGGAAGTTGTCTTCTCAGGTTCAGTAAAGTTAAAGCTTCGTTTTGTAAGTAACAGTGACAACCTCCAACGGAAAAAACCCTATTCCTATTCATGTGTTTAAGTAACAACTTAAAAACTTAATCATTTCTATTATTGTTTAAAGATTCCTTTTTTATTTTATTAAATTAAATAACTTATATATTTGATCAAGAGGAACCACCATTTTGATTATCAAAAGTGTCACTCGCTGTCATAGTAGTCTCTGAATTATCAAAAAATAGTTTTAAGCTATGTAGCATGGCTCTTTTTTCATGGAGGCGGCTACCAATCAGGCTATTGATTCGACCCTTAATGTGAAAGATGTCTTAACGATTGAAAGGAAATGGAATCTTGATTTTTTGAAAAATACTTTGCCTCTTAACATTGTGAATCAAGTAGTCGCACTCCCAGAACCAAGAGATACAGATGGTCCAGATGTAGTAGGATGGAGAGGCACCAATACTCATCATTTTACGATTCTGAGTGCCTATGAGTTGCAACGAGGAAATATACCCCAAATGGAAGGCGACTGGAAAATGATATGGAATTGGAAGGGCCCTCATAGAATCCAAACCTTCATGTGGTTAGCAGCACATGATCGCCTTCTAACCAATTACCGGAGGAGCAAATGGAATGTGGGAATATCACCAATTTGCCATAGTTGTGGAAACGGAGAAGAAACTACCATCCACACATTAAGGGATTGCGCATACGCTACTCGAATCTGGATCAAGTTAGTAGCTTCCAATCATATTACTAACTTTTTTTCTTTCAATTGCAGGGATTGGTGCTTCAAGAATCTCAACAACGAGGATTATGGAGTGCAAAAAGAAGGGTGAAAGACTATTTTCATGGTGGCGTGTTGGCACATGTGGACTTGGCGCAACAAAGCCATCTTTGATGAAGATTTTCGACAACCTGCAGACCCTATTCAGGTGATCCTCAAGATGGCGAAGGATATCGATGGGTACGAGCATCATCATTTTACTAGAGGTCGACACTGATTGGAAACCATATTCATTCGTTGAAAATGTCCCAATGAAGGCTGGATCAAACTTAATTGCGATGGAGCTCATAAGAAATCTATGGATCTTGCTGGTTGTGGTGGCTTACTGCGGGATTCTGATGGTCGGTGGATACAGGGATACACTCAAAAGATTGGTACTTGTGACTCTTTACATGCCGAAATGTGGGGCATGTATGCGGGAATGGAGTTGGCTAGACGAAAAGGGATTACTCCACCTCATTGTGGAAAGTGATTCCAAACTACTAATTGATATGGTTACAGGGAGATGCAATCTTAATGGGGCCACCCCCATTCTGATTCGGCGCATTCAAGAGCTTATCAACATGAATTGGCAAACTCAGTTTCAACACACATGGCGAGAAGGCAATAGAAGCGCAGATTGGCTAGCTAACCATAGTCTTATGCAAGATTCTTTTGATTTTATAACTCTGGAGACTCCTCCTATAGATCTTCAGAGTTCTCTCTTTGCTGATATCTCCGGGGTTTCCATGCCTAGGACTGTGCGTGTAATTTCTTAGTTTTCTTTTCTTTTGGGCTTTGCCCCCTTCATGTACAAAAAAAAAAGATTCCTTTTTTATTTTATTAAATTAAATAACTTATCTATTTGATCAAGAGGAACGGCCATTTTGATTATCGAAAGTGTCACTCGCTGTCATAGTAGTCTCTGAATTATCAAAAAATAGTTTTAAGCTATGTAGCATGTGTATTCCTAAAACGGTGAAGTACCTGTACTGGGTACATATCAGTACTGGATACTACATGGTACTCGTATGGTACGCACCGATTTCGTACCCATTTTTATTTGGTTGATTTATGATGAGGAATACGGAAAAAATATATTGACTGTTGAAAAATCTCTTAAAATAATATAATTTTTTATTATATTTCAATTATCTTTTATTTTTTATGAAAATAGTTAAGACGATAGACAAAAAAAATTAAATCTTCATAGCATGATGATAATAATTTACTTGAAAATAATTTTTCTAATATTTTATACTAAAATTTTTCTAAAATTAAATTGAAAGTTTACATCTTATAGATCATTTGTGTAAAATTTCAGACAAATCCAAAATCATTTGATATGGTATTGAGACACATAAAAATTAACGGCATTTAATTTTGACAAAACTCGTTAATTTTAATGTATTTCAATAACATATCAAATGATTTTGGATTTATTTTAAATTTTAATTAAAAAAACATATTTATTAAAGAAATTAATATTGAATTTGTTTTTTTTTTCCAAAAGAAATAAATAAAACTTTTTTCTCCATAATTCCGATCAGGAACAGGCTGTTACAGCAGCAGACAGCATAAAACGTTGATGATGAGTTTGTTTCTCTCACTTTACTGTCGTCTTCACCGGTGACTCTTGTCGGAGCTTCTTTATTCCTCATTCGTTTCCACCAATTATTACGCCATTCTTCTTCACATTCTCTCACTTTCAACCCCTCACTGTATCTACTCTCAAAAGGGTACGATTATTTCATGATTTATGTTTAAGCTGTTGGGTCAATTGGATTTGTCTTTGTGCCTACAGATTTTGCGGTTTCCACTTCATATTTGTGTATGTTTTTGTTCCCTGCTTTGATTATCCAATTGGGTCATTTTCTAATTTTTAACTAGGTTTGTTTTTTGAATTATATTATTGAATGCTTCATTGTTGTATCAATCAAGAATGGAAATTTCAAATGGGGTTTTGATTTAATTTAAGTATTTTATAGTTTTATGCATGTTATATCATTGTTTAAGATAAGGAGGATAAAAAGGTAAATTTTTATGCCATTGGGATTTGGGTTAGATTTTTTAGTATTGTGGTTTAGTGAGTATTGAGATTATTATAAGTCTATATGAACAATGTCCAGTGTTGTCCAATAGCGGTTATAGCGTAACGGAATTTGAACAAATTGCTATTGTTGTGTGATAGGCTATTTAGTTCAGGTACATTAATTATGCAATTAACCTAAAAAGGTGAATTTTGCTTATATTTTGTCACGGAGGGAGTACAAAAATTTGTCAAATAGCCGCTATTGCGGTGGTATAGCAATGCATCGTAGTGGAAATTTGAATAAATCGCTATTGTTTGCTATAAGTGATTGACAACATTGGCAATGGTATGTTTGCTTAGTGTTGATTTGATTTGGTTGTTTTTACTGGCTTCACAGGGTGAGATTAAGAAGTTTAGTCATTGATGGCAATTTCAGTTTCTCGGGCTATGTCGAAGGGTGTAGTGATGACGGTGCCTGTTCTGGTTCTCACTGTTTCTGTGGCTGCTGTTTTTCTGTTCTTCCTATTGTCGTCTCTATCTTCTTGCTCGTGCCCTTCACAACCTCCAGCCACCCCTGATGTCAACAATGCCAGGAACGTTGATGTTGGTTCGTCTGAGTCTAGCAAAGGTAATGGTTTTATAGCAACGAGAAAGGAGGATGTTGAGTGGGTGAAAAATCAAATTGAAGCAAATGGGATTCATATGCAAGAAAATGTGCTCCGCAAGGGTATTAACCCTCGTACTAGGGCTCAACAACTTGAGGATCTTAAACAGTAAGACCCTTCTCAATTTGTTTTATCCATTTGTGTGTGTGTGTGACACAGTATATATCTGTTTTGTGATACCCCATTTTATTTATTAGAGTTTTTACTCTGTAGATTGCATTGGAAGTTATTTTTTGATACAGATAAAACACGAGTTAGGTGGGAGAATTGGTTCCGATAATTAGGACTTCATATATTAACCAATGTAGGAAAATAAATTAGCATGCTGAATAGTAGGGTAGCATTGACATAGTGCAGGGGTCGACAACAGTGAGAGGTGATGCACACCGAAGTTTAAATGATTCTATCACTATGCTTCACACTGAAGTTTATTCGCTTTATGTCCATCGTGTGTGTGTGTGTGTGTGAATGTGTATTATTATACATTGTCTTCACATTCTTTTGAGTCGGAATGTTTCTCAATTTTTAATATGCAATTTGTAGTATAGATGCTTCCCTCTTTCTGACCTTTGTTTAACACAGCCTGTACATATGATAACTGATCTGTTCAGTTGTGAAAAGCACATGGGTTTTCAAGGTCAAACACCATGTATAGCATAGTTCAAAAGTCAAGAGTTCTTTTTTGGTTTTAGCTTGAAGAATTCTTTTATAATATTTATAATAATGATTAAATTAAGATACTAAAGAATGTTTTGGTCTTGGCCGACAAAAGGATCTGATTGTTTTGGTAGCTACATAGGAGATTTATTTTTATGGTTATGGGATTTGGCTCCTCTAAATTCAGAGGTCACATTTCAGAGGATAAAGTGCGCAGTTGATTGAAAAGTCGAAGTATTAAGATTGTGATAAAATATTAATTGAAAAATCAAGTATTGAGATTGTGATCAAATATATACACATAACTACAAAGTTTTACACATACATCGAACGAAAGACCATCATTTTTTTTCATGTCATACCATCAATTTAAAATATCTGACTTCCTATTGGATTTCCTGATTATATTTTATCCTCCGAAATGCAGATTTAAGGGCATATCACACTATGAGGGACCTGACTCAAATAATCACACAGCATTTCCATGCCCCGGAGGACTTCTAGTTGAAGAGCACCATAGTAACTACGGTGAACCATGGGCAGGTGGAAGGGATGTGTATGAGTTTCTTGCTCAAGCCATTCAGCTCAAACCAGACTCACAGGTGCTCGAGATAGGGTGTGGCACGCTTCGAGTTGGTTTGCATTTCATTCGATATTTAAATCCTGAACACTTTCATTGTCTTGAAAGGGACGAGCTCTCTCTTATGGCTGCATTTAGGTATGAGCTTCCCGCCCAAGGCCTCTTACACAAACGACCTTTGATAGTTAAGGGAGAGGACATGGATTTCAGTAAGTTCGGTTCTGGTGTAACTTATGATTTGATTTACGCTAGTGCTGTGTTTCTTCATATGCCTGATAAACTTGTATGGGTCGGACTTGAAAGATTAGCATCTAAATTGAAACCATATGATGGACGAATCTTTGTATCACATAATATCAAGTTCTGTTCAAGGTTGGGAGGAGAGGAATGCACAAAGAGGCTTACGAGTTTAGGACTCGAGTATCTTGGAAAACATACACATGATAGTCTTCTATTCAATCACTATGAGATATGGTTTGAATTTAGACGGTCAAAGATTTAAGATTCAGATTGTTTCTTTGAAAAAGCATGAGAAATATAGCTTTGAATGACCTCAAGCCACTAAATTATTCTGCTCATTGCAACAAGTCTTCAGAAACTTCGTGATATTCTTGCTTCAGTTGAAAGAGTTGGCAATTTTTCCTACTCGTGTGGTTCATCGGCTCGTGACAGAAAAGAGAGACGGGTCATTTGTAGTTTTGATTAAGGTCTGTATTATATATTTTGGGATCCTCTTCTAAAAGGGTTAGCTACTTAGCTTAATATATAGAGTATTTCTTATTTATTGTCTCTATGTAGAATTGTAGATTATGATATGATTAGCTGTATTTGGCAGTCATATTATCATGCAACTGATTGCTATTTTCACAATTATTATGCGGAAATAGATGCCGTCTAACACATGTAACGGTGTAATGGTGTGATGCCTATAACTATTTATATTTTTTAGATTATTTATTATATATTGTTTCAAGTTGATATTCATGGTTGGTGCGCAAAGTGTTTGAGTGTTGTAGACTCTGAGGTACCAAGTTCGACTCCTAAAGATAAAAAAAGAGAGTAGATATTCATGATCGGAGGTGGACCGAGTTGTATATGTTAGTAATCTTGTAGCAAACAAAGCTAATGAATGGCTTGGTTGTAGGAGCTGGCATGAGATAGATTGATATATATTAGCTTCTGTTTTTTTTTTAAAAAAAAAATCTAAAAATTTCCTACAAATTATTGAATATCAAAGTTTTTTACGCATTGAACCATTGTATCTAATAGCGCTTCTATAGTCACTGTTTAACAACATTTTGTACTAAATAGTGTATCGGGAAACAACACCAGTTTGTTCAAATTCCGGTGATTATAATGAACTTATTGATCAATAAGAACACAAGCTAAAGATACTAAATTTAAAATTTCAAAATTACAGGCAGTACTAAGAAAATGATTGAAATTCCTATTAAAGTCTGTCTGTCATGGGAGACTAAAATATATATGAAAGAAAGCTAAGACAATTGCACATATATTTGTTGTTTCTCAATGAATCCTGTTTATTTTATTTTATTTTTGTATTTTTGATAATAATGAATCTGTTTATTAGTTACCAAACATTTGATTTGATCTCATATATATTGTATTGTTATGTTATTCTCTTCTTGCTCATAAATTCGAAAATTCAATAGGTCTGAAAATGCTTCATTGCAAAGAGGGAAGAGGAAGCAGGCATGTCGCTGGATGAAGAACAAGGTGGCAGCACAGCGTCAAAATAAAAAAAATACTACAGGATTTATTTCTCAAAATAAAAGATAGATCGACAGTACAGTAAATGTGGTCGTGACTCGTGAGCAGATACACTCAACACAATTGTTGTGAGCAAATGCACTCCACTCTACTGGTTGCTTTTCTGTAATCTTAAGCAAAGAAATATGCGAGCATACTTAAAGGAATTTGAAACTAGGACAGAAAGATACACATTTGAACTCGGGTAAGGCCAGCATGTTTTAAAACATTTCTATAAGATTATACTCAGGTGTCACATATGAGAAAAGGATGAATCAAATGAAAAACTTGAGCAGAGTCACTTTTACCAACAAATCCATCAGAACTATGACTGAAACTTACACATTTGTTTCGAGCAACAATCTTGCACATATTTGTTTCAATAAAAAGAAAAGTAAATCATAAAACATGTTAAATTTGAAAATTGAAGCATTGAACCTTTGATTGGTTCCTTTAGCTAGCTCTGAGTGAGTTAGTTGAAACCAATGGTGCTAAGCTAAGCTACCCAAGCCAGCAAGTATGGAAGCATTATCTTTGTCAATGATGGCCTTAATAATAGCATTGAGTCGACATTAAGATGAACTACTCTTTGACAATATTTCAAATTGATCTCTCTGAGTTGTATGCAGTTTTGTAGCACACTCTTGACTCCCTTGTCTGTGACACGATCACAATATCCGAGTGACAGTTGCAAAATCCGAGTACAAGTCTTTGTAAGAACGTTAAGTGTTTGATTGTCAGCTGTTGAATATGACAAATTCAACACCTCCAAAGTAGGAAGTTGAAAGTTCATAATTCTACTTAGCGGGATAATAGAAGAGGCAGTTAAGTTCAAATGTGTAATGTTACGACATTTCTTCAAAAGAAGAGAAATACATATGTCATTGCAATGACTCAAATCAATGCGCTTCAACTTGGGGAAACAATCGCCAATGAGGAACATGTGAGTGGAATGGAGAAAATCAATGTAGGAACATGTGAGAGAGTTTAAAGTTGAAGAAGTTGCAGAAGAGAAAGTTACTAAGCCAGTGGCGGGAATGGTGGACATGTGTGAGAGTTTGAGTGATGTGAGTCTAAATGGGAAAGTAGAGAGTTGGGGGAGAATGTAGTCGATGTCGTCACCGCCAATAAAGTTGAGGGAGGTGAGGTTGGGAAATCTACCAATGAGATGGAGAACTTGTTCGGTTGTTTGATCGTAGTAGGGTTTGATAGTGAGAGAGGATCGAAGACGGTTGGTGATGGAGAGAAACTGTTTCGAGACGAGGGAGAGAGCATAGTAGTCCTCATCATCCATGAACATGAACATGAATACAAGTTCCCAACACTCATCAGGTTTCACGGAATTTGTTGTTTTTATTCTCTTAGTTTTCATATTGACGAGGAGTAATGTTTTGAGAGAATTTGTTGTTGTTGCCGTTCTCTTCATAATATTGATGGATGTATCTCAAATTCTAATTTCTTTGTTGGATATTTATATTTATTTGGGCCGAAAAAAAAAACCTTTTATTTAAAATTCTTTTACTAAAAAATAGGCTAAAGATTTTGTGTATTGATTAATTGTCTTTTAAGATTTTAAAAGATTTGAAAGACAATTTTGGAAAAAAAGATCTTTAAAATTTTAAAAGATTTTTTTAAAACTTTATAACTTGTAAAAAAAAAAAAACTTTATGCCATCAGGATTCTTGACACATGATTTTAGTAAGGATGAAAACAATTGATTTTATTTCACAGAGACGAAAACTAAAACTCACTATAAAAATAAGGACCGAAACATATTTTACCCTATTATTTTTCTTTCAATTTTACCTTTCACTTAAACTTTATTTTACCATCTATTATTCCTTATCAATCAAATAATATATGGTAAAATTCTATTATTCCACCAGAATCAAATAATATATTCCGAATTTTTTTTAGTACAAATTCAGAGTAAATTTCAGTTTTTATAAACCGAAATTTGTTTTCAAGGCAAAAAAAAAAAACTTTGATTTCTATAAACCGAAATTTTTTGTAAGGGCAAAATTAGAAATTCAGGATATAAAAGAAACACGGGGATAATAAGTTTCCTATAAAATGGCTATGTTTTTCTTCCAAAATGAATATGATAATATGCGTCCAAACAAGTTTTCATTGAAACAACGAAGCAACAATCCCTTCACACTCTAACTCTACACTAACACACAGTAAGTTATCTTCTAACTTCACTTTTTTGCCTTAACTTTTATGTTTTTAACTTGTTTCATTAATTTCAGTATAAATTTCACTTTTTTATCATCTGGGTATTTTTTATATGTTGTTTTTATTGACTATTGGGAAAACCCAGATTATGTTTTTATTATCTGGGTGTACTATGATTCTATGAATATCACATTGACAAAAAGTTTACATGGAATTGGAAATAACATGTCATAATCTATTCTATCAATGAGGATAATCAGTTGAATTGAGTCACATAATTGCAATATAATGCAGAAATCAAGGAAACAAATTTGAACATTTAATGACACTGTTTGATATTAGAAACTGAATTAGTTGTTAACTTGTTATGTCATGTTTGTTGTTTTGTCATGAACTCATTAGTTCTAACTCATTAAAGAAAAAAAACTTCATGAGAAATGTAAATAAAGCAGATGAATAATACAAATTTGTGTTTAATTTAGCTTATCTTCAAACACTGTTGTCAATTGTGGATTGCAAAAAATAGCATTTTTTTTCTTTCCAAATTCCGCCATGCCACAGTTTTAAAGCGCTTCTATAGTCACTATTTAACAACACTTTGTACTAAATAAGTGTATCGGGAAACAACGCCAGTTTGTTCAAATTCCTCTATGCTATAGCACTATAGTACCACTATGGCCACTATTTAGCAACATTGTCGACTTTCGTAGCTATACAAGAGGGGATAACCTTGTGGTAGTGAAATATTAAGCTTCTTCTACCAATGGTAGTTGAGTTGAGTCTAACGGATAGGGCTAGTCTCCACAACGTGCTGAACTATGATCGAACTTTGAAACCCTGTAGATGAGGCGCCAATTTAGTGGCCTGTGGCTGCTTCAACAAGTTGGCCTCCAGTGGGAGGAAACCCGTGGATTCACCTTAAATATAAAGCTTCAGCCATAAAAGGGAGCTTTCTAATCGAACTATTTTCAAATATGAAACAAGTGCAGCCCTATAAAAATTTGTGATGCCCTGCATAGTTTCTCTCTCTCTCTCTCCATGCAACTTTGTTAAGTTAGAAACTCACATGAATGGTAATTCCTAGTTTTTTAATGTTTCCATTAATTGTATACATTATAATGATAGTTCATTTGTAGCATTTCAGTTGTTCACACTTCACGGTTGCACATGTCGTCATTCTTTGTATCTAGGAGTACTGTGGCTATTGATGTTTCTTACATCTTGCATCATCTCCAGGAGTGAGGACTATGCACACTGTTTCCGACTAGAATGATGTTATCCGCTTGTATGATAAGTGCCCAAGTTATATCTCTTGATTATATCAGTTCAAGACTCTCCGAAGTTGGTCTCGCTACATTCTTTTACAAAACCGCATTCGGCCAGAAGCAATGCTCTCCGTGTTTCTCCTTTCATTTTGCTCATCCTTGTTTAATGGTCCATTTCAAGTAAGTCAGTTGCAGTTTATGCTTATGATAGTCAGTCCTGCATAAGACCTGTTACATATTCTTGAACAAAACGTTGTTGTTCTATGATATACTTTTAGTACAAATTGTTGTCAAATAGTGGCTATAGTAGCAATATAGCATGGTAGCATCACAAAATTTGAACAACCTGCTATTTTTCACGATCTGTGATATATGCCGGAAGTTATCTTCACATGATGGATGCAATGTGTTTGATTACTAAAATATGGATAAATTCAATTTGATGTAAAAATTATAAATAATGTAATATGTGTTCTTTCAAAAGATTGTATTCTAAAAGGGTAGGTTTAGGTTAGCATGTTATGTGATCCTGAAAGGTTGATATTTTCCAGGTATTTTTAGGGATATAGATATGAACATGTTCATGTGTTTGCACCTGTATGTATGCTGTTTGAAACACTCTTGTTCCGTGTTGTCAAATAGCCACAATAATGGCACAGTAGCATAGTGGATTTTGCTGATTCTGCTATTAAAACCACGACGTTATACTAGTTTCGCTATTAGGGTAATAATGACCGCCATTCCAATTTCTGCTGGCATATGTAGCGACAATAGTGGAAAAAAGAGAACTTCGGTGTTTCAAAAATAATAAATCTGAAGAGTCTGCATGTGTGCCAAACTTTACCTATTTTTAAAATAGAAAAACTGAAGTCATTGAGTATTACTTTACTTCTATGTTCACCGTCACATGTAAAGTGTTCACTATATGTAAGTTATGCTTTGCCTTCATTCCCTTTTTTCTTATGTATGAAGCATGCCTTTTTTATATATAATTGATGTATTTCAACTGCTATTTGACCGCAACGCTATCTGCTATTTCACATAGCAGACTTTTGGTGTTATGCTATTTTTTTGCATTCCACTATTGATAACATTGCTCTTGATGCTCTATACGTGAATATCATAAGTTAATTATATGAATAGTCAGTCCATTTCAAGTAAGTCGGTTGCAGTTTATGCTTATGATAGTCAGTCCTGCATAAGACATGTTACATATTCTTGAACAAAGTGTTGTCAAACAGTGGTTATAGTAGCAATATAGCACGGTAGCGTCACAAAATTTGAACAACCTGCTATTTTTCACGATCTGTGATATATGCTAGAAGTGATCTTCACATGATGGATGTAATGTGTTTGATTACTAAAATATGGATAAATTCAATTTGATGTAAAAATTATAAATAATGTAATTTGTGTTCTTTCAAAAGATTGTACTTCTAAAAGGGTATGTTTTTCCTCCATTTCCTTTTTTATTCTTATGTATGAAGCATGCCTTTTTATATATAATTGATTTATTTCAACTTCTATTTGACCGCAACGCTATCTGCTATTTCACATAGCAGACTTTTGGCGTTGCACTATTTTTTGCACTCAACTATTTATAACATTGCTCTCGACGCTCTATACGTGAATATCATAAGTTAATTATATGAATAGAATCGTATATTCATGCAAAGTGTGAACATTTCTTTGAATATTGAGTCCTTTTATTTGTCTTCAGGAGGAAGACTCCGGTTAGAAGCAGCATAAACGACAGCAGTTTTAGTCCTTCAAATGGAACTAACGGAAGGACGCGCATAATTAGAGTTATTCAAGAGTTTCGGACTAAGTTAGGTTCTAAAATTGAGAAGGTAAGGAAAAATCTTCCAATGAAGCTTCTTTTCTTCTTGGTTGGATTTTATTGTGCAACCGCCTTTTCCACTGTTATCGGACAAACCGGTGATTGGGATATTCTATGTGCGGCCTTAGCTGTTTTTGTTGTGGAAGGCATTGGTGCTCTCATGTATAGTTCTTCTCTTCCTTTAGTTACCAAGAGCCTGATATCAGTGTTTAATTATTGGAAAGCTGGCCTTACATTGGGACTTTTCTTGGATTCATTCAAATATTAGTTTGATTTTATATTGGATGCATCAATACCTACCACGAAAATCAGAGTTTCTACGTGGTTTTTCATGACTGGCATCTTTTACGCAATTGATTCGGTGGGTTTTCATCGCAAGCAAGGACATTGACGTCGTTTAAGGTTAATTATCTGTAACTTATATAGCACCGACACTTCAGATAGAAGGTATGTTTGGTGTTCGACACTGACACATGTGGTACATTCAATAATACCATTTTCTCAAATTATTACCGGTGTCAGTTTCGTGTCTGTGTTTGTGCTTCATAATCGGTAACTCTATTTATGATCAGCTTAGCAATGGCTTTGAATGTGGAACATTAAAGGACATTGGCACATTCGACAACATAATTTAAATTTTTCATGTTAATCTTCATCGGGTTCTGCTCAGTTAGGGAAATCACCTCCCTCGATTCCAAGTTCCATCCTTTCATTCGTCTTGGCATCAAATCCTTCTTACTGAGATCCTTTCCTAGATATTCATTCTGCAACAGTATTCTGCCAAATTGGAGCATGAAGAGGTTCAATTCTATGTTGACTGCTAGCATGGATGATGGTATTTGTGAAATTGCATACCTTTTGCACTCTTCCATACATAGAAAACTCGAGCTGCTGTCAGATTGGTGACCTAGTTCAATACGAATCGTGCAATTCAGCTCAAATACATCTTCAGATAAGTTGATTGTGTATCATCTTTATTGTTTCCTGCAAGAAGTACATTTTTTTTTAACAATACATCTTTATATAATGTCATTTGTTGATTCATTTATTTTATTGTTTATACCAGTACAATGCTTGTGGATCTTCTGAATAGCTTTCAATAATGTCTATATATATATAGTGTTATTGTTTTAAAAGATAATATGCATTTTCATGTAATTACCACTTGGAAGTAATGTTTGGAAGTATAGAACGGTTTAGCTAATCACTTCGATGCACTTGCACAGATGGTGCAAGGTAACATTTTTCTTTTTAACTATTGGGACTCCATTTGAGGGTCCAAGATTAATTGTGAGTTTAACCGTGACGATGCATTTTGACATCATAATAGCATGATTCAATTTATTTATTTTACGTTAAAACTCAACAATGTGGTTGAGCTATGGAGCATAGACACCCAATATGATCTCAATATCGAAATGTAGACACTGCTAATAATTTAAGAAAATAGACGTGATTATAAGTAATCACAGTTCACATAAGTGTCAGTGTCTAGTAGTTTTCAGACAGAGACACATCAAACACTCGTACACGCCCTCGATCTAAAATGTCAATGCGGCATAGACTTAGAGTTTCACGCTTTTTATTTTCTCTTAGAACTTTTTCTTCCACATCCATACCCGTTTAGAACGGCATAAGATGGTTTAATGTGGAATCAATTTGTCCATCCATTGGCACATGTCCATTGTGGATTGGAGCTATCACCATAGTCCATAAGCCTTTGATTACCAAAACTCATTCTCATTACCAAAATTTGAGTTTCACAATCTTGCCCAAAACAAAGCCTTTTTTGCAAAAAAGAATAAATAAAAGTGCAACTCTCCGAGCACATAACCAACTCACGGAATAACACATCGAGCAACTCTCCGAGCACATCCATCCTGACCTTATTATGCTGTATTTTGACCACTCGTTATACCCTTTTGATCTACCCTTTTCACAAGCATTATAAGGCTACAAATCTAACAATTATCGCAGGAAACAAAACATCGGCAAAAAGATGAGAAAATAATTTTGAAAAAAACTTTGGGGATAAGTTGATTAAAAGGAAATCGATCTTGTAAAGATCGAGAAAAAAACTAAGATGATCATCCTACAAACAAAGCTAACATTTTTAGAAAAGCAATGAGAGAATGAGAAGAAATCTCTTTTGAGGTAAATGTCATCAACTACATTTCCATGTTGAGAAACATTGTAGAAAAGATAGAAATCTAAGAATTAAATTGAACTATACAACCAATCTCAAACTATACAGAAGTATAATTTTCCAACTATGATCACTAATCCATATTTATTACTAAACTCGTCACAAAATATTGAATGTGTGGATGTGTATGTGCGCAAAATTTTAACTATGTAGAGGACATTAAGCATCAACTTCGAATGGCAATGTGAAGTCATTGTGCGACATTAAGCATCAACTCCGGGCCCAGGATATGCTGGTAAACTCATTATACGTTTGTCCACAACAGGACTTCCAACGGTAAAATGATATAGGCTCTGGAAGGTTGAGTCTTTTAACCCAAGTAATTGATGTACTGCAAAAGAACACGAGATATTTTATTACTAAATTAATTCCACAATACAAGTACAGTACAAGTAAAAAATTTACATTTGCATTTGGTTTTCTATAGTATCATAAGAATTCTACATTGAAAATTCTGCAACCAAAAATCTTTTATATTTGTAGTCTATCTTGATACATCTTGTGCTGGGGAGACTGTTTTATTAATATATATCTCATTTTGGCTTTTTAAAAAAAAATCATAAAATGACTAACTAGAAAATAGAAATTATTCTCCTAATGGTTTGTAAGAAGGAATAAATCTTACTAAATTGTATATGGACTGTTATTGGATAGTAATTTATCGTTGGCAAATTCTGGAATTTATCGCATGGGATCAAACTACTGAGGAAGTTAGGATAAGATAGTGGACTAATGTTGCTATCATCGCCAATAATTGTGTACATAGTCGATTCTACTTATCATCACATCAAGCAAAGCATGGATGCACTTCAACAAAAAAGAATCTTTTTATGGACCCGATGCAGTTTATATCTACATGTTTTAGCACCGCTCCCTTAACTAGAAAGAGAGTGAATTCTACCCGATGTTTAAATTAGAAAAGGTTGATGAAAAGTAACAATATAATAGCTAAACTCTAATGCTTGTCAGCATGATGGAACACGAAAGTATTATGCCAAATTATCAATGCTCACTTAATGAAAGTGAGGTTGCCTTAATGATGATTAGATATTAAATTATCAATGCTCTCCGTGGACTCGAGAAAACATCAAAATCTCCAAACAAATAATTGGCACTAGACCAAAAATCTCAATTTCTCAAAGCAAATGATGAGAAAAAATAAGCATACCAGGATCATCAAAGAAGCAGCCAATTCCGGTTGCTGAGATTCCAACTGCATGAGCTTCCAGGTACAACACCTGTCCAAGGACTCCAGTCTCCCAGAATAAACGTGGATACATCCAGAGGTTCTTCTCACGCAAAGTAGGCTCCATGCGAGCCAACATAACAAGGCTAAAGCAACCATCACTTGCAATGTCCTGCAAGTAGATGTCACATTTGAAACAGGAGATACAATAAGCACGGATTATCTGTTTAGACTAGTTAGAAATAAGACAGTTAAGCAATGAATGGAGCAAAATCATTTTACATTAGAGACAATGTCATCAATCGCAGAAAATAGTGTTTGATCAAATTCTGCTACGCAGCAATGGTATTGCACCACTATTCGACAAAGTTTTGTACTAAACCGCATATCGCCGAACAATAACAATTGGTTCAAATTCCACTACGCCAGTGTTTCTATTTGACAACATTTGTTAGAGATATTATTAATAGACAGAATAAATCACAAACTCCAATAATTTCTATCCTTCAAAATTTAAAAGTAATCGCTCTAGGAATTTAGGATACTATAAAAGGAAGAATAAGTGAAGAACAAAGTTTTGATACCCTCATTCAAATTCCATACTATGATGCTATCAAGATTAAACAGAAGCCTTATTCACTAATTTAATGGTAAGGAATCAAAGGACTGCAATGAGTGGATTGTAATTTGCTTAAATATTACTAATAATAATCTAGTAAACTATAATTATAATAGTAACTTCTCATTTTAAAGCAAAAGTCAAATTCAGACCACCTAATCTAACTATAGTGAAAGCAATCAACAAAAATCATTGACACAATTAGCACAGAATTCGGAACTAGTGTGTCTCACAGTCACAATTTAACTAGAAGTTCGATGTTGAAGTAACAATGTAACTTCTGCAGACTTTATGAAACTTCATAATGCAATGCAAAAAATTTAAAAGGCAGACACAGTCACCACTAGTTGCATACCTGATGGCACGAAAGCTGCTTAGCAACCCGCCGACAATCTGATCTAAGGAGTTCATACAGAGGAAGTTCATCAGGACACCCCTCTGGTTTGGTCCAAACAAAGTCAGGATTCATAGCTTTCTTCAACTCACCAAAATGATCTTCATTCCTCACAAGGAAATACAATCCCTGAGGTAACCCTACCACTCTATGAACAAACAAAGCAGCATGAACCTCGGCATCCCAAGGAAGGGCTCGGAACGGCAAAGAAATTTGTCTCCTTTGCTTCTTTCCAGCTTCGAAACCAGAAGGAAGACAATGTGACAAAATCTGATAAAATGTTTCCCTCTCCATTGTTGTAACTCCATCCATATCAACCGCACTTCTACGCTTCCTAACAACTTCCCTCACAGTTAAACCCTTATAAATTCTTTCCGTTTCGGTTTCACTATAAATTCCACTTCTTTGAAATGTATCAACCACTAACCTATCTTCTAAATTCAACGGCTTTTTAACAATTTCAGCAGTTTTATATATAATATCCCAACAAACATGTTCTTTGCTAAGCGAATTCGGTTTCCCTATCCAATCCAACTTCGAAAAATCCAATATAGCATTACTCAACGCCTTATAATCCAAATCAAACTCACTAACGCTAACGCCACTCGGAAAAACAAGCATTACACAATCAGGATGCTCAAACTCAATCTCAGGAATCTTACCTTTAACAGCACGTAAAGGGCTTTCAAATTCAGGAAAAACATGAAGTCCCATAAGAAACTTCAACTCTTCAAAACCTAAGCAATCCAAAAGCTTAACATCCCAACCAAGAGTAGCAGCAGCCATTGAAACAGCACCAATAGCATGACCAACATCATGATTACAATACCTAAAACCACGTTCACCATATTTCCACGATTCACGCCAGAAAATGGAAGAAAACCCAACAAGAAAAGAATTAGGTGGAAAAAATTTATGAAAAAACCCAGATGGGATTTGAGTTCTAAGTTCCAAAGAATGTTCTTTTGGAGCATAATGAGCAACAAAAGGTTCATCAGAGATTGATTCAATTGAAGGGGATATGATATATGCTTCAGTTGGATGTAAATTTCCACTACTAGGGTTTACTCTTAAAGACCAAGTTGAAAAGCTTGTACTTTTCCAAGCTGAAAGTGCAAGAGAATCATGGAGGAATTGAGAAATGGTGGTTTTGGAAATGGATTTTGGAGATGGAAGTGAATTGAATAGAGAAGGGTAAAAGGGTGATTCTTGTTTTTCTTGTTGAGGGGTAAAATGGAGAAGAGGTAAAAGTGGTGAAGAGATGTACCTGCGAAATGGGTTTGGTTGGTTTGCCCAATCAAGACCATGTGGTCCTCTTGCATAGTTGTTGAAATTGTGTTTGGTTTGGTTGTGGTATTTGAGAACATGGGACAGTTTTTGTTCTTGTTGTTCAATGTTTGGAATTTGAGGTTGTTGTTGTGTGGTGTTGTTGGATTTAGAAGAAGATGAAGAGAAAGAAGACATGGATTTTGATTTGGTTATTATGACAGGAAAAAAGTGATTATTATTGTAAGTTGTTGTGGGGAGAAAATGGAAGAATGAAAATTGGTTGCAATTGCGGAGAGGAAGTGAAGAAGATTGCATGTTTTGTTTTAAATGGAAACAGAGTTTGTGTTTTGTGTTTTGTGTTTTGATGATGTTATGATGAACTCATGTGTCTTCTCCATGGACCAGGGATTGGATTCTTCTGGTCTGGTCTAGAAAAGATGACAATTCCAACATTATAAATAAATCTTAAAAATAATTATTTGTTAACATTAATTTTATCTTTTATTGTTTTTTATATACTTATTTTTGTTATATTTAATAAGACTGACGTTTAGCATGATCCAAAATAATATAATGACTTAAATATGAAAACGGTCCCTGTAATACCAAAACTTTTAAAAAGATCCTTGAGGTGAATTTTTGGCTGACATGTCAAGTAGTTGATGATTTAGCAGATATTAAATGTTGGATTGAGAATTAAAAAGACAATTAATAAATGTAGAAATTTAGAAATTAAAGATGCACGAGTAAATGATGTATTGAACTAGTATAATTAAATATCATTAAAGATTGTGTGTTTATCAAAGGATGATTTGAAAAGTTAACCGAGAGATTGAGCTTAATTGGTTAATGAGCTCCTTTAGGATGAATCGTTCAGGAGAATTCGAGTTCGACTTCTGGTAAAAAATATTCTTGGTCAGACTTTAATTACCTCGTAATCAAACTCTAGATTACTGGACCCCTTTCCCCTAAAAGCCAGAGGGTTAATACAAAAAAAAGTTGCTTCAAAGAGTTAAATGTTAGATTGAAAAACCAAAATGTAATTTATTAATATAAATGTATATCTATGAATTGAAAAACAATGCGTGAAAGTCTGTGCGCCCATTTATGACAAATTTCCTGAAAACCTAGATATTTATCTTGACCAGACTTTCCTAACCTTACGGGCGAACTCTGTATTATCGGAACCCCCTTCCTCTGGGAATCAGAGGGCTAATGCCTAAAAACCATATACGCTTGGAAAATGATGCATTGAACAATGTGTTTTTAAAGATCGTGCGTATTTTAAATTATACTCCCTCTAGTTCTTAATATAAAAAAAATATTACTTTTTAGATACATTTAAAGATTGATGTGTTTAGTTTATATCATTTGGGTCTGGTTTCAATTCCCGCCCGATGCTTATATGGAAAATCGTTTCTTGGGAGATGTCAACTCCTTAAATGAGTCTCAATTACCTCGAAGGAATTTATCTTTACAATTGCGTGAACGATACCTTTAATTTACCTTAAAGAAAATAATTTTTATATTAAGTACTAAAAAAGTTAAATAATAAATGCAAAAGCCATTGGATTTTAATTAGGTCTTGCAGACTATCCAAATTTGGAAATAAGATATTTGAATTTCCATAAACAAACAATACTTATGTTATGACTTATGACAGTAGTCTAGTCTGCATTATTGGACCACATTCTCATTTAAATTAGAGGACTGAAAAACAAAATCATTTAAGAGTGTCCTTAGTTAGTTGAAAATGAAAGGGACCCCCAATTATAAATAATGCATCAATTTACATTGTTTCACATTTCACAAAATAGTTAAGAGTTTCATAGCTTCTCATTTGCTAAAGTCATATCATAGCAATTGGTAAGATTAATCAATATGTTTTCTACATCTATTTTTCACTAATATGTTTTGCCTCTAAATGTTAATTACTGTTTAATTTGTTCATTTGATACAGAAATATTATAATGTCAACTATAGCAAGAAGAGGATTTCATTATATGCAGAGATTAAATGCTGCAAATATATCACCTGCTTTGTTAGAGAAAGCCCAAAATCGTGTCATTGATGCTGCACTTACATTTATTCGTCAAAGAGCAAAATTTAAGGCAAGTTCTTAAAATTTTCCAGTTTTTTATAAATCTTTGCTTGGTTTGGAATTTTTTTTAAGCCTCTGGTTCTCAGAGAAATAAGGATATGATAATTTTGAGTTTAACCGCGAAATAAATAAAGTCTAACAAAAAAATTATTTATTTCATAAATTAAACTTGAATTCTCCGAACAGTTTGCGAGACTAATTTTTGTTAGATATAATGTTTTTTTTTTCTTTTAATTTCTTTTGATGAAAAGTAATTTGGTTTTGTACAATGTAGGGAGAACTTATGCGTTCATTGGGAGGTGTTGTGGCAACTTCATCTCTTCTTGGAGTTCCATTAGGTCATCATTCATCATTCCATGAAGGTTCTGCATTTGCACCTCCTCGTATTAGGGAAGCAATTTGGTGTGATAGCACAAACTCAACAACCGAAGAAGGTAACTTACATTGTTTCTCTTTGTCTCTTGTATCCAAAAAGAATCTACCCCAACAATATTTGTCTTGTATCCATAAGAATATTGAGTTCAATCTTAAACTTAAAAGTGTCGGCCAATGATTTTAGTTTTTTTTTTATAATTTTAATTATAAATTATTTGGAAATATTTTTGTAAGTATGTACCTACACAAGGTAATATATATATATATATATATATATATATGGTATATGTATGGACACTTCAGCATATGGGTTCACGTACATTTTCCCTTTGATGAAAGACATAAATGTTCATTCAATTTTAGAACTACTTTTCCCTCCCCTTCTTTCTGAAAAATTAATTCTGTCTCGATGTACCATTTCAGACAGAAGAAGAACATAGTTTTTTCAACATCTGAAATGGTGCATGCAGAGGAAATTTTAATTTTTGTCCATTTAAAATGGTGCATCTGAATTTAGTAGAATATTTTTGAAGTGGTTGGAATAAAAGAAGAAGCTCTCTATCCTCACGAGCTTAGCTCAACTGGTTGGGACATCGTATTTTATATGCAGGAGTCGGGGTTCGAACCCCGGACACCCCACTTATCCACTTTAAAGGTGGAATTTCTAGCCACTAGACTATTTAACCAAAAAAAAATTCTCTTGAAGTTTATTTTCATCTTTTTGTTTGTGAATATTCTTTTTTAAAACGTAATTTTAATTTTTTTATAAATATTATTTTTGAATATATACCTATTTAGTATTTTTTAAAAAAAACATATACATTAAATTTCTATTATAAATTTAGTGAGATATCAACTAATCAACTTATTTATAATTTATCAATTTAATAGTGTTTTTTTTTTATTTTTAAAATCAATTGAAAAAGAGGTAAACTTTTATTAATTAAATTGACACAAATGGTCCTTTTACGACCGTCCCTAAGAAAACTCAAACTCATTATCTTCAAATTATAAGACTAAACTTTTACCAATTAAAATAACATCTCAATTTATCTATTGAGGGTTGATATGATATATACTTAATTGCATAAAACCTGTTAAGATTTCCATGGTTTGGAGAAAATTGAGAAAACTTTAGAAAGTCTTCAAGATAGTAAAAATCATAAGGATTCATATTTGATAAAAGATGATGAAAATAGTACAATGATGGCTCTTATATAGAGCAATTTAGGGGTTAACTAACTAACTAACCACCTAATAACAAACTATAACAAACTCATATAAACTCTAACTAACTAATAGAAACTACTAACTAATCACCATTATTCTTAACATCCTCCCTCAAACTCAACATTGGAAAATTTTCCAATTTGAGTTTGAATTACAATGATTCTCAACATTTATTGTGAAAAAAAATGCAATCTAAAATTGCATTGCAGCAAATAACATGTGACCCAAGTCCAATAGGAATACAAGCATGCGATCCAGGGCTAAAACAAGAAAAGAATCCAAGTTTAAGCCTTCTCCGAAACCTTCAGTGACCAATGAGTATCAAACACAACTAGATCAATCATTGACATAAGCTAATTTTCATGCTCCAGACACCCACAAGACCAAATTTCAATTCTTGTAGGAAGCAAATTGCACTAACTACTAAGGCCTTCAGTCGATAGGCACCAAATAGCAGTAACAAGGTATGGGTATATCTCAGTAACCTTCACAAGTTACTTCATGACAAGTAATTGAAACCAAATTCTCTCATCAATCTTCATACAAAGCAGCATTGAAGAACAGTATTGTAGAATTGGCTTCTATAATATTGTAATAGCCTCCCTCAAACTCATAGTAAGAGAATTTTTAGTATGAGTTTGGAAAACAAAACCAAAACTGATTAATCAACTTCAACAAATATCATCAACTATTTCAATTCTTAGAGTTGCTCCCAAAAAACTCCAAAATGATGGATGAAATTCCAAACTCAAGACTACAATAAAATCCAATAACATATGAGATAGATGCAAAGGTGTGAAGTTGTACGAGGAACAAGGATGTATCAGAATTTGTACCAGAAGCCAGATTGAGTTCAGAAGGTAAGTTGTGTTCAGAGGCCAAATTGAGTTCAGAGTCAATGATGAACAAAGAAGATTTTGAATCCCTGACCTTTGTGTGCTTTTCTTCTGAAATAAAGATGGCAGTTAGAGACTTCAACTGCGAGTGGTGACGATTCCCGCCAGGATCAAACACAATGACGGCGAATTCACCCAAAAATTCAACAACGAACACCATGATCAAACAAAAAGTTGACGGTGAGAACGATATCAAGGTTATCATGTCGGGGAGAGGCTTGACTACACCGCCGGGATCGAAAACAGTTTCGACGGCGAAAATGGTGTTGTTGATGCGGTGAAGCAAGCTACACATTTGTATCGAAACCAAATCTAGATCAAGGAGAACTGTACCTTCTAGAAGGTGACCAGCGAAGGAGGAGATAGAGTGATTTTTCACGGCGATTCCAAAATAACCGCGATGAGGATTCTGCACCACTAGATCCATTGATTCTTGAAAAGACCCGTTCAATTCCGTGACGGATTCAGAAACAACGAACACGGATTCAAGATTTGTAGTTGAAGAAGCGTTACTCGCATTTGGAAATTTCATCAATTCATCTTTGATCTCTGAAATTGGGAACAAAAATGATGATGCGGAATCATGATGTTCTTCTGGTGTGAAGTTGTTCAAGAAACAAGATATCTCACCGATCTTGATTATGCATCCATTGAATCTTGGTTTAACGGGCTTAATCGACTTGATCGGAACAATTTCAGAACGAAAATTACCGAAACTGAAGCTGTCAAAGGTGAACTCAGAATTGTTCTTCTCCAAGATTTCAGAATCAAGATCCTCATCCATGGTTGAAGTAATTGCAAAATTCATCGGAAGTTGTTGCAGTGGCTTAAGAAGTGGCGGCAATGGCGAAAACTTCTTTTCCATCTTTGATTTCTTCCATAGGTGACAAAAAATGGAGTGAACCATTAGAAATGAAGGTGGATCAAAAAGTACAGTGTAAACTTCTTTGTGATAAGCAATGGAGGAATTCTCCGGTACCGGTACAATGACGGAAGCGGGACGGATTCTCGGTGATCGAAACCGAGGCGATGATACCATGTTAAGATTTCCATGGTTTGGAGAAAATTGAGAAAACTTTAGAAAGTCTTCAAGATAGTAAAAATCATAAGGATTCATATTTGATAAAAGATGATGAAAATAGTACAATGATGGCTTTTATATAGAGCAATTTAGGGGTTAACTAACTAACTAACCACCTAATAACAAACTATAACAAACTCATATAAACTCTAACTAACTAATAGAAACTACTAACTAATCACCATTATTCTTAACAAAAACCTCATTATGTATATCACAATTATATATTGTATTGTATATATGCTCCATACCATTGAAATAAGTAAATGATTTGGATTAAATACATCAATTTTGTTTGACTAAATTTCACTTATATTTTGGGACGGAGGGAGTATATTAAAATAAGTAAATGATTTATTATATTTTATATGCAGGAAAGGATTTACGGGACCCGAGAGTGATAACAAATGTTGGCGATATTCCTATAGAAGAAATTCGAGATTGTGGAGTAGATGATGAGAGATTGGCCAATGTCATCACTGAATCTGTCAAGTTAGTGATGGATGAGGTATATTGTCAATATTTGTTGCCTTATAATATATGCTTCTAACATTGACAATTTTTTTTTAATACCATTAATATTTTACAACATAAATATATGTAATCTAAGAGTGCTTACACTAGTAGAAAAATGACTTTTGGTTTAGAGATTCCACTACTGGTATGTGAATACCAGTAGTGAAATACATTTGATAAAAGGATTCCACTACTGATATTTTAATACCGGTAGTGAAAAGTTCAGAGACAAGGGATTTCACTACTGGCTTTCTTAAATCCGTAGTGAAAAGTAGACACGGTGGCAATGTTGTAATTATGTTGAAATTTGTTTTAATTGGATTTCACTACTGATTTGGTCTTCAACGGTAGTGGAATTCCTTAACTTAGAATGTATACCCTTTTCTTCTCATTCTCTCGTACGCGAAATCTTTCTCACTCAAAACCCTAAAACTATTTCCCTTCCCCTTAAACTCGAATCGAAAGGCATCATTATCAGATCAGAACAGAACAAGTTCGCTCCCCCCAAAATTAAAACCCTAACCTTCGAACAACCTCTCACCGCTACGCCACCGATCCCTATTTTCCCTCTTCAATCTATCAAAGGTACCTAATTCATCTCTTTAATTTAAATTCTTGTTAATCTCGTTCCAATTTCTTGTCTCCACGATTAATTCAATTTCCTCTCTCAATTCGGAATTTTGTTGTAGAACAACAGAATGAGTAGACGCTCCAGCAGAACCGTCTATGTTGGTAATCTACCTGGCGATATCCGTGAAAGAGAAGTTGAAGATTTGTTTATGAAGGTTCTTTTCTGCTTCTTTTTATTTTATTTTATTTTATTTGCATTCTGATCTCGAATTATGCTCCTTCTCACTAGTTAGGGTTTTGATTTTTAACTGTTGGGTGATTTTCTGAAATTAATATTACCTTAATCTACAATTTGAAATTCAAAGACATCAACTTGCTATGATTTATACCTACATTGGCTTATATTCCTTGTTAATTTCACTTTTGTAGTATGGACACATAACTCACATTGACCTAAAGGTTCCACCAAGGCCTCCTGGTTATGCATTTGTAGAGGTCAGTTTGGAGCTACATAGTTTATGTATCATTCTGTTTTTTTTTTCTTTCGTTGTGTTCGTTTCTAATAGATGACTGATTTTTGTAGTTTGAAGATTATCAAGATGCTGAGGATGCAATTCGCGGGCGTGATGGCTATGATTTTGATGGGCACCGGTTACGGGTTGGTTACTTATACCTTACAATTAAATTCTTTAATTTTATGATAACCTTAATTACTTCTGTCAGAAGTGGGGAGGTGATGATCGCAGTGCCTAATATTGTTTAAACTCACATCTTTATAGGTGGAGGCTGCTCATGGTGGTCGTGGTACTGGTAATTCATCTTCAAGAGATCGATATAGTAGTCACACCAATGGCCGGGGTGGACGTGGAGTATCCAGACGTTTTGAATATCGCGGTGTGTAGGCTTTTTGGAACATTTATTCGGTTTTATCTTAGGATGTTTTGGTATGCTTCTGAAATCTTTGCGTCCTCTTTGCAGTTCTAGTCAATGGGTTGCCCTCTTCTGCATCCTGGCAGGATCTTAAGGTGAAATAGGATGTTCTTTACCATTTTATCAGATAATTTATTTGGGAGCTTATTGATAATGTCTTGATAACTGTTTTCTTAAAATGCAGGATCATATTAAGGAGCTTACGATGATAGCTATTTAGAATTATACTTAAAACTGTATGGTAGTGGATGTTCTAAGATAGTACAGTACACCATAAAAGAACAATCTTATAAGGCAAAGAACAATCTCATGGTTGACTACATAACACAGGTAAAGAACAATCTGATCTGATGCTTTTGCTTGCTGTAGAATTTTATTTTGTACTAGCATTTGCAGATTGGAATCTCATGGTTAATCATTCATTTATTCATAATTTTGTCTTTAATTGCAGATTAATTGGTGAAAGATCAGGATAACTATTCATATACATACATACTAGCTGCCTACTTGAGCATGCATGCGCTGAAACTATAAGGTAACAAACAATCATACGCTCCATTCTGATTAAAGTAAGGGAAAATAATAGAGGATTTATACTGATTTAAGTAACAAAAGTTATGCTTTTTAAGGAAGAGGAAATGAAATGGTGATTTTCAACCTCGGGTTCTCAATGCATCAGAGCTTTTTGGAGCTTCTTGTTGTTATTGTTGCAGTTCTGGATCTTCTGATGCATGGTGATTTTCATTGGTTCCTCTTTCTTTTCTTTTTTGTTTTGTTTTGTTTTCTTCAATGTAGTAGATGAGATGAGACAATGGTTCTCTCTTCTTATCCTTAAAAACTTGTCTGTTTCTTTTCATATTTATTTTTGTCTTTTTTCTATTTGTTGTCTGCATGTATAGGTAGCCATTACATTTCTATTTCTCATTAATGTTTTTGTTTTCCCTATCTACAAATACTGGATGGTTTTCATCTTCATGTTTTGCTGTGTTTCTTTGTTTGCTTCAATATCAACTCCTATTTCTCTTTTTTGGTACATGGGTTATAAAAATATAAAAAGAATTTATGTAGTTTTTCTTTCCTATGTTGCCTTTGGCCTATAAATACTTCATTACTGTATTGGATTTTATTATTTATCCTTAAATATTAAAATACTTTTTATGCAAAAATGACAATATTATTAATTAGCACAAACCTAGCAACTATCACATGAATAATTAATTTTCTTCTTCTTTCAAATTAGACATAGAGGTTAATTAATTTTCATGTTGTGTATGTAATCTTGTAGGATCCATTACGTCCCTTAGTTTTGGGGGGTGATCACTCAATATCATTTCCAGTTGTTAGAGCTGTATCTGAGAAACTTGGAGGACAAGTTGATATTCTTCATTTTGATGCACATCCTGATCTCTATCACAATTTTGAAGGAAACTATTATTCACATGCTTCTCCATTTGCTCGAATCATGGAAGGTGGCTATGCTCGACGACTTGTGCAGGCAAATTTTTAATACTTTTGTTATAACTTACGTTCTTTTTTTTCTTTTGTAGAATTTTTAATTGTCGTTTTAATTAGGTCATTTGCACATACATAGAAAACAAATAAGTATTTTTTGTTAGAGTATTTTCTAATATTTTGTGGGCTGCAATCAATTGTGGGTTTTGATTTTAATAAAAACGGGTTGATGTTGTTGTGATCCATTTGATGATGCTTAAGCCCGATAATTGTGATCAGTAATAATGAGCTTGAACACTAATTCTGATTTGTGTAGAAACAAAGTGTAGGCCCAACTCTAGAGTCCATGATGGGTGGTACTAGGGTTGTTATCTTATAAATAGATAGGCTAGGTCCCCTTTGCCGTCACGTTGTCAAGCGAACGCTCATTTGTTGTCTTCCCCATCAAAGACCTCAAAGACTGGAGCATGTGATAGGCAGAGGAAGACCTTGTCTAGTATATCGATGTTTTCGATATTGGTGCGCTTCCGGTAACAATGGTTTGTGATTATGATTATCAAGTAAGTGTGTTCTAATTTCATATAATATATCGATCTCTAAATTGTTAATTATTACATGTGGTATCAGAGCTTGTTATTATGTGAGTTAGAACCCTGATATATGTTTTGTTTTGGTGACGGTCATGTGATACCGAAATCGTTGTTTTTAATTCAACAACAAATCATGTTTGATTATCCAGAATTTTTTCGGTCTCAATTGGTTTTGTTTCGGCTTATACATGAACTACTAATTTAATTCGTGAATCATAGATTCATAGCCATGTTTGATCATTGAGCCATTTTTAATTCGGCCATATATGTTTTTCCAGTTAACCACGTTTGTATATTTAATTAATTTTTGGCATTCACTATTAAGGAGAATTTTGTTTCATGCTATGCTACTATTAAATTCAAGATAGAAAAAGTTGTGTTCTTGAATTTTGTGTATTTTGAACTGGTCACTCACACTTTTCAGTGCATCTGATGGGTTTTCTTCTATAATTTTGTGATGCACCATTTATTATTTTCAGCTTAGGAACAAAAGGATTTGGTTCCAAATTTCAATCAGTATACCAATTCTTTATTTCTTTCGGTTTTACTAGATTTGCTATTGTATTTGTCTATATATCAATCAGTATACCAAAATTGGGTGGACATGAAAGTGTGATAATTATTTCTTTTGTTTTAATTTTTGATATTTGATTTATTGGTGTGTATATTGTCTGAGCTAATTTATTGGTGTGTATATTGTCTGAGCATAAACAATTAATGAGTGAATTCAATTCGGTTTACGGCACCAATTATTTTATGTGAGAAATATTCCTTATTCTTTTTATATGACACCGATATATTTTTCTTGTGTGAAATTTGTTTGCAAAATTTTCTCATACTCCCACATTTAAAGTGTCATTAAGGAATTTTATTTTATTCCTCAAAATCATCTGATTTGATATTTTATTTGGAATAAAATTATGATATCATACACACCTATATAACATTTATATGTTCAGAACAAGAATATTTGATTGTTTTAATAAATATATTCTTGATTTTGGGAATGAGATTATTTTGAGAAATTTCTATATTTGGTGATTAATGTGAGAATTGTATATAAATATAAATCATGGATTTTCATGATTTGAGCCTAAAATATTATTTGTGAATTTTTTTATTTTTTTTTAGTAGCAACACTAATGTGAAATATTTTATTAAAAGAGTTATAATAGAGAATTTATTTTAGGCTCAAATTTGTTAATTGTGACACCAAATATGAATATGAATTTATAAATATTTTGTAAATTTGTTATTCGTGTGCTCAGATTCTATGTTAATCCAATCGGATTATTATGATGCTATTTGGTTTCAATATTAGTTTGAAACATTAAAGATGTACTATGCCTTATTTTCAATTGGTGAAGCTTTATTTTATTACTACTATTATTATTTATCTTATGGTGAAGCCATCTTTGGATGTGCCTGGGCAAATAAAGCTTCAAATATTTGTTTCTTATTTTATGGTGCCCTGATATTTGTTTTCATAAACTTTTGTTTATTGATGCATCGTGTATAGTTTGAAGTATAACTTTTCGGTTAATACACGGATTGTGTTATAAATTTGTCGTGTAAGTCAACAAGACTATTAATTTTGGATGTTGCTATAATTCATATTTTCTCCCACTTATCTGCTCATAGATGATCAGATTATTTTTCAAGAAATACTTAATTTCATATGTTACATATGATTAAGTTTAATTAACTCAAGTATATTGCTTCTGTGGATGCAAGACATTATTCACGATCTATTTATATACTATCTCTATAATTGCTATTATTTAATTGTCAATTCAAAGTATATGATAATTTTGAAATAATTGGCTGAACTTAATAAGAGCAAAATAATTATTGGAGATTTCCTAGCGTAAATTTGAGCAATTATTAAGACAATTGAAAATTGAATTATTCTTACATTGATTTATTATTTAAGTCATTTTATCATGATATATAACGGTTTGTCTGATTTGTGACTGTTTGAGATAACACTGTCAAATATCTTATGATAATCGTAAAGTCAATCATCAAAGCTCATTGACTCTATTTGCAAGGATACGAAAATGTCACACTATTTGAGGTTAGTGATGCAATTATTTATTCTCATGTGATATGTTATATAATTGCATATAAGGAGAAATTTGTTTCAATAATATCTACTAGTCCTTTTGAAATTATAAATGTGCAATTATATTTAAAAGTGATATTATTTTCCAAAATATTTTAAAATTAGAGACTCTCTACATAATCATCGGTTGATTTCTTGTTATATACTCCATTTTTAAAAATTTACTCTATTGAGTGAGAGTATTTAAGTTTAATATTTTGAGAGTTCTATTCTGGAAAAATATAAATTTGTGTGACATTGTTTGACATGTCCATTGTGTGATAGAGAAAATAGTTGAATATTTGTTTAAATATTTTAACACTTTTGGATTGGTAAATTCAACTATAATTCTCTATCAAGTGGGAGAGTTTTACATGTCAATTATTTATAAATATTTGTAGAGACTTACATTGAGGATTTTAACGTCCTATGGTATTTATAAAAGTTCGGGACTATTTGGTTTATATCCTCAATTGATTTAAAATTGAAGTCTCTTATTTTTCCGCTGCGTAAATTATGTATTTATTATATTGAGTTGATTGTTTCACAGTAATGATCTCTTATGAGTTGACTGTTTAATAGTAATGATCTCTCTCCTAAAATACTAATTTTCCGCATTAAAAGAAATATGTTGAGAATGCGAATTAAAATAATGAATGATCAGTTTAGATGCATTTAAATAATGCATATTTTTACTGAGTCGTGTTCTGACGAAAGATAATGATTCCTATGCAAGAGATTTCATGCATTAATATAGGCCGTTAACACCAAAGTGGAACCGCTTATATTATTGATTTGATGAAACTTTTCTTTGTAGTTTGAGGAATATGTTTTTAATTATTGATTCCTATGCAAGAGATTTTATGCATTGATAGGCCGTTACCACCAAAGTGGGACCGCTTATATTGATTGATGAAATTTTCTTTGTAGTTTGAGGAATGGTTTTAATTATAACATGTAATTTTCTGCCCAAAGGTGATTATTATATGTTACGATTAAAAATTAATTTTAGATGAAGTTATTGGAGAATGTATTGATCGGAGGAATTTGTCTGCCTAAAGGTGACAAATTTCAAAGTTCAATGTATACTCATTGATTAACTTATCTGAGGTTTTGACTGAGGATTTGACCTTAGTTTGTACATTCTGCCCAAAGGTGACTGTACTATTATATTGGCCTCTTATGATAATACTACAAAATAGATTTCTCCGCTCATAATTATGTTTCCATTGAAATGTTGAACATCTTAAAAATTATAAGAAATGGAAGCAAGTATTGGAGTTTTCTTTAAAAATTGTGAAGGAACGTTTGGATAAGTGGGAGTTTTAATATACCACTTGATTAGTGGGAGATAACTTATATTCTTTTGATATGCTTGATTAGTGGGAGTTTGAATTTTATATTAACTCCTTTTATAAATTTGAAATTATGTGAAAACATAAATAAATAAGCTCAGTGTTGTCGGGATCACTTAGCCGGTGATCAACACTATTTTGGAGCTGAGGCATTATGGTATCTTAAGAACCATGTAATTTCTCTGGCTTTGAGGCATTTGAGAGAAATTATGTCTAAACTATTGGAGCTCGATGTTGATTAGATCATTATACCGCGGTAGTCAACATTGTTTTGGAGCTTGGACTTGTGGTATCTTATGGACCATTGAATTTCTCTGGCTTTAATGCATTTGAGAGAAATTGAGGACTGACGAAGAAAATGATAGTATGGTTGAGATCACAGACATATCATTTTCTCGCTACACTCTACACAGATGACTAGTCGACGAAGTTTGGTGGTATTTGTAATCATGGAAGGTGTTGTATCGATAACGATATAATTGCCGCCATGATTCGATATCATTTAACTTTTGTTGGATGGAGTCTTAATTAGATGTTGCATCTTGGGATCATTGTGGCCACATTAAAATATGTTATCAACCCGAGAGTCGTTTTCAAAGTGTTTTCTTTAAATTAAATATACAGAATTGATTTTGCCCAAGTGGGAGAATGTTAGAGTATTTTCTAATATTTTGTGGGCTGCAATCAATTGTGGGTTTTGATTTTAATAAAAACGGGTTGATGTTGTTGTGATCCATTTGATGATGCTTAAGCCCGATAATTGTGATCAGTAATAATGAGCTTGAACACTAATTCTGATTTGTGTAGAAACAAAGTGTAGGCCCAACTCTAGAGTCCATGATGGGTGGTACTAGGGTTGTTATCTTATAAATAGATAGGCTAGGTCCCCTTTGCCGTCACGTTGTCAAGCGAACGCTCATTTGTTGTCTTCCCCATCAAAGACCTCAAAGACTGGAGCATGTGATAGGCAGAGGAAGACCTTGTCTAGTATATCGATGTTTTCGATATTGGTGCGCTTCCGGTAACAATGGTTTGTGATTATGATTATCAAGTAAGTGTGTTCTAATTTCATATAATATATCGATCTCTAAATTGTTAATTATTACATTTTTTTCACATACATTAATTTATTTCAGGTTGGTATAAGATCAATAACAAATGATGTTCGTGAGCAAGTCAAAAAATTTGGTGTAGAGACACATGAAATGAGGACATTGTCACAAGATCGCCCCATTTTAGAGAACTTGGTATCTCCCTTTCTATCTCTCTTCTACACTATATATCTTTTAGTGCCATCACATTTTATCTATGAAACATCGATGCTAAAAAGACCTACATATTGTACATATAATTATTCTTTGAAAGATATAGAAATTATATTGAATATACAAATGTATATTAGAGATGAAAAAAGAAATTTAATTAGTCTCTAATTTTGATGCTTTAATTAACACTTAGTAATGGAATTAGTCAATTAGAAACAATTTTTTCCGTCTATAATTAAGTGTATGTGGTTAGTCTCACATCGACTATATGGATAGGTTAAATGATAGAAATACAAGAGATGCGACTCATAGTTTCAAGGACCCGGATTCCTTGTGGTAGATATTTGACACAGTTTTCCACGGTAATAAATCTTGGTCGTTTATTTACGATTGAACAATACAAATTTCATATACAATTTTACCATCATTAAAACAATATGAACCGCCGATTTGAGATCAGACAGTCCAAATCTGTTACGGTAGGACGCTCTAACTAACAACATCAAATCCTATCCCCAATACTCAATAGTTGTGGATTCTCTTGACCCTTGTATATATTATGTGCAGAAACTAGGAGAAGGTGTTAAAGGAGTATATGTCTCAATAGATGTGGATTCTCTAGACCCTTCAATTGCTCCAGGAGTGTCTCACCAAGAACCAGGAGGCCTTTCATTTAGAGATATTCTCAACATTCTTCAAAATCTTGAAGGTGATATTGTTGGTGGAGATGTGGTTGAATACAATCCACAACTTGATACTTATGATGGTATGACTTCCCTAGTAGCTGCTAAGTTGGTCAGGGAATTGGCTGCAAAAATGTCAAAATGATCATTAATTTGTTGCTTAATGTTGTTATTGATTATACTTCATTTATTAAATTATTCATCATTAGTTAATTAAAGAGTTTTCATGTGCAAGTGTTTAATTGCTCAAAATTGTTGTGCTGTCAATGCATATGAAACATGCATGTATGTCTTAATTTATAGCTTGTTTTAAATGAATTTAATGTCTGAATAATTATTTTTCAAAATATTGTTCACATAATTTATGCAAGTGCCCTATGTTAAGAATCATGATAATAGAGTAAAGAGAGAAAATTTTGAGAGATTTTGTATGAAAAATATAGTAAAGAGTAATACAAATGAATGAATCAAAGTGCAACTCGATGCTTATTTAATTTTATATACTAACTAGTAGGCCTAACTCTCTATATTTCAACACTCTAGAGAGATTTGCTTTTGCATCCTACTTGTTTCTCGCGTACCCTATACCTTTTCCGTTTTATCCTTCACCGTCCCCAAAATAGTACCCTCCACATATTCCACAAATTTGGGAAACTTGGACAAACTTGTCGAAACATAAGGATAGAATCCGCATACAATTCCTCCGTTTATGAGTCCATTATGTTTTCCCAAGCCCCATGATATTTTTGTACACCTCACTTGCTTTCCCTTTCTCTTTGTGATCTTCTTTGACAGAGCATTTTGCTTTCATATTTGATTTCACGTTTTTGGTGACGTCGAGATCCTTAAATTTTTGTTCCTAAACGTCGATAGAATATTTCTTGGGAGTGTGTGGTTTTTCGACATCTCGCGCACCAATACCCCCTCTTCTGGTTTTAAGCCACTCATCATATTTGTGACCTTCAAACCTTTTTCTCATTATGTGATTATGTGTCTCGTCAATTACACTAACATTCAACCGAGGGAGCTCGGGAGAAATAATGAGCCAATGCTCCAGGACCACACAAGAAAGGGAGACGCCACATCCCAACCCAAAACCTTAAGGTGTTAGGTTAATGGGTCACCTCTTTTATAAATCCAACATTATTCCCACACATAGTCGATGTGAGACTTAAACACTCACACTTGAAACCCCACATACTATAGTTGATCCAAACCAGGATCCCGTCCTGCTCCCCCACCAAGCCGAACCTAGGCTCTGATACCACTGTTGGGGAGTTCGGGGAGCTCGGGAGGAACAATGGGTCAATGCTCCAGGACCACAAGAGAGGGAGACGCCACATCCCAACCCAAAACCTTAAGGTGTTAGGTTAATGGGTCACCTCTTTTATAAATCCAACATTCTTCCCACACATAGTCGATGTGAGACTTAAACACTCACGCATGAAATCCAACAACTTATTATAATTTTATTGTACATAACAAAATGTTATCGTTACCACATTGCAATTCTTAAGTCCCTCAATAGTTGCCATTGGTCTCAAATTGAGAAAATCTTCCTCAGTGAAATCATGTTGTACAGATAAAAAAATAATATTATTGTTGAACATCACTTTATGCTGCTCTAAAAAATAGAGCTGCTATTTCACATAAAAATTACTGCAGGAATTTGAGGAATATCTGTCATAAAAAACATTGATAATATTTTTTAGGATATGTTGGAAATACGTGGAGAAAAGACATCAACCATATTACTATACTATAATTAGCGCCACTTCACACACTCTCTCTCTCTCTCTCTCTCTCTCTCTCTCTCTCTCTCGGGTTTCCTCTGTTATCTGCCAACTTTTCACAGGTACCCATTTCTTTTCAATCCTCAATTGGTTCTTCTTATTTGCATGCTCAGAATATTCAACATGAATCTATCACCTTAAAGTGTTAAAGTTTCATACTTTAAACAATTATCTATCATGGGTGTTTCATAATTTAGTCTATCTTTTCACTTTTATCCCAAAATTAGAAAATAAAATTGAAAAATCTCTATGCTTGTTTGAGAATTGAGATTATTAGTGTTAAGTGTTAATATTTTTTTTTTGTTATAGTAGTTTATGGTATAGCATTTTCATTGCTTAGCTAGATGAAGTTGTAAGATCATATTAGATCAATCAATGTTTTTGATTTCTTATAACATGAAATCAATGTTTCTGATTTGTATTTTGCTGTTTTTTTATTATGATTAAAAGTAAAAAAAAGGAATGAAACAGTGCAAAATAATGATTGGTATTTTCTTTGATGTTAGATGGCTTGATTAGAATTTTGGGTTTTTGTTTTTTTAACAAAAACCCATTTTTGTTGTGTTTTTTTTTTTTATTTTTTAAAAAAAAACTTTTTTTAGGATTAGGGATTAATTTACTGAGTTTTAGTGTCCTAGATGTATGTCATGTGCAGTTACAATGTCATTGAGAATGATAAAGTCGAGTGTTGTCAAATAGTGGCCATAGCAGTACTATGGCAGAATGCAGTGGTGGATTTTTTGACGACTGTCAATGCCACAGAAGGATGGTGGCGCCATTATTGTTGTTAATCGCAGATCGTGGAAAAAACCGGTTTGTTTGAATTCTGTTATGCACTTACGCAACAGTGTTGTAGCTGCTATTAATCAACACTTTATACTAAGTAGTGTATTGTGAAACAAAAACTGTTTGTTTAAATTCTGTTACACTATAGCCGCTATTAGACAACAGTGGTCGCAATGATAGACTTTTGCCATTTCACAATGGCCTGCCATCTGCAATTGATGATAACACTGGTAAACTCTAAAAGTGGAAAATAATTGTAAATTTGTGTTTACTTCAAATGTGAAATTTACTGGTTAGTGATATGAGTTTAATTTGTTGAATTTCTTTGGCCTCTAGGTATTAATTGTTTTGGTGTTTTATTACAGAAATGTCCACGATAGCGCGCAGAGGCATCCATTTCATGCAGAGACTGAATTCAGCGAATGTATCTTCTGCTTTGCTAGAGAAAGGCCAAAATCGTGTAATCGATGCTTCACTTACCCTGATTCGAGAAAGAGCAAAGCTTAAGGCAAGTCGTTATTTGGTTTTGTTTTGCTTGATTGAAATCAGTGTGTCTTTGGTGTTGTGTCCTATGATATGACCCTTAATTTTAGATTTTATTTGGATGATTTTGTTTATAAGCTTTGTATGAAAGCAGTATGAATTAGAAATTGCTTCATCGCAGGGAGAACTCGTGCGTGCTTTGGGAGGCGCTAAAGCAACTTCATCGCTTCTTGGAGTTCCTTTGGGACATAATTCATCATTCCTTCAAGGACCTGCATTTGCACCTCCTCGCATTAGGGAAGCCATTTGGTGTGGTAGCACAAACTCGACAACCGAAGAAGGTATAAGTCATATGATCTTCCTTAGGTTCGTAGAAGTCTTACAAACGATTTTTTGTGTAGCCGAGTCTAAATTTTACTTTTTTAAATACATCTTCAAATTGTAATTCATTCTTTGCGTAAAATTTATGTAGTAGAAAGAATCAAGAATGTTGATATTATTGGACTTTTGTGTTGTTACTTGATTGGATTTTAGTTACCATAGACATGTTTTCTGTCCTCTTGTGGTTGTATTTTCTGAGGATAACACGAATTATTGTAACAATGCATGTTCACCTATATTCTCTTTTGTGTTGTCAATTGCGGATTGATCAAATTTCGTTACAGAATAGTGTTGTCCCTCCATTATAGCCGGTTTAGCCATTATTTGACAACATTGTGTACTAAATAGTGTATCACGGAACAATAGCAATTTGTACAACTTCTGCTACTAACCATACATAGCGCTATATCGTTTCCATAGCCGCTATTTAACAGCACTGATTCTATTAGTCATTGTCTACGAAGCTAAAGTGGTCAGAGCAGCAGCTTATTTATAGCTCACTTTTACAATCTCAGTTTTCAATGCCTTCACGCTTCTTGTATTAGTCCTGTAATTATATATCATAATCATAAGCTTATAGTAACATTATTATTATGATTTTAAAGGTAAGGATTTACAGGATGCACGAGTGCTAACTGATGTCGGTGATGTCCCTATTCAAGAGATTCGTGATTGTGGCGTAGATGACCATAGATTGATGAATGTCATTAGTGAATCTGTCAAGTTAGTGATGGAAGAGGTATATTTGCCAATTTATGATTTGGAAATAAGAAATTACATCTTTGTCATCATGCTCAATATATTGTTTCTTAGCATTGATTCTAGTATCATGTGAAACGTACGTTTTGCTGTTAAGTGATAACTTTCTGTTTGGACTTTCTTGATCCTCATCTTGTATACATTCTTCCAGGATCCATTAAGACCTTTAGTTTTAGGTGGTGATCACTCAATATCATTTCCAGTTATTAGAGCGGTCTCTGAAAAGCTTGGAGGACCGGTTGATGTTCTTCATCTTGATGCACATCCTGACAACTATGATGCCTTTGAAGGGAACATATATTCGCATGCTTCTTCATTTGCTCGAGTCATGGAGGGTGACTATGTTCGGCGACTCTTGCAGGTAACCTTTTATTCTTGATATTTATACATTTCATTTATATCTTAAACAGTTTAGTGTGTGTTTGGATTAATGCTGAGTTTGGAAAATCATGATGGCACCGACGCACCATGATTTTGCTGAAGCTACAAAGTCTAGCTTTTGCCAAAATTGCGGTGGCTTACCGTGATTCTGCCAATATCATTGTCAATCCAAACATGCACTTAATTTTATAAAGCTTTTCCGAAACATAAACCTGGTTGTTCTCTGTAAGAACATTCTATTTCTTGTCACTAACTTATAGCTCGCAATGCAGAACTCTAGTTGATAACTCTAGTTAGAATTAAATTTAGTTTAGATGTAATGTTTCTTTAATTTCTTTTCTTCTACTTTTCGTAATTAGATGAATTTTTTTGATTTGTTTTGTTACCTAAATTACTGCAAGTTGTTTCCTCTGGTAATAAATTATGCCAGTCTTCATCCATGGCTTGTAAGATATATCGCTTATTCTTCATGCTTTAACTTGTTAATTTATTTCAGGTTGGTATTCGATCGATAACAACTGAAGGACGTGCACAAGCAAAAAAATTTGGGGTCGAGCAATATGAAATGCGAACATTTTCCAGAGATCGCCACTTCCTAGAGAATCTGGTATGTCTCTCTGTCTCTGTCTGTATGTGCACACACGTGTGTATGTATGTGTTCGCATGTGTGCGCCTGTAAGCATTTATGTGCGTGTGTCTTTCTCCTTTTTACAGTACTAAATTAATATACACTGTCACATCGACACCGGAAATATTTTGTGAAAATTGCCAGTGTCGGACACGCCTTCAATTTGAAGTGTCAGTGCTACATAGATATACACACACAGACCGTGTCAGTGCTACATAGATATACACACACAGATCCATACATTCTTTTCCTATGAGATTTGGTGCTTCGTTGTTTTTTATTTCTCTCTAAAGTCTTGGTGATTTCCTTCTGCAGAAACTAGGGGAAGGTGTTAAAGGTGTATATATCTCAATAGACGTAGATTGTCTTGATCCTGCCTTTGCTCCAGGAGTATCTCACATTGAACCAGGAGGTCTTTCATTCCGCGATGTTCTTAACATCCTACACAATCTTCAAGGCGAAGTTGTTGCTGGAGATGTGGTTGAATTCAACCCACAACGCGATACCGTTGATGGAATGACTGCCATGGTAGCTGCTAAGTTGGTGAGAGAACTGGCTGCAAAGATTGCAAAATGATACAGGATAACTTTTTAGAGTGGCAATAAAATTTTACTAGGCTGATGCATTCATAAAACAGTTTGTACAATATCAAACTTGATTTATATTTCAAATAATTTCGAGTGCTTTCTTTATGTTGGGTTTCAAAATTTTCCGTGGTTCTATGTTTTTATCAAGATTTTTACCTTTTATTGTAAAAAAATAGATAAATAAGATTTTTACCTTTTATATTTAGCTGTTTGGACTTGATGCAACAGTGAGATTGTTGTCTTGTAAGTTGAACCTACAGGTTAACGGTTAAATTATGGAAGCAACCTCGCTTGTAGGGTAAGACTACGTACATCCCTTAGACTCTACCTGATCAGGTTCTCATGCACCAAGCCGCCCGATGTAGGCTAAGATGCTGATTGATCTATGTGAGTAATTGCACCTATCAACTTTTATGGTCGTAATTACGACATGCAAAACCATTTTTAGTTTGCAAGATCATAGAAGATAGATTTCAGTTATTATTTTGCCTTAAAGGAAGGATCAGAGAACGAGCTTAGAATTTTTAAGTATAAACTTTTCATTGTGGTTTTTGGCAGGAAAGGTTAACTTTAAGAAATCGATTGTGTCCATATAGACAAATAATATCAGTTATCAAGGTTTTAAAGTTGAGTTCAACAGGCTTGCGAGCGCGTGCACACATATTGCGACTATGACTATCAATATTATCATATTGTAAAGATGTGTTCGGAACTGTGGTGACAGCTCCATCGATGCACCATGCGATATCAGACATTGGATAGTTTTCACGCAATGCAATGTCAGACATTGGATAGTTTTCAGACAGTGGGTGGTTAGGAGACTGGAGAGACTCGAAGTTCTGTCTGTAATATTTTTGGTAGCTGCTCGATGTTACATATCTAATCGGTTCAATCACAGTTGAACTGTACGATAAATAAGTATTAAATAAAATAAAGGAAAATTGGTTGAACCAGAGTTCAACAAGATTACAATGTAATCAGGATCAAACAAACTAATGAACTAACTTTTTCTTGGTTCAACAGGTTGAATCTATTCGACGGTTCAGTTCAATTTTTAAAACATCGTTGCACAAGATAGATATATCACGTAACTTCAACCATCCTAATTTTCATTTTGCAAGTCTAAAATTTCTAGTATCAATTGAATTACAGATTTTTAGGCTCTATAACAGTATTTGATATCAAGCCTTTACAAGAATCTGTTTCCATATAAAATTAAAAAAAGTATATAAAAACATATAGTCCATAAAATCATGTCACACATGACACAAATATTACTCTATTTTCTTTCCTAGCTGCCATAGTCTCAAAATCAAATCACAACTTCCTCTTTCTTTTCTTCTTTTTTCTCCAATTCTATTTCCTTATATCTTCTTGCGCACACAATATAAAATATCAAATTAATAGCTGTTAAAGATGCTGACAAGAAGAAAAACCTATCTAAATGACCTTCATTTAGATTCGGTGAAACCCAACCAGGTCGTCCATGAGTCGAAGTGATTTTCATTACGACAGTCAAAATACTATCAGCCACATAACTACCGAGTGCCGATGAGGACATAGATAACCCCATTCCCAAACTTTTCAATCCATCTGGTGCTTGTGATGTGAAAAAATTCATTTGTGCAACGTACACAAATGCTTCGGCTACTCCTACAAGCACATATTGTGGTATTTGCCAAAATATACTCAAAGAACTTGTCTCTTTACCGTCGGTGCTAGCGAACTCGAGTCTTTTTCTCTCTACTAAACCGGCGACAATCAAAGCTAGTATCGTAAATGATAGTCCAATGCCTATTCTTTGTAGCTCGCTAGGAAGTTTTGGATCTCTTTTGACGATTTTCACGTATAATGGAACAATGAGAACGTCAAATAACATGATGAATGCTGACGTGCTTATGATATCGAATGCTGTCATGCTTGCAGGAGGGATTTGAAACTTGTAAAATGATCTGTTCATTGTAGAACCTTGTTCGACAAATAGAGAAAGCATTTGTATGAAGACGACAGAGGAGAAGATTGTGCAAAGCCATACCGGCAATAGTCTCAAAATACATTTCACTTCTTCAACTTGTGTCACAGTGCAAAGCTTCCAAGGATCCGGGTTTTCGCCTTTCTCGAGCAACTTGTTCTTTTCCTTAGTAGAAATAATAGCAGCTCTATCAAGAAACCTGTTGGTCAACTAGACAAAATCAACTAAAAGACATGGATACAATATTGAAAATCTGTAACAAACAGATGTAATATTTTTAAAAGTCATTATTTTTATATAAAAAGTGATTTTTTTCTGTTGTAACAAACAGCCTCAACGATGAAAAAGCACTTCTACATGCCCTTAAAACACTTACCTAAGGCCATTTGTGTGGTGCATTCTCTTAACACTAGGTTCATCCCCTTCTTTATCATCATATAAGCCTTCTCCATTTGCAGGTACTTGAAATTTTATTTTCTTCATAGAAGACACAAACACTTGTGCAAATCTCGAGATAGGGTTTCGAGAAGGCTTCATGTGTCGATATCTAAGAGTTCCGGTCATAAAAATAAGAAATGAAAAAACGCCACAACCGGAACATATCCAAAATCCGAGCACCCAATTTCCTGTAGTTTCTATGTAAGCCAATACTGTTTCAGCTACTAATGATCCTAGATTCAATGCCACATAAAAGTAGCTATAGAATAAGTTCTTAGATTTTTCTTCTTTAGGTTCTTCCTCATCAAATTGATCATTACCAAATGTTGCTAATGCAGGATCAGCAGCTCCATTCCCTAAAGCTATTAGATATATTGATATGTAAAGTATTGCAACTTGAAGTGGCGTATGAGGTTCACATAGAAACCCTATTTTTCCGCAACCTTGAGGTTTAAGTAAAAGGAAGTGAGTTGATAAGGATAATAGCACCAATCCCTGCATAAAGAAGAGGAAAATAGAACTTTTCATTTTTTGTATATGTAAACCGAGTATTCTCTGCATGCAACCGTAAAAACTAATCCCTCAAACCAAATAGGACTACAATGGGCGGAAAAATATTGATTGCAGTATTCAATAGGAAATCATTGTGTTGAAAAATAAAGTTATACACGAAAGCTATTTGAAGCACAGACACAAACATGGATACTAGAAACGACTCAGACACTGACAATATTTTGAGAAAATGACATAATTCAGTGTAATCATAGTGTCGTGTCGGTGTCTGACACCAGGACACGCCTAATCTGAGGATGATGTTACATGAGAATATATAATGATATTAACATTTGAATACTTACAATATTGAACACAACTTGAAATATGATGCAAGTGAGGTATCTTCCCAAGTATGAGTCACTAATAAAAGCTCCAATTAGAGAGAAGAAATAGGTAGTTCCCATCCATCTGCTAAAAGTGTTTGCTGACTCAGCATTACTTTGTCTCAATACTAACTTTGCAAAGAGAACCAAATTTACTTCAACTCCAGTGAAAGCCAATGCAACTAGTAATTGATTCACTGTTTAAATCATAAAATTCCATAATTAATAAAATATGGACATAATACAATTGAATTAAGGATGTCTCCAAAAGAAGGGAAGTTTTGGACAAAAAGTTCAATGTTTTAAGAACCGGACTAGAGTTCGAACCGGTGAGACCTCCAAGTCATGGTTCAATCCATTGAACTGCAGTTAAACCAGATGACTAATAAATAATCAAGTATTAAAAAATGATGAAAAAGCCGAACCGGTTGAACCAACTTTGATTCAACCATGTTCTAAGAGATTGAGAATCGGCCGTCGATGAACCAATCGACAAACTGGCCGATTTCCGGTTGAACTTGTCGGTCCTTATATCTTTCAACCCAACAACAACATGAATGTCAAGATTTGTGTGGATACCTAACAACAATGCGGCACTCCTCCATCCACCTGTCCTAGCTTTTACAGCTGGTTTTCCATAACAATCAATTGAACCATCTTTTGTGCAAGGAGAAATACTCTCCTCCTCATGTCCATCAAGTTCAAGCACCTATTCAAATTAATAAATACAAACAAGTATAAGCTTAACCATTTGTGCTAAACTATGCAGAACCTAGGCTGAAATATTATTTAGATATATTTTCTATGGTATAATTCCACTTAGACCCCCTGGTGGAAAATAAAAAGGTAAAGACCATGAAAGGTGAAAAATATTAATCTGACAACTGACAAGTTATTAAAGAAGTACTCTACCTGGTAAATATGAAGAGATTTTGAGGTTGTTTCCCTAGTTCGAGGTATTCAAGTTGTTTTGAATTTGTTTGAGTCCCACTCAGGGTTCCTACACCGTTGGATGTATAAATATATTTGGACACCCTCGTCTTTGAGCTAGCTTTTCTTATAATTCAAGCTCATTTAACATGGGTATTTAATTTGGTTTGACTCTCATTTTTCAGATTCCTAGTGTGATGAGTATAAAATGTGTTTGGACTTTGGACACCCTCTTCTTTTGAGTTGACTTATAACATGAAATTCAAGTTCAAAACATAAGAAAATAAGATATTAGATTTTGAATTATTTGATGCTAGGTTTGAACCGAGCACTTCAGGTTTAGGTCGAAGAATACAATTGATCTAACCAAGAAACATCTTGGCTCGGAAAACCGACAATCCTAGATTATTTTGTTTTTGGGTATGTAGACGAATTAGCAAACACCATCTCAAACTCACACAAATGTGATTCCCCAAATTCGAACACGAATGAAAATCTTCAGCATAACAATATTGACATTTGTTAGTTGAACTAGGTCATATGAACCTGCGGTCTTGACATTTTTTTTTGGAGGATTTATAACCAAATGAGAGGAATGTGGGAAAGAAACCAAAAACATGACACTAACTATTAGTAATAATAAAAAATTTGTGTAAAAGAAAAAAAGTAAAATTTTATAATTTTCATGTCATATAACTATATATTTTTTTGAGAATTATTTAAAAAGTTTATATTTAATTTTTTTAATGACCCGTTGACCCAACTCAACCTGCTCCCTACCGAGTTGGGTCGGATCGAATTTAACATTAAACAAATATGGATTTTACATCCAACCCACTTAACTTTGATCGGGTCAGATGACGGCTTTGGCTAAAATCGACCCCATCCGACCCGCGTACACCCCTACATTTCTTGGTTGGATTCGAACTTTAGTTCAATGTACCGTGAGGGTCTAGTCCTTCCGTTAGCTAGACTTGGATTTGGATAAACAACTACTAGTAAACATGTTATGTTGTGTTGGAAAATGTAATTTTTTTTTTTTATACATGAAAAATGTAATTGGATGACACAAAATTTGCATTTTTCTCTAAATATTAACATCTGAAGCTATAATTGTCAAAAAAATTAAAATAAAAAAATCTGAGGCTATAGCTAGAGTGTAGAAGATTTATACTAGTATTTCACATTTCCCTCACTTCTCTTAATATTGAACAAAATAAGAGATTTATCAAAATTTGAACCATTATAATACTAAAACTCCTCTTTAAATCCCCCACCCCCAGTTTTGAATGGGAGGCAAAAATTAGAGTGGAAATTATTTTATCCCATTTTCCTCAATTTCTCTGCCAAATATTTAAATTGAGAATTAATCAATTATATTGACTTGACTTCGACTTTGACAGAAGCGATTAACAAGCTCGAAAATATTTCGGGGGTGTTAGGTTTGAATTTTAGCTAAACTAATTTTTAGTCAAATTCTAATTACTTCCCAGTGGAATTCCGATTACTAGCACTCCTTTCTCTTGAGTCTCAAAGTTAACACGAAAAAAAAAAAAAAAAAAAAAACTTAAATGAGAGAAAATTTATCAAATCTCTCATGTCCTTACCCCTGCCCTCAAAATTCTTCATTGCCCTCAAATTCAAGGGGAGACAAAAACTTGAATGATGAAGAAAATTTAATCCCTATTAATTTCCCACCTTTCCCTTCAAAATATTTAACCCAATTGAATAATTCAGAATCTCTCCCTTCTCAACATCATTCATAAAACACAATAATGTATCTAGAAAATCATTCACTATAAATAAATTAATAAAACACAATAACTAAGTGCCAATAAGAATTAAGCAAAATTCAATGAATATGGTACAACATATATAATTTAACATTAACATTAGCTACTTAACAACATTTTGAAGAGAGAAAAAATAAATTATAATTAAAAAATTTAATTGAAAGAAAGGATTTATAGATTTTCTCACCTTACTTGCCATCCTCTCTTTGTATCTATCCTTCTTAATCCCTTTTTTATTTCTCAAATCTTCTTCTTAAAGCAAGATCACTTGGATAAATAAAAAATTGCAAGATAACAAATGTGAGAGCACTATGAGTTAAGTAAAATAAAAAATAAATATGAGCTTTGAAATTGAGTCAAAAGAATGAGTGTTGAAAATGATTACTTCTTTCACCTTTAATTTAATTCAATGAGTCAAAGATAGGTGTCCCCAATAGAGTATTGTGCATGAGTATCTACAATTTCTATGCCCTCCAAGTGCCCTTGACTTTAGAGCTATACAACTCACTTACACTCTTCAATCTTTGTGTATTTGTATGTAAGCATTTATGTTCAAGTAACAGTAAGCTTTCAACTTTATTCAGATTCATAGACATAGAAAAAACAAATAATACTATATATTAGATTTTATATATGTTAAATATTAAATGTTATACGTAAAATTGATTTATTTATTATTTACCTTGTACAAATACTAAATTTTTTAACGTCGTTAGCAATGACTAATCTCCATTAAAAAAAATGTAAAGCATATTAGATAATTATATTCCATATTATGTTACCAAATGAATGATTCGTATTTTTACTTTATATTGAGATTGATTTGTGTCCATCACGTAATTTGTATTGATATGTTACAATACTTTTTTTTATTCGATCATATTTTATATAATCATATTACTTAATTAATTCATCAATATATAATCTCATTGACTTTCTAATGTCAACTTATCAAAGTCTAACTTAAAATAAATAACCCATAACGTTACGACCCGTGCGATAGCACGGGTCTATTACTAGTTATCGCACGGGTCTATTACTAGTTATACGTAAACTTGATTTATTTATTATTTACCATGTACAAATACTAAAATTTTTAGCGTCGTTAGCAATGACTAATCTCCATAAAAAAAATATGTAAAGCATATTAGATAATTATTGTATATAGCGTTTTTTTTTTTTGACTTAATAGCGACATTAAATAATTATTGTATTTAATTTTAACCTATATTATATGTCAGATACATTAGTCATCCAGAGTAATTCTTAGTTGGGCACAACTCCAACAAAAATTCATTTAGGCACACACCCATAAAATAGAAAAAGTAAATGTTAAATAAATTAGTAACATCATCTAACATTAATTAATTATTTTATATTTAAATTTTTTAAAATTATGTGTGTGCGCCCAACACCTTTTATTTGGTGTTGTGTCTATAGAAGTGTTCCTCTAGTTATCCAATACATTTAAAAAATAATTTTTTTTTTATATTAAGAATCAAAAGTACAATTTAAATCTTATAAAATCCAAATCTTCCATGTGCAAAATTAATCGTGGGAAGATGAAAATCACTAAAGAAAGTGAACAAGCTAAAAAATGTGCAACATTAATCGTGGGACAGATCAAAATCACTAAAGAAAGTCAACATGTTAAAAAAAATAGGCACGACATGATTAAAATAAGGAGAATGTTAACTTGCGCCCTTAAGGGCACATGTTAAGGAGATAAATGTGGAAAAAATTTATTGAACTTGTGGTGTATTCAATTCTCTAGACATTAAATGTTTTCTATCATTAAAAACTATATTTCTATTTTTAGGTAGCTTAACATGTGCCCTTAGGGCACAAGTTAACATAACCCTTAAAATAATAGTCATGCTAAGAGCCGTTTGACCCTACTTATTTTCTATTTTTTTATTTCTCCTTAAAAGAAATAGAGAAGTATAAAATTGTAGAATAATGCTAGCAACACACTCTTTAACAAACACACTCCAACACACTCTCTTTTATTGGTTGAAATTTACATGGTTCCCATAAAAAAATGTGGACCAATATAATTTTTATGGGACCCATATAAATTTTAACCAATAGAAGAGAGTGTGTTAAAGTGTGTTTGTTAAAGAGTGTGTTGCTAGCACTCCTCAAAATTGTATTTGACCCTATTTCTTTTTAAAAGAATTAGAGAAATAAAGTAAAGAAGTGGAAAATAAGAAGAAGTTGGGTCAAACACAATTTTTTTACTTATTTACTATTTTGAAGGAGAAGAAAAAAGTGGAAAATAAGTAGGGTCAAACGGAGCCTAAACGTTATTTTCGGGCACTAGTTAAGCAGCTAATTGTTAGTTGGTTTAGTGGGATTGACGCTGAACTTAGTATAAAAGATGATAGTATAATATAATTAAAATGATTTTTTTATTAATTACAAAATAACTTTCACCTTTTAGTACTCACACGTAGATAAAAAAGGTTAAAGTTATTTTGCAATTAATAAAAAAAAATTGTTTTTACATGTCATATTCAAACAAGAAATGTTAAGTCACTATGTTTAGTCTAGTGGTGAAGAGATTTGGATAGTTTGCTAGAGGTCCTGAGTTCGATCATCGGTTCATTGTAAACAAAAAACAAATGAAATGTTATTTCATTAAAAGAAATTATTTTTATTACGATAAAAAACATAAAATAACTACCAAAAAATAAATTCTATTTTCTATAAAAAAATTAAAAATTAATCTCTAAACTATTAAATATAAAAATTACTATTTTTTTAATCTGCACCTAAAATTGCAAAAATTGTCTCTTTTTGAGTCCAACCCTTTTTCAACTTCTTATCTATTGCATCTTGTTTACGTAGCTTGCTGCAAGCCTGCAACTGATTCTCCTTTCTTCTTCAACACATCAAAATGCTACTTTTTCTCTCTACAACGGCGATTCCAACAATTTCCCGCATAAAACTCCTTCCAAAACCATTACTTTTCACATCTCTCCGCAGAATCCAATTCCCGCATAAATATTCTACCCGCACCGTCTCTTGCATACAAAACCCAACTCCAAAACGCAATGGAGATATTGTCGTTTTGGGCATCGAAACTAGCTGCGACGACACTGCCGCCGCTGTTGTAAGCTTTCATTTTTATTTTTATTTTCAATTTGTTCTTGTTTTTATCTTTTTTTTGCGATGTGTTTTGGATTGTAGTTTGATGGATTTTGTGGTTTAGGTGAGAAGTGACGGTGAAATTCTGAGCCAGGTGATATCTTCTCAGGTACGAGTAATGTTATGCATTGACTAATTTTGTTTTGTTGCTCCTATTTTAGTATATAACTGAATTGAAGTTAAATTGATGCAAAATTTTATTATGTTATTATTTTGTTAACTTAGTTTGGAGTAGGAAACTGATGTAGCACCTACACTTCGGCTCTGTTTGACAAAAATTAGCGGATAGTTGATAAATTATCTTATAGCGGATATGCTAGTTGATTGAATTTGTGGTTAAACTAGCTTATAAATATGAAATGACATGAAAAAATATATGTTTAATTAAAAATAATGACAAGCTATAAGCTAGTAAGAATAAGCTATAAGCTCATGAGAAGAAAAAAATGTTATTTTTTTCAATATGAGCTCATAAGCTATAAGTTATAACTTATAAGCCATAAGCTCAAAGTTTGACATTGCCAAACAGAGCCTTTAGATATCATATATAACTTATTTACATGCTGTATTAGCTAGATATCATATATATTATTGGTGGGATTGTCCTCTTTAAATTTGCTAATTCTATGCATAACCAACCAGTCCACGGGAAAAGAATAAGAGGGATAATTATACGTGGATGCATTCTTCATTGAATAAATTATAAATTGGCTCTAAGGAAGCATAATGAGATGATAATATACGGAATAAAAAACTAATTAAACATGTTGCAAAAGGTAATTTTAACTGTTGCCTGAACTAGTAGTAAAAATAACTAAGTTTGGTCGAATTGGTTTGGTGCTTCCGAGAAGTTTATCGATTATTATAAGATGCAAGGGAAGATAATTTTAATCTGTGCTAATTTCATTTTCTGCCTAATGATTAAGCACTAATGCTATGATGTTTTTACTAAGCATGTGGTTTTATTTTACATAAAAGTGCTTTCTAACTGTGCAACTTCTTCACATTAAGGCAGATCTGCTTGTGAAGTATGGAGGAGTTGCTCCAAAAATGGCAGAAGAAGCTCACTCACAAGTGATAGACCAGGTACATCATTCTTATCCTGTTATTAATATATCCCAGCTTGAGCACATCCTTTAACGGTCAGGGCAGACAATTTATATCTTAAGTATACTTTTGTCACATAATGATCCATTTGTTTGAACTTCAAAGCTTTCTATAAGGTGACCACACAAATACATCCTTGCCGCCTTATGCAAATTTTATCAATATATCTGTATTCCACTGTTTGTAACGGCCATGCATCTTACCAGTTATCGGTGCCCGTCTTAGTTGCTGGACAATTCCTTCAAACAGAACCTGGTGGGTGGAATATTAGTATCTTTTGAGTTACATTGGGCCCTAGGATAATGTTTGTTGAGTGCCACCGGGTTCTCATTTCTCAAACAGATTTCTAATATGGCTTCCTATACCTTTTTCAATATCTCTTTATCTCCCACCCCCCCCTTTTAATGAATTATTGACATGTGCATAGCCTTTTTACTTTTAATTATAGGTTGTGCAAGAAGCCCTTGATAAAGCTTATATGACTGAGAAGGATCTTACCGCAGTTGCTGTTTCTATTGGTCCTGGTTTAAGTCTCTGCCTTCGTGGTAATACATGAATTTAAGAATGGACTTGAATAAATTAGACAGAAGTTTTGTGAATTCATTGACATTGAGTGAGAACACTCATTATCTATTTCCAACTAAAGTTCTGTAAAAGAATAAACACATAACAAAAACTATAACTCTAATCTTTCCATTTAATTGTTAACTCCTATATTTCCCAGTGATATACCACAGAACCATTATTTAGTTGGTAAAAACACCATGCAGTAGTGCCAATTCTTGCATGGTAATTGCCAGAAATTTTGTCCCAATTTTTTCTTCTTCTCAATTTATTGCGTGTTCTCATTTTGCAATATTGTTGGTTGACCAGAGAAGAAAAAATAAATAAATAAATAAATGATGAGAAGTGAAAGCAACTTTAGAGATACTTTGTAAAAGTGCTTTAGAGTCCGTATTTATTTGCATGCATCAGAATGAGTTACAACTTACAAGATACATGCTCTATTTATCGAGGACTACAAAGTTTAGATCAGTTAGATTAAAATTAACTGATATTGATCTTATTCAAAAAAACTGATAGTCAGGTCTAATAACTGCATGAGCTTAATGTCCCTGCCACATCACAGAAAAACACTTTAGCATGCAAGTTGGGTAACTTTGTCTTAAATAATAGCAGTTATTGGAAGGCATATATATTTAATTTCCTGATCTTCTGTATGATTTAGAGAAATTCCTGCTATCAGTTACTCACTCATCTGTCCATGTCTTGCACAATGCAGTAGGGGTGCAGAAGGCTCGGAGAATTGCTGGGGGCTTTAATTTACCAATTATTGGCATCCATCACATGGAGGCTCATGCTCTAGTGGCTAGGTAAAGCTATAATGGCCCTCTAATGTATATTTTATTTTCTTCCTATGAATGCAGGCAGAGGCATGCTTAAAATATTTCAAATGGCTATTCAGTTCCTGTATGTTGTTATGCTTCTAGAATTTTCTGCACTCTTTTAGCGTCCTTTAGGAAACTGTGCTATTTTCTGAGACATATCTTTTGTGTCAGGTTAATTGAGAAAGATTTGCAGTTTCCATTCATGGCCCTACTTATTTCAGGTAATATTCCTGTACACCTGTTTTTGGGTTTAACTTCTATTGGTCATGCTCGTACTATTCTTTGAACTTGTTCTGTTATCATTTTTCTTCCTTGGGTTGTGGAATTGCTGTTTCTAGTTCTAGTTCTCGTTTCAAGGAATTTGTATTTTATGGCATTTGTGGGTAATAATAACCTTCGCATAATACAACTACCTTTTAATTAAGCCAAGACAATTCTGGACAGATTTGAGTTTTGAATTAGTGCAGTATGCAGCTTGATCCTTCACTTCTTTTGGTATGTTGCTATGTACTTTCGGTCAAGCCACATCCGGTATATTTTATGTCCTATGAACAGAGGTGGCAATAGGTTGGGCCGAGCAAAAACAAATATGGCCCAAGTCTGGCCTACAACCTGTCATAGGCTATTTTTAGACCTGATTTAGACTTTGTGAATGTCTGGTCTGACCCGTTATCCTACTTCAAAGACTGTTAGAATAAAAATAAAAGTCGAACCAAATTTTATAAAGTCTAAGCCTAATTTGTTTTTATCACATACATCATTTTTAAGGTATAACCTACCTAACCTTTTAGATAATCTAGTTGGCATGATAAGCTATTATCATTTTGCAATAGGACTTTTAAATAGTATATAAACTTATCTCTATATAAGATTATAGATTCAAGTCTTTATATAGGATAATATGCTAAAATATTGAAAATGTCAATACACATATGATTTTAGACAATGTACAAAACCTAAAATAACAATAGCAACAACAAAATTTATTGTATTTACTTAAATAGGCTGGCTTGGTAAGCATAATTGGTTTCTTGGATGGCTTAAAACCTGACCTTTTTATATAGGCTTTTAAAAAAAGCTTTAGCATAAACTTAAGAGTTAAGACATTCCATGTGCAATGAGTTGTTTAAGTACAGACAACTATCACCTTATCACTAATCCACGGGCATTGGAACCAAGGCATGGCGTTTCTCATCCCTCATGTTAGTCAAGAAAGATGGTTGGTAAGGATTAGATGTCATGTCGACGTATTGGACTTAGGAGCAGTTTGTGTAATCTGTGCAACATTGACTATGGAGGAGGATGACACTCGCAGAGCATAACACCTGCAATAGTGTGGCATTGGTTGCGTTTCGGATGTGATCTACCTTGCTTGGGGAGCTAACCATGGTCACTTGCTTTGAGAGAACCGGAAGAGGGATCAACCAGAGCAGGAGACACATCACTTCAAAAGGTGATTTAGCTTTGTACACGCAGAAAGGTTTACCAATTACCACACAGGGTTCAATGTGGGTAAAGTGGGAGAACCCAAAAACTGATTAAGACTGATGAATACTCTTTAGGTAAACCCATACATAGGCGACATGATGAACAAGGTTTGTTGCTGCTCAAGTTCCTTCGCATGAGTGGTTGCAGGGGACAAGAGTACCTTAAATTGGAGTAGATATATACAACATAGAACAAGCCTAGATTTTAAAATTGTAAGTGTTCCCTGTTCTTCACGCCCTTAACTTTTCATACAGAAGAATATGGATTTCGCTCATAACCTTCATTTCCCATCAATAATTTGCATTCTCCTAAAGCTGGACACATAATTTCACATTGAAGTCAAATGTTATGATATCTTGCTTATTTTTATATGTGGAGATGAGGTACAGTTTCTGAGCAGTCCGGTTTGTTGCAAACCTGTGATTTGACAGTCCTTATTCAGTATATTTTTTAGGTATTGGTATACTTGGCTATCTTGTATGAGGTTATAACAGATATTGTTTTCATAGGGGGACATAATCTACTCATTCTTGCACGTGATCTTGGCCAATACATACAACTTGGAACTACAATAGATGATGCTATTGGCGAGGCTTATGACAAGTCAGCAAAATGGCTTGGACTTGATTTGAGCAGAAGTGGTGGTCCTGCTATAGAAGAGCTTGCTAGAGAGGGCAATGCTAAATCAGTCAGTTTCTCTGTAAGTTGTATGATATTATATTCCTCTCCCTCCCCTCTGCTTTTGATTGTTGTTGCCCTACATTGAACATCTATGGTTTCCTCACATTACCATGACCGCTGTTGCCCTTCTATTGGAGATTTAATTTCATTACTTTATTTTGCTGTAGATTCCAATGAGGCAGCACAAAGATTGCAACTTCTCGTATGCTGGTCTAAAAACCCAAGTAAGACTGGCAATTGAGTCCAAAAAGATGTACGTGAAAATTTATAGATTTGTTATTTATTAGTAATTTATAAGTAAATTATATATAATGACGGAGCAATGCCAAACCTGATGATTATCTGTCCTTTATCTGATCACAAATGTTTTGTCTAATGTTTTTAACAGCACAAATTTAATATGAAAATTTTCTTCATTGAAGGAAGTAATTGATTTACACAATCTGTTTAGTATTACCTTTTTCTCATGTAGTTACACGTCAGATTATTGCTAATATTTTTATTAGACCAATAGTCTTGTCCTACAAAGATAACTCAATGATTTATATTGCACATGACAAGTTATTTTTTTTGTTGAAGTAAATAGTGCAAATATCTTTTAGTTTTGTTGTTACTTATGAGTATATGGGCTATCTGCAGTGATGCCAAAATTCCTATTTCTTCTGCAAGTTATGAAGATCGGTTGTCACGAGCTGACATTGCTGCTTCTTTTCAGGTTAGTTATACTTTTGTAGGTTTTGTAGCTTATGAGAGAATCTCTCCAAAGTTTATAAATGAAGTTTTAGCATTTCCTTCCTTTTGTTTAAAATTTCGTCAAATTCTCTTTTTTTCGCCTTTAACTCCTGTCTTTTGATATATAAGACCTTTGTTCCTAAATATAAGCCCCTCTTGAGATTTTTCCTTAACTACTGTTAGAGAACCCTTTTCAAATTTTCAACTACCCTTAATTATTTCTATACCAACTTACCCTTAATTATGCTACATCTTTTTCTACAACCTGTGATAAGTACTATGATGAAAACATAAATTAATTCTCTTTCCTGAATGTAAACTTGTAAAGCAATATTAATTGGCAACAAATGAAAAACTACCAAATTTTTTAATTCCCGTGATTTAGTCAACAGAGACCTATAATAAGGACGGAGATAATATGTCCTATGTTCTCTGTCTTAATTCCTATGTTCTCTGTCTTCTACATGTCAAGCAGCGAATTGCAGTGTTACATCTCGAGGAAAGGTGTGAACGAGCAATACAGTGGGCATTGAAGATGGAGCCTTCTATAAAACACTTGGTAGTTTGAAATCTAAAACGCTGCTTTGTGATGTAACTTCAATGCTTCTTCTTTCTATTTACATTAAAATAACTGAATGTCATTCTACATCTTGTCTGTTGCAGGTTGTCTCTGGTGGTGTTGCATCAAATCAATATGTCCGGGCTCGGCTTGATACGGTTGTGAAGAAGAATGGCCTGCAACTTGTATGCCCTCCTCCCCGGCTTTGTACTGACAATGGTAATCATGTTATTTTCAGAAGAGGAGGATTATAGTAGGCATGTGGAAGCTGATATAAAATCTTGTCTAATCTTTGTTTATTTTAAAGCTAATATCTTGACGAATTTGTTCTTGAACAATAGGTGTAATGGTTGCTTGGACTGGTATTGAGCACTTTCGCGTGGGAAGATATGACCCTCCACCTCCTGCAGAAGATCCAGAAGACTTTGTGGTGTGTTTTCTGAGCATTGACAAATTATATGAATTGGAAACAATTTTTTATCAGATGAATTTGCTTCACATTATGATTTCTCTAGATGCATTAGATAATAAATTTATTTTATGAAAGAGAAATATGATTAATACTTTTCAAACAATCAACAAGATCGGTTACCATTGTTACCCGGTTCATTTAAAAGTTATATCCATTTGTATGCGATACTTTTCATCAACTCTCAATGGACCTTGTTGAGTTGGTGCAAAATTCATATGGCTTTTGTGACACTTGTTATTAATGAAAATTTGTTCATGGTGAACTTGCAAAAATTCATTATGCTCGCATTTCATAAGGCTCTTAATGACTTTTGATTGACCATTGGTTTATTTTCAGTATGATATACGCCCAAGGTGGCCGTTGGGGGAAGAATATGCTGAAGGAAGAAGTGAAGCTCGCTCCGTAAGAACTGCACGCATTCATCCTTCTCTTACATCTCTAATTCAAGCATCATTGCAACAGTGACATGGCATGAACTTTGTGTTGCTTCAGCCTCTTTAAGTCTATTTCTTGGACTTTTCTCTGATTGCGCAAATGACATGTTTGGCTGAATTTTCAAGAATATATATAGCAGCTTTGCAAGTTTGATTCTTTTCCTGGGGAAACTAGCCATTTGAATCAAACAATATACAAGAAGCCAAAACATGTAACAGCAGGGAAAACCTCACAATTTTGGTTGGAAGAGATGTAAATTGATTGCTACAAGCAATAACCAAAATTGTATTACTTAAAAGGGGAAAAAGGAAGGAATTATTCTGCATTTGTGCCTTATTCTTTATGAAATTTGTAATTAAAGGGCTTGTACTATTTAGTTCTTTTTGTTTTGGTCTATATACCTTCATTGTTCAAAAATTACTTTCAAACTCATTAATTTGAATCTAGTCGTGTGGATCCAAACATTTTCAAGAGTTTAATAGATACGTTCTATCGGTGTAAATTAATTTTATACTGATATTCAATAGGAATCATGTTGAGAATAATGTCTAAATACTTGTTTTTTTTTTTGAAAATTTTATATTGGTTAAATTATTCTTTTGGTCCCTTAATTAAATTGTTGGTTTCGTTTTGATCCTCTAACTAATTTTGTTCCACTTAGGTCCTTTATCTATGTCTCTGTCACCTATAATGGTATCTTCTGTTAATTTTAATCTCAAATATGTAATATATAAGGTGTATCAATATTGTAAATGATCTACCATATACCTCAATAAATTTTATTGAGGTCTATAATAGACTATTTACAATGTTGATTCACCTTATACACGTGAGAGGTTAAAAATTAACAAGAGACCATTATGACTAACGAAAATATAGTTAAGGAACTTAAGAGGAACAAAAATAATTAGGAAATTAAAATAAAACTAACAATTTAGTTTTTTTTTTTTTTTTGACATAAAAACTAACAATTTAGTTAATGGACCAAAAGAGTAATTTAAAAATAAAAAACATAGTTTAAATTTATATTTAAAATATTATATCTACAAAAAAAAAATTAAAATATTAGAATATAAGATTTATATTTGCTATTTGAAATATGGGAGAAAGAAAAAAACATAAAACAAAACTGAACCCAAATCTAAAAACCAGATGTGACAATTTATTATCTGCTGTCTCCTGATCTCTGCTGCCAGGCAGAGAGTCTGTTTAAGGTGCACTGTCCACCGCATATTGGATTTAGTATCTCCGCTAATGATTTAATCCAACGGTTAAAAATACTGCAACCGAAATCATCGAACAGAACCACATACTGAAGAAGCCTCCTTCTCTCCACTGTGTCTCTCCTTTTCTGCTTCTTCAAACGGTAATCACTTTTCCCCTTCAATCGATTCCTTAGGGTTTTCTTTTCTCATTATTATTATTATTACTTCACAAATGATAAATAAATCTTCGTTTTTTATTCAATTTTGTTACTGTCATTGTTTTTTCTATGCTTGTTGCCAAATATTGTAGTATAGTTTTTCAACAACCAATGCAAAATTTATCAACAAACCATGGTAATTTTGTTTGTCACCAAATTCAGATATAGATATAGTTTTAGTTCTACTTTGATTAATCCAACATGTCCAAATTTAGGTTTTTTAATTTCATTTTTTCATACTAGTTCACTGTCACCAATTGTCAAACCCATAAATTGGAACACTACCCATAGTTTTGTTAGGAAAAACCCTTTGCTTGCTATACTGGAAAGATGCGAGTCACTTGTCCAGTTGAAGCAAATTCAGGCTCAAATGGTATTGACTGGTTTGATTGATGATGGTTTTGCTGCGAGTCGTCTTGTAGCGTTTTGTGCTTTATCTGAGTCGAAAGCACTTGATTATTGTACTAAGATATTGTATCGAATTAAAGAGCCCAATGTGTTTTCTTGGAATGCGACAATTAGGGGATATGTGGAGAGTGGAGATGTAGAAGGAGGTTTTATGCTGTACAAGAGGATGTTGCAAGGGGGTGTTTTGAAGCCGGATAATCATACTTACCCATTGTTGCTTAAAGCTTGTTCTTGTCGATCTTTAAGTTGTGTTGGTCTTGGTATACTTGGGCATGTGTTGAAGTTTGGGTTTGAATTGGATTTATTTGTGCATAATGCGTCGATCACTATGCTACTCGCGTGTGGGGAGTTGAGTGTTGCATGTGATTTGTTTAATAAAAGTCGTGTGAGAGACTTGGTAACATGGAATTCGATGATTACTGGATGTGTTAAAAGGGGACTGGCAAATGATGCTATAAAAATCTATCGGGAAATGGAGGAAGAGAGAGTGAAACCTAATGAGATTACAATGATTGGGATGATTTCTTCTTGTTCTCAATTGCAGGATTTGAATCTTGGCAAAGAATTTCATCGTTACATTGAAGAACATGGCCTTGAGTTGACAATTCCACTCACTAATGCACTTATGGACATGTACGTGAAGTGTGGGGAATTGTTGCCTGCAAGAGTTCTATTTGATAACATGGCACAAAAGACCCTTGTTTCATGGACTACAATGGTTTTGGGATATGCTAGATTCGGTTTCCTGGATGTTGCTCGGGAGATTTTATATAAAATTCCAGAAAAGAGTGTTGTGCCGTGGAATGCCATCATCAGTGGCTGTGTCCAGGCCAAGCATAGTAAAGAGGCATTGGCTTTATTCCATGAAATGCAAATTAGTAAAGTAGAACCCGATAAAGTGACCATGGTTAACTGCCTGTCTGCATGCTCACAACTAGGAGCACTTGATGTTGGAATATGGATTCACCGTTATATTGAAAGGCACAATATTTCTCTTGATGTTGCCTTAGGAACTGCACTAGTCGACATGTATGCCAAGTGCGGAAATATTTCAAGGGCACTCCAGGTTTTCGAAGAGATTCCTCAAAGAAACTGTTTGACCTGGACAGCCATCATTTGTGGTTTAGCACTTCATGGGAATGCTCAAGATGCTCTATCATATTTCTCAAAAATGATTCATATTGGAATAATGCCTGACGAGATCACCTTTCTTGGTGTGTTATCAGCTTGTTGTCATGGAGGTTTAGTTGAAGAAGGCCGCAAATATTTTTTTGAAATGAGATCTAAATTCAATCTATCTCCCAAGCTTAAACACTACTCATGCATGGTGGACCTCTTCGGAAGAGCTGGTCATTTGGAGGAGGCAGAAGAACTCGTTAAAAGTATGCCAATGCCGGCAGATGCTGCTGTGTTGGGTGCTTTGTTCTTTGCTTGCCGTGTGCATGGAAATGTTCTAATTGGAGAGAGGACGGCTTTTAAGCTTCTTGAGATTGATCCTCAAGATAGTGGAAACTATGTTCTACTCGCTAGCATGTATAGTGAAGCAAAAATGTGGAAGGAGGCAAGGAGTGCAAGGATAATAATGAAGGAGAGAGGACTAGAGAAGACTCCTGGTTGCAGCTCGGTTGAGATCAATGGCATTGTGCATGAATTCATGGTGAGGGATGCATCACATCCACAGTCTGAATGGATTTATGAATGCCTGGTTTCTCTGACAAAACAACTGGAGCTTCTCGAGTTGACATGATGTTTCTTCTGATGGATATAATCTCCTTTCCTAAACTTGTCAGCCTGTTTGCTAAATCTCTGCTCATCAATTTAATTATAGTTTTACCTGGACATCCTGGACCTAGTTTTTTTATGCTATTGACGAGGTTTCTGCCTTCAAAAATTTACGAATTTAACATGAAGCCGTGTCTCTCTAATCCTGCATCTTTTCGCTCATTTCAATCTCCTTTTGTCATTTTATACAAGTTTGCATTTCTTCAGTGCAGAAAAATGAGTGAGTATTATATTATTATATTTGTGGCTATACTTCCATGTTTCAGTTGGAAAACACAGATTTTCCCTGCTCATTCCCAACTTTATCTTGGTTAGGTTGCTACATGATTTCCATAGTTTTTTCACCTGTATGGGCTTCATTGTGCTATGGAATTTGGATGAACACTTAAGTTTACTGGCTGTTACATTATTTCAAAGACACATGTCTTCCATTATCCTAAATAGTGTCAAATTTTTTATACATTGCCAGAGAATCATGAACAAGACCTATGTGTTTATAATTTAACTAATTTAACTAATCATGAAAATGTGGAATGTCCAATATGTGTAGAGATTAAACAGAAATTGTTATATGATTTTGATTTGCTGAATTATTTGGTGTTTCCCTCCCTTTTGCCACTAGTTTTTGTTCTCACTTAATAGTTTCATCCTCACGGTGGTCAATTATTCTACCCTACTTATGGCTTGGTTCAGACTTGCAATTGTGTTTTAAAGCTTTACATGGTCAATAATCGATATTATATACTTCAATAAGTTGGAGTTTGGACTCTTATAGTAAATGACTTTGTTCCATATTATGCTGGAAAAGGTCAAGTTAAACAGGAAATTTTGAATACATACGTGTATAGAACTCTGTGCTCTTAAATATTGCTAATATAAATTTTGATCACTTTTGCACTGCAAATCATTTTTTCTTCTTTCAGTATACAGTATCAACAAGGCCAAAAGAAAAATTGTTTAAACCATGTGGAAAAATCATATTATTTACACTTGTTCACTTGTTTTTCCCTATTGACCAGCCATAGGATTTCAGTTTTGACACATGATTCAAATGTATTTATTTATTTGTGCTTTCTTCCTATTGCTGTATATACTTGACTGTCATGTTAACAAATCTGCCATCTTTGGTTCAGGACGTAGGAGTTGGGAGGAAGCTGACATTATGAACGTTGTCTTGACATTGACCAGAGCAATCCAGTATTGGAATTGATAAAGTGTAGTTATTCGCATATTACAAACAAATTAAACAACGGAGAAAATGGTAAGACAGCAAAAGTCTTTGGTTGTTGCTACTTATTTGGTCCGATTTTTTTACCTTTGAATTAGTTGAACCACTTAGGTTTGGTTTACTAACATCTATTTTTCCAATAACAGGCTTCATCCAAGGAGTTACCCAAAACAGCCCAAATCCGCCTTGTGAGTTCGCATGACGAGGTTTACGAACCATGTGATGACTCTTTTGCACTGGTTGACGCTCTTCTAGCTGACCGCACTAACCTACTGGAACATCATCCAGCATTTTGTATGGAAATAGGGTGTGGCAGTGGATATGTTATCACTTCTCTGGCTCTTATTCTTGGGGCAGAAGGTAATGGTGTAAATTACATTGCAACTGATATCAACCCGCATGCAGTGAAGGTGACCCACGAGACAATGGAAGCACATGGAGTTAATGCGGAGTTGATAATGACCGATATTGCATCAGGACTTGAGAAGCGACTAGCAGGGTTGGTTGACGTTATGGTTGTGAACCCTCCTTATGTGCCTACACCTGAAGACGAAGTTGGGTCTGAAGGAATTACCGCTTCTTGGGCTGGTGGCGAGAATGGAAGAAGTGTAATTGATAGAATTTTGCCTGTGGCAGACACTCTCTTGTCGGAAAAAGGATGGTTGTATATGGTCACTCTCCAAGCAAATAATCCTTCTGAGATTTGCCATGAAATGAGAAAGAAAGGATATGCTTCTAAGATTGTTGTTCAAAGATCAACAGAGGAAGAAAGTCTACTTATCATCAAATTCTGGAGGGATTTAGATATTGAAATAAATGGCCAATCTACTTCTGGATTCATGGGATCTTTGCTTTCACAAATTCCAATACTTTCATACATGAGTGGCAACAATAGTGACAATAAGTGTTGAATTAGAAAGTAATTGATTGCATGTATTTCTGGTTTTTTTTTTTTAATCTTGGCAACTGATTATGCTTTACATTGCTCTTGGCTTGCAGAATGCTTATAAATACAAAACACCAATTCAATAAAACCAAATTAGGATCTGGTATTAGAAACCAAATTTTCAATAAAACCATTTAGGATCCTAAATGCTTCATTGATCTCTATTAGAAACCAAATTTTCAATAAAACCATTTAGGATCTGGTATGCATATAGTTGATTATTACTAGATGATTGAATTGAAAGTGTGGTGAAGTGAAATACTTGAAAGATGTGAGGCAGAGTTTCTTGATTAATGATTAACACCACATTTTTTGTAAGATGTGCCATGAAGATAAGAGTTTTAAAGTGAAATTTAAGATCTTTTACAGTAGTTTTTATGTGGTATTTGAACTTTTTGTTGTGTTTGGGGGTTATTTGATGTGTATCTCTTTTTGGGAGTGTAGCTTTTGTTTTTGTTGTATTATGACTTTGTATTACGACTCTTGTTTTAATCTCTATGATGTGCATATCTTGTGCATGTTTTTATTTTTAATTCGTTGCTTCATTGGATGATTAAAGGAGTTTTTCTGTAAAAAAAAAAAAAAAGAGTTTTAAAGAGTTAGGTCTATATTTTAATATATAAAATGGCATAACCAAAGAAGTTATGTGACACTGTCATACTTTCGACTTTTGATTGATTGTTACTTATAGTGATTGATTTTGTTGATCAGCATAATTCAAAAAAATTAGTGAAGTAACTTAATACTATTTCCGTCCTATTTTATAAGAGCTAATTTGACAAAATGACATTATTCATTTATCTTGCTTTGATCATATTTTTTTAATAATATATAGATATAAATATTAGCATATAAGATCTTGTTTGATTTGTTTTGATAAGTATTTTCAAAATATCAAGTTTTTATAATTCTTACTAATAGAGAATTAAAAATATTAGAGATCAAAATTATGCGTTGACATACGTGCATTAGTCAAACTAGCTCTTATATTTTGAGATGGAGGAAGTCATCTAGTGTTTCTTGAATATTTCCCAGAACTTGGTGATATTTTGGCAAAACTATAATTTTATTGATTTGGAATTGTGAGAATAAAAAAATTGTATTGACTAATTGCTTACAACAATATGACTATTTGTTGGTGGTCTACTCTGGACAAGTGATTAATACTATTATAACGAATAGGAATTTTACAAAATTCACCGTTGGATACCGTATAGGTCATCCATAAAAAATTTTAGAAAAATTAAAAATCATTTGATATGTTATTGAGACATATCAAGATTAACGGTATTTAAGAAAAAATGATAAACCGGTCTCAATAACATATCAAATTATTTTCAATTTTTCTAATTTTTTTATGGATAATATATATATATATTTCAATCCAATAATGAATTTTGTGAAATTTATATTCGTTATAATGTTATTCATGACTGATCCATAATTACCATTGGTCCATATTAGAATTTGCCCTTGCTAGTGGTAGCAAGTTTAGGGTTGTAACTTGTAAGTAATACATGATAGTAAATAAATAATCGAACCGTGTAAGTTTGGATGACCGAAAAAGAAAATGCATGCATTGATCACTTATTTAAACCCAAGCTTACAGTTGATGCTCTTCACACCTCTCCAATCTTACCAATTAACAAATACAACAACAATGTTGCAATATTTCTTAATCTTTTCATTTTTGCTAATTCCAACCAATGCTTGTATGATTATTATAAGCTGTCACAGCAGTGGCCGCCAACACAGCTGTGAACTTAGTTGTTTGCAAAATCCAAAAAACAATTACCATCTTTTAGAGATAAGACTCTGCTTACACCACGATGGAGCTTCTTACATAAATTGCACTAGTCCTTCGAATACTTGTGGCACAAATATATATTGGCCACTTTGATGTGATGCAAATTATGTATGCATGAAAATAATTAAGTATTAATAATAAATAATGAGTTGAATTGTTGGTTCAATTTTGTTTTTGGTTCAATTTATTCTTTATCTGGTACCATAATTTCATTGATCACTACCTTAAGTTTGGATAGTATATCATAAATTAGGTCTGTTAAATAAATCAAACAAGGGAATATGCTAACAATCAAGACTAGCATTATTTTGCGACCAAGCTTTAAATGAAACAAACAACTAGTTTTACCTCTTTTATTACCTTTGTGTGTTCCATTTGGATGATTCCAATTCTACATGAAATAGAAACGTCTAAGTTTGGATGATTAGAAAATGCATGCATCGATCACTCTTATTTAAATCAGGGTTGTCTCATATAATGTTGAAGAAAATTTAAATATTATACTTTCAATCTCTCTAATAACTTTTAATTTTTAAAATAGATTTTACTATCAAAATCATAAAATTTTAAGTCTATTTTAAAATTTAATTATAATAATTATTTAATTTATTTATTTATCTTAACACACACGCATGCACGCACGCACGCACGCACATACGCACACACTAAGTTAAAAAAATAAAAATTAATGCCACTAAAATTTTGGTGTCATGTGCGGTTGCTCCTCTAAAACACCCTTCAGAACACCCTGATTTAAACCAAAGCTTATAGTTGATTCTCTTCACTACTCTCCAATCTTACGAATTAACAAATACAACAATGTTGCAATATTTCTTAATCAATGTAAATCCCAGTATACAAAGTTAAGCACATTTACTATACATGGGTTGTGGCCCTCAAATAAGATGTTTCTCTCCCGACTTCCCGCCTTTCTTTTCTACCTCCCGAATTTTCATTTTTACCCTTGAGAACTTGTTGAATAGTTTGCAAAATTAGCAATGTGTCAATGGTACCACTGGTGAGTATAATCTTTAGTTTATTATACATTATCATTTATATTAATTACTACTATATCACTTGAATTTATTAGATATGATTTCTCTTCCGACTCAAAGCTTTCTTTTATACCCCCTAAAATTTCATTTTGCCCTTTCGATCTCTGAAATTCTTAAACTTCCTACACCTAGGGGTGGCAAAGTGGGCATGCCCGCCCCGTTTAAGCCCGCCCAAAAGCGGGGCGGGACAACTTAGATGTCCGGGTTCAACAACTCAAGCCCGCCCGTTTATTGCCGAGTTGGCGGGTTGGCGGGCCGGCCCGCCAAATACTTTTTTTTTTTAATAGTTTGAATTATAACTTCACAATTCTTACCTCCTAGTTAATGTTAAAAAAAATACTAGCAAGTTGCATTGAGAGAAGATTGTGAAGTTAAACAGGTTGAATTATAACTAACAGAAAATAGGGATAATTAAGAGTTGAGAAAAGATTGCAGCAGAGAATATGGATAATTAAACTAACAGAAACATTAAGTTAATAAGTAATTCCTTACAATTACCCTTAATTAAACTAACACTTACAATTACCCTTAATTAAACTAACAGAAACATCAACTAAGTTAATAAATAATTCATTACAATATAAGATAAAAGGATAAATACTAGCATAAAGGGAGCACGACGGCGGATGAAATGAATGAATGAAACAAACAACCCTAATTTTGGCAGAAAAAGAAACGTAAAGTTTTATACAAGAGAAAAATATTACTGGATTGAGATTTGGGCTCCTCATTCCAAGCCCAATTTTCAGTAAAAGTAAAAAAATAAAAAAAAATTAAAAAGTCTGCGGGCTAACCCGCCCCATTTTTTAGGCGGGTTAGGCAGGGGCGGGCCACCTTAAGGTAGCGAGCCGAAAACCTCAGCCCGGCCCGCCAAAAATGGTGGGTCAAATGGGTCGGCCCGGGGCGTTTTGCCACCCCTACCTACACCTCGTGGAACTGAGATTGTAGCTGTTTATGTTCGTCATCCAATGGCTAGTTCTACTCTTCTTTACTCTCATGGAAACGCTGCTGATCTGGGTCAAATGTATGAGCTTTTCATTGAGCTTAGCATCCACTTGCGTGTTAATCTCACCATATACATCTTTTCACTACTTTTGGTTTTGGAATTTCAAGTTTTTATGATTTTTTAGTGTTCTTTTTTTGTTTTTGGCTTCTGGGTTTGTGCAAATTTTGCTTCTTTTAGGTTTTTTGTTTCTGGGTTTGAGAGTGTTCTTTTTCTGTTTTTTGGCTTCTGGAATTCGGTTTGTATTAACCGAAATTTTTAAACCATAAAACTAATTCGGTTCGTACAAACCGAAGCACCTCCAAGAGCAAAAAGTCAGTTTGGGGGTAAAAAAGAAAGGCGGAGGTCGGAATTTATTAGATTCATTTTGATCTTTTCAGACTCAAATTCCAACTACTTTGAACTCTACTCTTGCTTCAAATTGGCCCAATTTATTAATCAAGACGGACTATAGTTTTTGGACAGATGAATGGGAGAAGCATGGCAGATGTTCATCATTTCCAAACAGCTCATTGGATTATTTCCAACTTGCTTTGAGTATTCAGAGCGAGCAGGCACAATCTATGGAATATCCTTACAGCAGCCAAATTTGTCCACAATAAGACTTATCCAAAAAATCTGTATAATATGACAATATTTACAGGTACTGGTGCATATCCTCAACTTAGTTGTCTGCAAGATCCAAAAAACAATTACCATCTTTTAGAGATGAGACTCTGCTTAGATCACAGTGGAGCTTCTTTCATAAATTGCACTGATCCTTCAAATACTTGTGGCACAAATATAAATTGGCCACTTTGATGTGATGCAAATTATGTATGCATGAAAAAAAATTAGGTATTAATAATAAATAATGAGTTGAATTGTTGGTTCTATTTTGTTTTTGGTTCAATTTATTCTTGATCTGGTACCATAATTTCATTGATCACTACCTTAAGTTTGGATAGTATATCATAAATTAGGTCTGTTAAATAAATCCAGAATGCAGATTTTATTAGACTAGCATTATCAAACAAGGGAATAAAGATATATCAATGTTAGATTAGAGAAGTGCTAGTGTCACACTCTTTTAACACAAAAAGAGTAATGTTGTATAAATTTTTAATTAAAACACAAAAAGAAATGCCACAATCGATGATGCTATACTTCAATTAGTTCAATATACCCTTATTTAAAATCCATTTAAAAAGTAGAGAAGACAATTTAGATCTGGAAGGGAAAAAACACAAAGATTGAACCCAACTCAATGTCATAAGAAATGCATGGAACCCCTGTTTCGAAAACAAAGATCGCTCATAACTTTTGGCAGAACTTCTAAGAAGTGTTCTTAGAAGTTGCCTGCAATTACATGATGATAACTTAATGTAATATATTACAACTTTCGATTCAAGATTTATCATTAGCAAATATTACAACATCTTCATATTCATGGAATAAGATCTAAATAAGAGTGTGCAAAAACTGAATGTAGTTGCTTATGGTGTTTTCCAAAATCAGCAATCACTATTAACAAGGCTTTTATAATCATAAAAATGGCATAATTGTGAATGAAATTTTGAGCACAAAATCAATAACACTGCGACATTGTAAAGGTGTTTATGAGCGATGTGTTAGAGTGAATTACACTGCGACATTGTCTAGGAAAGCTAAAATAGTCTGGCAAAGAGAAAAATATCAAAGGGTATTTTGGAGAAACTGAAAATAGCAAACATAGTGGAAAAAAGAAAGGATAGAGAACGTTTGTCAAAAACCATTGTCTACTATGACTTGAGGAAACACTTTTTTCAGCGCCCTAAAAACAGGTATTGTCTTAGCCTATAAATAATCACATATGAAATTTGGGAATGAGGACAAATGTTTGCCATTGTCTACATTGACAAGACAACCAGTCACAACAATAACACAGACTTTCACAGAAAAATATCAACGGTTGGCTCAGCTCAAACAGAACATGATGAACTTAGAAAATAAGTCAAAATATTTAAAGGTTCACTAATGGCTTATGTTAAACCCTTTCAACTATATGCTTACCAAGCATTATAATAGATTATAGGGGAATGATAAAGAAAATTTATAACCTCCAATGTCAAGCATTGTATACAAAACATCTATTATAAGTAGAACCTGAGGGAAGAAGGAAGATATATATGTTTAGATTCCAATAGCCATAGTTGATTTATTTAAATTAATAGCACAAAAAAGTAATTTCTTCATAAAATTAAAGACTACTATGTAAATCTAAAATATCATTATTAAAATAAAGAGTAAACAAGGTAAGATCCATATTACCAGATAGTTTCTAGATTTGTCTTATACTTAATATTAAGTATACTATGTGTGACTTGACTATACAAGGTAAAATCCTTCTAACCAAAGTCAAAAACCTCCGATTGGGAGAAGACTATCCTTATAAATTGCTATATGGCAACAATGCTCGCGTCCTTTAACACCAAGCTCTTCAATCATTTGGGTACTCAAATCAAACCAGACTAGTTCATCATCATCTTTTCTAAAGAATATCTCACCTTTCCGCCCTGCTCCAATAGGATGTTCAATGGAAGGTAAGGGCTCAAGAATGAAGACTTTAGTCCATGATTCTTTCACACCAAGCTCACCCAAAATTCTTATGTGAAAAGTAGTTGTTTGATCATATATTATGAAAGCAATGAACCCATTTAACAATGTCAAATGCAAAATATTTAAAGGACCAATCATGTCTGAGGACAGATGTGTTGTAAGGAAAACCTCATTGCATAAGTCAAATGATACCAAGCGTGGTGGCGAATCATAACAATTTATGTCATCATTTATACTCCACCAATGACACACACCATCCACATGCAATTTCTCATTTGAAGCACTAGTAGGCATTTCAATATCAAGTTTCGTCCAAGAATTACTTCTTAGACTATATATCTCCCACATGGCGTCGACATCTAAATAGTCCTCCCATGGCACTTCTACATCGGTTATGTTAAAGAAACATAACCACCGAAGCACCTTATAATCATCTTTAACATGATCATAACCAAAACCATTAAAATTCACTGTAGGTTCCATATAAGGTGATTGGTACAAGAAAGGGCTGGATGGAATGATCTTGAATTCATCTGTAGTAGGATTCCAAAATAAACATTTTAGGTCCATTCCATTCTTTTGTGCAAGACAAAGAGTCCCATTTACACTAGTTTTACTCAAAATTTCAATAAAACTATCATCCTCATGAAATGGAGGTGGCCAATCCAATTTGACCATATTCTCAAACCTCTCACCGGAAAGTAAATACAACGTAGAGTGAAATGCTTCGCCATGCAAAGGATTATTTGTCTGGTTTAAGAGGATAGAAGTACCATCGTAATAAGAATGATTATTAGAAATGAAGTAGTTGCGATACATATTCAGGAAATGAAGGTTTTCAAACAAGAGAGCCCATGATCTACGTACGCATCCAAATCGCTTCAAAGATTTTAGAGGCAATTTTGACAGGATAGAGAAGGCAAGATCTTCTGGTATATGGTTGATTACCTTTGCATTTGTGGCACCCATAGATTTCTCCATCTCCAAATTACACAACTAGTGTTTTTCAAACCTGTTGCAATTGCAAGTATAACATCATAAAATATTAAATTTGTAAAACTAAATCTCAAGTAATCATAATATTATTGAAGATTATTGCACATGTCAATTTGTTTTTCCAAAATTCAAAATTTCATCAATTTTAAATGGAATAAATTACACAGAATTGAGATACTAATATGATTTTTTTTCTCAAATTGAAGAGAATGTAATATAACTTCATTATAACAATGTCCAAAAATTCCCAAAATAAAACCCTAAGAGACAATTCAATCAAAAAATAAACCCTAGTCAACATAACACAAACAGGAGAAGTGGAACCAGAAGCAATTGAATAGAATAAAAGCAGAAATGAAAAGGAAAATGATATTTAAAGGTAGAAGAAGATCAGAAGCCATTAAACTAACCTTGAAAACTCTGATCTGAAGCGCGAGTTTGCCGTCTGATAGATTTTGGGGCTTTTCATTTTGCTCTATTTATCGCTTTTAAAAGGGTAAATGATCATTTACTCCCCGCAAAATAAGCAAATTTTTATTTACCCTCTTATGCAGATTTTTTTTTCTATTTACCCCTGCAAAAAATAGATTCACTCATTTTGCCCCCTGTGTGTACAGCAGGACATGTGATTGTGCAAATTTGCTGACGTGACTTGTACACGTGGAAAAAAACATTTATATTTATTTTTAAATTCCACGTCTGATAATATTTTTTTCAAAAAAAAAAATTTCCTACAAAATTAATAAAATGAATTTTTTTTCCAAAATTAAAAGAAAATCCTACAAGTAAAATTTTTTTCCCTACAAAATTTTAAAAAATTCCTACAAATAGTTTTTTTTCGTACAAAATTATTATTTTTTTCCTAAAATAAAATAACGAATTTTCATATTTTTCTCCCAAATAAAGTTTATTTTCAAATCTTTTTGATTTAAAAAAAACAGAATCTTCGCCGGTTTGCTTCCACCGTCGTGATCATATTCGTCGTCGTCTTCTTCAATCACCGGAATCGTCTTCTACTTCGTTATTGTCTTCTGCTTCCTTCTATTTTTCTAGTTATAGGGCAAATGATTTTGGTATAAGAGAAAAAAACGAATAAAACTTCTTTTTCTATTTTTTTTTTTAATTCAAAGAGATTAACAAAAAAATAATGTTTTGTTTTTAAAAAATAAAGATCATGTTTTTTTTTAATTCAAAAAGATTTGAAAATAAATCTTTAAAATTTTTATTTTGAAAATAAACTTTATTTTGTAGTAAATATTTATTTTGGGAGCAAAATAAGAAAATTCATTTTTTTTTGTTGGAAATTTTTTTAAATTCTTTGTAGGATTTTTGCAGGAAATTTTTAAAAAATTTTTGTAGTAAAAAAAATTTATTTGTAGGATTTTTTTTATTTTGTAGGAATTTTTTTTTAAAAAAAATATATTATCTGACGTGGAATTTAAAAAATAAATATTAATTATTTTTTCCACGTGTACAAGCCATGTCAGCAGATTTTCACATTCACATGTCCTGCTGTACACACGGGGGGCAAAATGAGTGAATCTATTTTTTGCAGTGGGGTAAACAGAAAAAAAATATGCATAGGAGGGTAAACGAAAATTTACTTATTTTGCAGGGGGTAAATGATCATTTACCCCTTTTAAAAGTACAAATCAAATCTTAACTATTAAGTACATCTTTAAGTCCAAATTAAAAGTCAAAATTGGTTTTGTGGCCAAATCAAATATTTTGAAAACAAATCAATTTAATTGGTTGCACTTCAAAACTTTTCACGGACTACCAAGCAACAAACAGGTTTGAGAATTACGTCGAGGTGAATTATTTGGTACACGTATTATGTGGACGTGTACCGGCGCACTGCTGAGATGGCTAGCATTTAAGGCATATTTTATTTCTTTATTAAATTTTCTATTTTAAACACAACTTTTTATATATTTGCAAATATATCCTTCACATTAATATAATCATCAATCATATTCCACAATAAATCAAAGCATATCAAATCTTTCAACCTAATTTTTTTTTTAACAAGATTTAAATATTTTAGTCCTTCAATATTTTTACCGTTTGATTAAATTCATGGGTCAGATAAAATGTGTATCATTTATGTATCCTTAGATTTTTTTTGAATAATTTTTTTAATATTATTAGTTTATAAAGTTTAATATTTATTTATCATTTTTTTTGGGGTAGATTATATTTTAATGATATTGCATAGCAATAATCTAGAAAGACATGAGCATTCCATTATGTCTCGTTGTATAGTGTATTAAAAAACTATGAGCTTAATTTAGTTTACCACACTTTGAATCTCAAGTATAAACATCAAATCTACTTTATAGAAGAAGAAGAAGAATTGTCCAAAAATTTAATCTTGCACTTTGCAAAGTTAATCTCGAGTGTATATTTTGATAAATGTTAGTGAAATATAAATCAGTTTGTTCTAAGAACGTGCTCTATTGCGTGATAATTCTAATTTAACGTAAATGAAGTGGTTTTATCCTAACTCATCTTTACAAAACCGGCTTATAAAGTGATGATTGATTCTACTTTATAAACACTTAGTCAAGTCATCTCTCAACCGATGTGGGACTTCTTAACACTCCACCCACGCCCAACACTATTGGGCTTGGTGCGTGAATATAAACGGTGGGTGGCCGATAGCGGAAACCTGATAACAGATGGCCCAATGGAACGTGGAGGGGCTCTAATACCATCTTAGAAATGAGTGTTTAGTCTAACTCATCCTTACAAAACCGGCTTGTAAAGTGAGGATTGCCTCTACTTTATAAACATTTAGTCAGTTCATCTCTCAAACGATGTGAGACTTTTTAATACTATATCTAGTCACCATCACATGTGAGTTTGTCCGCTATGAGCAGGAGATTGTGTTTTAATGATATTGCATAGCAATAATCTAGAAAGACATGAGCACTAGATTATGTCTTGTTGTATCAAGTGTGTTAAAAAACTATGAGCTTAATTTAGTTTACCAATCTTTGAATCTCAAGTATAAACATCAAATCTACTTTATAGTGGATAATCTCTGTTGATTGAGGGGACTGGGCGTAGCTCTAAGACACCATAGAAAAATCAACACACGTAAATTATATTGATTCATCCAATATTGGCTGCTTCACTTCTCATCCTTGGTGAGATTTTCATCTATGATACTTACGAAACTTTCTCAACTTTTGCACCTTACAATTCGATCACTTGCGACTTTTTACAACATATATACTATAAGCCTCAATAGATAAATTAAATAACGGATATATACTCTAACTTCTTGAGCTTTTGTGTTAAGTGAAAGGATCTTAGAAAAAATTATTGACTTAAACACGTTTGAGAAGTTGTTTGTATTTTCTTGTTTGCTCTTTGACATGTAAACTTATCTCTTGTTCTTCAATGTTGATTAGTGCATTCTTTTTCCTTTTTTTTAATAGTCGAAATTACAAAGTTATTGAAAATTGATACACACAAAGTGGAGTGACCGGGGTTCGAATTTCGATCCTGATGTCTGATACTGACAATTTCGACATTTCTAACAGTTGAGTTATGATTTGTGGACTAGTGCATTCTTATTATTGGGGTATATAAATTTAATCTTATTAGTATTATTATTATTATTATTATTATTATTATTCTTTTGGCTAATTTTTTTAAAAAATATAAATAATAAAGCTTTAAGGAATTTAATTTATATTAAAAAAAAATGAAATTTTGAGAATCAAAAGTTTCAAATATGACTAATTTCTTTTTTTTTCTTCTTCTTCCTTTTTTGTCAAAAATATGACTATTTGCAAGTGGTAGAAAGTTTGGGGTTTTAAGTAATGCTTATCATAGTAATAATAATATGCTTCAATGAAAAATACTTCAAAATTGAAATAGCTAGTTTAATTATGTGATTACTTATACCGAGAGAAGAGTTGCTAAAAAATTTAATACAAATTTAATTGTCGGTGAATTTTATGATACAAATCAATGTCGTGTACAATTGATAGAGTGTTGAAGCTCTATCAAGCTATACTAAGCTAAACCTAAGAAAAGCAATAAATAAAGATAAATAAATAAAAGATAAATTGATTCATTTCATTGATTGATTCCAAATTGATAAGAACACTACATATATATAAGACTCTTAATGGGCCTAGAGGATAAAACCCAACTAAACAAAACCCAATAGCATAGATGATCAACTTATAATATAAATACTATGTCTCATTGATATCTAAATTATTTGACTAACTACCACTTATAATTATTTAACTAATTACTCCTTAATCTTCTATCATTGCCACCGGGTTCACTTGAACCTTGTCCTCAAGGTTCAGCGGCAAGTCTGGAGGAATTAAATTGGAGTGTGACTCGGGACATATAATTTTTTGTCAAAAAAAGTTTTGCCCATAAAAACATTGGGCTAGCTAATGCTTTGCGGCCCATAGTTGTTTTGGTGGAAACCAATTGTTGCGTGTCACTTGAATTTTGCCTTGCAATTTTGTGAATAAAGCTGGAAACCAATTGTTGCATGTGCCAACACGTGGAGTGCTTGTAGGAGTGTCATCATCATTATGGGGTGGATTTGAAATCACCAGCTGGTGAGTGGAATTACCACTACGCAGTAGAAACAAAAACACATTACGTGTTGTTGTTGTAGTGTATGGTAGGCTTGACACATGGCACACTACTAGAGGCGAGATCACAATCAAAGAGATTGTGCTTTCCATGGACGTCCATGATTCATCTGTTGAAGAAATATTCCAATCAGACGGTGAAAAACAATTGCGATTGTGACGATGAAATACGTGCTCTTGCAAAATGGAATACGATGATGGTGGTAGAAACTCAGTCAGTGAATCTTCATATTTCGGCTTCGGCTGTTGATAAGTGCCCAATTTTAGTTATAATGTTTGATAAATATGAGCACTTACCAATACTTTTATGAAGAAATCTTGATTAAAACCCCTTTTTGTGTAAATATAAACATTAAATCTAAAAGGAATTGATCCCAAGGCATTTTTGTTAGGAATGGCTAGAAAAGCAGGTTTTGAAGCCTTCGCTCAGCGAAGCCATAGCGAGCTACAGCGAACTAAACCAGTGGACAAAGGGTCCATGGCGAGCTTCAGCGAGATTCAGCGAACAGGACAGCAAACTCAACGTTCGCTCAGCGAAAGATAGCGAGAGATGGCGAGCACAACCCGGGAGGAAGGGTCTGTTAGCGAGAGATAGCGAGCATCGGCGAACAAAGTGATGAGTCAAGCCTTTTGCTACGTGTCAAGAAACCCCTTGCTTAAGTAACTAGTTCGCTCAGCGAACGTCATTTCGCTTAGCGAACTCCTCTGTCCTGAAAGTCTATAAATAGAGCTCAGAAGCCATTTTCATAGATGGAGAGTTTTGTAATAGTTAAAAAAGATACGAATAATATTAGTTTTAAGAGTTCTTGAAGGTGGATTCATCATTATACTTGAGAAATCAAGAGATGTTCTTCATCCCTTTTTCTTGTAAGTTTACTTTTATCATGTCTAGCTAAATTCCTTTGTTGTTGGGATTAGATGTAGTTATTTTGTGAACATGTAGTCAATTTAATCTTAATATATATGTTTTCTTTATCAATCATTATAAGTGTTATCTTGTTTTAATTGTCTATTTCTAAAAAGATTTGAACAACATAGACATATATTGTTTGAATCAAGAGTAAAAGATAATCACTTATTAAACTTCAATATTTAGACATAGATGTTGAGTTTAGTAATCACGTCAAATATCAGATCTTAATGCTATTATGTCGATTAATGATTCGAGGCATCGAACGTTGGTAGATATAATAGATTTCACGGCGTAATCCGGATACGGATACGTTCGATGTATGATATGTGATAATAATGATTGGTAAATGAAATATATATAGTGAGGTTGATTGATACATGCTAACGAGATAATGAATCTAGTTCCGACAACCTTTTATTATCCGAAAGTTTATCACGCACTTTTATCGCAATTTTATGTTACGAAACCAAATCAAAAGAAACCCGCACTTAGAATCATGGAATTTGTGTATGTGCAATTGATATCACACTAGTCCCTGTGGATACGATATAACGAAAATACTTGCTTTTGTACTTTCATCAAATGGCGCCGTTGCCGGGGAGCAGATGCCAACATATGCAAAATTCATGAAAGAAATCCTTACCAAGAAGAGAAGGTACAATGATGATGAAGTTATTCAACTTGATGCAAGCTGTAGTGCCATTATTCAACGAACTCTTCCGACTAAAGAAAAAGATCCGGGGAGAGTCACGTTGCCGGTTACCATTGGTAATGTGAATGTTGGAAAAGCCCTTATTGATTTAGGGTCAAGCATCAATCTTATTCCTTTATCGGTGATTAAACGGGTTGGTGGTCTTGACATCACACGTACAAGAATGACATTGCAACTTGCTGATAAATCCATCACTCGTCCGTCGGGAATGGCTGAAGATGTTCTTGTAAAAGTTGATAAGTTTATGTTCCCTATAGACTTTGTGGTGATGGACATTGAAGAGGATGATGATGTTCCGTTAATTCTTGGAAGGCCATTCATGAAAACAGCTCGTATGATGATTGATATTGATGACGGGGTGATGAAAGTTCGAGTTCAAGATGAGGAGGTTAGTTTTAATTTGTGGGAAGCTATGAAGCATCCACATGAGAAAGATATGTGCTTCAAACTTGATGCAACTGAAGAAGCCATATTAGATGTAAGGAAACAAGCACATCAACCTTCATCACTTGAACAAGCCTTAACTGAAAGTTTTGAAGCACTTGATCCTGAGAAAGAAGAGGAAGTTGAGAGTTTTCTGAAGCAGCTGGATGCTTTGAAAGAAGTAACTCCTTTAGAAGCAAAGATTGAGGAGCTTAAGAATGATGAAAGACCGGGTGAAGTAAAGCTTGAGTTGAAAACATTACCATCTCATCTCAAGTATGCATTCCTTGAAGAAGAAGAAAAGAAGCCGGTGATCATTAGCAACTCATTGTCAGCTGATGAAGAAAAAAGCTTGATTCAAATTCTGAAAGAAAACAAAGAAGCAATCGGGTGGTCTTTATCCGATCTCAAAGGTATTAGTCCATCTTATTGTATGCATAATATTATGATGGAAGATGATTACAAACCTGTTGCCCAACCTCAACGTCGATTAAATCCAACAATGAAAGAGGTGGTGCGAAAGGAGGTAGTGAAGTTGCTTGAAGCTGGCATGATTTACCCTATTTCTGACAGTACTTGGGTGAGTCCGGTCCAGGTGGTCCCGAAGAAAGGTGGGATGACGGTAATCACAAATGACAAGAATGAGTTGATCCCGTCAAGAACAGTCACAGGTTGGCGGATGTGTATAGACTACCGGAGACTCAACAAAGCAACCAGAAAAGATCATTTTCCATTACCATTTATGGATCAAATGCTTGAGAGATTATCCGGTCAGAAGTTCTATTGCTTTCTAGATGGATATTCGGGGTACAACCAGATTTCAGTCAACCCCGAAGATCATGAAAAAACAGCTTTCACATGTCCTTTCGGTGTTTTTGCTTATAGAAGAATGCCTTTCGGATTGTGCAATGCACCGGCAACATTTCAACGGTGTATGCAAGCAATTTTTTCTGACTTGATAGAGAAATGCATCGAAGTGTTCATGGATGATTTCTCCGTGTTCGGTCCGTCATTCCAACATTGCTTGAAGAATTTGGACACCGTACTGAAGCGGTGTGTTGAAACGAATCTGGTTCTTAATTGGGAGAAGTGTCATTTCATGGTGACCGAAGGCATTGTTCTTGGTCACAAGATCTCTTCCAGAGGTATTGAGGTGGATAGAGCAAAGGTGGAGGTCATTGAAAAGCTTCCTCCTCCGGTAAATGTCAAAGGAATCAGAAGTTTTCTAGGTCATGCCGGTTTCTACCGAAGATTCATCAAGGATTTCTCAAAAATTGCCAAACCATTAAGCAATTTGCTTAATAAAGGTACGTCTTTTACATTTGATGATGAATGTTTAATTGCTTTTACTGAATTGAAAAAAAGATTGGTGACTGCACCCATAATCATAGCACCCGATTGGAAACTCGAATTTGAATTGATGTGTGATGCTAGTGATTATGCAGTTGGTGCAGTCCTTGGACAAAGAAAGAACAAAATTTTTCATGCTATACACTATGCAAGCAAAGTATTAAATGATGCACAAGTTAACTATGCAACAACCGAGAAAGAATTGCTTGCTATAGTGTATGCATTTGAGAAATTTCGTTCTTATTTGATTGGTTCAAAAATTGTTGTTTATACTGACCATGCAGCTATCAAGTATCTGATTACAAAAGCTGATTCTAAGCCGAGACTCATTCGGTGGATGCTTTTATTACAAGAGTTTGATCTTGAGATAAAAGATAAAAAGGGAACAGAAAACTTGGTAGCTGATCACTTATCAAGACTTGTAAACAATGAGGTGACCAAACATGAACGTGAGGTTCTTGAAGAATTCCCCGATGAAAAACTGCTTATGGTGCAAGAAAGGCCATGGTTTGCTGATATGGCTAATTTTAAAGCATCCGGATTAATACCGGATGATTTCAATTGGCACCAAAAGAAAAAGTTCCTCCGTGAAGCAAATCAATATGTTTGGGATGATCCTTATCTGTTTAAAATTGGAGCTGACAACCTGTTGAGGAGATGTGTTACCAAAGAGGAAGCCACAAGCATCATGTGGCATTGTCATAACTCACCATATGGAGGTCACTATAATGGAGAAAGAACAGCAGCAAAAATTTTGCAGTCAGGATTCTTTTGGCCGAGTTTATTCAAAGACACTTATGAACATGCTCGGAGATGTGATAACTGTCAAAGAATTGGTGGAATTTCAAGGCGCAATGAAATGCCACTTCAAAACATGCATGTTGTTGAAGTATTTGATTGCTGGGGTATTGATTTTGTTGGCCCTTTTCCATCATCATTTTCAAATGAATACATTCTTGTGGCAGTAGATTATGTGTCTAAATGGGTGGAAGCAATTGCGTCACCAAAAGCCGATGGCAAAACGGTGATAAAATTTCTAAAAAGAAACATTTTCACTCGTTTTGGAACTCCTCGTGTGCTTATTAGTGATGGAGGGTCACATTTTTGCAATTCTCAACTAGCCAAAGCACTTGAGCATTATGGAGTCAAGCACAAAGTAGCATCGCCATACCATCCTCAGACCAACGGACAAGCAGAAGTTTCGAATCGTGAAATAAAGAAAATTCTGGAAAAAACTGTGTCCGCATCAAGAAAAGATTGGTCATTAAAGTTAGACGAGGCATTATGGGCATATCGAACTGCTTTCAAAGCACCAATAGGCCTTACACCTTTTCAGATGGTATATGGTAAGGCATGTCATCTTCCGGTCGAGCTTGAACATAAAGCCTATTGGGCTTTGAAATTTTTGAATTTTGATGAAAGCCAAGCCGGAGAGCAAAGAAAAGTTCAGCTTCAACAGTTGGATGAATTGAGATGCCAAGCTTATGAATCTTCGAAGCTGTACAAAGAAAAGGTCAAAAGCTATCATGATAAACGGCTTGTCAACAAAGAATTCAGGCCAGGTCAAATGGTTTTACTTTTCAATTCAAGGTTGAAACTATTTCCGGGGAAGTTGAAATCAAAATGGTCCGGTCCGTTCAAAATACATGAGGTGAAGCCTTATGGTGCAGTCGTGTTAGAAGATCCAGCAACAAATGCAACCTGGACTGTGAATGGTCAAAGGTTGAAACTCTATTTTGGTGGTGAATTTGATCGTGTCACTACCAAAATCCCACTTTCCGATCCTTGAAGCTCCAAAAAGAACGTCAAGCTAATGACGTTAAACAAGCGCTTGTTGGGAGGCAACCCAATTTTGTAAGTAATTTAATGTTTTAGCATGCATAAAATAATTTTGATGGTAGGAACATGTTTGGTGTAAGCTGTGCCAAAGGATTCAGCAAAATTTTTTTTCTGGTATGGTTCGCTCAGCGAACATTATATTCGCTCAGCGAACTCTGCGAATCCTGAACTTCAATTTTAAACGGACAGCTGGCCCAAAATGTTTCCACCTCACCACCCACTACCACAAACACGGTTTTCAAAACATTCCAAACCCTAAAACAACATTCTCCTCCATCTTATCCTCTCATTTCACTCCAAACCTCTCCTTTCCAACTTCTTCTTTCACAAAAATTTCTTTCTTCTCTCAAACAAGCACCCACTCATTCATTCATCACTTAGTGCATCCCATCTCCACATCACTACTCAGGTATGCAATCCTTTTCAACTCTTACTTTCATAAGTTTACAATTCAAATTGAAAAGTGATTATTTATGGTAGTTTTGCACAAGTTTCTTAGGAATAGGTTTGAATACCTTTTAAATGTTAAGATTTGCATGAGTTTGGTTCCTTTTATAAACTTTATGATGATTGAAATGATTAGAATGCTTAAAAATCCAGATCTAGTTGATTTACCATGTTTTCTGCAAAAACTGTGTTCGCAAACCTTCGCTTTGCCTTCGCTTAGCGAGCGCCTGCGACCCTGTGAAAAATTTCATGTTTGAATTCGCTGCGCCCTCGCTAAGCCAAGGTTTGCGAACCTGAAAATTTTTTTTTAGGCCAGCCTTCGCTGCGCCTTCGCTAAGCGAACACCTGCAGATCCTGCAACAGTTTTCAATTTTTCTTTGATTGTGCCCTGTTATTATGTTATCTAATTAGATTTTATTTCAGGAAATGGCACCAAAGAAACCTTCAGCTGGTAAGAAACAGAAAACCATCGCAAGTTCTTCCCACCAAACCGAAGATTTGGACATGAATCGTTTCAAAGGGCAAGAACAGTTTGATCGGTTTAGGGCACTGGAAAAGAGAAAAATTTTAAGTGAAAGATTCTTTGACATCTATGAGCATGGAGATTATGAGCGGTTTGCAAGAATTGTGCAACTCCGGGGTTGGGAAAGGATTGTCCACCCACCAACCACCTACAACCCCGTCATAGTAAGAGAGTTTTATGCTAATGCTCTCCCAGAAGCTGATGAACCTTTCTCCTACACCACCATGGTTCGTGGTCGCACCATCCGATTCGACCGCGATGCTATCAATGCATACCTTGGCAACCCTTTCACATTGCCGCACAATGAAACACTGTGTGCGTACCAAAAACAACGGAATCGGGGAACTTGGGATGTTCCATTAATGAGGAGTAAGCTGCTTCGACCAAACACCGATTTTGTCTTCAGTGCGACTCAAACACCTTTGAGGGCAATGAGAGAGGACATGAAAACTTTCACTGTGCTGCTGTTTAATCTGGTCTTGTACAACATCCAACCTAATTCCCACCCTTCAGATGCTACCATGAACATCCTAGGCCTCATCCATTACATTAATGAGGATTTGGAAATAGATGTGGCAGGAATAATTTCTAGGTGGATGAAAGAAGTTGTTCTAAGTGGTCACTCGGATAGGGCGCTTAAGTCTAGCAAGGTTAAAAGCAAAAGTCCTTTAGTTTTCCCATGTCTCATTATGGGATTGTGCTCGGCCAACAGATTACATCTTCCTCAGATTGGGAATGAGGAAATTCCCACTATCAATGATGATTATGTTGACCGCTACTGCAAGCCGAAGAGGAGAAGGGCACGACAACCACCGCCACCACCACCTCAGCCACCTACTCAACCAGCCACCTCCGGATTCTCTGATCAAAATTTTTACAATTTCTTTACTCATCTATATGATCAAAATGATGCAGGGTATAGAGCAATGAGTGCAATGCAGCAGTCCTTCTACAATCAGCACACAGGGCAGTCGGTGATGACACCGCAAGATTTTCAAACCTATGTTGCATGGCCTGAGGACAGGCCTACTTTCATTGGGGGAGGGATGGCACCAAATGCTGATGCTGGTGAAGAAGCTGGTATGGATGATGATGATGAAGAAGATGATGGTGGTGAGGGTGATGCAAGCATGGAGGAGGAGGATGAAGAAGAAGCAGATTCAGATGATGACTGAAAGCTCACCAAAATGAGTGAAAATTTACAAGCTTTCAGTCATTTATTTCTTTTACTAGTTGGTTTATTTAGTTGTTTTTGTTGTGAACAAATTTAAATTGTGTTTTATGTGGTTTTGTTAAGTTTTTGTATTCTGAACATGTGGTGTGGTACCTGACAATGTTTGAGACAATGTCTTTTGGAAGTTTTTAAATTTAATGTTTAAATATTTGGTGATAAGTTTTTTAGTAGTGTGAATATTGTAAATAGTTTTTTTTTGCAAACAAGCTCACATGATTAGGAAAAATCTGAAGTTAGGTTTGTGGTAAATCAATGATCAAGCATGTTGAAAATGTTTTGTGAAACTTCATGTCAAAACTTCTTGATTAGTCCTTGAAATAAGCTTAGGAACCTAACATGGTTTTGAATTGTGTTGATTGTTCTAAGATAATTTTCAATGTTTTTGTTGAACATGATTGAAGCTTGTGTTATCAACCTAGCCGGGTGAGAATGTGTGAACTTTCCATTGTTTACATAAATTTTTGAGAGCCAGCAATGTTGTGTGCTCATTTGATTTTAACTTAATCTTGCTGTCACTAATGTGTTTGATATTGTGGATATGATCAAGGCCCTGTTTCTTTTTGAGTGATAACTACTTGGCCAAACTTAACCTACCTTGTGAGATAGTGATCTTTTGTGTCCCCTGTTGAGCCTTAAAATTTTGAAAATTGTTTGTTTCATAAACCCTGAAACCAAAAGAATGGAAAAACAACTACTCTACCCTTGTCTTAGGATAGGAGAGCAATTGTATTTCAATTAGGGTCATGTTAAAGATTCAAGTTGGGGAGAAGTAGGTTACAAATGTCATAAAAATAATTTGGAAAAGTAGTGGATTGGGTGATTGAAAAGAGAAAAATGTTGAAAATAAAAGATTGACACAAAAAGAAAGAAAAAGAAAAATTTGTGAAAAAGAAAGTGTCATTGTAAAGAAAGAAAAGAATCACAAATGAAATAGGGGAGAAAAGAAAAGAAAGGGAGTAAATGAATGTGAAAGATGAATTTTCTGTAAGTTTTGTATTGCTCTCTTATTCTTGAGGCCTTTTGAAATCCAAAAGAAAAACAATGATTTTTTGTAGCCCAGCCCCGTTACAAGCTTAATAAAGTCCTTAGTGATCCACAATTGACGACATGTTTTGTGACATTGCTCTGATAAATGTTTGAATTGAATTGTTGCATGCACTTTGTTTGGATTGAGTGAAACACTTACCTTTGAGTGATATTTTGGTGAGACATTTTTGATAACACTTGAGTCTTGATTGTTTGATAAAAATGTGGAGAATTTTGCTTAGACATAGCAATCAATTCATGATCATGCTTTGTTCTTTTGAATGTTTTAAGGAATAGTTTTGAGTAGGCATTGTTTTACTCATGCTTAGGAAAAGAAATTTCAAAAACTTTGATTGATTACAAACCTTTCCTGAGATTTAAAATTTTGAGCTTGTTGAAATATTACCTTTTGTTTGAGGACAAACAAAGTCCTAAGTTGGGGAGATTTGATAAGTGCCCAATTTTAGTTATAATGTTTGATAAATATGAGCACTTACCAATACTTTTATGAAGAAATCTTGATTAAAACCCCTTTTTGTGTAAATATAAACATTAAATCTAAAAGGAATTGATCCCAAGGCATTTTTGTTAGGAATGGCTAGAAAAGCAGGTTTTGAAGCCTTCGCTCAGCGAAGCCATAGCGAGCTACAGCGAACTAAACCAGTGGACAAAGGGTCCATGGCGAGCTTCAGCGAGATTCAGCGAACAGGACAGCAAACTCAACGTTCGCTCAGCGAAAGATAGCGAGAGATGGCGAGCACAACCCGGGAGGAAGGGTCTGTTAGCGAGAGATAGCGAGCATCGGCGAACAAAGTGATGAGTCAAGCCTTTTGCTACGTGTCAAGAAACCCCTTGCTTAAGTAACTAGTTCGCTCAGCGAACGTCATTTCGCTTAGCGAACTCCTCTGTCCTGAAAGTCTATAAATAGAGCTCAGAAGCCATTTTCATAGATGGAGAGTTTTGTAATAGTTAAAAAAGATACGAATAATATTAGTTTTAAGAGTTCTTGAAGGTGGATTCATCATTATACTTGAGAAATCAAGAGATGTTCTTCATCCCTTTTTCTTGTAAGTTTACTTTTATCATGTCTAGCTAAATTCCTTTGTTGTTGGGATTAGATGTAGTTATTTTGTGAACATGTAGTCAATTTAATCTTAATATATATGTTTTCTTTATCAATCATTATAAGTGTTATCTTGTTTTAATTGTCTATTTCTAAAAAGATTTGAACAACATAGACATATATTGTTTGAATCAAGAGTAAAAGATAATCACTTATTAAACTTCAATATTTAGACATAGATGTTGAGTTTAGTAATCACGTCAAATATCAGATCTTAATGCTATTATGTCGATTAATGATTCGAGGCATCGAACGTTGGTAGATATAATAGATTTCACGGCGTAATCCGGATACGGATACGTTCGATGTATGATATGTGATAATAATGATTGGTAAATGAAATATATATAGTGAGGTTGATTGATACATGCTAACGAGATAATGAATCTAGTTCCGACAACCTTTTATTATCCGAAAGTTTATCACGCACTTTTATCGCAATTTTATGTTACGAAACCAAATCAAAAGAAACCCGCACTTAGAATCATGGAATTTGTGTATGTGCAATTGATATCACACTAGTCCCTGTGGATACGATATAACGAAAATACTTGCTTTTGTACTTTCATCAGCTGTGGCCGCGAAAGTGGGTTTGTGAACGGCGTCTCTGACGAAAGCGGTGGAGTCTGAACAATGAGTAAGTTTGGTGGTATTGGCGGCGGTAACGGAGTTGGGTTGGTGAACAACAACTCCCACGGTGGTGGTTTCGGTGGTGATGGTGGCGATGGGTTCAGTGGTGATGAACGGATGGTTGGTCCAAGAAACATTTTTCTGTAGACCATATGTAGATCCGGTGGTGCTAGAATAAGATACTGAGTTATAACCATATCCGGTGGTTTTGGAGACGGCGGATGTAACACCCCAATCTTCTATCATTTATAATTATTTGACTAACTACCACTTATAATTATTTAACTAATTACTCTCTAATCTTCTATCATTGCCGCCGGGTTCACTTGAACCTTGTCCTCAAGGTTCTAAAATTAGAGATTATGGTCAAGATAGAGATCGTCATCAAGGCCCATAAATTGGCCCATTGCCTTTGAAGCCCAAATGTGGAATTTAGAGATTATTGGTTTATTTGGTGAAAGGAACACTTGGTAACTTGAACTTGAATGAGAAATAAATAAGAGGACGTTTGGAAAGTGAAGGCCATGTGACATGTTTGCAGACTGAAGAAAACAATAGGCGCGTGGAAGGGAAAAATGGAGTATTGTAGTGCCACGTGTCGATGCTTGATTGAGCAATGGACATCACACAGATGGGGCTTTTGTGCAATGGTTGTGATTCAATCAAAAAATGAGAATAAAGTGGATCGGATGGTGGGAGTGAAACAATGGATGATGGGTGTCCATGCACTACTTGTACTGTGTCACATGCGTCTGATAACAACACAGCTGTAGTACTCCTAATTACCTCCACTTCCTTCTCTCTAAGGAACGCACATGACAAACAAATTGCAACTAATTTGAGACAAAAATTAGGCGGTTTTACATCAGGTGGTTTCGGAGGTGGAGGAGGCGTAGTGAGTGGTAGTTCCGGCGCAGCTTTGAAGCTCACAGTTGGTGGTTTTGGTGGCAACAGCAGTGGAGGTGGCTTTGGTGACGGTCGTGGTGTAGGTGGTTTTGTCGACGGCGGTGGATTGGAAGGTGGACACAAAGTTGTGTATAAGAACACTACATATATATAAGACTCTTAATGGGCCTAGAGGATAAAGCCCAACTAAACAAAACCCAATAGCATAGATGATCAACTTATAATATAAATACTATGTCTCATTGATATAATTATTTGACTAACTACCACTTATAATTATTTAACTAATTACTCCCTAATCTTCTATCAACAATTTAGATAAACAATATGATGTATTTTTTATTGAGTATAGTTAAGTAGTATTATAATTATGGTTTATTTAATATTTATTATTTAATTATTACAGCCCCCGTTTTATAAATTCTTGGATCCGTCTCTGGTTGTCTTTACATTTTCAAATTAATTTTTGTATCAATGTTTATATGAATTTCTTCCACGAAATTATTTTCTCTCATGACATAAAAGACATTTGGAGACTCAAACTTTCTGAAATTTTTTAAATAGATCGACCAAAAATAAATTTTGATATATTTATTTTAATATTTTTTTGACAAGTTTGATACATTTATGACCACAAAAAAATGATTAAATCCTTCGTAATAAAATCAAAGTTTTATAAGAATATTTTACCAAACAACTTTTAACTTAAAAATAGCTTTAAGATGTAAAATAAAATAAAACTACCAAACGACTTTAACTTTATTTCTAAAGCTCTTATTTTTAACATTATTTCAAAAACAATTTTTAGACCGTAAATAAGTCTGGTCAAACGCACCCACAACATTATTTTTAACTAAGCAAAAATTTAATTAGGATATTGAACATTTTTTATAAAGCAATTATGAGTTTCACTATGTCTAAGTTCACAAACTTCTTTTTGCTTAGTCATCCCTTAATTTTTAATTCCACTTCAATTATTAATAATTTTTTAAAAAATATAAATACTAAAGTTTTAAGGAATTTAATTTATATTAAAAAAAATGAAATTTTGAGAATCAAAAGTTTCAAATATGACTAATTTCTTTTTTTTTCTTTCTTCCTTTTTTGTCAAAAATATGACTATTTGCAAGTGGTAGAAAGTTTGGAGTTTTAAGTAATGCTTATGATAGTAATAATAATATGCTTCGGTGAAAAAAATACTTGAAATAGCTAGTTTAACATTAGATTGATTGTTGATCAGTATAATTTCATGAATAAATACAGAACTTGGTGATATTTTGGCAAAACTATAATTGTATTGATTTGAAATTTTGAGAATCAAGTTTTAAATATGACTAATTTCATTTTTTTTTCTTTCTTCCTTTTTGTAAAAAATATGACTATTTAGCAAGTTTGGGGTTTCAAGTAATGCTTATGAAAGTAAATAATAGAACCGTGTAAGTTTGGATGACCAAAAAAGAAAATGCATGCAATGTTGATTCTCTTATTTAAACCCAAGCTTACAGTTGATGCTCTTCACTCCTCTCCAATCTTACCAATTAACAAATACAACAACAATGTTGCAATATTTCTTAATCTTTTCATTTTTGCTCATTTCAACCAATGCTGCGTATGATTATTATAAGCTGTCACAACAGTGGCCGCCAACATTCTGTGCAGTAAATAAATGTAAACCTCAGTATACAAAGTTAAGCAAATTTACTATACATGGGTTGTGGCCCTCAAATTATACTGGAGCTCGTCCAATAGTTTGCAAAATTGGCAGTGTGTCAATGGTACCACTGGTGAGTATAATCTTTAGTTTATTATACATTATCATTTATATTAATTACTACTATATCACACTTGAATTTATTAGATTCATTTTAATCTTTTCAGACTCAAATTCCCACTACTTTGAACTCTGCACTTGCTTCAAATTGGCCCAATTTATTAAGCAAGCCAGACTATGAATTTTGGACACATGAATGGGAGAAGCATGGCAGATGTTCATCACTTCCAAACAGCCCATTGGATTATTTCCGACTTGCTTTGAGTATTCAGAGCAAGCACAATCTATGGAATATCCTTACAGCAGCCACATTTGTCCCCAATAGAACTTATCCAAAAAATCTGTATAATATGACAATATTTCAAAGTACTGGTGCATATCCTGAACTTAGTTGTTTGCAAGATCGAAAAAACAATTACCATCTTTTAGAGATGAGACTCTGCTTAGACCACAGTGGAGCTTCTTACATAAATTGCACTGATCCTTCGAATACTTGTGGCACAAATATAAATTGGCCACTTTAATGTGATGCAAATTATGTATGCATGAAAATAATTAAGTATTAATTAATAATAAATAATGAGTTGAATTGTTGGTTCTATTTTGTTTTTGGTTCAATTTATTCTTGATCTGGTACCATAATTTCATTGATCACTACCATAAGTTTGGATAGTATATCATAAATTAGGTCTGTTAAATAAATCCAGAATGCAGATTTTATTAGACTAGCATTATCAAACAAGGGAATAAAGATATATCAATGTTAGATTAGAGAAGTGCTAGTGTCACACTCTTTTAACACAAAAAGAGTAATGTTGTATAAATTTTTAATTAAAACACAAAAAGAAATGCCACAATCGATGATGCTATGCTTCAATTAGTTCAATATACACTTATTTAAAATCCATTTAAAAAGTAGAGAAGACAATTTAGATCTGGAAGGGAAAAAACACAAAGATTGAACCCAACTCAATGTCATAAGAAATGCATGGAACCCCTGTTTCGAAAACAAAGATCGCTCATATCGATCACAACAGGAACAGAACGGTGCGGCTAGCGGAACAGAGCTAGCAACAGAGATGGTCGCCACTAACAGAGCGCGACAGAACAGATCGGAACTCCCGACAAAACAATGGGAATAGAAATGACGACAAGAGCTTGCAAGAGTCAGAGTTAGTAGCCGATAATGGAAGTGCCAGATGAATCAGATAGGAAAAATCATGGAGCTTGTGGTCATGGAAATGGCAATAATGTCAAAGAGATAAAGGGTGTGACCCTAGCACTCCTCGTTAGATTAACAAACTAAAAGGGCACAAAAGGAGAAAAGATATACTGAGTAAGCAAATGCCATAACTTTTGGCAGAACTTCTAAGAAGTGTTCTTAGAAGTTGCCTGCAATTACATGATGATAACTTAATGTAATATATTACAACTTTCGATTCAAGATTTATCATTAGAAAATATTACAACATCTTCATATTCATGAAATAAGATCAAAATAAGAGTGCGCAAAAACTGAATGTAGTTGCTTATGGTGTTTTCCAAAATCAGCAATCACTATTAACAAGGCTTTCATAATCATAAAAATGGCATCACTGCAACATTTTAAAGGTGTTTATGAGCGATGTGTTAGAGTGAATTACACTGCCACATTGTCTAGGAAAGCTAAAACAGTCTGGCAAAGACAAAAAAATCAAAGGGTATTTTGGAGAAAATGAAAATGGCAAACAGAGTGGAAAAGAGAAAGGATATAGAACGCTTGTCAAAACCCATTGTCTACTATGACTTGAGGAAACGCTTTTTCAGCGCCCTAAAAACAGGTATTGTCTTAGCCTATAAATGTTTAATCACATACGAAATTTGGGAATGAGAAAATGTTTGCCATTGTCTACATTGACAAGACAACCAGTCACAACAATAACACAGACTTTCACAGAAAAATATCAACGGTTGGATCAGCTCAAACAGAACATGATGAACTTAGAAACTAAGTCAAAATATTTAAAGGTTCGCCAATGGCATATGTTAAACCCTTTCAACTATATGCTTACCAAGCATTATAGATTATAGGGCAATGATAAAGAAAAATTGTAACCTCCAATGTCAAGCATTGTATACAAAACATCTATTATAAGTAGAACCTGAGGGAAGAAGGAAGATATATATGTTGAGATTCCAATAGCTATTTTTTTAAATTAATAGCACAAAAAAGTAATTCCTTCATAAAATTAAAGACCACTATGTAAATCTAAAATATCATTATTAAAATAAAGAGTAAACAAGGTAAGATCCATATTATCAGATAGTTTCTAGATTTGTCTTATACTTAATATTAAGTATACTGTGTGTGACTTGACTATACAAGGTAAAATCCTTCTAACCAAAGTCAAAAACCTCCGATCGGGAGAAGACTATCCTTATAAATTACTATATGGCAACAATGCTCGCGTCCTTTAACACCAAGCTCTTCAATCATTTGGGTACTCAAATCAAACCAGACTAGTTCATCATCATCTTTTCTAAAGAATATCTCACCTTTCCGCCCTGCTCCAATAGGATGTTCAATGGAAGGTAAGGGCTCAAGAATGAAGACTTTAGTCCATGATTCTTTCACACCAAGCTCACCCAAAATTCTTATGTGAAAAGTAGTTGTTTGATCATATATTATGAAAGCAATGAACCCATTTAACAATGTCAAATGCAAAATATTTAAAGGATCAATCATGTCTGAGGACAGATGTGTTGTAAGGAAAACCTCATTGCATAAGTCAAATGATACCAAGCGTGGTGGCGAATCATAACAATTTATGTCATCATTTATACTCCACCAATGACACACACCATCCACATGCAATTTCTCATTTGAAGCACTAGTAGGCATTTCAATATCAAGTTTCGTCCAAGAATTACTTCTTAGACTATATATCTCCCACATGGCGTCGACATCTAAATAGTCCTCCCATGGCACTTCTACATCGGTTATGTTAAAGAAACATAACCACCGAAGCACCTTATAATCATCTCTAACATGATCATAACCAAAACCATTAAAATTCACTGTAGGTTCCATATAAGGTGATTGGTACAAGAAAGGGCTGGATGGAATGATCTTGAATTCATCTGTAGTAGGATTCCAAAATAAACATTTTAGGTCCATTCCATTCTTTTGTGCAAGACAAAGAGTCCCATTTACACTAGTTTTACTCAAAATTTCAATAAAACTATCATCCTCATGAAATGGAGGTGGCCAATCCAATTTGACCATATTCTCAAACCTCTCACCGGAAAGTAAATACAACGTAGAGTGAAATGCTTCTCCAGACAAAGGATTATTTGTCTGGTTTAAGAGGATAGAAGTACCATCGTAATAAGAATGATTATTAGAAATGAAGTAGTTGCGATACATATTCAGGAAATGAAGGTTTTCAAACAAGAGAGCCCATGATCTACGTACGCATCCAAATCGCTTCAAAGATTTTAGAGGCAATTTTGACAGGATAGAGAAGGCAAGATCTTCTGGTATATGGTTGATTACCTTTGCATTTGTGGCACCCATAGATTTCTCCATCTCCAAATTACACAACTAGTGTTTTTTCAAACCTGTTGCAATTGCAAGTATAACATCATAAAATATTAAATTTGTAAAACTAAATCTCAAGTAATCATAATATTATTGCACATGTCAATTTGTTTTTCCAAAATTCAAAATTTCATCAATTTTAAATGGAATAAATTACACAGAATTGAGATACTAATATTATTTTTTTCTCAAATTGAAGAGAATGTAATATAACTTCATTATAACAATGTCCAAAAATTCCCAAAATAAAACCCTAAGAGACAATTCAATCAAAAAATAAACCCTAGTCAACATAACACATACAGGAGAAGTGGAACCAGAAGCAATTGAATAGAATAAAAGCAGAAATGAAAGGGAAAATGAGATATAAAGGTAGAAGAAGATCAGAAGCCATTGAACTGACCTTGAAAACTCTGATATGAATGAACTTTTCTTTTGCTTTATTTATTAGTTTTATTTTTACTTTATTTGACAAATTCTTTTGCTTTATTTTATTCGTTTTATTTCTATTTTATTTTTAAAAAATTTGAAATACTTTTAAATAAAATATCTGTTCTCGTGAGTTTAATTCAGTTGATAGAGATATTATATTTTAGGTTTGATTAATTTTTTGGTCCCTTAAAGATATTTAAGGTTTCATAATGGTCCCTTAAAAAAAAAGTCTGGAATGGTCCCTTAAAGACATTTTCGTTAATCATTTTTGTCCCTTCCGTTAATTTATCAACCACAAATGTATTAGGTGGACCAACATTAAAAGTGGTCAACCATAAACCTCATTAAAATTCTAATTATCACCATTTAATCTCTTACTTAAATCTATACCTTTAGATCTTGCAAATCCATGATATCTAATAATGAAGCACAAACACTTCATTCCCTCTCTCCTTCTTCATCTTCATCCTCATCTTCATTCAATTCATAAAAAATCCAGAAAAATCATCATCAACAAAATCTAGAAAAAAATCACAAAACAACTCAAAAATTCATTAACAAAAAAAATCAACAACAACAAAATCCACCATTCCCAAATTTGCACATCATTCCCAAATTTACATTTCATCTTTCCATTAACTGAGATTTGAAAAAAAGATTGCAACCACAAAAAGGATTATACACGGCGAATTAACTGTGGTTTGCGGTGGTGCACGGCGAATTCGCGACGGAGGAGGTGGTTGCGGCGGTGTGCGGCGGAAACCTCTCCTTCTTTTCTTTCCTCTGCTTCTTCTTGCTTGTTCTGTTTGTTCTGATTTATGTTCTTTGATTTTGACTGTGTTTGATGGTTTTTTATGTGAGTGAATGGTTTAAGGTGGTCGTGATTTGTTGTTACAGTGGTGGTTGTTGTTGAAGAGTAAAGTCTAATGGTAGAGATGAAGAAGGTGAGAGGTGATTAAGGTTTCGTGTTGTAAGAATGGTGGTGCGTGTTTTATTTTCTGCTTCTCTGCCTCACTATTTTCCAAGGATATCAAAACCGGACCGGACCGGCCGGTCGGACCGGTCGGACCGTGAACCGGTCATAAAAACGGTTCGGTTTTGAGCAAAAAATGGATAGGAAACCGACCGGCAAAAAACCGCTTGAACCGGGGTCGAACCGGTGAACCGGTGAACCGGCCGGACGGTTCAAGCGGTTTTGCAGATTTTTTATTTTTTTTAAAAAAAATAGGGCAAAACGACGTCGTTTTAACTTTTTTTTTAAAAAAAAAAGATGAAACAAATCAACGACGTCGTAGGAATAGGAAAGATTTTTGTTTTTCATCTATTTTTCATTTGGTTTGAATTATAAATTTTATTTTATTTTGACTTGTGATATTTTATCTTTTTAATGTGTGAAATTATGAAATATTGAGCAATTATTCATATATTTTTATTTATATATTAATTAAAATATATATTTAATTAAAAACGGTTCGACCCCGATTGAACCCGGTCCGACCAATTGAACCTTGAACCGGTGAGCTCGCCGGTTCGATGACCGGTCCGGTTCTGATAACCTTGCTATTTTCACTATTTTTTGGAAGAGATGAAGAAGGTGAGATCTGTGTCGAAATATTAGTAGTTGGATTAATCCGACGGATCAAAACAGTTGAAAGGTAGGATGCAGTTCCTGGAAAAAGTAGAAGATCTCTTCTTTTTGCCACATGTGCAAAAGTTAACGTTTTTTTCAAAAAACTGACAGAAGGGACCAATTTGGCAAACGGAGATGTTTTTAAGGGACCAATCCGGGCCTTTTTTTCTTTAAGGGACCATTGTGAAACCTAAAATGTCTTTAAGGGACCAAAACACTAATTAAGCCTATATTTTATAAGTAGAAGTTGACGTTCGAACTTCAAACATTCCAATTATTGAGTTGGGATCCTCCCCATTTTGTATTTTGTCAATTTCCTCAATTACTATATAGTTTTGAAAATATAAATGCAAGAGTGTGACATTAAAAAAATTATAATCTCTTTTATATGTCAAGATTCGTTCTATTTTTCATTTTCTCCGTTAATGTTTTTGAAATATAAATGAAATAATGTGATATTCGGTGGGTTCAACTATTTAATAATATATATTCAAAAACCATTTAAAACTATAGTAATGGAGAGGAAAAATGAAGAGAAAAAATGGAGAGGATCACAAAATATGTTGCAAGTAACGGAAGAAATGAAAATTATAAAAATTGGGAGGATCATTACTCCCAATTATTCATCTTAAAAATGTGGAATATAAATCTCGAGTGTATACTTTTATAAATGTTAGTGAAATAAAAATCATCTTATTCTAAGAATGTACTATATTGCGTGATAATTCAAAGTTAATATAAATGAAATAATTTGTGTGTTGTGTGTATACAGGAAATACATAGTTAAATGTAAGATAAATTCACACAAATTTTATACTAGTCTCACTCACATGTGAGTTTGTCCACTATGAGTAGTAGATTATGTTTTAATGATATTGCATAGTGACTATCTAGAATTATATGAGCAGTAGATTATGTCTTGTTGTATCAAGTGTTGAAAACTCCGAGCTTAATTTAGTTTACCACTCTTTGAATATGTAAACATTCAATCTACTATGTAATTAAACTCTGATTGATGAAGTCTTTATTTGTAAGACACTAAGACTTAAACTTGTGTGTCTAAACATATGTAGTTTTGTGAGATTATCGTGAACACCAGATGTAGCCCTAAGACACCATAGAAAAAACAACACACATAAATTATATCGGTTCATCCAATGTGGACTACTCCCTTGATGAGATTTCCATCTATGATATTTGGTAAACATTCTCAACTCACAATTCTCAACTCACTTAACACTCAATAGGCTCACAATCTTTAATAAGTTGCACAAGACACCATAGAAGTTGTAGTTTACTCTGCCTCACATTTACACACTAATAAAGATCAGGGGCGTCTCCGAGTTTTAGGAGACTCTATGCAAAATATAAAAATGACCCCATAATAAAAAAAAATTGTCGATTTAAATTGCAAATCATTCTTGTAAATATATAAATTATCAATATTAAATCAATTGCATTAAATTAAATCAACAAGAAATACAAAATAATTATCTTTATATATAACGTCACAGAAAGGAACATCCTAATCTAAGATTAAATTGTATGCAAATATTAAAATGGACTAGAAATATATTTACGAGTATAGATAACTAATCTATTGATACTCATATGATATTTTATGAACATTAACAATATATAACTATTATTTTAGGGCCTAAAAATTAATCTATTAATATACATCTGATATTTTATGTGTATAAATAATATATAAGTAATATTATAGGACCTCAAATTTTTGAGTTGAGGCCCTCAAAATTTTGAGACCCGATGCCGTCGCTCACCTCGCACGTGTGTGCAAGACGCCCCTGATAAAGATAGATGAAAATGTTAGCCAATAGACTTGAAAGAAGAAAAATGAAAATGTTTACAAATTTACAAAGTAATGGGATAGACAATGGTTGGGCTGCTTATCTCAAGGGACAAACTAAATAATTGATACATACTTCATGAGCTTTTGTGTTCAGCGAAAGGAACTTAGAAAAAATTATGTATTTAGAGTTCGTTTGAATTCACTTATTTTTTAACTTAGGCTAAACAACTTATATAAATAAACAAGCTTGTACGTAATATTATAAGTTTTTAAAGATAATTTATGTAAAAATAATTTATGAAAATATAATTTTTGTTAGTCAAACCATATAAATTAACATAAAACTTTATTTATTTACATAAAATATTTTTATAAGGTAAAAAATAAGCTAAATTCAAACCCTTAAACATCTTAGAAATGAGTATTGGGCCTAACTCAACCCTACAAAACCGGCTTGCAAAGTGAGGATTGCCTCTAGTTTATAAACACTTAGTCAGACCATCTCTCAACCGATGTGGGACTTCTTAACAAAACACATTTGAGAAGTTGTTTGTATTTTCTTGTTTGCTCTTCAATGTTGAGTAGTGTATTCTTTCTACGTCTAGAATAGTTTTATACTATTGGAGTATATCAATTATATATTATTATTATTATTATTTTCATATTTGCGTCAACAAAAAAAGGTTTAAAAAAAATTAATTTTTTTTTTTAAAAAAAAATGAAATTCTTTTTTAGTTTAATTATTGTGCAGTGTCAGTGTAAAGATTTTTTTGACTATGTTGACTTCATGGTTTTGAATTTGATGTCTTAAAAAAGCGCACAAAAAACGAATACTACAGTATTTATTTAATTTGATTATTCCTTGAGTTAGCAAAATTGTTTTGGGTAACGAGAGAAAAAGGGTGGGGAACATGGAAATTGGTATGCTACCAATCTCTGCATCAAAGAGAGGAAAACTCTTAGCTGCTGGTTACACCACACTTCACTCCATTGCCACCACTTCCATCACTCACCTTGCCACAGGTAAAGTAATTTCACTTACGCCACTGCAATTTTAGGGATTCTATCTTTTTTCAATTTTAGGGATTGTTTTGCAATATTCAAAATATGAGGGACTAAGTTGATACACAGTGCAATTTCAAGAATCAAATTGGGTTTTTTTTTCCTTCAAATTTTTTATACATTACTTTGATTTTATTTAACAGATATAGAAGTTTCTGAGAGTGAAGCTTTGGAAATTCTGAATTTTGCTACAAGAAACAGTGCTTTGGAAAGATCAAGTGGGAGTAACACTAATGTTATTCAAGGTATGTGCTGATTCTAATGATGTTTAGGAACTTCAATTTCCATTTTATATAGTTTATGTTCATTCAAAAATACCACACTAGGTTTACATTTCTCTTTCCGAAATTTTTCGGAGTGAAAAGGTGAAAATTTAGGATTAGGATGGATTTCTTTTGTTAATCAGTAATTTCATTTGAATTTATATATATTCAAGATAATTACACATAAGTAGACGGGCAACAAGCTGCGCCGCTAGACCTTTCTGTATGGCAAAACTGATCTTTCGAAACCAATTTAATGGAAATTTTGAGAAAGTTTAGGTGCCAAAACCAATAGCTTTCATTAATATATTAAAGTTGAAGCTTGCTACCATGTGAATAACGTTGATGGGGGTGATCTTTACTCAAAAGTTTAGAACATTTTTATTGAAATTTGAAGCCATACCTCACCATTTTGAAGCAATTGATTCTCTTAAACAACTGCTTAGCCCTTAATGGGATGTAAAATTATCTGGTAGATATAGCATTTCATTCCCAAAATTACTCTCTTTGCTAAGTATTAAAGTATTTGAAGATTACTGATTGACGAAAGTCAAAGAATTATCAAGTGCATATGCTCAATGAGAAAATTAATAACTCAGTTTTTCTTAGCATGACCATGTATTCAACTACCATGTGTATATTCCTCATGTATGTATTTCTTCGAATAATCATTTTTTGTTTGTTTCTGTTTTGTGCTTTTGCCATTTCCCGTTCTTATGTCAAGTAGGTGGTCAGACTGCTTGGGATATGCTCAATGAGGAAAGGTTTTCTTCTTCCATTACCACTTCTTGTGCTGATCTAGATAACATCCTTGGTGGAGGCATTAATTGCAAAGAAGTCACTGAAATTGGTGAGAGACTGCTTAGTTTGAACACATAATTGTAACTTCCAAATAAATGTACATTACTTTTTTTTTAGCCTTATTATGTAGCAGTTTTCTTCTCAATTCTGCGTTGCAATATAATTCTTAGTTTACTTATTTAGGTGGAGTTCCGGGCATCGGCAAAACACAAATAGGGTATGCTGTCATTTCTACTTCTAAATCATGTGGTTCCTTTTTTCCCATCTTGAATTGTGAAATATTTTGGTTATTTATAAGTAATGAGTGTGTTTGCTTTTGCAGGATTCAACTTGCAGTAAATGTCCAGATTCCTCTAGACTATGGTGGCCTAGGTGGGAAGGCAATATACATTGGTAAGAGCTTTAATTATATTATAATAATACTCATTTACCATTTGATGCAGGTCATTGATTTCACTTTTTGTGCATGTGTGATACTCAGATACAGAAGGAAGCTTTATGGTCGAACGTGTTCTTCAAATTGCTGAAGCATGCATAGAAGATATGTCAGAATATAGCCACCACTTCCACAAGGATAATCAAGCTTATGGAGTTAAAATGCACCCAAATAGTATCTTGGAAAATATATTCTATTTCCGTGTTTGCAGCTATACTGAACAAATTGCTTTGGTAAATTACTTGGACAAATTCGTCACGGAGCATAAAGATGTAAGAATAGTTTCAATCCATTGAATTGATACTTTATAGGAAACATTTTAAAGACAAATCTTCATTTTAAAAAAATTTGGTAAAGGGGAAAATTTTATTACTAATGGCCATTTTACAACCGTCCCCAACGGGATTTTAACTTTGTACCTTGAGGTTACAAAGCTAGCACCTCAATTGTAAGATAAATCTTCATTCAAATTTGCCATATACCTATTTCCTCCGCATCATACTTGCCTTCAATTGTAACTAGTTAAAGTACTCTTGTTTTGCTTTACTTTCATCTGCCTTAAGTCAATTATTTTAGCAAAACTTAAATATTCTGTCATGATATTCTTTTAATACATTATTGTAGGTGAAGATCATCATTATTGACAGTGTTACTTTCCACTTCCGCCAAGACTTTGAAGATATGGCTCTTCGGACTCGATTACTTGGTGAAATGTCTTTAAAGTTGATGAAACTTGCAAAAAATTTCTCTTTGGCTGTAAGATTCAATTCATTTTGCATGCAAGAGAGGTGTTTTTTAATTGAGTTAATCTTTGTGTGGATCACTATCTGAGTTTTGGCTTTATTCGAAGGCATTGTTGTTCGTGCCTCTGATTCTGTGTTTTTGTTTTCGTTGAACTTAAACTCACTGCAAAGCTCCAATGTTTGCTGGAAATGGAAGTTAGGAATAGGATACTTACAAAGGCACTCTATTGCCAAGTTAGTGAATAGGTCAAAACAAAGCATTTAAATAAAGAGAACATATTGTCAAAAAAAATAAATAAAGAGAACATAAAAAAATAAAAGATTGAATAGTAACTTGTTTATATAGAGGGATGAAGGTGACATCTTGACATGGTAGGCAATGCCACATGCCAAAGGAATGCGGTTGAGCCTATTTGGAATGGTTTATTTGAGTTTATCTATTGACATAAGTACTTGTGATACTGTTGAAGAAATGTTATGGAAATAGTTTATGACATGTTGTTTTTAGCTTATTTTCATAAGCTCTTCAGGATAGCTTATGAAAAAACAATTTATAACTTAGTTCAAAACAGTTTTACATTATTTTATCTTTTGTTATAGAAATAACTTATATATAAACACTTAATAAAGTTGTTTATCAAACTTCCTTTGCTTTATAACCAACTTCCTTAGCTTTATAACTCAATTCTGCCTTTGCTTTCTCTATTGTTTTCTTTCCTGCCTCCTTAGCTTTCAATTATAAACTTGAAGGTTATGTTAAATTTTCTGGCAGGTTGTTATGTTGAATCAAGTTACAACCAAGCATGTTGAAGGTTCATTTCAGTTGACACTTGCCCTAGGTAAATTTATTTTAGCTTTCACATCTCACTTAGTGTATGTTTGGTTTCACTTTTGGTGGAGACAAAATTGATTTTAACATATTTTGATGTTCAAGTAAAAATGATTTTGCCTCCATAATTGATTCTAACTTGAAATTAGAATTTAAAGTGTTTGCCTCAATAGTTGATTTTAAGTCCTGAATTCATTGTTCAACCTATTTTTACATTAATTTATCCAAACATAAATCATTTTACATTGAACTCACTTTTAGTTAGAATCAAGTTTAGAAAATCAATTTTTGTCACTGCAATTTGGTATGCTGAACAGGTGATAGCTGGTCGCATTCATGCACGAACCGGATCATCTTATATTGGAATGGCGATGAACGACATGCATACATTGACAAGTCTCCTTCTCTTAAATCAGCTTCAGCACCATATTCTGTGACTTCTAGAGGGATACGTAATTCTACTTCAAGTAGTAAAAGAATCAAGATGGTGTGAGATTTTTAGTAGGAAGATAATAGAACATGTTTCTTTTCCTCTCTTTTTTTTTTGGCTTTTCTACAATATTGGCTTTTGTATAGCCGCCCTCAAAGTACAGTGACCTTTGTTTTGGTTGGATAAGAAATTTGTCTCATCTAAAGTGAGCAATTTTAAAAGGAGAAAATCAAGAATTTCTATTTCCATGAACTCCAATTTGTTATGATGCATCTGCAATGTTGACATTTAATTTGTTAATCAATAGTAGTTAATATCGTACCAGTAAGCATAGCTCAATTGGCACGGAAATTGCAAATTATTATATGGACCGAGGTTCGAACCCTACCCACTTATTCAGCTTAAAAAGTGAAATTCTAGCCACTAGGCTACTTGACACAAAAAAAAAAAAAAAATATTTAGTTAATATTTGCTTTAAACTCTAACAAGAAAATTGTCAAAAGAATTCAGATGTATGACATGATTCTTATTAAGCAAGTGTCTTTAAAATGAACAAATAAAAGTCTATAAATTGTTGGTTCAATTTTTATTTTTATTTTTAATTAGGTATTAACCATTTGATTCTTAGGAGAAGAGGACCCTGATCATCCAAAGTTCAATCACAAGATAACTAAAATCTGAACAAAAAATGTTGGCGGTATCACTCGAAGACAAAGACGACTTGTAAAAGAAGTTTTTAACAAACACGAAGACATGTTGCACATTTTCATGCAACATGATAGACAATTTTCTAGTTTTTATACATTTTAGGGAGTTCATTCTTCATTCTAAAGAAATAAATCTACTAGATAAACACTCACATATATAAGGATAACACATCTTCCTGTTTCTATTTCGAAGTGAATGTATGTATGTGACTCAATATTATTTTTTTATCAAGTATGTGACTCAATCTTCTTATTAATGTTATTTTATTATTTTCGGTCTTGTTATTTTTATGCAATTTACTTAATATTCACAGATTATTAATAGTTGTTACAAGTATTTTCTCGTTTTCAATCTTGCTTGCATTACAAGTCATATCTTGGACCAATAAATCTATCAACTAAGAGCCCTAAATGATCTAATTAAAATTCTAGATTGATCGTTAAACGCATATGTTAAAATATTACTCTGTTGAATGTGAAGTTGTGTTTTGAAGATTGTTTGAACTCTCACATTGTTTAGATTCCCGCGATGTGAAGTGTATAAATATGTGAGGGCAACCTTACCCTTTAAGCTAACTTTTAGGATGAGATCCAAACATATTTAAGATACTCCACATAAGAGTTTTTTTTGGAAGCAAGAGATTGTTTGGACTGCATCTTGTCTAAAAAATGGAAGCAAGAGATGATGTAATGTTATATGTATAAAAATGTGTTTATTAGTTAATAGTTTTTATTTTAATTAGTTAATAGTTATTACATTAGATATTTTTAATTATTTTGAAGTTGGAGTAATTATTAGATTGTGTGGCCTTCTTTTTAATTATTATATTGCAAATATGAGGAATGTTGCATCATCTTGTATTTTGATCAATCGGTGATAAAATGACTGTGCACAAAGCAGGTGCATGGTAGTATAAGATGGGAAAATGCTCATAAATTTTTTAGAATATGAAAATAACAAATGTGAAGATATGGAAATTAATTATATGTGGGAAGATCATGACATCATTGACATGTCAGTTTTTTTTCTTAGGTTATTTTTTCTATTTTTATTTGTAATTTATAATAGTATAAATATTAGTCATTATTCATGGTAGTATATAGCTGACGTGAGGATTTGGTCTTTATTTTTGGACAAATTATTTGGTTTGACCAATTGACCAATTTTATTAAGATTCAAAATGAGGCATAAGAAATAAGAAATATACCTCATTGGAAAAAACAAGAAACTATTTATAAAACTTTTTAATATTCCTCAATCAACACTTGTGGCTTGTAGGCTTGTAGTTTATCCTTTTAAATTCGGTTCAAATATGTCAAGCATAATAAACCATTTTTTATACCAAATTTTCAAGGACGTGAGGATTATTCACTTGTGACGTGAGGATTTGGTCATAATAAATTTTCAAGGACAACATTTGCAGCTGAAGTTTTTTTAGGGTCTTCAAATACTGTTAGATTTTTTTAAAAAAAAGTTTATATTTTATATAAGTCAAAACATATTTATTTTTGTCAAATAGTCTAGTGATTAGAATTTTACCTTTTAAAATGAACAAGTAAAATATTTAGAATTCGAACTCTGGGAATGGATTCTCTCAAGTGTGATTTACACTTGAGAGAATAAATGAAATCTAATACCATCTAAATTCATTTTTTCTAAATTTTTATATGTTTCTCTCTCTTGATCCATGATAACAAACCACACTTTATTCTCTCAAATATAAATTATACTTGAGAGAATCCATTTCTCTGACTCCTATATCTAAAATGCAATATTCCTACAAACTAAATTATACTCACCAAAGACTAAATAAAAACTAAACTATAATCACATGCACTAAGTCAAAAAACTATACTTACATGCACCAGGTCAAAATATTTAATACAATTAGCTAATTAACACATATTGAAGTGCGTTCTTAAAAAAATGAATAATAAGTTTTTTTTTTTATTCGGCCTACTAAACCGTCTAATCTGATTAATTAGAACTCAATTTTGATATTAAATAGTTTCAGCCCCTGTCAAATCACAATCGCGGGGGATCGAATTTGTTCTTCCAATCAAGTTCAATGTCAATCACCACTGAACCAACTAACAACTGGTAGTATTTCCTCCGGTCTCTAATATTAGTGTATCTAAATGATAAACTTTTTCTTATATTAAGAACCGGAAAATAATATATTTTTCTTTTTGATGGAAAGTATTAATTTAGTTAGTCAATTTAGTCTGAATTTTTTTTCTTTGAACAGTAAATATATTATTAATAAAAATTAGATCTCTGAAATTAATAAAGGGGAAATTTTGAATTCAAATTTTTATCTCTATATATTACAATGCTTTTTTTTACATTATATATATTACAATGTTTCTTTTTTTATTATGTAGCTTGATGACTAAAAATTTCACCTTTTAAAATGAATAAGTGAGTGTTCGGTATTCGAACTCGACGATAACATAAAAATGTACACATAACATCATTTTAGTATTAAATTATGTTATCCTAAAAGATTAATCCTAATAAAATAGAAACCTAAATTAAATCATGTCGCAACCCCATTACTGTGATAGTGGTGTGTGGTCGTTGAAAATATCGGTAAGTAAATAAAAAGCATAAAAGGGTACGTAAGCAAAAGGGTTTGTTGCATAGTTGTATAGTGCCCTTCCCCTTCTTTGTAGTTCCCATGAGCCGGCCAGTGTGGAGCAAAATGGCTGCTAAGTGTGAGCAATTATTATTTTTTTGTCATGCAATAAGTATCTAATAAGTTTTATTTCAAGAAGTTATAATGGGAAATTATATTTTTGAAATATAAGTTTTTTTAAATAAACAAAAATTGAATTATAAGGAACACAACTGTACTCAACTCTTACCATTCAAAGACAACCTTAGATGCATTGAAAACAAATAAATGATTTATTTATTTATTTATTTTTTTCAACTAAATTAAATGATTGTTACACCAATAAAAGAAAAAGCTAAATTGACATCGCTTATTAATCGACCTACAAATCAAAACTACGAAATATAAATAATATGTTACGAACTATACAATTATTTCTCTAAACGAAATATTGTTACGTATCACATCTTAACCAACCAAATAATATAAATAATATTTTTGTCATGCAGTATCATTTAATATTTTATTTTTATTTTTTTGTACAAAAAGGGGGGCCAGCCCCCAAAGAGAAAAAATAAAACTACAAAGTTAAACGAATATTCTGAGGCATGCAAGCGTCATATATGTCATCAAAAAGCAGTTTATGATGATCTCTAGTAGGTGTCTCCAAAATGAGCAAATCAAAAATATCTAAAGATAGGCTAAAGTTGTCTAGCCAATCAGCTGATTTGTTTCCTTCACGCCAAATATGGTTTAACTGAAGTTGTCAGTTCATATTCTTTAGATCTTGAATGCGCCGAATCAATGTCAGAATGTTCACGTTAATGGTGCAGTTTCTTGTTACCATGTCGACTATCACCTATGAGTCGCTATCAACTTGAAGGCGACGAATTCCTTGTCTCCAAGCCAAATCCATGCCGATATACATGCCCCACATCTCTGCATAGAGCGCATCACAAGTTTCAAGTTTGCGGACAACTAACCAAGCAAATATCGTTGCTGTCTCGAAGAAGACCGCCACATCTTGAAAGGTTAATTGAATTTTTGTGAGTGTCATCACAATTGAGGGTGACCCAACCCTCTCGAGGTTGCTTCCAACCTATGAAAATAGCATCCTTTTGTAGAGGTCATCCAGTCATGTGTGTTTGCTCACAGTTGTCAATGTTAATTGTTAATATCCCTTGCCATCCTGAGAATCATCTGAGTTGGATTGCTAGGGCGGTGAAAGCCCATCTCAAAGATAATTTTATTTCTCCACATTCACAGTTGCCAACAAGTTACCATAGTCTTCCACTCGTTACTAGATGCCCTTGCTTTCTTGTTTTTCAAATTGTCAAATATCCAACCCCTGCAAGTTAAAGAAAAAAAATGCTATTAGACTATTATTAGCTATATTAGCATTTTCATATTTAATTTTTTTTTTTGACACATCATATTTGAAATGTTAATACATGTTGATTTGAGAGTCTTTGGCTTGTGAAAAATATTTATAAATCGCGGATATTTTTATTTTCATTTTAGTTTTTATTATCAGTATCCGATTTATTGGATTGTCTAATTCGATGAATAATAATTTTTGTATAAATTAATAATAATAATAGTAATAATGTTTGTCCCAATTTTTTTTACACTACCCCACTAACAACAAAATGGACCTAATCCAACACTTGAATCTGAAATTATTTAAGACTACACCACTAACAACAAAATGGACCTAGTTCAATAAACCAAATTAAAGACAATAATCCATCGTAAACACCTACTATTATTTCTCTCACATTACACAAATCGAGGATTTATTTAAGAAAATCGAATTCTTCAGTACTAGTATATCTTGAAAGGGAAATATTATGTTTAAACATTTTTTATTATTTTATATTTTTAGACGCTCAAGTTATTTTTGAACATAGCTTTCAGCTACCAACCCAGTTTTCTAGTATATATGCATGTCTTAAAATCAAAGCTATAGTACAAATTACTTATTGACTTTATTATTCACCAACCTACTTACTTACCAAACAATACTGGTTACTACTTACCTCTTGCAGTGCACTTTTGCATAGTTTGGATCAGGACGATAATCTCAATGTATGTGGATAATTAATAAATAATGATGATAGATCTCACAAGAATTTCGGTGATCGCTCTCATGACATCCCTAAATACATTGCATTTTTTGGTAATGTAATATAAGGATTTTTTTGTCATCCGACTTATTCGCTTTAAGGGTGGAATTTCTAAACACTAGTATTTGACAAAAAATATATAAGGATTTTAGTATTTTATAAATTTATATTTCTGATCTAATATGGATTTATATTCTCGGTAGATATTTCATGCAGTTTTACACTTTAATGAATCTCAACCAATGATCTTAAATTAGACGGTTAGAATTATAAACTTAAATTTACACTGCAGTATATAATCTCAAACTCCAATTTTAACTGCAGTTACCTGAGAAAATCCACTTCTGACCTAACATAACAGCCCCCTAACACTTGCATATTTTGATTTTCAATTCACCTTTCCTAGTTCCATTCACTCTAATTATGTTGTTTTCTCCCCAACCACTACTTTCTGCATAAAAGAACAAAGCTAAAAGTTCATAAAAAATTGCCGCCGCCACTACCAACTTCAAATAAAAAATACTCTGTCCCACTCATAACAAATGTCGTTTTAAGGAAAACAAATGTTAGAAAGAATATATAAAGTTCATATGCATCATTTTTATTAGTCACTCTAGTCTTCAAGTTTATATTTAAAAAGTTAATTTGGCCTCAAATGTGATTTCTATCGATCAATTTATTTTTTACGACTACTAAGAGCATCTCCAATAAGAGCATCAAAGAAAGTTTCATAGACTAATAATCCGTATCTTATTTGTTTATTATTAGAGTTTCATGACGTACCTGACATATAAGATATAAAAAATAAATGTATTTTTTCTGTCAAAAATAAAATAATATATGATATCCAAAGTGATATCACCACTTGAGCAAAATATATATAAGTTGTATAATATTGTAGGGACCAATTGTTAGTAATATATGATACTCAAAGTGATATTATCGTTGGAGATGCTCTCAAGAAAATATAATATGTATTTGCAATTACAATATTATATTTAAGGTCTAATATAATGCGAAGATGTTGGATAATATTGATGTTTTATTTAATTAATTAATTGTCGACTCTAATTTTTTAAAGAGATAAGTTCTGCATTCTCTTAAATTTTCTCTTGTTCTTTTTTCATTGAAAACAGGGTTGTTTTGTGCCATTTTTAGACTTGGAATCATTCATGTGCATTTTTTGTCCAATCTTTAATCTAAATAAATGGTTTTCATGTAGATATTTTTTCATGTGTTTTTTTCTCGTGATTTTGTCATCTTAGTGTTGTGTTGTTTGATGTTTCATCTTGGTGCTGTATTTGTTTGACTTTCGGTCTCGTGCGGTGTTCGATTGACTTAGATTGACAATTCAACTTCGATAAACTATTAATTCAATTAAAGCCTAGGTCGTCAACGATGCAAATTCGAAAATATTAGTAGTCCAATTATTTAATTTTGTCACGTCATTTGTATGCATGAGTAAGCCCGCTATTACCATTGTCTCATGAAATCAATTTGGCTATGATCATTCATTATGCAAGTCTATAACTCAAGTCTTGAAAGCTTAATCATCTTTTCCGCTTTTTGCATCCTTGTCATTCTTAAACTTCTTTTGTCAATCATCAAAACAAAAATATCTCTGTCAAGGCATATACTCACAGACACATTGTCGGTGTGGATAATTCTAGTAGGTCCAAAACTTAATACAATTATTAATTTATCAAAATTATTCATCTAAGTAGTCAATAATGTATAAGTATGTATTGTAACAAAAAAAAAGTATAAGTATGTATTTAAAAAATTACACTTTTGTCCTTTAACTTTGGCAAACTCTGAATTTTGATCCTTTAATTTTTAAAATAGCACTTGTGACCCTCTAACTTTCACAACCATGCGATTTTGGCTCATGATCAAGTCAACACACATCTGACAAGTAATTCACATGTCACATAATCATGTTTTGCCATGTGAATAATTATGCATGCCACATCAGTATATGTTGCAAATCACGGTGACGTGACACGTGAATCATTGTCAATATGACAAAACATGTTAATGTGACATGTAAGTCACTTGTTAAAATCAAAAGTGCAATTTAACCATTTAAACAAAACGCGTACCAAATAATTTACTCTAAATAATTCCTTAACATGATACACCAAAAATATACATATAGATGAGTCAAAGAATAATTACTCTCCCACATAAACATTGAACTAGTACATTTTTAGAGCCCAAAATAAATTGTTTGCCAAAAAAATGATTATCCTCCAACATAAACATTGAATTATACATTTTTATTTTTTTTGACAATTGAATTAGTACTACATTTTTATAGACCAAAATAAATTGTTTACCTAAAATAAAAATATTTTGTTTCTCTCTCTTCCATTGTACATGCATCACTCCATGGGCGACAACCTCAACAATCTCTCTACATAATCAAACAAACTACAATGAACTCTTCAAACCCACTTTCACATTCACATTCTCATCACTCTCTTTTTCTCTCACCATTATGGCTTCTTCTTCTTCTTGCACCTCCCTCTCTCTCGCCAACCCCCATCTCACACCCACCACCACCACCACCACCACCCGTCTCTCCTCTCTCCCATCAACAATCTCCCTCACCCGTTCACCAGCCCCTACTCGTCTCTCTCTCTCTCAATCCCAAACCCATCTTCGCCACATCACAATCCCCCATGCATCATCCACCCCTGCCGTAACACCAACAACTGAAACAACAACCCTTGTTGAGAAATCAGTCAACACGATCCGATTTCTAGCGATTGATTCAGTTGAAAAAGCTAATTCGGGTCATCCTGGTTTACCTATGGGTTGTGCTCCAATGGGTCATGTTCTTTATGATGAAGTTATGAGATATAATCCTAAAAACCCTTTTTGGTTTAATCGTGATCGCTTTGTTTTGTCTGCTGGTCATGGTTGTATGCTTCAGTATGCTTTGCTTCATCTTGCTGGTTATGATAGTGTTAAGGTAATTCTAAAATATTACTATCTGGGTTTTCTTTATTTGTTCAAAAGATTGAATCTTTTGTTGCTTTTTCTTATGGGTTTGTCAATTTTTGGTGTTTTTGTGATCTAGATAGATGGCACCTGACACAAAATACTAATAAGTTTTGTCTTGTCTGGTGTCTCTGTCGTTGCTTTATAGGTTGTGATTGATTTGTTCTGAAATTTTTGTCCAGATCTATTAGTGGATGTTTGGTTCCATTTTGGAGAGACAAAATTGATTTTTGAGGTGGAGAATTCATTTTGAAATGTTTGGTTACTCTAATGGTCCTTTTGGATTAGCTTATACAAATAAATAAATAAGCTTTTATGATAATTCATAAGTTCTTGCCAGTAAAAATTGTATCTTCATAAACTATTATTTCATAAAATACCTTAACAAACTTATAAATAATATATAAAAGCTTATTTATTTGTATAAGTTGTTTTGCATAAGCTAAAAAATAAGCCAATCCAAACAGGCCCTTAGTTGAATTGATTTTATCTTGAAGCTATCAATTGAAGTTTTTGAGTCTAAACGGGATTTTTGCACTGAAATGTATTGTTCATATTTATGTAAATATATCCCAACTCACTTTTATGTAAATATATCGAGACATAAACCACTTTACATTCAACTCACTTTTAAGTAAAGTTAATTTTATAAAATCAAATTTTGTCACTGCAAATATGCTCATTTGGCTTCACTTTTGGATGAGATGAAATTGATTCTAAGGCGTATAAAAGTGATTTTTACATGTTTTGTTGCGCTTGAGTAGAATTGTTATTCTAACTTGAACTATGAATTGGAGCTTTTGATTCTAGAATTGTTTTTTATACTCAAAATTTATTGTTGCACTAACCTTTACATGAAAGTATTCAAACATAAGTAACCAAGCACATGCTAAGTATCTTCATTAAAAAGTTTTGTTTTTATTATTGTTGTGGGCAGTGGGTGTGTGAGTGTTTGTCTCGCTCCATGTTGTTGAGTCATGTTTGTTGATTTTGAAGGTTGAAATAGTTTTGCAACACTAGCTTTTCCTTTTTGCTTATTGAATGAAAGTGTGTTCAAATTACTGTATTAACACTTTTCCGAAGTGTTGTTAATGTTGTTATGTTTGGGTTTGATATTTAGGAACAAGATTTGAAGGAATTTCGTCAATGGGGAAGTAGAACTCCTGGACACCCCGAGAATTTCGAGACTCCTGGAATTGAAGTTACAACAGGTTGGATATAACTTGAAGTTTGTATGCTAGTATATGACCTATTAGTTTCATTTTAGTTTTTGTATCCGCATATTTGTGTCCTATGATATATCGGTACCTGTACTACGTATCAGGATTTCATTGGTTGCTGTTTGTTTGATTATTTAATCTTTTCTTGCTAATTTTCCAGGTCCTCTTGGTCAGGGTATTGCCAATGCTGTTGGTTTAGCCCTTGCAGAGAAGCACTTGGCTGCAAGATTTAACAAGCCCGACAATGAGATCATTGATCATTACACGTAAGATGACCAAATCTCGTGTTTCTTGTTTTCTTCTTCTCTAATCTAACGGCCTTAGTTAAATGCTGTTTTGCTTATAAGTACTTGTTTTCTATAGGTATTGTATATTGGGCGATGGTTGTCAAATGGAGGGAATTGCAAATGAAGCTGCCTCACTTGCAGGACACTGGGGACTAGGGAAGCTAATTGCGTTTTATGATGACAACCACATTTCTATTGATGGTGACACGGAAATTGCGTTCACTGAGAGTGTTGAAAAACGTTTTGAGGGACTCGGGTGGCATGTTATTTGGGTACAGAATGGAAACACTGGCTTTGATGAGATTCGTGCTGCCATTAAGGAAGCAAAAGCTGTCAAAGACAGACCTACATTGATCAAGGTTAGTTTCAAATGGTTAAATTATAATAGGTTTAGCAAAATCTGTCGTGCATTTAGAACCAACTTGTTAAGACTTTGTTCTTTACAGACATACATTGTTGTTATTTTTTAGATATTTTGAAGAACAGCATAAGCTATTTTGTGTTTCCAGAGAAGCTACTAAAAGTGATTATTAGTTTTTAAAAGCTATAACAGAAAGATGAAAGATTCCAAATGTGATTTTTTTAAGAAAAGAATCACAGTGATTGTACTAAACAATGCTTCCACATTCATTATATGGAAACTGGAAATTGATTAGACTTGTAAGCTTTGTGCCTATCGGTTTAATTAATTGCTGATGTTTATCTATTTCACAGTTCACAACAACCATAGGTTATGGTTCTCCAAATAAATCAAACTCCTACAGTGTGCATGGAAGTGCACTTGGTGCCAAAGAAGTTGATGCCACAAGAAACAATCTTGGATGGCCATATGAGCCTTTCCACGTGCCCGAGGATGTTAAAAAGTATGGATGATGTAGTTATTGATTTATCTATTTTCTACCATGCTGTTTTGATAAATATGATACTTAATAAGAATTGCTTTTTCGTTTGCAGGCATTGGAGTCGCCACATTCCCGAGGGTGCTGCACTTGAATCTGAGTGGAATGCTAAGTTTGCTGCATACGAAAAGAAGTACAAGGAGGAAGCTACAGTATTGAAATCTATTATCAGTGGTGAATTACCCTCTGGCTGGGAGAAAGCACTTCCGGTGAGTAAATTTTGAATTTTCAAGTTTTTGAATATGTACCAACCGATATTGATCACCGTTCCAATTTGATTTCAGACTTACACTCCAGAGATCCCAGCTGATGCCACGAGAAATCTGTCCCAGACAAACCTTAATGCCCTTGCGAAGGTTCTTCCCGGTCTTCTCGGTGGCAGTGCAGATCTTGCTTCTTCCAATATGACCTTGCTGAAAGCGTTTGGAAACTTCCAAAGTGGAACTCCAGAAGAGCGTAATGTTAGATTCGGTGTTAGAGAACATGGAATGGGAGCAATCTGCAACGGCATTGCTCTTCACAGCCCAGGACTGATTCCATATTGTGCAACCTTCTTTGTTTTCACCGACTACATGCGCGGTGCCATAAGGCTTTCTGCCCTATCCGAAGCTGGTGTTATATATGTCATGACTCACGATTCAATAGGACTCGGAGAGGATGGGCCAACCCACCAGCCTATAGAGCACCTGGCAAGCTTCCGGGCAATGCCAAATATCTTGATGCTCCGTCCCGCCGACGGTAACGAAACTGCTGGAGCATACAAAGTTGCCGTGCTCAACAGAAAGAGACCCTCTATCCTCGCCCTTTCTAGACAAAAATTGCCAAACCTTCCCGGAACTTCTATTGAAGGAGTTGGAAAGGGTGGATACATCGTCTCAGACAACTCAACAGGAAACAAACCTGATGTCATTTTGATCGGAACCGGTTCTGAATTGGAAATTGCTTACTATGCTGCCGAAGATCTAAGAAAAGAAGGAAAGGCTGTTAGAGTTGTTTCCTTTGTTTCTTGGGAACTTTTCGATGAACAATCAGACGCTTACAAGGAGAGTGTTCTCCCTGGTGCTGTTTCGGCTAGAGTCAGCATTGAGGCCGGATCAACATTCGGATGGGAGAAAATTGTTGGAAGCAAAGGTAAAGCAATCGGAATCGACCGTTTCGGAGCTAGTGCTCCTGCAGGAAGAATATACAAAGAGTTTGGCATCACTAAAGAAGCTGTTATTGCTGCAGCAAAAGAGCTTATTTAGAACTATTAGTTTCTGTTTATTTAATAATTTTCTCTCTTTCTTTTCTTCTTGTTTTAGTTTTGATATATCTACACAAAGAAGGATGTTTTAGTAGCATTGTGTTGTTGCTTGAATAAGAAAAAGGTTAGAAGATTATTGTTGCCTGGGATTGTGAGTGAAGTTAAGCAACACAGATCAAAGAGTACACTAATAAATTTTTATGAACTTGTAAACTTTTCAACCAATTGAATTTTGTATTGCCACATTGTTAAATTCAATTATTTTCATGAGTTTTCATCTATATAAATGAAATATGGAAGAAAGGAGTTTGTGTATTTTACAGGTATCTTGTAGGCTTCTGTGGCCAAAACTCCAGGAATTCACCTGAAGGTGGACAAAAAATGTCTTAAGGTGTCTCTCCAATATTGAATGCAATCTTTGTTATTAATCTCATGACTTGTATATAACTTACAACTTCCATTTGAATCCTTTGAACTTTCACTTATCTTTTACTTTAAGCGTGACATGAAATTCCTTGAAAATATTCATTGTATCATTCATCAACTCCTTCAAAACTCCATGGTTGATCACCTATAGAATAAATCAACAATAATTAAAGACACACAAACCCAACATCATAATGAGAATAAACTCTTATTAACAACTTATGTGAAGAGTTGACTAAAACACTATACAATGTTTTGTACAACAATAGGACAACACAGCATAACTCTAACCAAATTACACCAAAATGTGAGAAGCCAATGCAAGCCTTAAAATAAACATACATCATCTCAACCTAGATAGACACATATGGTTCTAAATCTTGGTATTACATAAAAATTGAGATAAATCGTGTCGGGTCTACTTTCTGAAGGTTGAACATAAGATAAAGACATTGAGGAATGAAGATTAAACCAATTGGAGACAAGAATGTTATTCATGTTCTTTAATACCTAGATCTCCTGAATGTATATAAATGTGTTTTCTATTTAATAGACCCACTTTATTTTATGAAGGTCTATATGTTAGCAACTTGCACCTTTTATTTTGGACAAAAAAACCAGTTTTATTTTTTAAATGACTCAAAATTTAGGAGTAAAGTTGTAATTTTGATTTAATAAATGGACTTACTACTTCTGGCGAAAATGTAAAGGGATCCCAGTCCCACATTCTCCACATGGTTGGTGAGAACGAGTCGCTGCTGATTCACACACCACCAACCCAGCAACCCCACTCCCCCTCTCAGCTCTCACCAACCCATTCGTTAGTAAATGTGCTATGCAACCTCTCTTGAACTAATTCTAGCTATTAAATCATTTAAAAAAAAAAACAAACTTACTAATACTAAAAATGTGTGATCTCTAATTAACATTTTCTTTTTCTTTTTGTCTCTCACTATTTAGTTCAAGAGTCACTCATCAAGTTAAAAAAAATGTTAAAATAAAAGTAATTTTCAAAAAATTAAAATAGAATGACCTTCGAGTGCGGCGTTCTTTTATGTAATTCATCTATCTCTTATGTTTTTGGGTTGTGTGGAGCGATAGAAATCATAGATTATTCAAAAATTCAGAAAATTTCTTATCTAAATTGTTGGACAATATCAAATTCTACTCCTATTGATGGTTGAATGCAACGCACAATAATATAGTTTTAAACTACCATAATCGGTGATCGAGCCTGTTTTTTTGTTTGGTCATCGATTAAATCTGTAGTTTATGTTGTTTCCCTTATTGACGTTTTTTAAACTTTCGCAGTCTATCTCAGTACACATTGTGCTGATGAGACTACTCGGTTGGTTTTAATATATACTGTATCTCATTTTTGCCTACAAAAATTAAAATAGGAAATATTTATTTATTTTAATATGTTTTATTTAATTTAATTTTAACCTATTTTTAGACATCAAAATCCAATCCAATGCATGAATGAAATCCAAAATAGCTCAATCAATCACCCATAGTCAAGCATTTGAACCCATTTTCCTTGTTTGGTAGTAGGTGAAGTTCATGAATCAAAACTTGATCTTTTTCACTCAAATTATTTTCCTATAAGCACTTCATCATCATTGTAAAATAAAATTAGTTGGTAACTAATAAAATCCCTTTTCATCTCAATCCAACAACCACACCTTACACCTTACACCTTACACCAACCCCCAAACTCTTTCTCACAAAACCCTCCCAACAACAAAGAACAAAATATACATTTAACAAAAAACCAATAATAAAGTTTGAAACTTTAAGCAAAATTAAAATGGCCCAGTTGAGCAGAATCAACAATTTAGCTCAAATTACCGATTTTTTTCACCATTCATCCAATCCCCACAAACCCAATTCAGCAAAATCTGTTTCATTGAGGTCAAACCTTTGCGGTTCCTCAAAATCATGGAGCTTGAAGCATAAAAATGGAGTCTTTATTGAAAATTGTGATGTGGGTAGGGGAAATTCCTTTGTCATGAAGGCTTCTGCTTCGGTTGCTGCTGCAGAGAAGCCGTCCACGGCGCCGGAGATTGTGTTGGAACCCATTAGTGAAATTTCTGGGACTATTACATTGCCTGGATCAAAGTCTCTATCCAATCGAATTTTGCTTCTTGCTGCTCTCTCTGAGGTGAAACTTTTATTTGTTTGTATATTTTGTGGTTCTGCGATTGGGAGCTGAAATTTGATGTGCAGTTGATTTTGAGTGTTAAATTGATTTTAATTTGATAGTGAAAATGAAGCATTCATATCCCATTGCGGTCTTACCTGACTCGAGGGGTTAGTCTCTGCAATTGTGTGTAGAGATACTCGGTCTACCGATCTATATATGAATGCACACACATAGGGGATAGAATTCAGAATTGTAATTGTATATTCGAAAATCAACTGTTGAAATTGTAGCAACTTCAATATTTGTTATGCATGTTTATGAATTTTGCCACAATCTTAACCATTGATTTTTCAATCAACTATTACCATTGCACTTTATTCTTTTAAGTGCACTCGTCCACTAGAGGAGTCAATATGTGGTGTCTCGACTCTCGACTCTCACCTTTAGTTTATTTTTCACTGTTATAGTTTTATTACTTCCTTAATAGATGTCATGTTGAGTAGAAACTGCTATTTTTTATTCAGGGAACAACTGTTGTAGAAAACTTGCTGGATAGTGAGGATATTCATTACATGCTTGAGGCATTGAAGACCCTTGGACTTCGTGTAGAAGACGACAAAACAACTAAACAAGCAGTTGTGGAAGGTAGTGGAGGATTATTTCCCACTGGTAGAAAATCTAACGATGAAGTTAATTTATTCCTTGGAAATGCTGGTACTGCAATGCGTCCTTTGACGGCAGCCTTGGTCGCTGCAGGGGGGAATACAAGGTTTGTAGTGGAACTAAGCACAACAAATAAAATCTTCTCCTATCCTAATATGAAATTCATCCAGAGTATCGAATTTTCTTCTTAAAATAAACTTTAATTATGTGTCTTTATTTAACATATATGGAGTACAATGTTAACCAAAGGATCTTCAAAGTGATTATCTGCAACCTCACTACTTTCTTTGGTAGGAACTGTATCTTGTAGCATAATTTCTGGTCCTAGTCTAAATAGATGTACTTCATGTTTATATATTTCAGATACATACTTGATGGGGTGCCCCGAATGAGAGAGAGACCAATCGGGGATTTGGTTTCTGGTCTTAAGCAACTTGGTGCTGATGTTGATTGTTTTCTTGGCACAAACTGTCCACCTGTTCGTATAATTGGGAAGGGAGGGCTTCCTGGGGGAAAGGTAAGGCTAACATTAGTTTTCATCTGATGTCACATCAATGCTGTACTCTATCTATGCTTGTGTGTTTATATGACATCACTTCCATATCCACATTTCACGATAACCAGCGTGAGAGTTATCCAAGTCAAATTTCACAATTTCTTGTGCCGTATGAACTTTCCTGTTGGGAGTCTGGGAGAGTAAAACTCAGTTAAGGAGCCTCCCCTCCACTTCTTTAGAATAACTATTATAATACACTAAAGCCCTGTTTGATAAACAGCTTAGTCAAGCGCTTATCCTATAAGGGGTTTTGGATAAGTTATTTTATAACAAAAGATAAGATAACGTCAAACTGTTTTCATAAGCTATCATGGAGAGCTTATTGAAATAGGCTGAAAACAGTTTGTGTACATGTCATAAGCTGTTTTCATAACTTCTATCAAACAGTCTCACAAGTGCTTTTGTGCATAGATAAGCTCAAGCAAGCCAATCCATACAGACCCCAATTTGTTTTCGAATTAGATCCCTCACATGTATAGCCTTTCTACTACTATTCATGTATCCATTGTGCATCAAGTCACTGGCTTTCCATTTAAAAGAAATAGTTTACATACTTGCTTTAAAATATACCAAGCTTTTTAAATTATGCATTCACCTTCTCATTCTCTCCAAAGGAAATATTTTAATCGCTGTCATTTGATCCATTTTTAATCCTATTATCCCTTCTCGCATGCAGGTGAAACTGTCCGGATCTATTAGCAGTCAGTACTTGACTGCTTTGCTTATGGCAGCCCCATTGGCTCTTGGTGACGTGGAGATCGAGATTGTTGATAAACTGATTTCTGTTCCATATGTCGAAATGACTTTGAAGTTGATGGAGCGCTTTGGAGTCTTTGTAGAACACAGTGCTAATTGGGATAAGTTCTTGGTCCATGGAGGTCAAAAGTACAAGTAGGTTTCTATGATTTTGAGGCGCATCATTTTTTTTTTTTGGTTTTTACCCTCTGGTTCCTAGGGGAAGGGGGCCCTAGTAGTCCAGAGTTCGGGGCGAGTTCTGGCATCAAGGGGAAGGCGCATCACTTTTTACCATCTTAATGCTATGAGATTAATAAATGTTATTTCCTATTAGGTCTCCTGGAAATGCTTTCGTTGAAGGTGATGCGTCGAGTGCTAGTTACTTCCTAGCTGGTGCAGCAGTTACTGGTGGAACTATCACTGTTATAGGCTGTGGGACAAGCAGTTTACAGGTATTTAAGCTTGAAATAATTTAGAGTTTATTTATTAAAAATTATTTGAGACAAAAATAACTTATTTGAACTAATAAATCATTTTTAGTGATTTGAATTGTATTTATTTAAGGTTTTAAAATTTAGTCAGAATCTAGAAAAATGATTTTTCTGATTAAAATGAGAAGTTGTTAGTGTTAGTAGCTTTTGAAAAAAAACCTGATTTTAATGAGTGTGGTAAATGAGAGAGAAGATTAAAAAAGCGATTTCACTATTATATACAAACAAATTAGTTTTTGCTTCACATACAAGTCTCCAAAAGTAATATCTAAATTATTAAGAGGGGAGGGGAGGGGAGAGGAGGGGAGCAAAATCCCTCCAAAACACAATTTTTGCTTTCCCCCAAATTGGGGGGATTTGGAGGGGAGGGGAGGGGAGGGAAGGTGATATGTATTATTACAATTTTAATTATATTAACATAATTGTCCTCATAGTTATTTTAAAATACCAAATCATCCATTTCTATTATGTTCCCAACTTTCTATTTTTTAAAAAATCATTTTATTACATATATATACTTTTAATATCTTACCTAAACTTCTTTATGCTAATTCTTCATATATATCTTTTTCTTTGATACGTAATTTTTATTTATTTATTTAATATCCATTTTCTTTTGATATAATCAAGTAATGTTTTTTACCTTACAAATACTTTTTTTCGTATGTTTTCAATTTACGTATACTTTTTTTTGAAGCATTGCTACATATGTATACTTATTCATTTCTAATGTTGGTAACAAACATGTTTTATATTATTTTTATAGTAATTTTCTAACCAATTTTTTATTTAATATATTGTTTTATAATTATTTTTTGTTGTCGTGTAGGGTATTAGAAGTGCTCTAATATTTTTTATCACCGAATTTTTTGTTAAATTTTTATATTTTATCAGTTATGGAGTTTTTGGTTATTGATTTTTCACAGTTTTTAGTTTTTTTTTGTTTGCCAATTGAGTTTTCATATTTTGTTCAATTGTTCATGATACCGTGTTAAGATTATAAGGACAGAAAAGTAAATTAATTTTAGAATCCCTCCCCTCCCCTCCCCTCCCATCAGTTGAACCAAACAGACACATAATCACTTTTATTCAAATCTTAAATAAACAGGCTCATACTGGTATCTGATATTTTCCGGCCTATGCTGTATCGTTTTCCTTATTCAAGCCCCTTCTTTTCTCTTTCCTTTGGCTCCCTAAGTGTTTATCGTTGTATTCTCAACTGCTTTTGATGTTCTATTTCATCTCTTCAATTGCTTCGTCTGCGACTATCCTTTCTAGTAAACAATTCCTTGTCTCTTATAAGAATCAACATTATCATATGAACAATAGGACCATCACTGCCCTGCCTCTCTTGGTATACATTTTCTCATTGCTGTCCTACAAATACATATTATTCTCTATTGTTTAACACAACCAAAAAGTAAAGAATTCAGATCACCGGATAATGAATTAATGATATTTCAATATTGGAACTGGTGAATGGATATCTGTCATTCACAACTTCCAAGTAAATTGGCTGAATCGTTCTATTGGTTAGCCATTTGTTAACACATTTGTTAGTTGGTGACCAGAAAAACTGTATGATGTAGTTATCAAACCGCTATTTAGCTACTCCTTGATGAAGTGTCAGTCTATTTCAATGTGTTTTGTCTTGTTATGCTGAATAATATTCTGATCAATACTACTGATAGATAGTTGGTTTATTGTCATATATTTACAACACTTTTGTTTAACTTTGTCGTTCTTTTAAAGGGAGATGTAAAATTTGCTGAAGTTCTTGAAAAGATGGGAGCTAAAGTTACATGGACAGAAAACAGTGTCACAGTTACCGGGCCTCCACAGGATTCTGGTCGGAAAGTCTTGCAAGGCATTGATGTCAATATGAACAAGATGCCGGATGTTGCCATGACACTTGCTGTTGTTGCACTATTTGCTAATGGTTCCACTACTATTAGAGATGGTATAGTTTAGCTGTTTGTTTTATTGCTTTAAGAGCTTATTTTAACACTTCTATTATTGCCAGTGAAATTATTTTGATCTTATCCTAGAACATCTTAGGTTGTGTCTTGGGATTATTTTCTTATCTTAGAGTATCTTAGATTATCTCATAGGATTAGTTTCCATATTTCTTATATTGTCTCACGTGAATAATATTTTCCTACGGTATATTCTAATGGATTATTTTCAAAGTCACATCATAATTTTTCCACTAACCCTCTGACATGGCCTTTTCAAAGCTATTGTTTTGCGTTGAAAGGTCTCTTTTTTGTTCTCGAGTTCTTTTTCCAAAATTATATTTTATTGGAAAAAATGGGGATGGGGAAATTATTATTCATCAAAGTGACATTATTGACTCTTTCACAATTGTCCCTGAGGGGATTTAAATTCCGTCCCTTGTGGTTACAAATTTTTTAATGGTTGAATGGTGCTAGTTTTGTTAAAAGGGAACAAGGGTGGGAACATTTCTCTTGTTGGCATAACATCATGTGCATTTTATGACATGAAGCATCGACATAGACACCAGACACGACACTAACATGTTGACATCAGTAATAATTTGAAAAAAATGGAATAATTAAATGCAACATTTGTCTGTGTTAGAAACTGACACATATAGGACACATAACGCACCGTCAATCTGGAGTGCCGTTGCTAAATAGATTTTATAATATTCCCTACTTTTATGTACTTGAACTATTTAGCAAACTTATTTTTAGCTCATAAACTCATTTATTCAATATTTCATCTATTTTTCAGTGGCAAGTTGGAGAGTTAAAGAGACAGAAAGAATGATAGCAATCTGCACAGAACTCAGAAAGGTGAGTCTCATGCTGATGCTTCCTTTGTAGTTTCCAACTCGCTGAATTTTCACATGACACTCAATTTATTTACTTTATCGATATTTCAGCTAGGAGCAACAGTCGAAGAAGGTCCTGATTACTGTGTGATAACACCACCTGAGAAATTGAATGTGACATCAATAGATACATATGATGATCATAGAATGGCCATGGCATTTTCTCTTGCTGCTTGCGGTGATGTTCCGGTTACCATCAAGGATCCTGGTTGCACCAGAAAAACTTTCCCTGATTACTTTCAAGTCCTTGAGAGGTTTACAAAGCATTGATCATTCTTCTTGTATATTAAGTTAGCTATAGGCAAGAGAGATAAACTGAAGGGAAATAAAACACTCACAAAGTTGTGAGTATTTGGCTTGGTTTTTGTTTCTAAATGTTCCCTTGTAAGGACTTTTAAGATTATTTGTATTGTTGAAATGAGGTATTATTGATTTTGTTGTAAGAATGTAATTTAAATCATCAATACTTAGTATGTATTTGGTTTCACCGTGGCAAAATTGATTTTGATTGAATTGATTTTAGTTAAAAGCGAGTTTAAGGAACATGTGGTTCAATTGTCAACTGTTGCTTAGGAACATGAATTTCATAGTCACTCATACATATAGCCTATAGGGAAGGTAATGATTCTGCAGATACCTTAGCTAATACAGGTTTAGATCTGGATGACTTTATTTTCTGGAACGAGGCTCCTGTAGAAATTTGTTCTAGTCTAGAAACAAGCTAGGCTTGCTTTGTTACAGGTTCTGCAAATAAACATTTTTACTTGTTTAGCAGCATTATTTTATGAATGAATATAAAATTGTCATCATGGCCTTGTGACCATCATGTTCTTCTACCACTTTTTTGGACCTGAATTACATGCAATCAGATGAAATTTGACTGTCTGAATCGTTTATAAAATTTATGTTGATGTTGATATTTTGAGAATGTGCTGAACCAAAGAGCAATGAGACCTACATGATATAGAAAGATTCAAATGATATTATTATTCAATCATAGAAAACATGTTAAAAAGGTTGTATAGAAGATATTGTTGTATTTGAATTCCATGCAATAATAGAAAGATTCACTTAAGTTTTTATTCAATAATAGAAAACATGTTAAAAAAGTTTTTAGAGAAGATATTGTTGTTGTTAGTACAGCAATCAGAAAATCACTCATTTGTCCCATAAGTTCAACTTAGGTCGTAGCTGCAAGGATGCTGATTTGTAGGGACTTGAGTTTCAAATTTAGGATTCCCTAATTCTTTATAGTTAAGGTGTGTGTGTCTAGCTGGCCGTTAAACAATTTGACAAAAAAAAAAATCACTTAACGCAATCACACAATCTAAATTGTCAGAATAAAAATTGGATGATCTTGGCTCGATAGAAGGAGGAACCGAGTCCATATTAACACGTGCAAGGTTCCATCTCATTAATTTGTGAGGACACAAGATTTTTTGTTTACTTGTAACTCATCTCACACTCCATTCATACTATGATAACAATATTAACAAAGAGAATCCAAATTCGAATATTGATAACATTGCTCTTTTGAGGCAATCACACCTTGAATTTTTCTCTTTACGACCCCATCTTTCTCTTAGGCCCTCCAAATTTCCAGTTTTACCCTAGGATCTAAGTTTGGAAAACATTTTCCGCTCGCTGGATTTCAAAAAATATATTCTGAACTTGTAAAGAGAATGATGGAGGTGTAAAGAGAAAATTTCTTACACCTATCATCAGTGGATGTGGGCTTAATTTATAGCCCATATTCACTGGGTCATGGCCTTTGCAAATATTTTTCAAATATTTTTCACTAATCTTATGAATGTTGATGTTTTCTCTTCCCACCCCCCGTGAATCTTTTATCCCACCCGAATTTCCAATTTTGCCCTTGAAAAAACTTCGTTTCGTAGAAATCGAAGTTTTTTTTTGCCTTGAAAATAAATTTCGGTTTCTAAAAACTGAAATTTACTCTGAATTTGCACTAGTAAAAATTCGGTTTTTGCGAACCGAATTTTTATGCAAGGGCAAAACTGAAATATTGGGGGGTATAAAAGATTCACGGGGAGGTGAGAAGAGAAAACATCATGAATGTTCTTAGATGCAAAATATTTATGTCCCTCATGTGACATAGTATTCAGAAATTTATTGTTCATTGAAATATTGCATATATAAGGGTCAAGTTCAATACTCCATTCAACACTTCACATGGCCATCTCACTAAATCAATACTAAAAAAACTGTATTAGCAGCACTAAAGTGTGGGTATTTTTAATACATGCATGTGACACTGCACTAAATATTTTACAATAAAAAGATTGGTTTAATAATAAAATATGTACAAGTCCAGCTTAGGTTAATTCCAATTAATCATGGAGAATGATGATAAATGAATTAAAAGTAAGGCAACCTTAATGAACTTTTGTATATTTTCTCTCTAAAAAAGTGTCACATATTCACATAGCACATGGAAAGAGTGCTTATGAGGGATACTATTTTTTGTCCCTTACCTAATAAGAGATAAAGAGAATATTAATTGAATTATTACAAAGAATACCGACACCACTTTTTTTTTTCTTTTCTAAAATTTGTTATTAATTTATTATGCTTTTAACTTTATTTTTCTTGTTCATGTGTTTTTGTTTTCTTTGATAGTGATAAATATGATGATATTGTGTTGTCAAAAGGTGTCAAATTATATTGATTGAGATTTTAGACAAAGACTTTTGTTTATTTATTTTTATAATTTCTTATTAGTATTGTTAAATTTTTTTAAAACTCAAATTATTTTTCAGAATTTATAGAAAGTATGGTGCAATTTTTTATAAACCAAATTCATCTCTGTAGCTAACATAACTGTATATAGTTAGTTCAACTTGCAAAGCTAAATTGATAACTAAGTTTTTTGCAAAACCCCACTTGGACCATTTCCGTGTTGACAGTTGGTTCATTGCTTTAGTTTCTAGGAACTTCTATTTTGTCTTATAAGATTAATTAGAAGTTGGATATTTTATTGTCCTATGCGCTTTTGTGTGGGCACACTGGGTTAGGTTTATGTCCCACCAATTTTTGTATATATTTTATTTTCTTTTTTTAATAATAATATGAGCTATAGGTGAAAGACGAAGAAAAAAAAGTGTGATGTCTATCCCTACTTGATGTTTAGATGCTCTTAATTTATATATATAAAAAAAACCTAGAAGACCACCATAAACTAAAAAGACTAGGAGAGAACCACAATAAGCTCCACCAATTGTTGCATTTTAACCAAGTTATTGTTGTGTCTCGACGGATGTTCGGTAGATTGCTACCTTGGACAAAAAACAATTACAAAACAAAAATTTGACATTACATTTTTGTCCAGATTTGAAGTCATTGAATTTATGTGTCATCTCACTTATATATCGTTCAATATTCTATTTTTTTGTTAACGTAGAACTTTTAACTCACACTTTGCCGCAATAATACCCTCTTCAAGCATGAGTCCATTCAATTCATTACGCTATTCCTTAAGTAGAAATTTTTTCTTCCACATACACTTGCACCATTGTTGTCGATGCATCAATGGGACTTGTCTTCTAACTACTATTGTCAAAGAATACTTTTGACGCAAGAAGTCAGTCCCTTTAGTAACTATCGACTCTAATATTATTGTTGGATCGTGAAAGAACCCTGACAGATCATTCATATTGAACCAAGAACAACCACATAAATGAACGATATATATACCCCATCTTCACTTAAAAACCTTAAAACTTTGGATAGTGATGTGATATATATATCTCATATTTGTGTGGTTGCTCTTACTCAATATAGATGATTTTTCAGAGCCCTCACGACACGACCCATGAGTTATCAAGGGTTTGAGCAAATTGAGTTGCTGGATACTGCTACATGGGGAGACCTAAAATTTTCTCTTTAAAATAAGCAATGTCCTTTTGGTCATTGCAGTTTAATGTAATTTTTGTTTAATATTTAATATACTTTACCTATTAATTAAAATAAATGAACTTATATTTAATTTGAAACACAAATGGGGTAGATATTTTAATATAATAGTTTCACAAAGGTTGTGTAAATGTTTTATTTTTGAGTAAAATATTTATAAGTTACTTAAGAGTTTTTTTATAGATGATGTGAGACGGAGTCAATGATGTGAGATGTGGGAAACAATTTCTAGTAATGCAACTAATTAGAATTTATTCTTTTTAACACAATAAATAAAAATTGGAAAAATATTATTAATTAAAATAAGAAAAATGTTATGTAAACACAAATTTATAAACAAAAATATGACAATGGACCGGTTTGGTGCACTTTTTAACTCTTTTAATAATTTTTTTAGATGACTCAATGTGCGGTATAAATTGAACGATGTCAAAATTTGTGTTCATATAATTTAGCTCTTAAAATTTAAAAATAATAATAGTAATCATTTTACAATCATATCTGATAAAATTTGAACTTTGTCTTGTATTTTTTTTTTTTAATGGCGTTTGAACTTTGTCTTCTGATTTTTTTTTTTTACGGTATTTGTCTTCTAATTATATATATATATTAAGTTTTTTGTTTTTGTTGAGCTAATAATGTGTTTGCATTGAATTGAGTACATCGATTAAATGCCTACTGACACATAAATACACAAACGTACTTATTCTTTTTTTTTTTTTTTTGGAATGGACAAACGTACTTATTCTAAGAAGAGTGTTTTTCATATAAGGGACACACGTTAAGAGAAATATAAATTAAGAAAATTTGATAGAATATAAAATCCACCGATTATAATGTGACACATTTATATACAAGTGTTATAAAATTAGTGAAGGATACTATATTGTCCTCATTTTGGTTGAACTATTCCTTACGTGCACATGGTACGTACTTTGCTGCCCCTAACATAAATTGCAACATTATGTCAAAAAAAAAAAAACATAAATTGCAACATAAGGATTCTTGGTTGGTAGATGCTTATATTCCTTCATTTTCAACTTCCATATCTCTCTCAATTAACAAAAAAAAAAAAATTTTAAAATGTGCTCCAACACTAACAAATAGACACATCAATCTAAATTAAGATTCGATTATATATTATTTCATAAAGTAATTTTAAAAACATAAAATCAATTTTGATTATTATTTGAAATTTTTTAGTATTCTTATCATCTCTTGAATTGATTCTAGCTTTTTTCAAGAGACACCGATTATACCTAGAAAATGTGATTTTGAACTTGATGAAGCTGTGAAAATAACTACAACATTAAATTTATTAGGTCAAATGCATCTAGGGATTCTTTAAGTTTCGCGTTTGTAATAGTTAAGCCCATTAAGTTTTATAGATAAATTGAACATAACAACAACTGAATTAAGATTCATTGAAATGAATACAACTAATTACCTAGACGAACACAGCTGAATATAATGCCATGTAAAATCAGTTGATACAAAATCAACTGAATGTAGCTGTTATTGTCTTATTGAGTTGTGGCTTGTGTAAATGTTAATTAAAGGCTAGCTTAAGATAATTTGTATTCATAAAATAAATAACATTAAGCTGATCACTAGGTCAAATTGCAGAGTTTAAGGTATTTACAAATAACATCAAGGGAAGTCATGAAGTTAAGCAAGGTGAACATTACTACATTAAAAATATACATATTGAGAACATAGTAAGCTAGTAGATGGTTAGTCAAATTAGTAGATTTTGGCCAATAATTTTTCCAATTGAGTAGGTCATGATTTAACTAATTTAACATGCATATCAACACACATTCGATCTTAAGATATATTATATGTTAAGAAAAATTGATATCGTAATATCTCAATATTGGTTGAGATCTATCAAGTGAAGTTCCATTGGTTGGAAGAATCGTGTTTGAGTGAGATGAATATCTTAAGATTTTGAGTAAAAGTGTGGTGTCAAAGTCACTTATAAAGTTATTTAATCTCTAATATGCCGATCCAACCTAGTGAGCTCCACGACCCAACACTAATATATTTTGAAATATGAAAAATTAAATACTAGTGGAAGAATGTGTATGGAGCCTATTTTCAAAACTAACTTTTCATTTTAACTAAGAAATTTAACTCAAGTGGTTAATAAGTTCTCATTACCTCGCATCTGAACTCTGTATTACTGGAACCTCTTTTCCTTGAAAATTTCCTTACTAATATCTTAACTAGCGCCTTAGAGAGCTATTTAGACGAATTGTTTGGAAGAATTCGAGTTCGAATATTCCTGTTAAGATCAATTCTTAATCAAAGTTTACTTACGACCGAACTCTGAATTATCGGAATTCATTTCTCTGAAAATCAGAGGATTAATACTAAAAAAGAAGAAGACAAAAAACACATAAAAGATTAAAACAAATTATATATGCCTTCGGTGCAAGAATTGAGATGGAAATGTTTGAATTGTATTTTAACTTCCAAGAAGAGATAAGTCAAAAAAGAACAAAGGATTTTTATCTTTATAATATGAGTACTATATTTAGTTTGAGACTTTTAAATGAAACCATATATTAAATTACACTTTGTGCCCATTTAGAAGTCTCTTGATGAAAAAGTTGCGTCAAGGTATCAAATACACTTTGTGCTCATAGTTTACTTTGATTATAAGTAATGCATAATAATTTATAAGCAACACAACGTGCATCTAATTAATTTTCTTCCAAAATTACTAAGCTTCTTGTTGAAAGTAAAAAGTAAAAACCTATTTAGTGAATCTAGCCATGATTTGTTTCATTTTCAAGTCATCAAATTTCAACTTGTACAGTATATATAATGTTTGATAATTAGTTAGGTAATAATATAATTAGTTTCATTTGTCAATTTGTCAACTTTGGGAAGTATCTATTTATTTTTTACTACTACTTAAAACAAGTAGTAGTAATATTTAGCATGACATGTACCAAAATAAGTAAAAAGAAGTTTATTTTTAGTTTGACTCTCTAAATTCTTTGAATTTAAGGGTTAATTTTCCAATGGTGTAGAAATAAAGAAACCCTTTATAGCAAAACAAAAAAGTCACAAAATCTCATCCATTGAATTTGCACATTTTCATTCAACAAACCAACCATTATGTTTCTTAATTCTCAAACTTGAAAACACCTCCACCCCAATTAAAAAGGAGAGAACTTTCCTCCACACAACAATATTCTTAAACAAATGTCTACAATAAAAAAAATATTTTTTAAATAATTAAATAATAAATTAAAAAATCCTAATTTTAAGGATCTCCAACCAATCAAATTAGCATATAGCATATTTTAGAGATAGATGAAAAAAAAAATTAGACATCTTTGAATGGGACCTTTTTGTTCTTTCTTTGAGGCAAACAAAGAAATGAAACTAATTCATTGAATTAACCTAACCTAAACTTTGAATCACATGTTCTTAATCACTTTGAACCTCTCACAAAATTATTGATGCAATTTTGTTCTTGAAAGTTGAAAACCAATTTTTTGTCCGTGAAACTATTCAAAAACAAAAGTGTGCCCACCACCACCTCCAACCCATTCCTACAAGAAACAAGATTCCCAAAAAAGTGACTAGAAAATTAAATAAATAAAATTAAAAATTAAAAACCCTAAAAAAAAAATCAAAAAAGAAAGCCAACTCATTAATTTTTGTTTATTAAAAAAAAATCAAAAACCCTCATATTTTCTTTTTCCTTGTTATAATTATTATTATTTTTTGATTCTTTCTATCACTTTCCTCAATCTCAGAAACAAAGAAAGAAACACACACACCACACCACCATTTAGAAGCATTGCCCCAATTTCTTAAAGAGAAACCCTAATCTCAATTTTTTGAGAAACTCAAATTTGGGGGAACCTAAAGAACGAGCTTAGAATTTTGAATCGGCATCGAAATTCGAAGAAATCGAGTAAGAGAAATCTTGGGTACCTTTCAAAATCTGAAATTTTTCTTTCTATCTTTCTGGGTACTTACCAATCAATTACCTACCGTTTTTTTTCCCATCAAAATCTGACATTTTCTCGAGAAAATGTCTCAGCTGAAACAAATGTCGCACTCTGATAACAGTGCTCCATCGACGCCGGGAAAGTTTAAGATGGAGAAAGCTTCTTACTTCAACCGTGTACGGTGGCACACTTCTCCGGCGAAGCTTTGTCTTTGGACATTTGTTTTCTCAGCGGCGATCTTGATCTTCTTTTTCCGTTCTCCGGCGACTTCTCCTCTTCCGGCAGACCCTTCTCGTCGTTCTCTGAGAAGTCCTGCCAGCTGGGGTGGTCCTGTTTGGGAGAAACGTGTTCGTTCCTCCGCTAGAGTCCGGTCTAGAAACGGATTATCCGTTCTTGTGACCGGAGCTGCTGGTTTCGTCGGAACACATGTCTCTGCGGCACTTAAACGCCGCGGAGATGGTGTTCTTGGGATTGATAATTTCAATGACTATTATGACCCTTCTTTGAAGCGTGCACGTCAAGCACTATTGGAAAGAACTGGTGTTTACATTGTTGAAGGTGATATCAATGATGCTGCTTTGTTAAGGAAACTTTTTGAGGTTGTTCCTTTTACTCATGTTATGCATTTAGCTGCTCAAGCTGGTGTGAGGTATGCTATGGAAAATCCTGGTTCTTATGTTCATAGTAACATTGCTGGTTTTGTTAATTTGCTTGAAGTTTGTAAAAGTGTTAATCCACAACCTTCAATTGTTTGGGCTAGTTCTAGTTCTGTTTATGGATTGAATACTAAGGTACCTTTTTCTGAAAGGGATAGAACTGATCAACCTGCTAGTTTGTATGCTGCTACTAAGAAAGCCGGTGAAGAAATTGCTCATACTTATAATCATATATATGGTCTTTCTTTAACTGGTTTAAGGTTTTTCACTGTTTATGGTCCTTGGGGTAGGCCTGATATGGCTTACTTTTTCTTTACTAGAGATATATTGAAGGGGAAGACGATTCCGATTTTTGAGGCAGCGAATCATGGTACCGTTGCTAGGGATTTTACTTATATTGATGATATTGTGAGGGGGTGTTTAGGTGCTTTGGATACTGCTGAGAAGAGTACTGGTAGTGGTGGGAAGAAGAGGGGGCCGGCGCAGTTGAGGGTTTTCAATTTGGGGAATACCTCACCTGTTCCTGTTACTGATCTTGTGAGTATTTTGGAGAGGTTGTTGAAGACTAAGGCAAAGAGGAATATTATGAAGTTGCCGAGGAATGGGGACGTGCCTTTTACTCATGCGAATATTAGCTATGCACAGAGAGAGCTTGGTTATAAGCCTGTGACGGATCTGCAGACCGGTTTGAAGAAATTTGTGAGGTGGTACTTGAATTACTATGCTGGTGGGAAGAAAGCTGTTGAGTGATGATGGATTCTTTTTTTATATAGGATCTTTGAATTCTTGTTCATTATGATTCTTGTGATTGTTCCCTTAGCATTTTATCTGCCCGTGTTGCTCGAATCACCATGTTTCATACTTTGTCAAAGATGTGCCTTATTAGGGAGGAACCCTTGTTTCCTGCACTGAGGAAGTTTTGTTGTTGATGGAGACTGAGAGATTATTTGCCCGGGCACCCTATTTTCCAGTGTCAAAGAAAACAAGATACATCATCATATTCTCTTTTATTCTTTTTTTCCCTCCTCTTGAATGTAATTGTTGTAGTTTTAGAAATGTAGCATTCATGACTGGTAGAGCATATGCTGATTGGTGGCAGTGTATAATTTGTTAAGGAAAATGAGTAAAATCATACAATAGTTTGATTTCCAGTTTTCGAACTGAATGAATCAATAAGACATGTATTTTATTTGCATATGTAATTTTTCAGCTATAAATGGACTCCTGTATTAATAATTCTGTGCACAATTCTGTTGCTATTGCTAACATTTTCGAATCGGTTATGTCGCACCAGGCACCTTCTCCCTTGGAACTGCCAGCCTGCATGGTATGTTTTGTCGGTACAAAGATCTTGAAACTTACTGCAGGTAGTTGTTTTCGTTATTAGATTAGTGCTTCTCAATGTTGTTTAATAGTGGCTATTGCAGCGCTATAAGCTGTAGTGTAGCAGAATCTAAAATAAAGCGCTATTGTTTGCGATCTATGATTGACAACGTTGGTGCTTCTTAGTATATACAAGTCGCACGATTTGTAAAGAAGCATTGTCAACTTGATTTTGAGTTTTTATGCTGTATTGCCATTTGAATAATAGGATAATTTTTGAAATAATTTTGGGATCAACTTGCAATTTCATAGCTCTTTGATCTCTTTTTATCTTAATAATCTTGATCCATTTTTGTAGCTTTTCATTTTTGATCCATTGATGTGACTTTACATGTAAATGTGTATGGAGTCTTTTTGGTAAGGACATGCTTGTGCATTCATTTAGGCACTTTTTTGCAATCTATTCCAAATTTAAGCTTTGTTGTTTGTGAATTGTACACTTAATATTTATAACTTTCTTTCCATTTCCTTCATGTATTGATTCCATGTTTGGCTTGTTCTTTTATGGAATAGTTTACTTGCATGAAAGGTTTAATCGCGTAGAGTTTGTTGGTTTCAGATCTGATTCCAAGCAGCCACTGTTTAACTGGATTTTTGAAAGTTTCCTTTGAGTTTGTATATTTCTATTAATGTATAGTGAATCTTCCATTTATAGGTATAATATGAAGACCTTTTAATTTCATTTTTTCCTCAATATGTAAAGAATTTAGCAAATTTGGTAGTAGTGATAGATTGAGTTACTCTAGTTGAAACTTGAAACTTACATGTTATCAATTACTTGTACCATATGATAGATAAGTTGATTAGGATATAAATTGATTGTAAGTTAAGCAAATTGAGTTATGTAATTATCAATTTTGCATTAGGTATTTATCAAGCAAATGGATGTTTCTGGAAAGTATTGCTAGATTAGGTTGATGAACATCCTTATACACTTACTATAGTAATGTGTTGAATGGTTGCATTTAATTTAGAAAGAACTGAATTACCATCTATGTAGCTATATGGTTACCATCTATGTAGCTTTAGGGTGTAATTTGCAAAGAGAAGTGCTATATATAGCGAAGTACATCTCTCGTGAACATCATGAAAGATTACTTGTCAACAGTAGAAAAATTAGACATCCGTATTTGACGGAAATCAAGAGTGTATAGCCAATTACACGTTTCGTTATCTGTTCGCTATAGCCCCTCCCGATTCAAATATCGTTTCTCATTTGCAAAACACCAATAATATTATCTTATTACAATCCTTGTGTTTATAATGAACTTCTATTAATATTTTGGTATAATATTATACCAAAATTGCATTATGGTTTCTCTGTTTGATTTTCATTCCCTTCTTTCCTAATAAAAGAAATTCCATTTTGATTGCCTAAAAACTATGTTGCTAACAAAATTTTAAATCTTTGATTATCATGCCATTTGGAGTTTAGATAGATAATGTGACTTGGCAATTGCATGATAGAGTGACCATTTAGCACAGATAAGCTCTTTTTTCTCGAAGGTTCTCAAAGGAAGAGAGTTATAATAATCTGAAGTTCAGTCGAAAATTAGTAGAATATAATTAATGATTGTTTTAAATAAGATTCAAATTCAGATTCTTTTAAACAGTTCATCTTTAACTAGAGTTCATTATTATAACTCACTTTCTTCGAGAAAAAAGAACTTATCTATGCCAAATGGTCACTCTATTATGCAATTGACAAACCACATTATCAACCTAACCTCCAAATGGCATGATAATCAAGATTTAAAATTTGGTTGGCAACATAAGTTTTTAAGAACAAGTTGATGCACTAGTACTAGTACAGTAGTCACATTAATTTTCTGAATCTGCCGCAATTCTTCTGACCAAAGGTATATTGAGACACAATATTGCATCAATTTCTGAAACACATGCACCTTCATTACATGTGATATGCATATACTAGTCCAGCTATAATAGGTTGGTATATTTTTAATAATTAATTATTCCACCAACCACTTTGGAGCAAATGCTATCTAGCTACCATTACTGGTAAGGCTTTATTGTGATACTATTCATGTGATTCTGCCCAATGCCGTAGCTTACACGATCATGTGGACATTATGGATTCAGTTCAAAACTTCCTTTCAATAATTTTTTTGTAAGAGTTGTATATTTGGACAAATTGAAATTCTAAGATTATTGGTTATAAAGAGAAGATCTGATCATCCGTGAGAAGAATTTGGATCATCCGTGTTGTGATAAGTGTGAGTTAAGTCCCACAATACTTAAAAAAAATGAAGGTTGAATATTTTATATGTGTGAGGACCCACAAACCTAACACCTTAAGGAGAATTTAAATAAAAGGACACAAAGTGCTGGAGAGGATCCAAATTCTAGAGAATGGGTTTCATGGATTTGCATCCTCTCCGGCCTTTTCTCTCACACTGTTCATTCTGCTATCGAGGCCTTTCATCCATATTTTTCTCTCTCTTTTGTTATGTTCTTTTTCTCTTTATAGTTTGATTCACCGCTGGATTAGAAAAAAGAGAGAAGGCTGGACATAAAAGACATGAGAGGATCCAAATTTGAGTTTCATTTTCATTTTAGATATATGATATAATGAATATATTAAGTTAAACCTCGACTATACAAAATAAAAGATAGGAGAATTTCAATATTAAAAATATACTTTAAAGAGCGTGGATCGTTTCACATGAGAAAATGCAAATGATTTACTTTTTTGGTTCAAGAAATACATATGATTTTTATTATAGAGAATTCACTCTCTCAATGTACACATGCGATTACATGATTGATCTCAATTTGTATATAAGCAAGTATTTGTTGAAAAATATATGTCCTTTAAATGAATTTTTAGTATCTTGAGTTTCTCGATTGCTAAGGGATAGCTAGTTAGGATTAAAATAAAATATGCGCACATAGTTGCTACTTGAATATAGATTGGGATTCCTTCCAATTATTGAAACGCAAAATCAATCATTCTTGGCCATTAAATTGCGCTAAGATGATTCACATAGTAACTTTACCAAATCGACTTTTACCTACATCTTAAAATATAATAAGTTTTTGGATTAAATCGGATGATTGAGATCTATAACTGCATAAATATGCGACGATTTGAAAGGCATTTTAAGTGAATATTCTATTTTTTCATGCAAGTTATTCTTCAATCAATGATGATGATCATAAATGACATGCCCTCTTGCTTTGTACTCTTGGGGGAGATGTCAGAGTTTGATTGAGTTTCAATGGAAATGAAACAAAGTCTACAAGTTTAAAGTGTGGTAGCCCCACTTCAAACATACAAATGAGTCTGCTTAATAGTTAATGTTCTTCAAATACATTTATAATTGTGCTTTTTATATGATTTATGATTGAAGTTGAAGATTAAAATGTGTTGGAAATCAAAATTACCAATTGGGTGAAAGTTTCTTGGATAACAATCTATACAAGTTTAAAAGAAATTTATGAACATTTAAGCTAAGAAAGAATAGTGCTCCAAAGAAAGAAACAAAAAAGATGAAAAGAGTCGTGAATTGGAATTTGTGGAATGTGTAGTTAGTTGAACTTTCATTCTGAAATTTTCTACTATGCTTTATAATTTAATTTAAAGGAAACTGCTACTTTATTTTTTTGACAATATTATATAATTCACTTTGAATTTTTTTTATTCCAGATTATAAATTACTTTAAAATTCCGATAAACCATTAATTTATTTTCCTATCATGCTCTTTAGTCTTTACTATTTAGTATTTACTCCCTCTAGTCCATTAATTTATTTTCCATATTATTGACTAGATACATTGAATTTTCAATGAATCTAAAATATAAAGTTCCTCTTATATTAAGGACCGAAGAGAATATCATTTTTTTCTCTTAATATTCCTTTCTAATGTTAGGAGATGATTTTGTAAGGAGGTTTCATAGAATGGTGAATTTGTTCTTTATTTTTTTCTCATCAGAAGAACTTAACGTGATGAAGTGAGTATCATGAAAATAGTTAGAGTAATTTAAATAAAGTACGGTATCATCAGTCCTTGTGAATTATGATTATAACTCAATTGGCAGGACATTGCAAATTTTATCATGTAATCTCAAGGAACGAAGTTCAAGTACTCGAGACAGTTATAAAGTAGTCGTTAATTAATGTAAAAATTACCTACTATTTTTATTTTTCAATTTTGTTTCCCGTGAGGGTGAATTATATCTAGTTTCTGCATTCAACACCAACAAACAAAATGTACTTGATATTTCCAAGCTAGTGAAATGGAATTGAAGTTTGCAAATCAAGAACAATTTATTACACAACTTTTTTTGGTCTCTCATTTTGGTTTTCTTTCTATTCTTTCCCAATACATTAAAATGCATGCTTGGCTGTTTGTAGAAACTTTGCATTTTCAACTGCATACATTACTTAATCATGTAAGTTTGACATATGATTACATCATTACTTTAAAATCCTATCAAGAATATGGTAAAATGTAGATATCATATACTAAAAATATATCCATCTAGTAATGAGAAACTCATTTCTTTTGTATACTTTTAGACATTTATTTACTTGTAGATAGGGACTCATCTAAAAGGTGATGAAGGTTGTTTAAATTTTGGATCCCAATTTATTACATGTGGATCCCTCATTTCTCTCGCGTGTCCTATGAATTTATCAAAATATCACTGTCTGTTACTTAAGTGGTGAATACTTTCAAATATATTTTTTATAACGTCCGCTTTTTAAGTAGCGGAAGAGTAAAAATGAAAATGTGAAGGACGCGCGAGAAGCCAATAAGATGGCAAAAGAAAATTTCGTTTAAATCTTGTAAGCAATATCTAAGTCATATAGTCGTTTAGGGTGTACGTGGGCCGGATTGGGTTGGGTTTGGCCAAAACTCAAACCACATATGGTACTCCGGGTTGGGTTTAGTAAAATAACCACCCGTTATAACATTGGGCCGGGTTGGACAAATCCACTAATTTCCGGGTTGGATTGGGTTGGGTTGTGGGTTACCCAAATTATTTTTCTATTTTTTTATATTAAATATCTAAATGTTGAATCATCATATTTTTCATAAAAAATAACTCAATCAATGTATTTTCTTGAAAAATAGGCTAACTTTTTTTCCCTATAAAAAATAATCACCCATTTTTTTGTGTAAATCTACTAATTTACGGGTTGGATAGTGTGTTATCCAAATGATGTTTTTGCATTTTTTAATATCAAATGACTAAATCATGAATCACTATATTTGTTTATGAAAATTATTCAATTTTTTTAAATTTTAAAAAAATAATGCGAAAAATTATCATATTTGTTCATAAAAATTATTCAATCTTTTTTTTTTTTTGTAAAAAATAGTATAACTCATTTTCAATATAAAAATATTTAATAATCAAATGAAAAAATCTTTAGTATTTTCATTAAAAAATTTCAAAAAACATAGCACTAGTGGGTTTTTTGGGTTGGGTCCGGTTTTACCCGAAACCCGGTTTTTTTAATGGGTTTTTCATTTTTGAAATCCATATTCATCCACTTACCCGACCCAACCCACTTTTTTGAATTGGATTGGGTGGGTTTGACCGGATCGACCGGATTTGCCCAACCCATGTACACCCCTATAGTCGTTTGTCCAAAAATGCTAATTTAATAATCAGAGTTTGATTTTATAATTTTAAGAGATGAAGTTCAAATTCTCTTTCAAAAATAATTTTAAATGACAATTTTTTTTTACACAGATAGATAAAGCCTCAGAATAATTGTAAAATGACAATTATCATCACTTTAACTAATAATAATTTCCTTCATCCCCAATTTTTTTAAAAAATAAAATAAAATTATATAGCCAATGTGAACTTAAGTTATTTTTCTTCTTTCCAACTCACACTTTCATATATAGACTTAACAAATTTAGGATAGCCTATGTATGATTCCATATTAAAGTTTGTACTCAACATATTTTTTCAAAAAAAGAAGAAGAAAATGATAAGTCTAACTTAATCTCATAAAACTTAGTTGTAAGGTGGGAACGGTCTAAAATTTAATCATTACCTTTGATATAAAATTTGTGTCCTTTCCAATTTTGTTTTGTTAGAGGTTTTATTGGATAAGCTATAAGCTTTACAAAACAATAGCATTGATGTGGATGCCATATAATTCTAATAACTTTGTAAGATCCACATGGGATGGTGCGTTTCAACTTTCAATTATACCTACTCCATAGGGGACCAAAACAAATACATATTTATAGATTAAGCTTTAATTTGTTCCTTTCACTATGAATGAACACCGTTTCTTTATAGTGCACTAATTGGCTTATTTGAAAAGGTAATATTTTAGTACATGATCGTGGAAGTAAATCAACCCTCCATGTAACTAGTTAATTAGGTTGGTTGAGACTTGAGATTGGTGGAACAGAAGTGTGGTTCAAATAAAAAAGTTTATTTAATCAATATTTTCAATAGTTGAATAAGACATATGACCCAAGTAATAAGTTGGATATAATTCAATGAACTTGGCAAATGACATAGTAAAATTCCAAAGAAACACTCCTTTTTTTTAGTTTTTAATGGATTCCCTAGTAGGTAATCTTATTTGAGTGATTGTCAGATACTATATATATAGACACATCTCACAATTATAATTTGAGTTTTTTTTTCTTTGTATTAACCCTTTGATTCCCAAAGTCATGTAATCCAGAGTTCGGCCACAAGGTAAATAAAATCTAACTATGAATTATTTTTATCAGGAATCGAACTCGAATTCTTCTAAACAATTTATACTAGGAGGAACTTATTAACTACTTGAGTCCAATATCTTAGTTTCAGAATTCAAACTTGATTTTTTACATTAGAAGAGTGTAGCCTTCTCTAGAGTTAACCTCTATAGGTTACTAAACTACTCTTTAATAGGATGTCTTTGGTTCTCTCTTTACGAATAATAAATTTCTTAAAGAGGTCCACCCTTATTGCTTTGTCCCTGTAGAATATTAATTCTCTTTAATAAGAGAATATATGTAAACTTTATCCAAACAAAAAAGAAAGTAAAGTAATTGAAGTAAAGCATTATAGTATCATATTCTTAGAAGTTGCACTAACATTAAGATGCATTATTTTAACTTGATAAAACTATTAAGTTTTTACATTAACACATGGTTGCTATAAAAAGCATGTATTCATATAATTCAATTTCATCTAAACAAAACAAATTGAAGAAGTCTCATAAGTATAGTTCATATGATAGCTACCAGGGATATTATATATTAGAGTGATCGGGCTTCGAACCCCGGATTCGCCATTTCTCCACATTTTAGGGCTAACATACTAGTTATTTTATATATCTATATATTACACAATTTCTATTTGTTTTGTTCTCAAGTCATATTTTATTTATTTTTTATCAAATGGATCCTATTATATATGATAATAATCTTCAAGCTTACATGAATTTGTTCCCAAAGCAACGTATTTATTAAATTAAATAATTTTTTATTTTTATTTAGACAAAATAAAAAATAGAAGGGACCACTCTTTATTAATGTATAATACTCAAAAGGTGATATCACCAATGGAGCAAAATATGTATGAATTGCATAAATATTACATTACATTGTAAAGACTACTTGTTAGTAATGTACTAATGTATGATACCAAAGTGGTATTACTATCGGAGATGCTCTAATATATAACAATGAGAAAAATGTGTAGGGAGCGATCAGTTGTTTTTTTATAAACATATACATAGAGAAAATGTAAAAGGCCATAAGATCAAATGCCACATCAAATAACATCCAGAAAGCTATAAAGTTAATGTAACAAGTTTATGTCAAACACCTCTTCTTTGTTCAAACATACTTATAAGCTAGTTCGATAAACTATAAGCAATTTATTAAACCTTCTCGATGAAGGAATCGTGATATTAAGTGAGTTTACGCCAAATTCCACCCTTGGTAGCAGTTAAGCATTTCACCCGGGGAAAAACAAAACCTGTCTTTGGAGGTCTTCCGTCAATAAGAGTATTTTCATATATGTCTTTGCACTCTTGTATGACCTGATCAACAAGAATAACATCGTGAGTTCCAAAATCAATAACCTAAATATTTCTCCGGAAAAGAACTTTCAGTTCATGATCAAATTAGAAAAATATATTACTCCATATCTGTTTCCTTCTACCCCTTCTCTTAAAATTTTGGGACAACTGGTTCCCGAAAATGATGTCCATAGATATTTTATCCAGTGTTAAAATTGAACGGACCATGTTAAATTTTTTAATTTATAGTTTGGGGAATATCTCAAGAAATTTTCAGGCACAGAAAACAGGAACATTTAAAATATCCTGCAGTCAGTTGGTCATAAGTAACACAACCAAATAAATGTGTACCCTATGAAGATATTTCGGGAGTTCAATGTTAAGCAAAATGAACACAAAATTTCATTTACCTCCTTGGCATCCTTCCGAGGAATTCCTTCTCGTAGACCAACAAGTTTCTCAACAACTTCAGGCTACAATGACGTATATAAACACAAGTTAGATATCATCATCATTCACTTTAAAGTCATAAAAAAAGTCTTTTCAAAGTTAATATTTCTATAATTACTTTAATTCATATCAAAAGCCTTTTCATTTTCAAAGTCGGTATTTCATTTCTATTTCATAAAGAACAAAAACTTCTATTTGCAAATGAGAAGCATTGAAATAAATTACTTAAATCATATTGGGCATAGTCTTACCGGGCAATCAGGTTGATGTTCAAGTATATTTGTATAGATGAGGGTGAAAGTATCAAGGCTCTCTGCTGAAGCCAGGTCCCTCAAGTCGCTAAGTACACTAACTCTGTTTTCAACTTTCTAATCCAGGATGTAAATGAAATTAGAGTAAGAAACTTGGGAGTAGCATGACAAGAGTAACAGCTAATAACATATTGCTCTGGGACTGGCATATTGTTTACATTGATTAGAGGACAACAGTGACAAAATGTCTAATAAAAGAGAACTTACAGAAACACTGATATGTTCCCTAAAAAAGTCCATGATGACCTCCTCATCTAGCCTCATCCGTTCAATAGTTTCTTCCTTGATGTAGTTTTTCTGCAATTAAAATTACAAGCGAGACATTTAATTAAGTCAAATGAACAGAAAGCTGATATGGAAGAGTATATGCACAATTTTGCCTTAAATAAGAACTGACTTTTGTTTTATTGAGAGCATAACCTGTGTTAAAAGACGGTCAACGTAAACAATCACTGTTTCCTCTAGGCAAGCTTCAACAAATCTCCTAAAAGATCTTTCTTCAATGTACCTTGAATATAAGGGTAGTTAAAACAGTTAGTTTTCCATAACAATCAAAAGAGTTACTGTTAGGAACCCAAGAATTGGATAAAGATACACCAGAGAAGATACTCTCCTTTCTAAGGGAATGGAAGTCTATATTTATAGAATTCCTATACACAAGGATAGGGAAAAGGATCAATGACAACAGGCCTAAAAGGCTAAAACAGAAAACTAACCGACAGACACTACAAACAAACCCAACTAATTAAGATAACTAACTTTTATATCAACTCTTAACTACTTTAATTTCTCTTCATTCTATTTCCTAACAGTTACACACATATTCAACTCTCAAAAAAATTCAGTTTTTCTCCTTTCCAGCTGGTTGCAATCTTTGTTCTCACACTCAAACTTCGTGATTACACCATAATCATATTTCTTCTTATTTTATCTAAATCCCATAATCATATTTGTTCTTAGACCATAGTGCTTGGTTTCCTCCTGTAACATATCTCCTGCTGAATGAAACAAATGAAACAAAACCAAATTACTGAGATAAGAAAGTCTACTCACATTTTTACATCAGTAAAATAATCGCCAAATGTTGCAACCAAGTACTCAGTAACCTGCCCCTCACTCCATTCTGATAAATGCAAATCAAATGGAAAAAAAAAAAAACTGAGATAAGAAAATCTACTCACTTTTATATAGAATTAGTAAAATAATCGTCAAATGTTTCAATCAAGGATTGGTAATATGCCGCTCACTCAACTCTGATATATCCAAAGCAAAAGAAAACATTTCATATTGAAAATATCAAATCGAACTTGGTAATGTTGGATAGCAAGGTACAACAAATTCAAATACCCAATCACATAGCTGCAACTATAAAGAACTAGAAACAACCAAAATTTATTATATTAAACTTTTAACAATTGTTCACATCCCATTATACCATAATTTTCCAGGAAATGCATTTCTCATTTAAGTAGAAGATTCATTACAGCACAAGAATAGAGTTCAACAATAAGATTTACCCTCATCCTCGAAAAAAAAAACTAGTGTAAAACAAAACCACATAGGAAGCGAGCTAGGTGATGGTGAAAAATTTGCTTTACCTTTATGGTATAGTTTGACCAATAACTCCTGGACACCGGGATCTTCAAATATTACACTTACAGTTTGATGCACAGCTTCCTATCATCAAGAAGAATATTCAAGTTTTCAGAATACAATCTCTTCCAAGCAATATATATTCATCAAAATGGTAAACGCAGTGACCAAAAATAATTTTAATATGACTCTGAAGTGAAATATTCTCTAAACAAAAAATACACATATGCTGGTGAGTGAATAAACTGGCATATGAACATAACAGACAAACATTCTAATACTTTTCAGTTCAAGAGATCTTCCAAGTATTTTATCGTAGATCCATATTTTTTGTTACCCTTTTTGCAGAATGAATACATGATCCATGTTCATATTTAGATATCAAAAGCAAAATGGAAAACATTATGCAAATATTGGACTCACTGTCTGATTAACAACAATGGCAAAAAATGTGCACCAGGAAAATAAAACACATTTGCAAATGAATTAGCATGTCAGAGGTTGTCAACATGTAACAATTAGCTTCCTAAAGATTTAAATAAGTTGGTGTGTGAAAAGTAACAATTACCTTTAAATGAGGGAGAGAACTAATAAATAGTATAAATTTTAAATCAAGTCAATTTTAAATTTCTTTTAAATCATCTATGCTACAAATTAGTTGAATTTTGTAGGCAACGTGCAACTTACAGTGTAGTGAAATTCTTATCTAATTTATCAAAGGAAACTATGGAAAAACATATGAACTAATAAAATAAAGGCTTAATTGCATATTTGGTCTCTTACGTTTATTTTAGGTTTCAATTTGGTCCCTTAAGTTTAAAAAGTTTCACGTTAGTCCTTTTAGTAAAATTTCTGTTTAAATCGTCTACGTGGCTAACAGATTTGCATACGCGGACAACTTAAGAGGGTGCCGCATGAAAGTTTTACACGAAATTAACTCCAAATTTAACGAAAAGGACGAACTTAAGTTGACATCGATAACGTAAGGGACCAACTTGAAACTTTTTAAACATAAGAGACCAAATTGAAACCTAAAATAAACATAAGGGACTAAATATGCAATTAAGCCTAAAAGAAAATAATAACAATTAATTACAGTCAACAATTAGGATATAGAAAGTTGCACACTCTCTCATACCTTAGCAACTTCGAGAAACCCCTTACAGGTATCTTCAAAATTAACCTGTAAAGAAAGAGAAAATGTTTAAAGTCAATAAAAATAATGGTTAGTGAAATCGCAGGGGACTAAGGCTGTCTTACTTACTACAAGGATCACAAGAAGCTGACAAACAATACAAATTTCAATACAAGTCTTAGATTGTGAATGACAAAGCCTAACTAATAAGGCATAGTGGGCCTGAGGCTTGGAGAGTCTATTCTAGGAGGAATAAATAAGATATTATAGATTTAGTATTATGTTTATATTAAGGATGCTGTTATCTGTTGCTATGTTTTTTTTTTTTGAACAAGCATTATCTATATATAATTGTGCTGTTATGCTGTTATCTGTTACTATGCTATTCAAAGTTTCTGATTATCTAGGATGTTTGTTATTCTTGCTTATTTTATTAGTATAAGAGACAGAATCGGGAACCTGAGAGAAGAGATAGAGATGAATTTGGGTGTTCATTGCAAATGAATTGCTATTGTATACAGATGACGACATCAGCTATATATAATTGTGCTTTTCTTACACCAACTCTAAGTTGGTTACCAATGTCATAAATAACATTTTACACATCAACCAACTACAACAAGCCTTTACACATTGATGTTAAGCCCGGTCCCTTTTTTGTTTAAATCATTGGATATCTATTATTTTTAGATGGTTTTCAATATACACCTCATATTTTAACCCTTCTTCCCCCTCTACCACTCCTCGTACCCCTCCACCTTTACGCCCTTACCCGGCCCACCTCTCACTCTTGCCCCCTCCATCTGAATACTAACCGTAAAACTTCAGGATTTTGCTTCCACTTCACTACCGATGTGGTTTCAACAATACAATTATGTGAGTTTCACATAAATGTAACCAAAAAAAAAATCAACAAACCAATGTTTACAAAAGTAATGTAACTAGGAAAAACATCAAACCAAAGCTGCAAACCTGCTCTGCATAGTTCTGTGGAAGGGCCTCTATGGTGCTATTACTTAGCTCCATTGCAAGATCATAGCAGCGCAAATTATTGTTTATCTAAATAAAACATTAAATTGCAGCTATATCAACAGAAAGTACCATTTGGAAACAATCATGTGTTGAAATAATAAACCAACACTATTAAAAAATACACTAACCATAGCACATAAAGGTTCCAGACCAATTTCAGAAGCTGGTTCTTTAAGTCTCTTCTTTTCAGCTGCTTGAAAATCAATCATCACCTGTAAAATAACAGTGTCATAAAAAACAGAATAACTATATAAGCACTATGCATTGTGTTAAACTAATTGTTGTATGAGAAAATTCTGTTCCAAATTCTACCAGTTTACGGTGCAATTAAGATCATAGTTTATGAAGCATGCACATCATTATTCTTAGAATTTGGGCTTAGGGCCTAACTTATCCCACAAAACTAGCTCGCTAGGTCAGGATTGCCCAAGCATTATAAGTATTACAAAGGCCTTATCTTGATAGAGTACATCCAAGTCAGACTTAATTCAGTTTTTAGATTCTTTATAGCTCTCTGAAATTCTATATATTTCTAGGTGATGCAGGGTCTAAACCTACTCCTCTCAACCCAGCACAATATAGGAGTTTTACCGCTACAACGGAGCCAGAAGAAGTGGTCGACTAGCAGACGCATTAGTGACCGCAATTAAGAGGATTTACATAATCCAACCTCACACCCATGCCCAATGGTTCTTGAGCGTGGATGATGCAGGGAGCCCAACAATGGATTTAGGATAGTTATGAATTATGATACTGTCTTAAAATTTAGGTTTAGGGCTAACTCAACCCCGCTGAACCAACTTGCAAGTGAGAACTGTCAAGTATCATAAGCACTGCAAATGTGATATCTCTATGATGTAGGACAAAACAAACCCCATCAACAGGACACTAAAGGAGTTGCAATGAAGACAAATGAAGTTGCCCAATAAAAGACCGCAGGGATGGCAGCAAACTATGGCGGATTTTCCAACAGTTACATTACATATATATCTTATCTGACATTACCTGAATAGTTGCCAAGGAAATTCGGTATAACATGACATCAGTGCTGTTATCTCGCACAATTTGAACCTGCTCTCCAAGTATCCTGAATAGATCAACAGCAGCTGGGGTGTATAGCTTCCCATCTTCAGTTTTCTTTGGGGGCTGTGTTTTATCTGCTTCTAAAATATTCAAGTACCATTTCTAGAAAAGATTAAGAACAAAGCTTAATGAGATAAAAAAATCATCCAAGGACATCATAGATTACCAAAGCAAAATTAATAAACAAGAAAGCTAGAATTACCCTTGTTGTAGCTTGCATTCGCTCAACATAAGAATTCATAAGAGGATCCATAGCACCACTCTCGGAACACACTTGGGCCAGAGACTCGTCAACACCGAGGCCAATCAGGTTATCTTGGTATTCAACCACCCAACCAGTTACCTATTTGAGACCAAAAAAATTATAAGTATATTTTCACAAAAAAGTTCTGGTGGAGAAAAAGAAAATAGAGAGGGGGAAAGAAAAATGGTTACGATGAAACCTACAAGTAGCAAGGAATTATACCAAAGTACAGTAATGAAATAAAAAAATAAAAGCTCAGTATAAAACAATGATAAATGTATTAAAGAAATGACAGATTCACCCCAAGGAGTGATATAGGGTCTGTTTGGTAAAAATAAGCTATAAGCTAGCTGATAGCTGATAAGCTAGCTGATAGCTGAAAAACTAGCTTATAGCTGATAGCTGAAAAGCTAGCTTATTGAAATTAAAGTGTTTGGTAAAATTAGCTTTTAAAGTGGTTATTAAATATAAAATTACATAATTGATAGTGGGTAGTTTATTTTTTAGAGTGGATAGTTATTAAATTAAAGGGTAAAAATGGAATAAAGTGTAAAAAGCTATAAGCTATAAGCTCAAATGCTACTTGAAATAGCATCTGAAAAAAAGCTATAAGCTAGTACAAAAAGCTTGTTACCAAACACTTCTAATTTTTTGAAACAAGCTTATAAGCTCATATAATAAGCTATAAGCCAGCTTATTTGTGTTACCAAACACACCCATAGTAAGGGCAGAATGATATAATTAGAATAATAAAGGGATTTTTTTTTAAAAAAAAGGTAGTTAGTTAGAGGGACTAGTGAGATATATTAATTGGAGGAAGTAAAGGTAGGAGGACCATTGAAGGAATGCATTTTGATATACATAAGTAAAATTACAGTGAAATACCTTTAATATCTCAATATTTGTTAATTCATTTGCCCTGTCACTAAGCAACCTTAGCATCTGAATAAACCTCTCAGTGTATAGATTTACCATTAATTGGAAAATTTCATATCTGCCAGAATTGAAAACACAGAATTAGAACAAACAGAATATGCACATAAAGGTCCCCGTGAGCTTAGCTCAGTTGGCAGAGACATCACACTATATGTGCAGGAACCGGGGTTCGAACCCCGGACACTCCATTTATTCACCTTTAAGGTGGATTTTCTAGCCACTAGGCTACTTGACAAAAAAAAATGTACATAAAGAAACCCCATACAAGCAAAAGCTCCCTTAGATTAAGTGAAATGTATTAAGATTGCAGACAGAATCAAGAAAGCAGCAAGAAAAGAAACACATGCCACACAAAACACATACCACACCTAAAAGAAAAGAAATTATGCAAGGAAGCAAACCAAATCTCATAACAAGATTAATAATTAGCAATTGACAGAAACCTGTCAAAAAGCATAGAAGATTAAATAGATAGTATATTCAAACCTTGGAGGAAAGCAGGGGGCAACATAGTCATAGATATCTCCGAGTTCCTCCCCAATCTATATACCATAAAAGAAACAAGGTTGCAGCAGTAATCAGTAACAGGGAACAAAACTGGATCTCATGTGCAGGAAGCAAAAATGGTATTAAATTTCAAATAATTTTTTTTTTGTATTGTAAATAAACATGAGATCTAGAGAAGAATTGTCTAATGAGTAATGACTTTGTACCATCAACCAGTTACTATAATAGACTTCAGTACTTCAAAGAACGGAGGGAGGAGAGGGCGACATAAACTTTGATAGTGGTTGCATGTATAGAATTGGACTTGACTTTTGATAGTTAATTATGAATGTCATTAATTTGGGTAATTTTATAATCTGTAAGGATAGTAGCCATCTTACTAACTACCATTCCACTAAAGCATTTTTTGGTATACAATTAGCATGCACGATGATCCATCTATCTAAAGAAGAAAACAACAAACAACTGATATAGTGCGGGAAAAAGGGGAATAAAATTAAAAAGTCAGTGTGGCGAAAATGGAAAGTATATAGTTCAGAAGCTTAAATTCAATCAGTCTAACATACCACTCGAGCTTCCTCTAAAGCTGCTTTCAGGTCCTCAACACAAAGCTGATGCATAAATGAAATTAAAATAAATTGCTTAGAGTATAGCGATAATGAAGAATTATGTAGGTGTGTTTAAGAGAATATGAGTGTGTGTGCATTTTTTGCAGCAGGAGCACTGGAGAGGGTGTAGACCAGTAGGACTTAGTGACCTACCTCATTTAGAAGCTTGTCGAAGCGTCCTTCAACAGTCTTCCCAATTTGCTCGTAGCACTTATCCTTATAGCCTTTCCCCTGAACTTTCAATTTTTGTTGTGTTAAATTTTTCGATGAAGGCATTGTGCTTGTAGCTTTTCTGTGATTCATTAACATTAACAAAAGTAAGTAATGACAGAGGGGTAAAGGAGAGTTTTCCTCTTTACAGAACAATTTGAAATGGAAGATAAACAACCCATGGCTCAGTTTTATCGATAACATTGTGTTGGAAAATGATCCTTGTAATTTCACTCATTTTTGCTCCCATACCAGAATGGCCCTAAGAAGACATTATAATGTTGGGAAATATCCACTATCAAACTTCAGGGATAAGTCCCATGACAAAACAAGCAGGCAGAATGTTTTCAAACTACTACCACATACTGATTTACTTTTTAAAATCAAATAATTTTTTACAGTGTCTAGAATTAAAATTACCAGAAAAATCAAGCATTGATTTTTAAAATCTAGAACCTACTATAATGCTAGGGGAAAATGGGCAACCATCCAAGCTATGATGTTAATAGCAGCGCAATCGCGTGGTGTCAGACCACCTCTCCGCTATGCTATAAGGCCGCTTTCCGCTATTTAGAGAAGCGGAAATAGCGGCCGCTATTTGCAGGATAATAGCGGTGGCGTAGTGGATCGGTAGCGCTATTTGGCTGCTTTTGCATTTTGGATGGGAAATTTTTTATTAAAACCCTTATTTTGGATATAAATCATAAAGTGAGGGGTATTTTAGTCTTTATTTAGAACCTATTTTGATGGTAAATGACAATATTTAGTATAATTATTAAGTAAGAAAGTCCTTTTAATTTTGTGTATTTTTCTATTTTTTAGTATTTATGTATGTTGTTGGAATTTATGTTTAATTAGTACATGGCCGCTATACTGCTATAGCGCTACCCGCTATACTGCTATAGCATTTTTTAGGGTCGGCGCTACGCGCCGCTATCTGATATTAACAACACAGGCATCCAAGTGTCAAAGACAAACTGACAAGCAAGTTTTGTCTTGGAATAAAAAGGTCAAGCCAAATTTCACCTGACACGATGATGACAACGGTAACAGAGAAAATGCCAAAGAAAACAAATGACAACCATCTAAGGGCCACCCCATTATATTGAAGATTGTTAAGATCCTATGATTTACAACTATCTAGGATAATGGAACTCAATTCAAACTACTATAACATACGTGGCACTTCTATGAGGATTTGTGGCTGATGCTAATGCACCATCCCCTTCAGCCTCGGCTACTTCCTCTGCAACCTGTTGATCATGAATTTCTTGCATTTCAACAACCCTGGAATAGGTAAACACAAGGAAAATGAGATTACATTGAGTTTAGAAATTCCATTCATACAACCAACCATTTAAATAAAGATACAATGAAAGGAATAAAAATGGAAAGAATTTAAAGGAAAATGCAATTGTCTATCAGCAACATACCGTAAAGCACGAACCAAAGTCTGTGGGCTGCAAACACGGGAAAATAAAATAATATGATTAAAATAAAGGAGAGAATTGACCATCATACCACAATTACAGTATATAACTTCATCTTTAACAATGCAATGCATCAAAAAGTACTCTTGGAATTTGGGCTTAAAGCCTAACTCACTCCAGATAACCAGTGAGGATTGTCCAAGCCTTATAATGGCTACATAGGCCATATCTATAGCCAATGTGAGAATCTCATGCTCAGAACTAGACATCTAAAGTGTGGCCTAATGCGGAAGAAATAACAAGATCTCAACACAAACCTTTACAGTCAGGACTGGACATGGTAAAAATGTGAGTGCAATAATAGAGACATTGGCCCAATAACCAATCTGGGATAGGTTTAGTTACAATCTTAGAATTTGGACGTAAGTTCTAATTCACCTCACAAAACCAACCTGTATCTTGAAAGGTGAGGATTGCCCAAGCCTTATAAAGGCTACCTAGGCCATATCTCTAGTCAATGTGGTATTCTCAATACACCTTCTCACACTCGGGACTGGACATCCGAAGTTTGAACTAATACAGGAGGAATAACAAGGATCTAAATAAGTGCTACTCAAACATAAAATCAACAGAAAACACAAGACTTTCAAATCTTTAACAGCACTCAATTGATAAAAGTTCAAGAGGTTTCATAGTAAAACAATATGCAGCATTATTTGATATGCTCATATTCAAGACATGGCACAAACCTTTCTTTAGAAAGTTTATAGAAATTGGCAACATGTCCCCATAGTGTCTTCTCAAAGTTCTCCCAGGTTCGATCTACATCTTCAAAATATTCTCTAAAACAAATACAAGAATAAGATGTTAACAATAGATTCAGTTAGAGATTATGTCCATAAATAGTTATGGTTGGATAGTTTCATGTAAATATATTAAATAGGATAAAGTTAACATAGCTTATCTATCTATGTAACACATGGATTCACACAAATGCTTTTTTCATTGTAACTCTCAAAGATACAAACTCCTAAGCCATAATAATGCCATAAATGAACAACAAAACAAAATAACGGAATCTCAAAGTTATGGAAAATTAAATAAAATAGTTTAAGTGAAGGTTAAAAGTAGAATAAAAATGCTTACAACAAAAGTTGGTATCCCCTTTATACAAAGGTATGGAAAATTAAATTATTTGATTGAATAAAGAAAGGAAAACTTATAACTAAAATAGTTTAAATGAATGGCAAAATTGGAAGAAAAATGACTACACCAAAAGTTGGTATCTATTGGTATAGATATTTTAAAAGATATTGTTTAATTAAGTAAAGAATAACAAAAAATGTAAATAAAATAGTTAAAATAACGGGTAAAATTGTTATAAAAAACGGATGCACTAAAACTCGGTATCTCCTTTATATAGACTAGATATTTAAAAAATAAAATAGTTGTTTGATTAAGTAATGAATATCAAATTGTAAATAAAATAGTTTAAATAAAGGGTAAAATTAGAAGAGAAAAATGCTACACCAAAGTTTCATATCCCTTTTATTAGGTTTTTATATGGAGTCTAACTCATCTTTACAAAACCGGCTTGTAAGGTGAAAGGTGCCACTCTATAAACTCATTTCAGACCTTACCTTTATCCTATGTGGGACTTGGGTTTTTCCCAATACATCCCCTCATGCCCAGTGCTATTGGGCTTGGTGCGTGGATATAAATGGCAGGTGGCCCGGATCAATAGGCTCTGATACCATACCATATTAGGTTTTTATATTGGACCTAACTCATCCTTACAAAACCGACTTGTAAGTTGAGCGGTGTCACTCTTTATAAACTCAATTCAGGCCTTACATTTATCATATGTGAGACTTGGGTTTTACCCAATACCTTTATATATATAGTAAGTATAGACATAGATATAGATATTTAAAAAAATTAGTTGTGGGAGTAAAGAATGACATATTGTAATTTGTAGATGAAATAGGTTAAAGTAAGGATAAATACTGAATTTACGGTTATAAAAAACATATTTTAAGGACTGAATTGCATGTCCAGTTCAATCAAATTGCAAATGCTCTTGATGACTTTAAGTTTTTCTTTACCAAGTTTTGTTCAAAAGTTATCAACATGTGTTCTCAGTTTCAGTCCAATAACATTGTAAATTTGTAACTATAAAAAATTCTCAAAGTTCAGTTCATTTTCATTACATTATTATATTTCATAGAATAAAGGTATCTTTTGAATTTAACATTTATCAAATAAGCAGTATCTAAGTGTCATACCACAAAGCAAAGCACGCCCAAACACAATGATAGGGAAAAAAAAAAACTGTGGCATCTTCCCAAAAGATAAAAATATTAAAAGATATTTTGTCAAATATTTTTCCTATAAAATATTCTTCTAAACTTTCCAGGATGACATTCTTTAGAACCTTTAAAGCCACCAAATGCATAGCACCCCACCACACATAGATTTTCCAATTGACTACGAATAAGTTCAGGCTGCACTAGCAGAGGCAGAATGAACATCTCACAGAGTTTTGGATAAGTATATAAAGTATAATTAAAACTCATTTCATCTATTCCTTTAATAGAAAAAGTTAAGTGAATCCAGTTATGTGAAATTAATTTGCTTGATCAAGTCTTCTCAAAAAAAATATATTATCTACTCTAAAAGAAAACGCAAGACTCCTGTACTTCCAAATCAAAAAATTATACCAGCCATTAACAAAGTCTCTGGTAAAATAACTGCATTGGGTCAGAATTAAAAGTTTCAATTTCAAGACTGCAAGCAATACCAGAAACAATAGTTTAAAATTGTAGGGGCCACTGACTCTGAATACCAATGGGTCATAGCATAATTATAAATGAGGGCTTATGCATATTGAAATTAACTCCAAATTATGTGGTGTCCCTCACCAGGGTTCTCATAAAGCCCACGAATGTAGCAATAGAAATTAAGAAGACACAAACCTCAATCTTCCAACCTCTTCCTTGTGAGATGCTGCTGCTGCTAATGCAAATCTTCGCTTTCCATCTAGAGCTGTTAACCTCTGCAAAATAAGAAAAAGTTAGATATATTATGGTAGGTCGGCTATAGTTAAAAGGGTGTATTTTATGAGAAGAGTGAATAGGCTAGAGTGGGAGAGGTTATAAGTTATAACCAAATAAAAGAATAAATAAATGTTATTGAATGATAGAATAGAATGCATATGCGAAGGGATAGGAGGAAAAGCTAGGGAAGGTATTGTTCGTTGAGAGTGTGAGAGTCAACGACCTTGAATTCCGTGAGCCATGTAACTCATTTGCTCTGGCTTGCATTTAGCAGATAGACCTCAGTATACAATGAAGATTCTTTCATTTTCTATCGATGTCTATTAACTGTAACAATTGGTATCAAAGGTAGTGTAGCTGAGGTGTTAAAAAACAAAACCTGCTAATTGACATTAATATTGGAAAAAGAAAAAATCTTCATTGTATACTGAGGTCTATCTGCTAAATGTGAGCCAGAGCAAATGAGTTACATGGCTCACAGAATTGAATTGGAACGAGGTGTACAGGGTCTGAGGCAAAAGCCGACGAGGATCCGATGGAAAGAAATAATGGAACACCATGTCTGCGGCACTGAAAATGTTGTGCAGGAAATTTTGCATTGGCTGGCGGAGTTACAACACATTGTAGTCAGAATCCGGTATAGATTGTTGGCGGAAATGAAAGGGGAGGCAATCCATTTAGGATAGCAGTGAAAGACTGCCTCCAGCATTTCCAAAACAGCAACAAGGGAGAAACAGAGTACAGATGCTGGAGGAAAGTTGAAATACATATCTTTATGGGCTACAATGCATAGGAGTGGGTATCGTATAGAAGTATTCTTCTTAACGAAAGGGTACCAGAGTCGGAAATAATGATAGCAGTTCTTGTATCAATGGTAAAAGACTTGTATACTAAACCCTACTTGTGAGACAATGATGAACGTGGCTTTTAGACATTTTCAACCCACTCACATACAAAAACACACGATTCTCGGGTTGAGATAAAACGGGAGTGTGCAGCATTACAGAGAGTAGTTTGAAGTCTTTACCAAACCTTTGAATATTATGGAGCAAAAATAATTTCTTACCAGAAAGATTATTGAATGAGTTGAAGGATATGATTTAAGGGCTGAGCTTACATGTTGACTAAATTTGGCAGAGTGTAGAAATCTAGGGAGAACCTCGAGTGGGGACCTCCTATAAGGTCCTACAAGTACACGAAGCTAGGTAAGGAAGGAAGAGAGAGAACAGCAGTGAAAAGTTTGCAACATAATGTAGTTTCTGGAGGGACAAGTACTGAGTCCAGTACATAGTAGGAAGAGGGGTGAGAACTGACAGGCAACAGAGAGAGCAGTTTTAAGCAACTAGAAAGGAGGAAAGGGTTATGTTTTCACTATGATTAGGATTTTAGCCCTGGGTTTCTTTATAAAAATGAACATAGTAGAGTGATCATCATGGCAGATGATAACATAAAATGGACAGAAGGAACAACTACATAAGGCTTCAAATGCACTTGACATTTTGACAAGCCAACTATTGTTTATGATAAAATCAATATTTTGCAGTATAAGTAAGACCAGCCTAACCTCATAAGTATTGACAATTTCTTTGTCATCAGTTAAAGAATCCCGAGCCTCCGCTGCCTCAACAGAGATGGACATCATACCTTCAACATCCTATCATAAGACCAAGAAGTCAGCCAAAAACCATAAAAGAGATGAAGTACGACGTATATAAATGCACAACTAAATTCCAACTTCAATGTTTACTAAAAATCATGACAAATACAGCTAGGTTCCAAGTTTAAACCATGTTTCTCAAGTCCATTCTATTTCTACCAATGAAAGATTAAAGTATGAACCTTTGACACAGTGAAAGCAACACTTAAGACATAATATACTCAATACCCATTTTGTACTCGATTCAACAGGAGATAAAGTGAGAGAGAACATAACCTATTTTGTTATAATTGTAGGTGATAAGCACAGTCCTACAGAAAAATACAGGGAGAGGAAGTTCTATAACAACTCTAAAGACTATTACGAATCAATAGAATGAGTGAGACTAGCATTTTTTTAATCAATAATTGAAGGTTATATAAAAGACAGAAAAAGCACCTTCAAGGTTGTGTTTAAGTTATTTCTTGCATTGCTAAGTATCTTTATCTGGTCATGATTGTCAATTAATGTTTGGCATTCCTGACATAAACTGATGCACCAGGAAAATCACAGTAAGTTAAAAGAGAAAGATATCAAAAGTGCAATTTACAAAAGTGAAAACACCCACTCTCTAAGAAGTCAAAACAGTTTCAGTCTATCTCATTTTTAACATACTTCTCAATGGAGAGAAAGTTTTCCCGAAGCTGGTTTACTGTCTTCTCAGAAAAGGAGAGTGATTTCAATCCTGCCTGTGACTGCTCAACCTGCAGCATAGTGTTTTCAGGCAAAGCACGAGAAGATATGAGATTGTGGCGCCCCAGTTGATTGAATATAAAAAAAAGCAGCAGAGTGTACAATGCAATTCATGTTTAATGGCTAGAGACTGGACTCTAGACATAATAATGAAACAGTGATCTCATAAATACTACCAACAATGACATTTGTTGCTATTAGAATTAAATATCTGCGGTCCAAGTTTTGAGATATTTTGAATATAAGCTGCCCTTCAGTTTAGGTGTAAGGTAGTAGTTACCCGTCATTAGTTTAATGTTCACTAGTGTTTGTCAAACGGGAAGGGATAATAACAGAGCCAAGTGGTTCTTTAGAAGTTAGATCATGTCGGTCTTTTGCTCCCATATATTGGTGTGCAGAGGTAGAGGAACTTGTATGTCTCAAAGGAGCTCGACCCCCAGCCCCTACTTTTAAAACTTGTATTTCTTACATATCCTTAGGGTCTGGTTGGGAGTTTAGGAGGGGAGGGCTTTGAATAAATGGAAGGATAAAGTGGAAGGAATGGAGGGCCTTGGGAAGAGAGGGCTTTGCAAGTATTTTTTTCTTCATAATACAAAATTCGCCTAACCTAGGAGAACTCAAAAGTTGTATTGTAGGAGGATTTTGGAGGGTTTTTGGGGGCTTTGGATAAATTCTCCCAATCCAATATATATTTTTATAATACTCTCAATAGTAAAAATATATTAATCATAAGCATCCATTTATCACTCTCTACAAAAACACTCTCAAAAAGGTGAAAGATTTCTCTATTTTTTCCCTCTATTCCCCTACAAACTCCCAAACAGAGCTGCTCTCGGCCAAACAGAGCCTTAGTAATCTATGAGCCTAACATGTTGACTCTCAGCGTGCTATATTTTCTTATTAGCTATCAACGATATATTTTTCCTAAGATTTGCAGCTACTAAAAGGTTGAACTCTTTCAATAAGATGCATCTAACCCGATAGTATTTAGTCAATCAAAAAGGAAATAATTACCTGCTCTGCAACCATTGTACTAAGTTGTGCGTCATTGGCCTGAAAACAATAAAAAGAAATCACTCAGACTCACGCAACAAAACTTTTGTATAAAATAGCTGCAACAATAATAAATGATTAAAAGAGATGCACCAATTATAATTATCTAATAATTGTAAATGGGCCATGGCTATATAAGAGACCATTACAGACACCCGCAACAATAACATTATTACATATTTGTTAGAAGCTACTAAAGCTAGTATAAATAGGTCATGGCTATAAAGCTTGGATAGGTAATCAACTCAGGAGGGGTATTGAGTCACTGTGTTATTGGTCAAACAACATAAAATTAAAAAATAATTAAATACTAAGATCATGGTTTATGACAGTTAACAAAAAATTCTAAATTTCATTTAGAAATTGGTCAATTAAAAACATGATAAATTTACAATCTGACACTTTGATAGTACCGGTCTTACAGTGAGATAATTACCCCAACATCCTTTCTATTTTGATCATCTATAGAGGGCCCATTTGTTACAAATTATAAAACAATTATTATATCATTCAATAATTTAAAGATTTTTAATTGAAAAAAAAAAAAAAAAAAAAACGAAACTTTTTTGAAAATGATTTTCATCAGAAGCTACTCAAAACAGTTTTTAGATTATTTACAAATTCTTGTTTTTTAAAAGCTGTAACAGACGGATGAAAGCTCTTAAGTGAATAAATTATGGGTACTGCAAAATTCATGTCATACATGTACCCGGTACTTGAAACATGTAGTGTTAGACTTTCTAATATATTTGCAATTGATTTTTGTTTTGTATACTGCCTAGTCCAAGGCTCCAGACACACAGCTTGTCCTCTAATTCATCTACCATTGCTTATGAGTCTTCTTAGGAATAATTTTCAGTGATTTGTGGGGTCCTACACCCTTTGTTTCCTCATGTGGCTATTCCTATTTCCTATAATATATTGCTTATTTACATAGAATTATCGCTAATCATGGCAGTATGTCTTTGACTCTAAATCTGAGCATTGAGGAATCCAAGCTGAATCACAATACAAAACTAAAACCAAATCACTTCAAACAAATAAGAGAGGCGAGCGCATTTCACTCACATTCTGAAAGATTTCGGAATCAACCATAGATTTATCATAAGTTGTTTCATAATTCTTTCAAACATGTACACAAGCATTTATATCATAAGATAAACTAAAAAAAACTCTTTCAAATATGTCCCCTTAGTCTTCATATAAGGCTAGCTTTAGTGCAGAATCCTCTCACTATTCAGTGTTATTGCATATCAATAATTAAGAATAAAATCCACCCACTTAAAACTCTAATGTATTATGTATGGAACTCGCTGCTATAAATATTATACCCTAGCTTCATATCCTACCTTACCAATACAAAGTGATCAGTGTAGTCATTTGTAAATTACAAAAAAATAGCATTTTGTTCAAATTATGCTATGCTAGGGTGCTATAGCGCTATTTGACAATACAACAACAACAACAAAGCCTATCCCACTAAGTAGGGTCAGGGTCAGCTATATTGATCAAATGATGCCAGTGTTCTTTCATATATCTATTTATTCACCTCATAATCTCTAGGTATCTCTTAATTGTTTCTCTTAGAGCATCCACAATGGAGCTCTCCATTTTTGGGTATTTAACTGTGTCCCACATCTACACATCACTCATTATAATTCTTTAATAATAGTACTTAAACACTCAATCCCTTGCGTAAAAAAAATAAACACTCAATCCATCCAACTCAACACCTCTTAAAAAGTTCTAAATGGGTCCTATCAATATCACCTCTAACATAATTAATTCAACTTAAAATGCAACAAATCCTCCCATAACTTTCTTTTCCCTGCAAGACTACATGGTAACTATATAAAGCACCTCTCCCTCCCACTCCACACTAGTACAAATAAACCCATCACTAGATAAGAGATTGATTCACCGGATGTGTTGTTGAGGAAAAACCTTCTAGGATTTGAGCAGCAGCTTGTGATGGAGTGGGATCTATTCCAATGCCAACATTGGAATCAACTCTACATCCCACTAATAACTCTACATCAATATAAATTGTCCAACAAAGATATATTTTTAAAGGAGAGAGAGGCTACTTATTGTAGAAGTGGTACTTATTCGGTACTCAATTTTGTTTTCCTCCATGGGGTACCTAAGGTACCAATGCTTCAAAAATAAGTACTCCCCATTGGAGATGGTCCTATAGTTTTTCTAGGTCTTCCTCTACCTCCAGCTATTTGACAATACTCTTGTACTAAATCGCTCGGAATAATAGCGGTTTGTTAAAATTCCATTACACTATAGCCGCGATTTTACAACCCTGAAAGTGAATCCATTTTTTGATAAAATCAACAACAAAAACTACACCTAACAAATATCCAGTCCAAAAACAAATATCTCAATAGTCAAATCGCATTCTTAAAAGTTAATACCATCAATCACACTTATATGAACAAAAACAAAACTAGGAGTTCTTCTAAGAAGCTCAAATCAAAGCTAAAAAATGTAATAGATCTGAAACCTGTTGGCGAGAAATGTAATCAGCTTTGATGGATGAAATTGACTGAAGAAGCTCCGGAAGAGGTAAGAGCTTGGCGACCTCACGAAAAGATGCTTCTTTGGCTTCGACACCGAGATCCTCAGCCATCATCATGTTTGCAACGAAACGAGCAAAACACGAAATGAAGGGGAGATTGGAGCGTTGATATGGTGGTGATTTGAGATTTGGAAATGGAAATGGTAATTCTAGATAGAGAGAGAGAGAGAGAGAGAAAGAGACGGTTATAGAGAGAGAGAGAGAGAGATGGGGTGGATGGAAGTGGCAATGAGAACAGGAAATTGGTCAGCAATTGGACGTGGCGACTTGGCGAGGATGGATAGACGACCAGTTTAGTCGATGATGATGAACAGGATGTATATTGTAAATTAATTTGCCAATTTTTGATAAAATATTACTCTTTTTTTTTTTTTTCTTTCTAAAAAACATAGTCTTTTTTTAAAAAAAATTTTAAAAAATATAGTCAATTAGTGTGTTCAAAATAAAAAATGGATTTTTTAATTGTAAAAAAAACATTCCTGTATTATTTTTAGTCCCTAGCAACACACTCTCACATATCTCAACATACTCTTTTTATTGGTTAAAATTTATATGATTCTCATTAAAATTATATGGAGCCCACATTATTTCATGGGACTCATATAAATTTCAACCGATAAAAAGAAAGTCTATTGAAATGAGTGTGTCCTTAGCATTATTCATTTTCACATTATAGAGACTATTTTGAGGACCGAGAGTATCTATTTTATATAAAACATTTTCAAAATAGCGATTATTCTATATACTACAACTACAATATTATAGAGGACGAAAATTATCATTACAATTTAATAGGAATTAAACTTGAAATGTGATTTTTTAACCCTAAAAAAAAAATAGTTTGTTTTTTGAGTCTTGGACATGGCAACGGAGCGGAGATAAATTTTGTCATCCCCAAATCCAGCAGACGGCCAAACTCATAAAGTTCAATTATCCTCATACCCATTTCAATTTTCAGTGAGATGAAAAAAAGAACCTCAATCTTATACCCGACGGAGTTCGGATATACTTGTTATGTCTGCCCCACATGAATTTGGGTTTTACTTTGGTATTTTTTATTAAAATTAAAGTTCAAAACTTAAAACTTTTTTGTTTCAATAATTAATGTTTTTTAAAACAAAGAAAAAATAGAGAAAACAACTTGTTTAATATTCAACTTAAAAAATAAAAAATAAACATGTGCATAAAATTTAAGGAGGCTTGGGAGGGATTGTTTTCCTAATAGACAACGTTTGGTTAGCAAGGGAGTGGAATGCCAAGGGAATTGTATCATCTATCAAACTTACACTGAATATAACTGACATGTGCTTCTTTCATTGTACAGATAGTGTTAATTGCTGGAGGAAAGTAAAAATATGGGACAAGCTAGACGTGCTAATGCAGCAGCAAGTTGACAACTTTTCTAAATTTTTCACAAACATATGACTTCATTTTGATCAATCACAACTTGTTACTTTTGCGATGGTTGCTTGAGCATATGGAAGAAGAGAAATATGAAGTTGTGGAAGAATAAGAACAACACTGTTGAACAGGTCTTGGCAAGCACATCAACGCCAACCCAGTCCCGGCAATGTGATACCGCAACAGCAAGAACAACAAACACGATGGCAACCTCCACCAGCAGGCTACTTAAAATGTAACATTGATGCATCTATTTTCGACAAAAGTAAGCATGTTAGTAATTGGAGATGAGAAGGGGCACTTTGTAACAGCAATGACAACTTATATTAACGCTTCAATGTCTCTAGCTGAAGGAGGATCATGGTGACTCCAACAAGGAATTTTGTGGATGGAGATGTTAGAATACCACAGAGTAATTTTTTAGATGGATTGCAAGATCGTGGTAATGATTTGCACAATAAAAAACCAAATATTTACGAGTATGTTTAATTATTGCGATGACTATAGAACCTTACTCTTAAAATATAGCGATTTGTTAGTTGCTATCACTAGACAACAAGCATACAATAACAACTAGTATAACTTACCCGTGCATTCGCACGGGTTAATGCTCAATGAAAAATATATGTAAATTAATATATTTCATAAATTTAATTAAAATTAAAATAATTTTTAGGGGCTAAAAGTAAATATATATTGAATATTGGATATTAGTGTTAATAATAGCAGGACATACATCACACATTAATCGTATGATATGGAAAAACACTTAATTCATATTGAATAGTGTTGTGTAAAATTAAGGAGAAAACTTAGGTCAATTACTAACATCCTTTTGGTCATGTTCTCCACTTAAAATTTAACACATCAACATCTTAAGAGGAGAAAATGGAAAAAATTGTTGATGCGTCAAATTTTAAAAGGAGAACATGACCAAAAAAATGTATGATACTTTACTCCTAAAATTAATTTACCTGGACATAATATATCCATTAAACTTTACTAAAATAAAAATTAGAATAGTAATTGACAAATTTATATTTATCAAAGCTAATTTATTTATTGAACTTATAAGATAATTATAAAAAAAAAACTTATAAGATAAGTTAAAGAGTAAATTAAATACATGTAAGACAAAAAAAAAAGTAAATTAAATAAAAAATTGAATATTGTTTGTTAAAGAATGTTACTGACGTTGGCATGTTTAATTGACCAAAAAATAAATGGAAGTTTAAAAATAAAAAAAATGGTTGAGTATATCTTCTATAGTTATTTTTGTTGACCAAATCTTCTACATTTTAACGTTGAAAAAAGATTTTTTTTTTGTTTTTTGAGCAAGAAAAAAAAAGGTTTATTTGTTACTTTACTAATTACTAAATAATAGGCAACTTACCCATGCATTCACACGGGTTAATATGTTCATTCAATGAAATATATGAATAATTAAACTTTTAATATTTTGTTATTTTTTAATTATTGAGTCAGAAAAAATATTTTGTGATTTTTTAATCATTTGTAAAATTAATTTTACATTTAATGTAATAATTTATATAAATATGAAAAATATTGTTATAAATTTTGGAAATTTTAAAGAGGAATGGCGGAATGGAAAATGATATTCCACTTAAACTACGTGTTATTTTTTTCCCCATTTCATCAGTCTCTGCAAGGACATATACAAATATGTCCTTGTATATATTTGTTCTTTTATTTTTGCAAAAAAAAAAAGAAAATTACTACGCAAAATTAATCTAACGGGTATTATGCATCTATTCTTAATCGTCATCTCTCTATTGTAGACCGTCGCTTTCTTCTGGGAATTTACTCCCACGTCCCCGTGTGGAAAAATATTTTCACATGTGGAAATAAAAGAAATCTATAGAATCTTCAAAACTCAGTATCTATTTCAACAATAAATAAATGTCATAATTTTTTTTATAAACAATAAATGCCATAATTTCAACCAATAACTTGTACATTTTATGTTTTATGTAAATCAAGATGTATTTATTATTTTGATAAATTCAATTTCTTTTAGCACATTTTACACTTATTTTGCTATACGAAAAATATAATGAACGAATATACAGATAAACACGGTGAAATGTTCGAATATACAAAAAAATATATTCTTTGCTTAATACATCCATGTAGGTTTTTTTTTTTTATCAAAAACCCCCACGTAGTAATATTTTGTTTGGTACAAATCACCATGTATATTTGAATTTGAGTTATTTCCTTTTAAATTTATTTTTAATAGGTGCATTAAATACGATTTATAAACAATAATTGAGAAATGATTGAATTTCCAAATTAGCGAAAGGTCAAGTAAAATGTAGGAAATAAATGTTGATTTGGGAAATAATAATTACAATAGATTAAGAGGATAAGATCAAAATCAACCAAAATTATGAACATGAACCTTAAGAACGACACGTAAGCAAATGATGTTTGAGAAGATGTCACGTAGATTAAATAAATTTTGGCTAATTAAGAGAATGACATGTAGAAAACATTCCACGGGAAAAAACTCTCAAACATATATATAATATATAGATATCTCCAATTTTTTTAAAACATCCCTACATTTTAATTTAATCTAAGGACACAAGGTATTTATTCGGTGGTTGTTTTTGAGTCTATTTCTTCTAATTAAGTTCTCAAGTTTCTCTTGCATAATTTCTATTAAAACTTTAAGATTCTACAATGGTGAACACCTACGTCTTTTTGGAATAGTTTTTTTTTAAGAATGAGTTGTTAATTTTATGGATAGGTGTCCCTCTGAAACTCAGTCTGATATAATTCATAGTTTGGATTTAAGGAATAAAATAATTGAAATACTCTGTGTGATTGAATTTTAAGGAACAAATCCATGCTTTTCCCTAATTGACGGCAAAACCCTATTTTTTTCTCGTTGAAATAAATTAGAGAGCTTTTTTTTTTATAGAATTAATGAATAAGAGAATTACTCTTGCCTCTACGTGTCCTCAATATATTATTAAAATGTACTCAAAATAGTGAATATTATCTTTAGGTTCAGTTCATATTAGGATCTTCCTCAATATATATTATCTTTTGCTTAAAAATAGCGAATACTTATGTAGAACTAATGATCTAGCGAACTTCTTAATAGATAGCATAATAAGGAATATTATGAACCTTTTACATGATTCTGAAACCAACAAATTAAATGACAAACTCACTACAATAACAATTAAAAATAATATGAAGCAAATTACAAATTATAACGAAACTGTTCTTAATATTGATAACTTTGCAACAACTTCAGAAACGCACTATCAACAAAATGGCAACGACCCAAAGAGAAAAAAAAAGAATTTAAAGAAAACTTTTGAAAAACTCAACCGTAATTCAAAATTGGTGTGAGATGTGTGAGAATCAAGAGCACTATTTATAGCTAAAAATATAAGAGATCAAAATAATTACCCCCAAAATAATTACCCCCTTATTTTATGCATGTTGTAAACCTAAAAAAGTAATTGTGGATTAATACTCATCAATTTATACAATTGAATTTGAAATTAGAAACAAAATCACACAAATTGAAAGCCACAAATGAATAATAATGTACCATTCAATCACATATTAATTATTTTCGTTTTTTCTTATCTCCATAGGATTATGCCTTATTAATATTAATATTATAATTAATATTATACTATTATAATATTATGATATTATAATATTATATTAATTATATTAATTTATTTTATTTTATTTGTTTGAAATGGATACGTTTTATGTTATTTACAACATCATTTAAATATTATTGAAAAATAAACATTATTTTTTTTATTTAAAAGTAAATTTCGAATTTTAATTTTTATGAAAAAAATTAAATGTGAATAAAAAGATTATAAAAATGGATTGGTCAAAAAAATATATAATAAGAATAATTCATAATGATTGTAAAGATAAATTAAAGAGAATTGGTAATGTTATTAAAAAAAATTAAAATGTATTCAATTGTTTCCTTTTGAATAAATATTTTTGAATTAGCATTAAATTTTGATTGAGATGGACACCAAAGAAAAGAACATTCCTTATATGAGTACCACACATAATTTTTATTTTTATTGAAGATATTCTCAAAGGTTGCCACATAGGAAAAAATGTTCTCACAAGTTGCCACATAGATTATGATAAATGAGAGGATGCCACATGTGAAAAATGATCAAGAGAGAGAAACTCCTAAACATATAAATAATAGATAGTGTTCATGCTCTTATACGAACAGCTGCATTGCTACTGTTGTTATGATTGAAATGCATTTTTTTAACAATGCCAAAAAAACACAATATGCTCTATTCAAATAATATGTTTTGACCATTTCATTTTCCTAATATATAAAGATAATGTTATTTTATAAAAAAAAGTTAATATAAATAAATACCATTATTTAATATTCTATTTATATGAATGAAGATTAACAAAGTATGAAACTTCAATGGCTCTATTTGGTAAAATTAAGCTATAAGCTAGTTGATTGAAATTAAAGTGTTTGGTAAAATTAATTTTTTAAATGATTGATAAATATAAAAAGACATAAAAGGATATTATATGTAGTGGGTAGTTTTTTTTAGTGGGTAGTTTTTTATTTTATAAAAAATAATAAAATTAAATTAAAGGTTAAAAATGGAAAAAAACTGTAAAAAGCTATAATCTCAAACGCTACTTAAAATAGCATCTCAAAAAAAAGCTATAAACTCGTGAGAAAAGCTTTTTACCAAACACTTCTATTTTTTTCAAACAAGCTATAAGCTAGCTTATTGGACTTACCAAACACACCCAATAATTCCAAAACAAAAGAAAGTGACAATCCGTGACAACTATTTCAAGACAAAGGGAGAACAATTTTGAAACTTCAATACATTGACTAATTAGATTTTGCTTTTGGTGATTACCTAATTAAGTTATATATGCTGAATAATTTGATCAACATGATCCATCTCTCTTTAAAATACTGTTATATTTAGGACATATTTCCACCAAAACAGTTATCATACTCATCTTCAATTATATTTTTATACCATTACCAGAGCTCCTTCCTTTTCCTAGAACTGGAGGATTAACACCAAAAAAAGAAAAGAGGAACCCTTATTTAAAGGAGTGATTGAGCTCAAGTGATCAATGAGCTCTCCTTAAGTATGAATTGTTCGGAAGAACCCGAATGAATCTTGAAGAATAATTACAGTATCAAAGAAGAACAGCAGGCTCATGATGCTACCATTAAGATTAATCTTACAGCAGTCAGGAAAATGGAAACCAGCCTCATGAAGGCCAGCCTTTGTTGTAATATGTGGACATGAACTCACCACTCCAATACCAAATTTAAAACTATTAGAGTAAGAGAGAAAGCATTGTATATCAATTAATAAAAGGAACAAGATCCAAATTCAAAACTAACATCACAAGGGTCTAAACATTAACTTTAAATGTTTCAAAATTTGAAAATCACATGAACGCAATTCATTTGCTTACGAAAAGAAGTACACCAACAACGTAACTATATCGCTGAACATCTCTTTTAAGCCACAAGGGTGCTGGCAGTTGTTGATTCACTGCAAATAAAACCAAACAAGTATCAGAAATGAAATGAATATGGGAATTCCATAAATCATAACAATGATCTAAAGGAAAATTACAAAGCCTCGACAAAATCAAGTTGCATAGAGTTTTCGTAGCTGAGCAGCAAAGCACGTTATTGAATGTTCCAAATAATTTATAGTCCAAGAATTGACATAAAGAAGCCTGACTGCAAACAAGCTTTGGTAACCAACCCAAATTTTCAATCTTTATAACGATAAAATGTGGCATTGTAAAGCATTTGGAAGAGCTTATTTGAACTTACGTTGTGGAAAAGGAAAACAATTATACGATTGTTTGGATATACCTACAATAATTACTCATGAGATGTTCCTAACTTATTTCCATAAGCATCTAAAAAATAGCTTAAGAATAATCACTTCGAAAGAATTGGCTTATCGAAAAATAGCTTATAAATTTCTATAAACTAGTATTGTCAATTACGGACTGTGGAAAACCAAAAATCTGCAATTTTACGCTACCATAAAATACTGTGGTGGTTGTTAAAAAATTGCCACCGCAAATCCTCCGTGGACGATATTTGACAGCACAGCTAAAACAATGTCATTTACAGAGATGATAAAGACTGGATACTTACTATTTCCATACTGGTGGAAGCTTCTTTGTCTTCTTGTAGTAACGAGCAAGGCGGTGGATCCTGCTCTCTACCAAAATCAACCTGAATTTAGAATCCTTGTCCTTCCTGTTCCTCTCCAAATGCTTCCTAATTGAGACAGCCTTCTTGATCAGGTGATACAAATCTTCAGGAATTTCAGGAGCAAGTCCTACGAAAAGAGATAAATTAAAGAATAATTAAGCCGTCAAATTATAAGTACTATATGCAGAGCTATAACGAGCAACAATGTCAAAAGCTTACCATGAGCCTTCAATATACGCAAAATCTTGCTTCCAGTTACACTCTTGACTTGAGCAATTCCATGGGAGTCACGAAGAATGACACCGATTTGAGATGGAGTTAGACCTTTCTTGGCAAACTTGCAGATGGTGTCATCAACCTGTGCAACAGATGAACATCAGACAACAGAATTCGCGCCAAGGATGACCTTATTATTAAGGTAATTAGCATAATATATAATAAGAATCAATATCAGACTCAGTGTTAAAGTTCAGTATAAACAGTAGACAAATGCCTAGGCTTTGTTGAAAAAAAGTATTCGAAAAATGAATGCTTCCAATGTATAAAAATGAAAATAATCCAAAACCTTTTTATAAATCATTTTTGCTTCAAAGATAATTACACATGAATACAAGACAAACGAACAACAAGGTGGGCTACTAACTCATTAACATCGAGAGACCTAGAAAACACAATATTGCTATGCATGACTCATTAACATAGTAACCAATACAAAAAAAATTGACTCCTCTAAAGTGATCAATGAATAGCAAAATTAAATAAAATTACATGACATAATCATAGAAATACCAAATTGCATATAAATAGAGTCGAAACAAACAGACATTAACAAATCACTCATCACCAAAACTCAAAATACAGATTTTCTATTAACAATAACAATTTTCCAACATTAAAGAAGAAATATCATAATATCATAAAAATAAAATCAGAAAAAATAAATAAAATAAGAGGGGTTTAGATTTCTGACATCCTGAGTGGAGATCTTATTCCAACTTGCTGGTGTTCTCTTATAAGGAGGAGCTGAACTTGAAATACCCTTACTGTAAAAACAATCAAATTCAACAACGTTAAACACACAAACAAAAAAGACATTGAATCTTGTAAACGAGAAGGATTTGAATCAACAACATACCCTTTGCTGTGCATACGACCCATGATGATGAATGATTGTTGACAAGAAGAACAACAACAAACCTTAACACTACCTTTGCTGCGCTTGCACCAGTAACAACAACAAGGAGAACGAAGAAGAGAAACCTTGAATAAGAATACCGAATCAAAACTCGGCCCATATAACTTACTGGGCTAGGTTTTTTTGTAAAGTGCCCAACTTTCGGATGATTTCTCTCTGGGCTATCTCTTATATCTTAAATAAATATTCCAATTTTGTTCTTGCTAAAAACTTCGGTTCGCAGAAATCGAAATTTTTTCTAATTCAAATTTAGGGAAAATTCGGTTAATAGAAACCGATTTTTTTTTTTTCAAGGCAAAAAAAATTCAGTTCGTAGCAACCGAAGTTTTTATTTAAGGGCAAAAAAGTAAAATCCAGTGAGGAAAAAAGAACCATGGGGGCCTAAAGAGAAAACATCAAACTTTCTTAATCTACGTTTTTATACCGAATAAAACAAATGTTTTGTTCAAAATTAAATGAGTTTTACTTTTGCCACCCTACTGATTATGGTGCAAGTTTCAGAAATTTTTCATTTCGACCTTAATTTCTCCGCATCGGTACATCAATAGTCATTCAGTCAAGATCAAACGATTCAAATTTAACTTTGATGTTTAAGTTATAAATTAAAAAGTAAAATTGCTTTTATTTGATCCGTTTGATTAAGATTGGGTGGTCACCAATGTCTCTAATGCGTAATGACATTGATAGTAGTGAAACAAATTTTCAAGTTACTTTTATAAATGAGTTTTTCTATTATGTGTAAATTTATCATGTTAAAAAGTTTATAATAGTAATAAATTTGCATTGAAACTTGTGTATTTTATATTAAATATATATTTTTTTATTAAATATTTGTTACTTTTCAATAAAAAAAAATTACTATTTTTTGTTGCTTTAACCTGTGTAATATTACACATGTTAAACAAATCTTAGAAAAATTCCTTATAAGTTTATTTCTAAGCCCTAATATCACTTCGTGCGGGCCGCGCGCACACACAAAATACGCAAAAAACGTTGTGGGTCGTCCGATCTTGATCATTGACATTTTAACTAATTGAAGGTGAAAAGTATTTGTCTCATCAATTAGCCTAATAGTCTAATTGATCGGCAAAATATTAATAAACTAATTCAATTAGCCTATAGTTTATCTTTCTTCTCTCAATTTTACCATTGTAATTTTACTTGAAATAAAAATCAAATTTTTGAAGTAATTGCAATTTTAATTTTTCTATTTTAAAATTTGACGATTTTGGTCTCTGCACATATTTTTGAACTAACAAATCAGTGACCTGATATATTTTAAATGACATGGTACAAATATTAACTTCTATAAACATAAACATATGAACATCAGTTAAGAGACCAGAAGGTTAAGGAAAATTTTACTTACCTAGTTGAAACAATTTTTTATCAGAAAGCTGAGTTCGAATTCTAGTTGAAACAATTTTTGAAGAAATTTTACTTAGCTTCCGATAAAATTTTGGTTCACCAAGGCCTTGTCCCCTCGGGACTAGAAAACTAAGGAAAATAAAAGAAGACTAATGGAAATGTTAAGGTTAATGTCAAAATTTTAATTATAGACACTTTACAATTTCAATGACTTTAAATTTCTCTTATTTTGGTGACTGATCTAACAATGTCCTACAATTATAGGAACTATTTTGATGATTTAATGCCAAAAGGGATGAATGAGCTTCAAATTAAGAATTTACAAACTACTTAACAGAGAATAAATCTCATTAACATGAGGGTGTGTCCTATCTTGTACACAAAACTTATGAACATTTCCCTCCAATTCAATCCAACTACAACCTGGAATTTTCCCTAAATTTCTTTCTTTCATTTCTATCCTAACCTTTCTAACATTATCCCACATTCCCAAACTAGCATAGATATTAGACAAGATCACATAAGAACTTGCACTGCATGACTTTAGTTGAATCAATTGTTGAGCTATAACCTTTCCTATATAGACGTTTTCATGAATTTGACAAGCACTAAGCAAAGTCTTCCAAATCACCTCATTAGGTTCAATCGGCATCTTTTGGACGAGTTTCATAGCTTCTTCGACATGTCCGGCACGGCTAAGCATATCTACCATGCATCCATAGTGTTGCAGTTTTGGTTGTAGCTTGTATACTTTTTGCATAAGCTCAAAACATATAAGTCCTTCTTTCAACATTCCAGCATGCCTACATGCACTCAATACTCCGATGAATGTGATATCATCAGGTATAATACAAAGCCTTTCCATTTCCATGAAAAAATCAAAAGCCAATTCACTCATTCCGTGAATAGCTAAACCACCAATCATAGCATTCCAATGATCAACACATTTTTGTTCAATATTCTCGAACACTGAGATAGCATTGTCGATGCTTCCACATTTGGAATACATGTCAATCAGGGCAACACCGAGATTATCACTCAGAGAGTAACCACTGTCCATTAAATATCCATGTATCGCAACTCCGTCCTCTACACGTCCTAATTGCGCGACTGCTGTAAGAACAATCAACAACGTCGTATCATCCGGTAACATATCTGTGGCCTTTCTCATATCATAAAACAGCTTCAAAGCCTCGACGCAATACCCATTTTGAACATAGCCAGCCATCATTGAATTACAACAAATGACGTTTCGCCTTGGCATTTCATCAAACAAACTCCTCGCAGCAACAACATCTCCGGATTTAGCATAACCATCAATCATAGTAACCCAGCTAACCAAATCCCTTTCCGGCATCATATAAAAAAACACCTGAGCATCATCCATGTTCCCACGCTTCACACAACCATCAATCATCGTATTCCAAGAAACCAAGTCTTTCTCCGGCATTTTAACAAACAAATTCCAAGCAAACCTCAACCCATCATCATCTTCACCACATCTCAAATATCCTCTAATCATTGAATTCCAGGTAATCAAATTCTTCTCTTCCATTCCCATCTCACCAAACAATTCACACGCTTTTCCAATTAACCCACATTTCACATACCCATCAATCATCGAGTTATAAGAAACAGAATCCCTCTTACACATTCTATCAAACACTTGCTCTGCAAATTCAACACACCCACATCTCATAAACAACCCAATCAAACAATTTTGCAAAAACAAATCAGACCCAATATCTGTCTTACACAACAATCCATAAATCTGCATTCCTTCTTTCATCAAACCCATCTTAGAACAAGCTTTCAAAACAAGTGAAAAAGTATACTTATCCAAAAAGACCCCATTTTCAACCATCAAGCACAACAAAAAAAGTGCCCCTTTTGGATCACTACCATGAGAATAAGACCTGATAACAGCATTCCAGAGAAAAGGGTCATCATCTCTGTCATTAAAATCACAAAAAGCATGATTCTTGATGAAAATGTAACGACCAAATTCAATGAGAGGTTTATGGGGTGAAGAAATAAAAGTGAGGATAAGTTTGGTTGTAAGTGAAGTGTTTTTGATGAATCCTGTTGTTATTAAACGTGCATGGATTTGATTCATGTGTTGTTTGGTTGTGAATTTTTGGAGCATAATCAATGTTGGAATTGTTGAAGACCATGGTTGGTGTGATGATGAATTAGCACACACAAGCATCAATGTTTTATTCAAAAAAAATCTAGATAGTGTTTTATTTTTTGGAGCTAAAGAAGGTTTAGGTTTAGCATTATTTGTCATTACATTTTCAACCTTCACAAAAAGTTTGTTTGTGTTTCATTTTGGATAAGGTTATCTTTGTTTTTGAGGGAAAAGGTATGGTCATGGTGTATTATTTATTTGAGCCTCATTTTTTGTGTTTACTAGTCCCACACCCGTGCGATGCACAGGTTTTATGTTGTATTTTATATTATAATGTTGAAAAATTATTCGTATAAATTGTAACAATAAGTATTATAAAATGAAAATTATAATAATAATAATAATAATAATATAAAAGTGATGTACTTATCACTTCCTCAACCAATATATATATATATATATATATATATATATATATATATATATATATATATATATATATATATATATATATAGAGAATGAGTACGGACCATAAAAATTGAATGAAATATGATAATGATAATGGTTATATATTTCAATCCCATAACCTAACTTTTTGCATAACCTTCACTCTTCTCTACAATTATAATGTAATTAAGTCAATAATATATACACTCTTCGTATTTTTTTGTGTGACTAAATTATAAACTCTTTGTTGTTTCTATGAAAACGGTTGACATTTAAATGAGATAAATGTTGAAAGAGAATCCAACTATGCTCATCTTCATTGTCACTAAGGAATGTTATAATAATGTAGAAAAGTGTAACATCTTATGACATCAATTTTTGGATAATTGGAGAGGTATAATTCAATAATAATGTAGAAAACTGTAACATCTTGTGACATCAATTTTTGAATAATTGGAGAAACATAATTCTTTATTATTTATTATGAGATTGATATAATATAAAAACAAAAAAATAATAGAGATGAGAATGATATAATATAAGGAAGTGATGTGGAAACAAAAAAAATAGAGATGAGAATGATATAATATAAGGAAGTGATGTGGCATTATTGTGTGATTTAATTGGATGTAAGTGGGTGATGTGGATTAGGGTTAAGATAGATAGTAGGAGAACTATCTAGGAATTATATATATAGATACTAATGAATTACTAACTCAACTCAAAGAGTAGGCTTTGGTCTAGAGTTCAAATTTTAAAACTTTTTATGGACAATGGTTAGAGTGGAGAAGTATCACATATATTCACATCTCATCGATACTAAAGTTATTTAAAATTTAAAACTTTTATGATGATTGATATGGCCGCCATTTAACAACACTAATCACTTCTATTCTATTAGAGGAAGTCTTCCCTATCGTTAGTTGGTTCAATGGTAATTGATGTTGATCTTGATAGGGAGGACCACGATTCGATCCTCCGCAACTGCAATAGGAAGGGGGCTGAAACCACTTGATGCCAGAACTAACTCCCGGACCAGATTAAACTGGTAGTGAAAGCAAAAAAAAAAGTCTTCCCTAGCACAAACAGTTTTTTTTACAAAGAGCTGAGGATCGAATTCAGAACCTACAACGTACTATCCAAACCCCCCACCACTAGACCAATCCTAGGCACACACATAAAAGTCAAAAAAATTAAATGAAATACTTCATCCGGTCCTTAATATAAGAGAGACCTTTTTTTTTTAATATTTATTGAAATTCTAATGTATCTGATTCATACTATAGCCTAGATACATTAGATTCTTAATAAATCTAATAAGTAAAGTTTTTCTTATATTAAGGATTAGAGAGATTAATTATTTGGGCTTGTGCTATATAAGTATTTCTCATTCTATTATAATTTTAAACAATTTTTTAAAAATAGGGTAAATAGTGTTATACCCCCCTGCAAAATAGCAGAGTTTTGCGTTACCCCCCTGCAAAATATTTTTTTGAGATTACCCCCCTGCAATGTCAATATTCTTTGCGTTACCCCCCTGGCTCAACAAGTGGGCATATGACATGGAAGAATCTTGACGTGGCATGACACGTGGAAATTAATTTATTTTTTATTTATTTTTAATTGCCAACTCATTAATTAATGTGGGTTTTTAATTAAAAAAATAAAAAAAACTTAAAAGTTGTTATATTTTTATTAACTTACTTAAAAGAAAGTTTTTTTTTTTGACTAAAAGTTGTTATTATATATATATAAAAAAAATTCTTATATATATAATAACTAATAATAGAGTAACAAAAAAAAAACGAAGATGAAAAAAAAACTAATAATAATAATAGTAACCAAAAAACTAATAATAATAATAATAATAATAATAATAACTAATAATAATAGAGTAACAAAAAAAAAACTGCAATCACATAGTAACGCAAGAACAATCGCTATTGAAATTGAAACGAAGAACAATCGCTACATATGAACGGAACGAAAAAAAAAAGTTTCTTTAAATAAAAAAATTTCTTTAAAAAAAAAAGTTTCTTTAAAAAAAAGTTTCTTTAAAAAAAAGTTTTTTTTTAAAAAAAAAGTTTCTTTAAAAAAAAAAAAGATTTCTTTAAAAAAAAGTTACCGTAAAAAAAAATTTCTTTAAAAAAAAAAGTTTTTTTCATTTTTTTTTAATTAAAAAATAAATAATTACTGAGTTGGCAATTAAAAATAAATAAAAAATTAATTAATTTCCACGTGTCATGCCACGTCAAGATTCGTCCATGTCATATGCCCACTTGTTGAGCCAGGGGGGTAACGCAAGGAATCTTGACATTGCAGGGGGGTAATCTCAAAAAAATATTTTGCAGGGGGGTAACGCAAAACTCGCCTATTTTGCAGGGGGGTATGACACTATTTACCCTTAAAAATATGTTCACTTTGAACTTTACTAAAACGAAAAATACTTGTGTACTTGTGTGGTCACTACTATTTAGACCACATATTTGGTCACTCTATTTAAAAGAGACAGAGGGAGAAAGTAATTAAATAATATATATTTTATAACTAATTAAATGATATTTTGATGTATGTGTGACTAATGTGACCAAAAGGTTGAGACCATACAAGTATTTTTGTACTAAGACCCACACTTTTCACTTAGAAATTCACTTCTATTCTATTATGGTTTTAAACAATTATTATTGAGGTTGTGGTAATTATACCATGAAGCTCTACCTTAGTTTCACTTGTCTTAGCCTATGTACCGATAAATGTGGGACAACCGGCATATGAAAAACACTAATCTGGAAAAATATATATTTGTTACTCAATACAAAAATTTATTTAAAGAAAATTAAGCTAGCTAGCCATTAAACTCTAGTTTACCATATATTCTAGGATAAATGAACAATAACCATTTTGTTATTTGGATTATGTGTGTTCATTTAAAAATGGAACACCCAAAAGGACGGTGCTTGCATTTTAGGCTCCCACACATTGTTTTGATGGATAATTCAACTTTCTATGCGGAGAAAAATTCAAATATGTTTATCTATTATATATTTATATGATGATAATATCTCACTTATTATAATAAGTGGAGCAAAGATCATTGTAATGAGACTAAAGTTGGGTGAGAAGATAATCTTCAAAGAGAAAAAAGAAGAGTGAAAACAAATTCCATTTTTTACCATTAGGATCGGCAAGACAAGGTCAGAGAAGAGAGAAATTTTGCTCGCACCGCAACAATAGGGAATTGGATATCCTGCTGTAGATATTCCTGCTGTTTTCACGATGTTTTTAATCAGGGCTGTCCGATCTAATATTGATGGTTGTGATTGATTTGTGCTGATTTTATTAAGAAGTAATAAGAACCGTCCGATTTGAAATGGATGATTGAGATGCACTACAGCGTGTAACTGTGGGATTTATTACCGTAGTGCATCCTGATCCCAACAATAGATTTAAGTTTCAACTTCTTGTTCTTTGTAAGCTTGCATGTTTTGTTCTTTTGCCCGGTTGTTGACACTATTTGTGCTTCACATTGAAACTCTCTTGTACCTTTATTTAATTACAGTGGAACTATTTTTTTGGTTTGGACACCTTTCGTGTTTATTGGTGTCTCTTGTGCGTTTTGTTTTGTTTAGTCTGCTACTATATATAATCGTTGTTGATCCTCATAGATTCTTACAAATTTAGGGCGAATTTTATTTCTGTTGCGTATTAGTATGTTATTGTGTTTATATACGTTAATAACCAACGTTTAAATGAAATAGTGCAAGTCTTTTTAGCTCAATCAAGATCCTGAGTTTGATTCTTGGCTTTGACGTACAATAACGTTAAAACTCTTAGGGAGAGTATATCGTCTATTTGAGTTCCATTATGCTCAAAAAATTAATCTCGATCTGTTGTTGCACGAAAAGGATATTCCTAGTTTACGAAAAAAATAAGTAGGTAATAATTAAGACTTACATTTTATTCTTTTTGTCATTGGACTAAAATGCCATTTTTTTTTTGTTCTTGTAAATGGAGGATGTCATACTTATATTGTTTTTAGGCAAACAACCACTTGTATGACATAATTTTCACTTGTTAAAAGCCGTGCTACGTACTTTTGCTTTGTTTTTCCTATCACCATCATTTTATTTTATTATTTAAAGTAAATTAAGTAAATTAATTAATTGGTCCAATTAAAATATGAAGTTTTATGGCATCAAGTGGCTCGTACCATTACGACATTCCTTAATAAAAGAAGGGGAAAAAATGGTGAGATAAGAGGTTTTGACTTAATATAGAAAAATGAAAATGATAGATTTGTTAGTAAGTAGTATGGCAAAATTTGTCCATCTATTATCTTAGCTACACAAAACAAATACTTATGAAGTAAACTAAGAAGTTAATTATGAGTGATATCATCTTCTTTGATTAGATTATTTGGTTGGTAGTTGCTTGTTTTCTTGTTTTTTCAATCTTTGATGCATATGTAAATTTGCGTCAAATTATTGATAATTCCCCAAAACTTGCTAACCGTACAGCTCATATCAACAGATATTTTTGTGATCAATTTAAAAAATTCTTATTGAGTATATTTTAAATTTTTTATAAAATTTTAAAACATATGGTATTATATTAAATAATTTCAAATTAACATATAACATAGATTTTTTTGGTGAGGAGAATAATTCAACTGGTTTGAACTAAAAATTAATGGAATAAAAGAGTTAAAGAACCAATGTTGAAGTTCCAGTAAAAAAGAAAAATACTGATATTACAATTAATTACCAACTTTCCCTGTTTAAAAAATATATACAATAGACTTTTGAAAAACATAAATAAGTAGTGATGATATTCTTCTCAACACATAATAGACCTAAATTAAAAGTTTATTTTACACCTACAAATACATTGGGTATGTCATTTCAACAAAGAAAATCTATTTCCAATTAAAATGACAAATAAATAACTCAAAAATTGGGGAAATGAATTTTGGGAAATCGGACGTGCGAGAATGAAACTTCTTCAAATAAATCACTCAGAACGCTCTATTTTCTATAGTTATTAGTGACGAAACGCCCTATCAAAATCCGTCATGGCATGCACTTACAAAGTAGTGACGAAAGCTTTGACTGAACATACATCGAAAGATAACATCAATTGCAAGATCCTCACAAAATTTATTCCATGTGTGTTAATTTATAACACAATTTATGACAGATTATTGGCGACAAAAATATCAGTCACAAATTTCGTCATATTTTGGTGAATTTGAGTTTGATCAAGAATACAACTTTTCATTCCTAATTCCCTCCTTAAGGACCGTCATATATTGTTGTTGTTAAGAGTCTCACATTGGTTGCGAAATGTGAGTTTATAAGCAAGAGACAATCCTCACCTTACAAGCCGGTTTTGTAAGGATGAGTTAGACTCAATACTCATTTCTAAGATGGTATTAGAGCATCTCCAAATAAATAACTCAAAAATTGGGGAAATGAATTTTGGGAAATCGGACGCACGAGAATGAAACTTCTTCAAATAAATCACTTAGAACGCTCTATTTTCTATAGCTATTAGTGACGGAATGCCCTATCAAAATTCATCATGGCATGCACTTACAAAGGGACCTGGATTGGGTGCAGTCAGCACCCATGACTGCATACAGTCAGTTAGATCATGATCGTCTGATCAAAATCAGACAGTTAATATTTTAGTATCAAAATTATTATATTTAAAAAAATTAGGGTTGTAGTAAATTCTGAGCTATCTGATTTTGATCAGACAGATGACAGATCATGACTGCAGCTTGACTGCACCAAAACCAAATTCACTTAATCCATTTCCCTTACAAAGTAGTGACGAAAGCTTTGACTGAACATACATGATACATCGAGAGATAACATCAATTGCAAGATCCTCACAAAATTTATTCCATGTGTGTTAATTTATAACGCAATTTATGACAGATTATTGGCGACAAAAATATCAGTCACAAACTTCGTCATATTTTGGTGAATTTGGGTTTGACCAAGAATACAACTTTTCATTCCTAATTCCCTCCTTAAGGACCGTTTAAAAGAAATTTTGTAAAAAGAAAAAAAAACAACATATATTGTTGTTGTTAAGAGTCTCACATCGGTTGCGAGATGACATGAATGTGAGTTTATAAGCAAGAGGCAATCCTCACCTTACAAGCCGGTTTTGTAAGGATGAGTTAGACCCAATACTCATTTCTAAGATGGTATCAGAGCATCTCCACGATCCGTTGGGCCACCTGTTATCAGGTTTCCGCTATCGGGCCACCCATCATTTATATCCACGCACCATGCCCAATAGTCCTGGGCGTGAGGGGTGTGTTATGAGCCCGACATCGGTTGCAAGATGGTCTGAATGTAAGTTTATAAGCAAGAGACAATTCTCACCTTACAAATTGGTTTTGTAAGTATGAATTAGACTCAATACTCATTTATAAGAGTTGTCACCCTAGGATAAGTACTGTTTTTCAATTTTTATTTGATCAAGTCACCATAAAACAAAATAAGTTAACGATAAATACAACAAGGTATACTTGCAAAAAAAAAATAGTATATTACATTTCACTCTCGTCTAAAATAGTGCTCTATAATCAATCGTTAGTTGGTTTGATGGTGATTGACGTCGAACTTGATAGTAATTAAGGACTATAGTTCGATCCCCACAACTGGGATCAGGAGGGAACTGCAACCACTTGACACCATAACTAATTATCAAACCAGATTAAACGGTCTGGTGGGCTGATTCCTTGGAAAAGAAAGAGAAAAAAACCCAGTCCTATATAGTTTTGCTTTGTTTTCTTTTTCACCTTCATTTTTTCTTCAAGTAAGGTAGCTCCCATTAAACGAAGTTTTCCGGCATCAAATCGTACCAACGACATTCATTGATTAGAAAAAAAAGAAATAGATTATTTTATAAAAAAAGTGAGATAAGAACTAAGAAGTTTTATATTTTATTTTTTGGTGACAATGAGATAAGGGGTTTTTGACTTAATAGAAAAATGAAAATGACGGATTTGGTTGTACGTACTATGATGAAAATATTCGTTTATCTATTATTTATTATTTAAAAAAAATTTAGGGAAGGGGATAATATTACAGAATAAAATAAGGATGATTTTAGGACTCTGTTGTTGAATTTTAAAGTTATTTGATAATTTATTAAACACTGCAATTTTTTTTATATGCAAGAGAGAAAAAAGTAAAGATATTTTGTGTAAAAAAAAGTAAAGATATTTAAGCTAAATTGACATTCTTTTATTCAAAGTTAACTCTCAAATATATTAAAAAGAGAAAAAAAGATACCGGAATATTTAGGGGATCGGAGTAGACTAAAATCCAAGTGATGGTTAACGAATACAACTGTCTCATTAAAAATCATACCTATAAAACGATAGAAAAGCTTTACCTATAAAACCTGTAGAAAAAACCAAGTGAATGGAAGAAGAGTGCAATACTCCAAAGAAGATTAACAAAATCTATATTCTCGCAAAACAAATATATTTCTAGTGAAAGTGTAACACCCCAAACTTTAGAAATAGTTACTTTATTAGAATATATTTGATTTTTAGTATGTTTTGATTCTCTTATGATTTTTAGTAGCGAGGTAATAGGGGGGAATATTAGGTAGATGGATTTTTAGTTAATTTTAGAAATTAAAAATCAGAAAAGATATGAGAGAAAATGACATTGCGGATAAAATTATAGAGAATTAGGAGAAAATACGGTGAAGAGGGTGCATAATAAGTACGTGCAGGAAAGGGGGTATAATATAAAAAGACAATAGAGAGTGAAAGGAAATGTTTTGATTCTCTTATGAATCGGTTGAATTAATAAATTTTGTTTTTAATGATTGATTTTCGTGTGAATGAATTCTGAAATTATGTGTTTTGAGTTAAAAGTTGTTGTTTTGAAGTTGTGTTTATAAAAGTGAGTATATGAATTTAACGATGTTTTAGTGTGTAAGCATAATTACGTGCGACGATTTAGTGCATAAACACAATCTGGATGAGTGTGTTTGGTAAGTCTAATAAGTTAGCTTATAGTTTATTGGACTAGCTTATAAGCTTATTTAAAAAAAATAAATGTGTTTGGTAAAAAACTTTTTTCATTAGCTTATAGCTTTTTTTGAGATGTTATTTCAAGTAACGTTTGAACTTATGGTTTATAGTTTTTTACAGTTTTTTTTTTTCATTTTTAACTATTAATTTAATTTTATTATTTTTTATAAAATAAAAAACTACCCTAAATAAAGAAAAACTACCCACTATATAAATGTCCTTTTATACCTTTTTATATTTACCAATCATTTTAAAAGCTAAATTTATCAAACACTTTAATTACAACCAGCTAGCTTTTCAGCTATCAGCTATAAATTAACTTTTCAGTTATCGGCTTGCTTAAATTTACCAAACAGAGCCGATGTAAAATGACGATGAGAATGTTTAGTAAAATAACTCTGACTTTCAAAACCTCAGTATCACTTGCATTAGGCTGTCTAGGTTCGCATTTGATACATGATACATTGTATATGTGCCAACGATTATGAATATGTTTGTTATACTTGCAAAGTTGTTTTGGGTTGTCTCCTTTAGTATTGGTTTGTGACATGTTTGATCGTCTAAATGACGATATGTTGTTTTCCTATTCTTGTGCGTTAACACACACCGCTGTTTTTGTGAATATATTCTCACCCTATCAATATTTGTGTTGTCTGACATGACACTGCTATTATGAAAACGACAATGTTCTTACTTCCCTTGAGGAATTGTAAATGTCAAGATATGATCTACGAGCTTAAATTTAATCCTCTTTGTTGAGAGTTAGAATCCGAGACCTTAACTTTATATCACATTGAGACAAATTCATAGATTATGTAACCCGCCCATTAGTGTGTATGTGAGGGAGAGAGTCTGCGTACTATAAAAGAAAGGAGACAAAAAGTATGACCAATAGTTGAATAAATTTGTTTGTTTTCCGATTTATTATTTGAATGAGTCAAGTCCAAATCTTATAAATTCGACATTAACAACTCATAAATAAATCGTTTATATATTCTCTAAATAATCTATTTAGTCAATTCTTCTTGTATTAATTGTTTTGAATTCGGTTAAAATCACACCAATGAAAAAATTGATGTGTGAAACAAAAAGAACGACAACTAAAATCAAGTGGATAAGCAATAATAATAACAAACGATTAAGACGGTAAAGGAGAGAAGAAAGAACACAAAATATTTGTTTACTCTCAGTTCGGTTCAAATTGACCTACTCTGTGGGAGAGAGCAGCTCTCTGTTCCACTAATCAAATAAAGTTTGGTTACAACGAGATTCCCAAAGAGTTACAAGAATTAGTCTTCAATCCTAATCTACCATTTTCCCTAATATCTTCATGTGGTCAAGAGACTCAATTTGATAGTGTTTCCCAAGGTGTAATCAATTACCCTTTGCCCAAGTTATACAAAGAGACAACCCCTCTTGTTTTTCTCTAAAATCATAGCTTTGTACTGTTGGCGGCAAATCCTAGTTGAATTCCCTACATATATCTACTATCTTTTCTCAATTTTTCTGCCAATAGTAACCTCTATTTATAGAAAAATATATGTCTAAAAACTAGAACCAAATATGCTTTAAAATAAAACATAATCCAAGTCAAATATACTCCAACAGCTAATTTTTCCAAAAACATCAGCAAACACGCGCGTGTTTTCGCCCCACGCGAAAACAACAGAAGCCAAACTCTTTACTGAAATATTAGTTTCTTCAAGATTTTAAGGCATACTGAGCATTAATCTTAAGTAACTTTTTGAGTCTAAACAAATATTAATTATCTTTGTAAAAATAGATTATATCTAAATAAATAGAGGTTGAAGCACAATAAAAATATTAGTTTATTGATATAAAGCAACAATATTTATTTGACAAACTCTAAATTGTCTTTTTTCAGGAATAACATCAATCTAAAATCAAACTTTGAATCTCAACAACATCATCTTTTACCATTCCACATATTGGACAAGCTTGGAGTAAAGTTTCACACGTTTTGCATGAAGAGAGATGCCAACATGGCAAAAACAATACACTTGAAGAGTTGGTGTTGCACTTTGGACAAAGCATCATAATATTGTTTCCATGCCTTGCACTGTTTTCTTCATTTTCACCACAACATGATTCTACGTCATTTGCCACAAATGTCATTTGTTTCTTCTTCTTCTCTTCTTCTAACTTATTATAAAGAGTTATTGTTGTTGCTTCCCTTTCGTCAGCAATTCTCTTCAGTTCTCTTTTCTCTGCCTCTAGGCTTCTTATTAAATTTTCCATTTTTCTAATTGTATCCAATTGTAGGTTCCATTGATGTTGTAGCAACTGTTTCAATTGATCATTCTGTAGCCAAAAAAATAAAATAAATTAGATCAAATAGATAAAGAAAAGGACATTTTCAATGAAAAAAAATAAATAATTATAAATGCTACATAAATTGAGATCATTCCAAACGATACATCTTGGAGAATGTAAGGTACCGTTTGATCTGACTTTTTTTCCTCATCTTTTGAGGTTATGCAAACAGCAGTATGCAATTTTTATGTATTATATAAGTTTTTCAAGGTAGTTTATGATAAAATAGCTTATAAAAATACAATTTTGACTAGTATAAACTTATAAAATAACATAAAACCTAATTTATATTGCATAAATTGTTTGCAATCAAGATACGTATGAATTTTAACCTGCATGTTGATAAACTGATTTGTATCATGTCTTTGTTTCTCAAGTAGAGCAACAAAAGTAGAAGAACTTAAGTTGCTTGAAGCATGACCATGAGGATTGGTAATGGGAACAACATGAGCTTGACAATGTTGTTGATGTTGTTGTGGTAGATATTGTGGTTGTTGTTGATGTTGATGCACTTGTTGAGGTTGTGGTAACTCAACGAGTCCACTTGTGTAAAAGCCATTGGGACAGAAAGAAAAATCATGATTGTCGTGAGAGTGTGGTTGCATAGCCATTATATATTCAACCTCACTCTTCCTAAAATATCCTTAAACTTTGTTGAGACAACGTTTGAAGGATAGTTTTTTCTCACATAATGATAGACAAAGTTTTTTGAGATGGTGGTAGTATGTGGTGTGAAACATACATGTATTTATATACACTTGTAAAATTGACTAAACAAATAATATTTAAAATAAAATAATAAAATAAAGACTCAATTGAATATGGCATTTAATACATTAAAAATGATACATTTTTTATTGAGTAAAAATAAAAAAAAATAACCGAAAAGCTGAAAAAGAGAGCAAATGACCTAAAATATATCATTTTTTTATTGTATTTTTTTTTATAACTTTATATAATATATCATAGTACATTTTACTTTCTACAAATTATCTTGCAAGTTTTTTTTTTTAAAACCAAACGATGGTAGCAAAGAGCTAACCATCCCAAAATATATATAATTAAAAGAGATCTAAAACAAACACAAGAGGACCAAACCAATTATCTTGCAAGCAATTTTAGGGCTATTGTTTAGTTAACCTATAACTTTGAATGGTTTTTTTCATACATATTTAGAATATTATGAATTTTTTAATAAAAGACTATCACTTTTTTTTTTTACAAAATAACTTTGTACGGACTAAACAATGTGATTATTTTTTTATACCATAAAAAAATGTGATTATGTTTTTATGGTGAAAAAAAACTAAAACTTGACAATTTTATAAGAACTAATAATATTAATTTTTTTCTTTATATTTTTATATTTCGATCTATGTATTTATCATCTAACAATTAAACTATCAATGTACCACGTGTATACTTTGTGAGTAAACTATCAAGTCAAAGATTTTCTTTTCTTTTGACGGTTATGAAGTCAAAGATTTTAGAGGTGTTTCTTCTTCTTTTGAATAAAGAGAGTCAATATTTATTGAATATCATAGAAATAAAATTCGTACTTATTGAGATTTGTCGATTTCTATATTTTAAAATGAGATTTAATTCAATTCAAAGAAATATTTTTTTGCAAAAAAATGTAGTATTCTAGAAAATAATTTTTTCTTTAATTAATTTTTATTAGGTTAAATTTTTTTTAGTCCTTATAAAATCACTAGCTTTAAAGTTCCCTTAAAATAAATAAAAAACATTTTTAGTCCCTATTTGCATTTTAGGGGATAATTTAAAGGACTAAAAATATTCTTTATTTGTAAAAAGTTTTCAAAATATTCTTTATTTGTGCAAATTCAAAAATTTGTTACAAGTTTTTTGTGAATATCACATGTAAATCCACTCATGTGGCTTGTTCTTATTGGTTGATGAGCATATACCCTCAAATTATGAAAGCGTAGAGTAGGCCTCACATTTTTTATATTTAAGTCTAAGTCAAAGATTTTAGAGAATCGTTTCTTCTGCTATTGAATAGATAGAGTTAAAATTTATTGAATATCAAAGAAAAGAAAATACATTTACCAAGATTTGTCGATTTCTATATTTTAAATAGGATAATTTAATTCAATTCAATTCAAATCAATATTTATTGGCAAACAAATTAGTAGTCTAGCAACCAATCGACAATTGGTCCAGTGGTGATTGACGCTGATGACAGTCAATTATATGATGTTTCTAGTAGTAATTTAGGGTAGTTTTAATAGCAATTGAAGCCCCCAAAACAAGAAAATACCTGAAAAAGTGAAATTACTTGGCCCAGAAGCAAGAAAAGTGGAAAAATATCATAAAGGGCAAAAACGTAATAAACAGCGCAACCATCGCACCTACGATGATATCCAACGTAGCGCGATGAGAAAACAGTTTAAATTGAAAAAAATATGCGACAAATATATTTTTTATTTCAGCCAAATCATTAAACTAGTGATGTCGTAAGCATCAATGACCACATGTATATTTTGCGAGTAAATTGTCAAGTCAAATATATGTTAGAGGAGATTTTTGTCAAAATAGTCTATTGACTACTCCCTGTTGTATAAGAGAAACTTTGCTTTTTAATTTAGACTTCTAGATTCATCAATTTTACAATGAATCTAAACAACAAATTTTATCTTATATATAGGAACGGATGGAATATAATTTTACATTTTAAGATGAATAAGTGGATTTATAAGTGTAACAACATCCACAACGAAGAAATTCAATTTTGGGTACCTAAGTGAGTCTCGCGTGTACACACCACTCATTTATAATTTTTTAATAATAGTACATAATAAACACTCAATATTTCCAACCCAGCACCTCTTAAAAAAAATTCTAAACGGGTCCCACAAATAGCTCCACATCTTATAATAACTCTACTATGAGAGAAAGTGCTTATTTGAGAAGTGATACCTATTTGTACTAAAATGTCTTATGTTTTAATGATAGTATCTAATAAGTACCACGAGTACCGAATATACCATCAGAGATGGTTTAATGTTCCTAGCTATCGTCACAACGACAAGAAGTGTTTCTTTTAATTTTGAATAAAAGGATCAAATTTAATTGAATATAAAAAAAAAGTAATTAAACTCACATAGATTTGTTAATTTCTATATATTTTTTGATTTACAATTAAGTTGAAGATCGAACACAGAACCTCTAACATACTACTTAAATCTCTCACCACTAAACCAAATCTAGTGACTTTGTTAGTTTCTATATTTAAAATGGAATTGTTTAATTCAAAACACTCTTTATTTGCAAAAAAATGGATTAGCATAGAATATTCAAAAAATGTGAATTGTTTAATCCTTTCTTCTACTAACTTAGTTCCTAAGTTAAAAAATGTGAAATTTATGTCCAACTTTTTCTTTTTTACTTTTTCTTTTTTTAAACTTTTTCTTGAACATTTTACATTTTCAATATTCGTATTTATTCATTGCTGGCTTGAAGGATCCCCCGTCACATAAGGTCCCGTTTATTAAAAGTTCACAAACTACACACTTTCCCCCATTTACCAACCTTCGTTGGAATATAAACTATGGCAACACTTCCAGGAATCCATCGATTTTAACCCATAAAAAATGTTTGATTTTATTTTTATTTTATAATAAACCCATAAAAAAATGTTAGTAATGAGTTTGGTTTGAACCCGTTTTTAGTTAAAGATGTGTTCGACCGATGAAATTTTCATCAAATTGATTCGATTCAATTTTAAATATAATTTTTAGAAATGAAATCGAACCAAATTAGAGTGGATTGATCGCTTTATAATATTTTTTTTTCAAATAATACATTCATCCTATGTATTTCTTGCGATATTTTTTTGGTGTATTCTTTACCATCAATTTTTCAAACTATCATTTTTTCGGATAAATTATTTCATACTCAATTTTTCAAACAACTTCAAATTGAATAAACATACTCAAAACTAAATAAACTAACATAATTTTTTCCTTATTTTATTAGACAATGTTTTATAATAGAAAATCAAATAAATTAACATAATTTTATTTCCTTGGTTAAAATAAAATTCTTTTTTTTTTGTACAAATTAAAATAAAATTCATTTACATAGTGCTTGCCGTTCAAAAAAATCTACATAAGTTGTTATCCACTAAACCATGTTATTTCATTTTTTTTTTCTTTGACAAAAAGTTTTTAAAATTGAATACCGAGAACCCAAGCAAACTAACTAGTCTGATTTTTTTTCGATTCGATTTTTGACCCGAACCAAATTAAATGGATTAATCTTTACTTTGATTTATTTTAGTTTATTGATTTGATCGATTTTTTTAACCACTTACACCCTAAATGTAATAGTCTGATCCAGGTTGTGAATACACCCTCTTCTTCGTTTGCAAAAAACAAACTAGTTAACAATTCGTACAAGAAAAAAATAACACAAAACCGGTCAACCAAATGAGCCGCCTAAGCATAATAAAGCTGATACCCACCAAGAATGAATATCAAAGATAAAACCCCTTTTCTTAGCCTTAAACCACCACCAAAATATCACCTTAATATGATCAACAAGTTGATCAACCGATCATTCCGCATTATTAAATAAACGATGATTGCGTTCCTTCCAAATAACCCAACAACATGCCCCCCTCACCACCTGCAACCCCTTGATGTATAGCCTTTCGAAACTTAAAAGAAACACCAAATTGATTAACACTTTCATGAATCCTACACCCTCCCGAACATAAAAAAGATCATAAAGAAAGATCCAAAGAAAGATAAAAAAAAAAAAAAAAATACCTCAATGCAATTTTGTCAAACTTAAACCACTCAAATTGACAAACCAAACAAAATAAACAACTATTGATTGGATGGATCAACATGATTTACATCACATAATGACAATGTGTAACTTTTATATTAGCACACATTTTACAAGCTGTTCATTAATTATCATATCAATCTAATTTATTTGTTCTTTTTCTACACATTCATATCAAAATGTCAACTCTCTCTATTCTCTCTCTCTTCTTATATATGCAATACCACTTATCAAGTCTTACATACACTCACCTAACCTCTCTCTCTCTCTGTACGTCAAAGTGTACCTTCCTCTCTCTCTCTCTCTCTCTCTCTCTCTCTCTCTCTCTCTCTCTCTCTCTCTCTCTCTCTCTCCATCTTTGTTCTTATAAACACACAAAATATTCAAATCTAGCTAAGACATTAGAAAGAAAGTGAAAATAACACACACAAGAAAGTGCAAGAAAGTGATATACACATCATGAAGCTTGTTTGGTCACCAGAAACTGCCATGAAATCTTACATAGATACTGTTAAATCAGTAAGTACTTTTCAACCTCAACAACAAGTAAGAAATCATTCACATCACATACTCTTTCTTTTGCAATTTTTATTTTCTTTTTGGATACTTCATTTTTTTTCATCTTTCTTGGTCGTTTTCTTTTTTCCATTTTAGAATGAAATCAATATAAAAAAAAATCATAATTATCTAGATATTGAAAATGATTTTTTCTTACTTGTGTAGAATATGTTTCAATCTTTTTCTGAAAATTAATATCGGGATAGTGTTTTTTCATTAAATACGTTTTTGTTAAAAAAAATTTATTCTTGGATAAAAGAATAATCATAATCTTGTTTCAACCTTGTTTTTCTTAAAGGAATTAAAAACCTTGTTATTTATTTTTATATAGAAAACCTTGTTATTTTTTTTTTTATGTAGAAAACCTTGTTATTTATTTTTTTTATATATAGAAAACCTTGTTATTTATTTTATCTAACTTCTAACTTGTCAATTTTTTAATATTATTATTAATTGTTTGACTTTTTTTGGTATAGTGTGAAAAATTCAAGGAATCTGGCGTAGCTGAGCTTCTATCATCCATGGCAGCCGGATGGAACGCGAAATTCATCGTAGAATGTTATTCCCACGGCGGCCCAATAGCGGCAAGTACTGGCCTAGCGGTTGCGGCTCGCAACACGGGTGCAAGACATGTATGCATAGTCTCAGATGAAGGGTCAAGATTGCACTACATAAAAGCCTTAGCCGAGATGGGTGTATCGCCTCCACCGGAGATAGTTCACGGGGACGCGGAGACGGTAATCAAAAGCCTTGATGGGTTGGATTTTCTTGTGGTGGATTGTAGGCGTAGGGATTTTGCTAGGGTTCTAAAGGTTGCAAAAGTGAGTACTAGAGGGGCAATTTTGGCATGTAAAAATGCTTGGCAAAGATCAAATTTTTCTTGGTTTAAATGGAACCATGTTCTTGAAAGAGGCACACGTGTGGTTAGATCGGTTTTTTTGCCTGTTGGAAAGGGTTTGGATATTGCTTACATAGGAAGTAGAAATAGTGGTGGTGCATCTTCAAGTACTAGTTCTTCAAAGGGTACTCCTAGCCGTTGGATCAAGCACATAGATCAACAATCAGGAGAAGAACATCTTTATAGGGAGAGTAATGTTTAATTTTTTTTTTTTAATAACTAAGGGTCTTAACTCTTGTGTTTGTAATTAAATAAATAAAATTGTAGAAATATGTTTATTGATGAAGGATATAATTTTGTGAAAAAATTTAGTGTAATATGAGTTTAGACATCATAAATCATAAAGTTTAGACTACTTTTTGTACCAAACATATAGTTTTGATGATTTATAGTTAGATATTACTTTGGGAAAAAAGAAGTTAGAAATTTACTTTTGATAGAGTTTAAAAATGTGAAAATTGTTAAAAGTTTTCAATATTTTAATGGATGTCCCCGAAGGGACAGTTTACAATATTTTATAAAAAAAGCTAAAAAATGTTTCAAAGGCACTTATTAGTAAAAAAAACAAATTTTATTTTAAAAGCTATGTTATATATATATATATATATATATATATATATATATATATATATATATATATATATATATATATATATATATATATACGAAATAAAATAAGATAGAGTTTAAATATAAGTGGATATCAAGTATACATAATTAACCACCTGAATAAATGGCAAAAAAAAAAATCATTTATTTTTTCTTTTTTATTCTTAACAAGTACCCTAAAGCACTATAATACACTTATTAATACGATCCATATTTATTTTCGTGAAAATTTGAACTCAAATTCTCAGGATTGATTTACCCTCAATTAACTATATATTTGAGTTAGTGTTTATCTAATCCTTTAACTTGCAAGGAAAAAAAGTTTGGTTTTGATTTAATTCAATGGTTATCTCATCATTTAATTTGGGTAGAATATGTTGGTTTTGTGAGGAACACCAATTTTCCCTTTTGTCTCGGTTGTTTGATTTCTTTAAAAATTATATATTTGAGTCCCATCACTTGAGTAAAATTTTAGAAATTTGAAAGGTAATTAGGACGAAATTAAACAACTCGTAACTTGAATAATTTACTTTCTAAACATGATGAACTTCTTTTTTTTTGACAAATTATTTATATCGAGCTTAAATATTAAAACATAAGTACTTCCCAAATTGCTTTTAAATAAACAGAGAATATATGCTTTTGATGCAAAAGAAAAATGTGATGTGCTGGTGGGTACTATTATAAAATTATTGTGTAAATTATAAGTTTTGTCCTTGTGCTTAGTTTAATGCAATATTGTAGAAGCTTGACTTATACTTACAATATTGTTTGTTTTTACAATTACTTAATATTGTTTGTAGAAGCTTGTTCGTATTCGGATTGGTGTATCAATCTCTTAGTATGTCTCTCTAGTATCTAAAGAATTTTATTGTATTGTAAGGACTTGAGTACTGCTTGTACTCCTTATTAATACAATGTTTCACTATAAAAAAAAACAATTACTTCATTCTATATGGCAAGTTGCTTAATTTATTATTTTTACTAATCATCACCCTTCGCAGGAAAAAGATACAGTAATTTAGAATTCACTTGCGATAGTAAAATTTAATAAAAAATTATTCTCACTAGGAATCGAACTTGAGTTTCTTCCAAACGGTCCTTTATAAAAGAGTGAATTTATTAACCATTCAAACTCAATATGTTAGCTGATTACTAAATTATTATATATTGAAAGTTGAAACTATATTTGGTTTATAAAAATGAAAAAATAAACTCATAAAAAACAAAAAAAATTTATTAAAAAAATTGAAAACTGTTGGCGGCGGCATGCAAGGGTTGAGGAGAAGATCCATAAGGTCACATTCGAGGGCTTTACAACCGTTTGCCAAAATTGTCTTTTTATGCTATTCCTTTGACCAAGTTTTACAGTGATTCATTGTTTATTTATTTAATTACTTTTTGATAAGCAGAAGAAAATATTAACTAATATCTGTCACATTATGTACTATCATTTGAAAAGTAATGTACTATTAATTAACTAAAATGATGTAACTAAATGATAGATATTGAACTTAACAATTTTCTTTATAGATACTAGATTTTAACTATTTTGTCATTATCATTGTGAAAGGAAAAATACATATTAGAAGATAATAGAAAATTGAAGAAAAAATAGAAAAATGAAAAATGTCATTAGGTAAAAGAATCACTCAACTATATCCACTCGATAGATTTTAAAGATGTCAACTTCTTAAATGATCATCGATTAAAACACAAGTATATAAGATAAGTTAACTAAGCTCGGGGGTTAATATATATGGTGAAAAAAATTAAAATTGAACTCTGAATCTTTTTTTATATATATGAATTCATTCATAGGAAACTTTTCAGAGGGGTCTATTAGGAATCTTTTCTATTCGGAATCCATTCATAGGAAACTTTTCAGAGGGGTCTATTACGTTAAAGATTACATCCGGACAAAGGTGTGAAAATTAACAAAACGATGTTGTGCTTGTTGTTACAACTTATTAGTGGTTTAGTTGTGAACACATTTTATCTGGAATCTCGAGTTCGATTCTAATTTACCGCACGTCCATCTTCCATATAGTTTAGCTTCTGTTTTTTAACACAACAAAAAACTCAACTCATCATTAAGTAACAAAAGATGAATACTGTTAGATAATAATAAAATATGGGCTTATGTTATTGGGCCCTTAAAGCTTTTAGGTTAGTATAGTCCATTAAGTTCTACTATATATGTTTTCTTGTAACTTTCATTAGGTTAAGTCATTGTAATGCAATTCTAATATTATGTAACCCTAGTTGCCTCCTTTGTTATTTTCTTAGTTTGCATTTGTGATTCTAACATGGTATCGAGAGCATGGTTCGATCCGCCTTGAACCACCCGTCGTTTCCGTTGTCGAATTCCCAAGAAATTTGGGAATGTTGTATGATTGATTTGATTTGGTTTGTAGCAACTGTCTTTTGAAGAATTCTTTTCTTGTTCGTAGTCTTGAAGAAATTGATCGATGAAAGAGTATGATTTGATTTTGGGATCCGGTGTAAAGTGGTGATTTGTCCCTTCCCTTCGTTGCAATTCTTGGCATTTCTGTCGATTTGTTTGAACAAAGCAGAGGGCTTATCGTTGGCTTTTATGTTCAATTATTGGTATGACTTCCTTAACGATGTGAGCAAGTGCAAGTTATAAATTGATGTATTGGTTACTTATTTCTTATGGGAAATCACTTTGGTTAGCTGTGAAATTGGACCGAACCACCAATTTTGACTTTTCCTTTTGCAATTTGATACATTGAAAGATAATTTATTTTGCTAAGCATGTGGTGTTCAATTTGTGTGTTGTGGTATTTGTGAAGCTCCAGCGTGATATGTTTCTATTTTTCGCTGCATTGATTGTTTGGTTCTTCCCTTTGTCGGTTGTTTTTCGCTCTATTGGTTTAGTTTGGTTCTTTCCACGGTTGCTTCGGTTTGATTTGTATAAGATTAGTTTGAATTAGCTCTTCCTTCTGATGGTTCTCCACTTGATTGGTTTTGGTTATGGAAAGGTTGTTTGTTTGGTTCGTTTGGTTTGCCTCTGTTTGATTGACCCTCTCCTGTCAATTCTTTTGTTTGATTACTCCTCTCTATTGATTTTCTTTTTGTTTGATTGCTTCTCTATGTTGAATTCTTATGTTGGTTTGTTTCTCTCCCTATTGGCTTCTTCTGATCGATTGCTCTTTTCTGTTGATTCTTCTTATTGATTGTCTCTCTCTCTCTCTCTCTCTCTCTCTCTCTCTCTCCCTACTTAGTTATTCTGTTTGATTGATTTTCTTTCCTGTTGATTCTTCTGATTGATTGCATTGCACTTCTCCCCCTATTGGTTTCTTCACTTTGATTGCTTCTCTCCCTATTGGTTCTGTTTGGTTTTTTGGTTCTCTTCTGTTTGATCACTTCTCTCCGATGGTTTCTTTTGTTTGCTTCTCCCTGATGATTCTTTGGTCTGAATTCTGTATGATTGCTTCTCTCTGTTGATTTTCTTATGTCTGATTGCCCGATTTTCTTCTGTCTGATTGATCTTCTCTCCCTATTGGTTCTTTTGTTTGGTTGCTCATGTCTCTATTTGTTCTTCTGCTTGGTTGCTTCTCTCTCTATTTGGTTTGGTTATTCTCTCTGGTTTGGATTGATTTGATTTGATTCGGTTTGGATTGGAACAATTTGGTTTGGTAAAGTTTGGACTTTGGATTTTTCCATTGGTTCGGTTTCGTTTGGTTTGAAATTGGATTGGTTTGGTTTGATGTTCAATTTGGTTTCGTTGCTGCTCCTCTATATGATGGTTCGTCTCATTGGTTGTTGGGTTTCTCTCTATTGGGTATGAATTGTGATATTAGATGGATTAGATTGATAAATTATTGGGTCAATTTTGTACCAAGCTTAAAGCTTAGTAAGCTTTAGCTTGAGGGATAGTATTATGATAAGTTTTGAGTTTATACTTTTAAGTATATTTTTTGTTTTCTGTTTGACAAACTCTCGATGCTTCTTGTTGTTGCATCATGAGTTTGAGGGTAGGTGTTAGATAATAATAAAATATGGACTTATGTTATTGGGCCCTTAAAGCTTTTAGGATAGTATAGTCCATTAAGTTCTACTATATATGTTTTCTTGTAACTTTCATTAGGTTAAGCCATTGTAATGCAATTCTAATATTATGTAACCCTAGTTGACTCCTTTGTTATTTTCTTAGTTTGCACTTGTGATTCTAACAAATACAAGGAGGCACAAAATCATAAAGGCGTCGTCTATCATTAGAAATGTCCTGCTTTAGCTAAACTATGAGCGACAATGTTTGTTTGAAGACGTATAAACTTCCCCTTCAAAGTTGCAATTTTATTGTAACAAACCTCTAATACTCAATACAATATGGAACTAAACTATGAAATTCCTACATAATGTGAATAAATAACATCAACAAATTTTTTTGAGTCTCTCTCAAAAGTAACATTATGTATGCCCAAAATCTGCACCCATGTCATAGCATTCTGTAATACAATGGCTTCAATTCCAGCGAGTCCCATCCAGTAAATGCTGCCCCAACTGTTCTCCACATCTCTAAAAGACTCTAATGCAACACCCAAAACTAGTAATGTCAAGTGATGAAAGTTTGCATCTACATTGCATTTAAAGACCTGGAAGAGTGGCCTGCTGCACCACCGCAATTTGCTATGTCTTCTGTTTCAGCCCTGTTGTTGCTGCTTCGGACTACATTCTATTCGGTTTCACTGAACTTGAGCTGAACTACATATTTGCTGCACAGTTACCAGTTGACGGTTCCAAATTCGATCAGTTGTTACGATTTAGCCACAAACTCCAAACTAACATCATAATTCTACTAAGTCTTCAATGCGATGTGAATTTGTAATATATGAGCAGTTGAGTCCCACATTGCTAATTCCTCAATGGTGTCGGTTGAAGCAAGTGTATACACATGTTCCCCATCCTCAACATATGGATCACGCCAAAAACCATCATGCTTCCGTCGCGATTCATGTTGTTGCTGGGTGTTGCTCGATCGTCGCCTTCTGTTCTGGTGCGTGATTGAGTTTGGTCGCCTGTCTCTCTCTCACTCATAGGATGGACTATTTTTTTAACTAATATTTATTTTTGTGCAGGTTCATAATTGGGAGTAGTGACTTTATTAAGGTGCATTTACTCTTTACAAGTATGTTATTTTGGTTGTATCTCATAAGGTCATTGCCCGTTTTGTCTTGTGACACAAGCTTGTCCGCTTTCAAAGTCCAAGAGTTTGTTAGTGGCGTGTCGTGAGATCCCAAGTTTGTTAGTGATGTATTTGATTTAATATTTAGACCACATACATTTACTTTGGTTGACTCAATTATTTTCACTAAAATAAAGCACGGAATCGGAATCCGACGCGGACACTTAACAAACACATTGACACTACTAACTTCAAATATATATAACACCGACATTACTCATTAAAGCATGTAGAGAATTCAACTTAAAGGCATTTTGAAAACAATTGTTAGTAGATATATCTTGCAGAATTCTGTACCAAATTTTTCGATCAATGATCAAAATATTTTCATCTTTGCCTAAAAACAACAATAAGGAGCATCAGAGAATTAGATCTGAAAATCAATACAATGTAACCCATCAGTTTGTATTACACAATGCAATTATCATAAAAACATCTGAAAACAAGGCTATAAGGAGAGTATCAGAGAATTAGATCTGAAAACATAAAAACATCTTACATTTCAAAGTTCATATTTTTATCAGGAAGAATTCCTCCGTCTTTTGTTACTTGACCTATTAGGAGGTGGAGCAACTATATTTTTCAGCGACCGCGTTGACAGTAGTCTCAAGGCAGAAACATCAGCATCCACATTAAGACAGTTCGTCAAATTGATAACTCTCAATTGCGTGCAGTTTTCTACCACATGCTTCACTCCCCTCTCTGTAACATTATAACAATTTTCCAGTATCAGTTGCAAAAGTCCACAACAACTCTTTGAGATCACATGCAGTGCTTTATCATCAATGCTTGTATTTGCCAAGTTCAACACCTCCAATTTGGGAACTTCAAAGTTCATTTCGGATACATTCAATTCTAAACAGTAGGATAAGTTCAAATGTCTAAGCTTACAACACATCCTTAAAAGTTGACACATTAATTTTCCAGAAATTCCGCTGCACCATCTCAAATCAAGCCGCACCAAATTGGGGAATAAAACAAACACTTTCATGGTTTCTTTTGTTAACCAACAAACGTTAGCAAAACTAAGAGACTTCAATTCAGGGTTTACAATAGAAGAGTTAAAGTTCTTTACATTGTTCAGCCTCGTACAGCTTTGCACTTTGATCTCATTAAGTGAAGGACAATTCCGAGTAAATGTAGATAACATTGCACATTCTTCCAGTATGTCAAAGGTTAAAGACTTCAACGTTGGACATTCTTCCAGTATGTCAAAGGTTAAAGACTTCAACGTTGGACTCTCGAGGAGAGCAGAAGCAATGCCCGCGTTAGTTAATTGAATACAATGAGACAAGTTGGCTTCTTCGAGAAGCTTACAATTCTTAAACAAGTGGAATAGCAATTTGTCGTCCATGTAATCATGACCGGAGAGATTAACCTTGCGGAGTTTGAAGAATGCCAATGAAAGAGGCTCAACTATACTTGGGATGCTAGTGCCATGTCTAGAATATGGAATGCAGTAACTAAGGCCGAGTTCTTCAAGCAAAGGAAAACTACCAGCAATGAAGAATATGTCAGTGCTATTAATAGGGTCAAGGTTGGAAAATGTGAGAGAGGTTAAAGTTGTAATCTTTTGAGAGAAAGCTCGCAACCCATTTATAGGAATGGTGCAACGGCTCCCTGAGAAAGTGAGTGATGTGAGTTTTAATGGGAATTGAGATATTTGGAGGAGAAGATTGTTGAGGTCACCTATGCAGTAATGTGAAAGGGTGAGAGAGGTGATGTTGGGGAACCTTTGAAAAAGGATGAGTAACCTTTCATAGAGGTGATGACGACTTTGAGTACCGATAGTGAGAGACTTTCGGAGACGGTTGGTGATGGAGAGAAACTCTTTGGAGACGACTGAGTGAGATTTCAGGACTTGTCTGTAGCCATCATCGTCGTCGTATGTGAGGAATTTGTAGACATGTTCCCAACACTCATCTGGTAAATAAAATAAATTTGCTGCTGCTGCAGCAGCCATTGTTGTTTGAAACAGGATCGATTAAGAGAAACCCAAATTTGGTTGTCGTACGTATAATCTTTTGGGAAGTGGGAGATTAGGGGTTAGGTTTAAGTGTACTTATAGTTTAGTAAACTTTGGGCCTCGTTCAAAAATTTATTTTCACATCCAAATAAAAATCAATGTTTGATTCTACCAAAAAAAAAAAAATATCAATGTTTGAACTTGTACCAAAAAAAAAAAAAAATCAATGTTTGAACAAAAATAACTTATCGAAGACAAATTGTCTTGTTAGGTAATACAATTATGATCCGTTTGGATTAGTTTATTTTGTAGCTTATGCAAATAAATAAAATTTTATTGTTTTTTGAAGAATAAAATTTTATTGTTATTAGTTTGTCAGGTTGTTTAAAATAGCTTATAAAAATATAATTTTTATGAGTGAAAACTTATAAAGTTTAGGAAGCACCAACACTCCTCAAATTAGGCATTTCCGTGTCGGACACGTGTCGGTGTCCGTGTCCGACACCGACATTTATGATTATACTAAATTATGTCATTTTTCCAAATTTTTATCGGTGTCGACGTGTCAGTGTTCGTGTCGTGTCCGGTGTCCGTGCGCATAAAACCTAATTTATATATTGCATAAGATAGTTGCATAAGCTCAAAAATAAGTTAATTCAAAACGAACTATTTTTTACTTTTTACATTTACAAGTCGATCCAAAGATACAACATAATATGAAATTGCTCTGCCTCCAGCATTATTTTGCATACTTCAATTCTTCAAAACCCTGTAATTAACGTTTTCCATAAGTACTAAAAATATACTCTTACATATTATTAGATAAATTTCATTTAACTCTGCACAAATTTTATCTAATAACATAAAATATGTTAAAAAGTATATTGCGAGCACAATCGATCAATTTATGACTTAAACTTCGATTTGTACTTTCTTATTCGGAGACGTGACTCTAAATATATGTTCCTCTCCGGTGCAATTATCTACTTGAACAATCCAATTACTCTTCTTTCTTTGGACAAAAATCTCATTATCCTTCTTCAAATTAAGATCAATTTTGGTCACAAGTAACCCTTCTCCAATAGGTAAATATGTTGCCCTTAATTGTCTCCACCTTAAGGCCCTATGCCTAACATTATATCCAACCACAAGTGAACCATCTTTGATGGCACCTTTAAATGCTGCTAGAAAAATTTCTCTTGAATTATACATGTCACAATCTACAAGAACAAAATCAGCTCCTTTGTAGTCATTTAAGAGAAGGCTTTTAGCATCTCCTACAACAAACTCAACACAATCTTTATGTACTCCTAAAGCTTTTTTGGATTCTTGTAAATCGTTTTGGCAACGTGAGATGCATACCACACGACCGTGTGTTTGTTGAGCGGCTGCAGCTAGTGCTAGCATGGCAGAACCTGCCACGCTGGCACTGGCTACAACCATGAGTTGTGCATTTTTTCCTGCTGCAATAGCTGATATGAACTCGGCTACATCGGGTTCTTTGTCCCTTTTGGCCTGCAAATTAAATTTAGAAATATAAGGGTCTAAGACTTTTAGAAAAGATTTACAAGTTCAATTAATGGAGTAACACTAGTTATCATAATCATATTCATTAATAGGATATATGGTGGAAATTTCAAAGAACAATGATGTATATATATGCTCTTTCTGCTTACCATTTTGAGAGCTTGGAGATAAGCCTTCTTGGCATTTTCAGCTGACCAATCTGACATGATATTGTTGGATGTCTTTTCCTCAAATTTCAGATTTCTTAAGTGGTTTTGATTTGAAGCTATCTTTGATGTGTGAAAACCGTTGGTTGTTGAGGAGCATCAACAATGTATTATATATACACATAAATATTGTGGTGAGAAAACCATAGCTTATTATATTGTTATTAAATAAATGATCTCTCATAAAATTAATTTAAAATGTTAAAATTTCAAGAGTAGACTAGTTAAATTGAAATATATTTTACTTTTCAAAATCCTTGCTCCACTGATGAAAATATATCAGATTAATTTATATGTCCTTATTATAGTCTAAAACTCTTTTACAAATGCTTTCAAATCATGTTAAATAGACAATTGTAGAGATATTTTGAGTTAACTTAAAAAAGGTGGTATTAGTGATTTAATTGAATGCACATGAAAAAAAAATTAAATTGTTCGTGTATACACATTAAAATCTTTCCTTCCATCTCAAAACGAGTGACTTTTTTCAAAAACAATTTGTTTTAAAATAAGTGACATTTTTTATTTTCAATATTACAATATTAATTATTATTATTTTCAATTCTACCCTCCAATTAATACTACTTACATCACAATTTTGACAATAAAAAATTGATAAGTAGTACTCCCTTCCGTCTATATGGGTAATTGTAAATATATTATTACTTATTAATTAATTAAGGTTATTTAATAAAAATATTATTTTATTTTATAAATCAAAGGTATCATTCGTGCGTAATTATGGAGACTAATCTACTCGAAATAATTGAGATCCATCAAATGGTTAAAGGGTCCAATCTATCACGTGTGTCACACTATATTGGTAAAATATTATTCTCTATTTATACATTTTTCCTAATATGTGTGAATAACTAAGTAGATCATTCATTTCAAGACGGAAGAATAATTATTTTAATTTCTTTAGAATCTAATAATATTTCCTCCGTCCCAAAATATAAGTAAAAATGAGTCAAAAAAATTTGATGTATTTGGTTAAAAATTTGGACCAAATACATTCACTTTTGTTGACCAACTTTTGCTTATATTTTAGGACGGATGGAGTACTTAAACTATTTTTTTTTCTTTCACCACCGGTTTAATCTGATTCAGAGTTCGGTTCTGACATCAAATTGTTTCAACAACCCCCTCCCGATCGTAATTGCTAGGATCAAACTGTAGTCCTCTCTACCAAGTTCAGCGCCAATCACCACCGAACCAATTAACGACCGGTTATACTTAAACTACTCTAGGTATAAAATTACTTGCTGAATAGTAGTATTACATTTATCTCATTCCAAATCATTCATGGGAACTTGAAGCCACACATCTTACAATATAAGTGTTGTCATGCATGATTCATGAGTTTAAGGGTTTGAATATAATGTTTTAAATCTTAAAAATTTCAATGATTAATATTAATCTAATTTTACTAGGTTTTTGGACTTTTTGAGTTTGGAAGCAACTGAGGGAGGTTACTAGCTATTTTAGATTCTATGCACTCTGCCGTCCAAATGGGCACCAATTATGTTTGAATGTCTTATGTTTGGTCTAAAATTATTGAATGAATATAATTTTGGCATATAGTTATAGTTGATTCTTCCCAAGCAAGCACGCACACGTTATGCCTACGGGGACAGATTTTCAATGTTATTTTCCATATAGTTTTGTTAGTATGTAGTATCTCGATGATGGTGGGAATCTAAGATCTGATCTCAATTTTCCTACTAATCAAATTAATTATTCAAATGATCCAAGTTTTTGTTTTGTGAATTTATAGTGAATTTTCCTACTAAGACTATATATGCATATTAATTCATTGGTTTGACTTGACTCTTGTATGTGGTGACAAGCTAACAAAAAATTGTATGCATGATTGATTATTATTATACTTGGACAACTTAATATATACAATATAATTATCTAGCCACCTTTGAAATAATTTATAACATTTTCTTATTTATTATATTATATTTTATTTTCAATTTAATGAGTGACTTTTTAAGAATAATCTTGATTTGAGACTGTATTGTTTTTTATAGTAAAAAGTTTAGATTAGTGTAAGCACAACCTAGCTATATACTCAATTGCAAAAATGTTTCATTGAGATGCACCCATCCAGCTAATATTATGTAAATTGCTCTTAGTTATTTATTCAGTTGATTAGAAGATTAATTTAGATCATTTTCAAATTTATAAAATTATGGTTAATTATTGTTGTTTTAAACTTGAAAGATATTAGTGGCATCAACTTACACTACAAGAAATTTGATTTTTGACAGCATCTTTTTTTTGTTACAAATCGTTGGCAAAAACTACATTTTTTTTGTCTCTCAATTATGAGTTCCTTGACTGATCCAAATTGTTAAATACGGTATATGTTGAGATATTTCACTACTGACTTGAAGCCATAAAATATGTAAATTGCTAGTTTGATTGGTTGCGTGTGTTTTACAACGAGAACAAGTTCAATAGGCAAATGATAATAAGGGATGAAGCCAAAAGATAGCATTGGGAGAATGGTGGTAATGCAGGATGCTCAAGTGGACATGTGCACTTATGTCACGTCTGAATTAGGGATGATATCGGATAGGGTATGAGTATGATATTACGGTAACCATCTACATATCCGTAGTTTAAAAAATTACTTTAATGCTCGTACCCATACCCTTAGATACCTAAGTCCTCATATCCATACCCGCTACCCGCACTTTAACGGTAGAAAAAATTCGTTTATAGTCCTATATATATATATAGGGGAGGGATCAAATTACACCGGTGTAACATTTGAGTAATGTTACATAGCTCAATAACGCTTTAACGAATTCAAATTTTACAAAATTCACCGTTGGATTGAAAGCTTATATCGTATAAATCATCCATGTTGAATTTTACCAAAATCTAAAATCGTTTGATATGTTATTGAGATAGATGAAGATTAATGGTTTATGCGTTTTTATTGAATACCGTTAATCTTGATCTATCTCAAAAACATATCAAACGATTTTAGATTTTTATATAATTCAACATATATGATCTATACGATATAAGCTTTCAATCCAACAGTGGATTTTGTAAAATTTGTATTCGTTAAAGCGTTATTGGGCGGTGTAACATTACTCAGATGTTACACCGGTGTAATTTGATCCCTCCCCTATATATATATATATATAATATTGATAATATGCGAGGGCAGGGTGGATATTAGAATACTATCGGCACCCATACCCGTAGTGTGAGTTTTTATCCTATTTATTGCGCGTCTAATTGTCATCCCTAATCTGAATTGTTGGAGCTCCATTCTATTAAAAATCAAAGGATTAATTAAAAAATATTAAATAGACATATATCGGTCTCATGTTGATTGTATATGTGAGTGTGAATATCAAAAAAAAAATTATCACGTTGTTTGCAGGTATCCAAATCCTATATATGGTCTATTAAAAATGTTGGTAACATGCTTCATCTTGTCAGTATTCGAATTCTGAATATGCTTATTTTTGTTTTCATCTGAACTTATGCTAGGTAGAGCTGGAAAAATATTACAACAATTTAATAGTTAATTTTATTTAAAATTTTAGTGGGACATTCCGATTTCGAACTATCAATCCTATATATAAATACAATATCGAAATAAAATGCATTCAAAAAAGTAAGATATCAGAATTAAAAATAAATACAATATTCTTATAATTGAGTTATGTTCATGGGAATATTTTATAGATAATTTTGTAATAAAAAAAACTCGAAAAATAAAATTTTAATAAAATATTATAATTAAATTAAAAAGTCTCATATAATAATTTGTTTCATGCCTCAATATATATATATTGGACTGGCCCTGCACATGACATTTTTATTTTATGATCAAACTCTTTTGGGTGTAAATTTTATGATCAAATTCTATCACGATTTTATTAATACAAATTTTATTTTATTTTTTGAGTAAGTTATTAGTATTTAGTACTACCAAAATTGTTGGTACCATATATTTACAACGACTTTTTAATCCATATTTTATATCATAAAATACTTGTAAACTTTTGAAAGAAGTGTTCAATAACTTGGTCCTATAAATAAAGTTGATTGAAGACATATATAAATGAGTTGTTCTATTCAATGAATTATTAATATTTTATTCCACACACTAAGCAGTAGGAGTTCGGACAGGGACGGAACTAGGTGCATTTGATTAGGGGCAGCCGCCACCCCTGTTAGTCAAAATGTTATGAATATGCATACTTGAATTACATACTCGCCCCACTAAAATGTGAGACACTTGTGTTGATTGTTATTAGATTTAGAAAAAAAGCATGATATTGAATTTAATTTCAACACAACATACACTACTAATCCAACTCTTGTAATTTTCCATTCATTCAATAGACATTCACCATATGGCTTCAAACCAAACAAAAACTCATAGATGAGTTAAATTTTTGCCACCCTTAATAAGTTTTTCTAGTTTCGTCCCTGAGTTCATATATGCTCCATTATCTTATATTAATGGTGTGTGGTTGAAGGGGAATGTGGATAGAAGAAGGGCACGACAGAAAAAGTTTTAAATTGAAATTGCTCTGTTCAATTATTTGGAGGAGCAACAGTAAATGTGTAAAAACAAAATTATGACACATTAAACTCGAAGATTGAGTAAATTGTCAAATATCCTCTTGAAATTTTAAAATTTGTGAAATACCCCCCTAAAATTTGGAAATAGCCAAATACCCCTAAAATTGTAAAAAGTCAATCAAATTATCCCGTACTTCGTTTACTTCGTCTATTTTTATGACATGGCTGATAACTGCATATGTGGCACCTGCAGTCAAAGTCCACATCACCGAGACTCATTTGAGTGGGGGTATTTAACCGAAATTTGTAACAAATATACCATTATAACGGTCATATGTTATGAAATTTTGACAGTCAAATACCCCTTGAAATTTATAACTTTCTGTCAAATACCTTCGGTCAAATTGCCCCATGTGACGTGGCATACTAATACCGTACATATCATCATGCCACGTCGCTCTTTATTAGCCACATCATCGCACTTAACGGAACAAACTAACGGAGGGGGCAATTTCATTGACATTTTAGAATTTCAGTGGGGTATTTTCCTATTTCCAAATTTCATGGAGTATTTGAAGAATTTTGAAATTTCAAGGGCCATTTTGACCCAAATAAATAAATTTATTCAAAAAAAAACTCTATGATTAGTTCAAAATTAAATCCCAAGTAATGTTTTTTACAAGAAATCCCAAGTATTATTTAACACTATATTAGTATTGTTAATATTTGTGTATACCAAAAAAAAGTATTGTTAATATCTATCGGAGAACACGTGGAATACATAATGTGGGTTTTCTCTATATGTTATGCGAATTATATTCGGTTATGCCAATTATATTCGGTTTTTCATATGTAGAACTTTGCCATTAAATAAAAGATGCTTCGGGAATTTTCATATCTCCTTATTTTATCTTTTTTTTTTTTTTTTTGACAAAATCTCCTTATTTTTTCTTGATATCAATAGTTGGGGAAAATAAGAGAGTTCAAAGTAAGAGAGTCTCTAAATCATACTTGATTTCTCAATATGTTTCCCCTCAAGTGTGATTACCACCACATCGTCATAAACATTATTTTGGGATTTCATAGATCTCTTCTGGAGAATCACCAAACAATTTCGTATACACCATCATGTCCTTCTGGGACAATTTAATCATACTTTGATAAAAGTCACAATTTAGATGAAATATTTGTTTCAGGAAATATCTCAATAGTACATAAAATTCATACCAATTTACAATCAATATTGATCGTAGAATGGCGGAGGATAGTGTATTTCCTTTTACAAAGATAATAACATCATTTGATTGAAAAGACAAATAAATAAGTAAATCATGTTCTATGTTCATTTGTGCTATGAATCTTCAGCATTCTTAGTTAGAGCACATTACACTATGGTACTAGATCATTTTTATGGTACTAGATATGGTGCACACATTTGATTCTTTCATTGCCAAAGATGATAATTATAATTTATTCTTAACTATTGTGTGCGTTCTTGCGCAATCAACGAGACAAACATTTTCTCTATGAAAATCAATAGTTATAGCCTAACAAATACTATATTTTAAGCATCAAATTTTCTGGTGCATTTCAATGCTTGCATGCTTTCTATTTGGAACAATTTATGATCTTTTTGATTCATATCTCTATTGTATCTTACTATGGTTCTTCAGGAGTCATAGTTTACTTGTATTGTATATAATGAATTTTCCGGATTCATGTTTATTTTATGATTTGAATTTTTCGCACCTCCTGAATATACTCGGTCACACCCTGAAATTACCAAACTAACCGTCTCGCTTTCTAGGATGCGAGCACTTTTTCGCACCCTAAGTAGCCAGTGTCAAATTTTTAGCTCAAATCCACCCCCCAGAATGAAAAAAAATCATGAAAAAAGGAGTTTGCATTCTAGAAAGCGAACTCAACTGCAATTTGCTATCTAGAAAGCGAACTCAGCTGCAGTTCCCATTCTAGAAAGCGAACTGGCTGCAGTTTGCTATCTAGAAAGCGAACTCGGCTGCAGTTTGCTATCTAAGAAGCGAACTCAGCTGCAGTTTACATTGTAGAAAGCGAACTCAGCTACAGTTCGCATTCTAGAAAACAAACTCTTTCTCCCCCATTTTTGCTATTTACACACTCGCTTTCTAAGTAGCAAGAGGGGTAAAATGGGGTTTTCAAGGGCTGGTCATGACAGTCGGAGGACGCCAGAAGTAACTTTCTTATTTTATTACGGTTCTTCTGGACTTGTAGAAAATAAAAATTGATTTTCTAATTCTTCAGGAACGTCTAAACTATTAATTCTTCTGGAATTAATAAATTAAATTTCTAAGTTCTTCAGGAACTAAGACAGTTGAATCAAAGTTTTAAGTTTTTCAGGAACTATATAATTAAATTCTTCTGGTATTCTTAGAGAGTAAAGTTAAACTTATAAGTTCTTCTAAAATTCATAAATTAAATTTATTAGTTCTTCGAGAACTAATTTCGTTAAATTCTTCGGAAATTCGTAAATTAAATTTATTAGTTTTTCAGGAACTAATTTTGTTGAATTCTTCACGAATTCATAAATTAAATTTAACAATATAATAACAATATTTTTTTTGCAGTGATTGTAAACCTACATAAAAAATAACTTTACCGAAGCTAAAGCATACATAGATAAAGCATACATAAAAAATAAACCATCTTACATGAATATATTTCTTTAAAAAATTTGCATCGTCGGTTCGTTGATGTTATTAGTTGTATCTTTAGTTTTGTTCAAGTGTTAATTGACTCATGCTAGATTTGTGTAGCATATATTGAATCAACAATTATAATAGAAACAGAATAACTATGACACAATAAAATACAATGAAAGGAGGTTTCTTGCACGTACCTTTGCAATGATAATTCGGTAGAGTTACAATATAGTGATACATAGTATCTATATATAGGTAAATATAATAGACCAATTACATGAAACCTATATGGACATTTACTAATAATATTATAACACTTTTATTATTATATACAACTCTTGTGAAAAACAAAGTGTAATTTTACACGTGTTAAAAGTAAAGTGTAATTTTACCTGTCTTCTCTCCACACATTTAACAAACATTAATGATTTTAAATTTTCTTTCCTACCCCTTTGCCTCTCCTCTCTTCTACTAAACAGAACCATATATTATCATAAAAAAATCAAAAATTAAAACCAAAAAATAAACAGAACCATATATTCCCTCGCTCCGTCCCTAATTATAGGAACTTTTTATAAAAATGTTCTCGTGACACTTTTAAACATTCTATATAAAGAAATATATTATTAAAAAAGTTAAATACTACACAAAATACATACATTGATTTTCCAATAAATTTAAAAAATGATTTCATTTTTTTTACTTATAATAATGATCGGATAAGAAAATAGTCTCACCCAAATCAAACAAAATTACTACTCCAACAATTTTTTTTATACCCGACGGCAACGGCAAAAGTTCTTATATAAAAAGGGACCGACCCTCTCTTGTGCAGTGTGTAACAATGGATGGAAATAAAAAAGATTTAAAGTTTCAGGTGAGTCCAAAAACAAACAAAAAAAAACTGTTTTTTTTTTAAAAAAATTATTTTTCTATTGACATTGTTGTAATGTATATCGAATTCGATGATCTCCATCATCTTATTATTTCTCCTGTTTCTTTTTTTTTTTTTTTACTAAAATTTCTCCTGTTTCTATTTTATTTTTTGGTACATCATTTCTCCTCCTGTTTCTATTACTCAATGCATAAGTGTTTTTTTTTTATATATATAAATAAAGCTAGCCGAATATTTGTGCTATCGCACAAATTTATAAGGCAGCCATGAATGTTAGTGAGGTGAGCAACAGTACACATACGTAAATTAGAGGTGTTGCTAAATTGTGGGGTTTCTTGAAGGTTTGAAGTATGTTAAGAGACTTGGGTTTCTGGAGTATTGTTCGCCGGATAAGAAATCTTCAATTCTTCGTATAGATTGGAAGACTCGGATTAAACACACATATCGTGAAACTAATCGTTGCACCCTAATCGTTGCGCTTATATGTTGGTAACCATTGTATAATTTAGGTGGTCCTTTGTTTTTTATACCAGTCTTATCTAACTTCTATTAGTTTTTCTTTTAGTAGCTGATAATGTTGGAGTAGTTTTCCTTGGTTAATCTCGTTGCGGCCTCTTTTTTGAGTCTTTTGGCCATCTTTATTAACAAATGAGTACGCACTTTCAACGTAATTGAATGACATTATTATCATCCTCATTGTTTGATTTTGATTACGTGCATCAAATTTTATTTTTTATTGTTGAAGAAAATGAACTTATAACATTTTCATTGATCAATATAAGTGTTCAATACAATGTGGTATATTACATTGTCGGTATTAATTTTTGTAAATTTGAACCGAACTTGATGTCACTCGTGTTTTATTTTTTGGTAGAAAAGAACTACGGAGTCAAACGAATATTCCTAGACATACAAGTCCCAAAAAAATCATAAAAAAGGAGTCTCGAAACCTCACCGAGAGAATTCTCCATAACATGAATATTAAAAGAGTCTTTGTGTTGCTGTTTTGGATTGTGTTTTTCAACTTTTTCAGATTTTAGTTTTTGCCACGGTTTAACCGTGGCTAACTTTTACTAGAACTCTTGTTCCCAACCGTTTCGGTTTACACTTATTACCGAAAAACATAGAAAGGTGTTCCGAAAAATGTTCAGATTAGCCACGGTTAAACCGTAGTTAATTGTTCAAAACTCTTTTTTTTTTTTTCCAAAAGGGTCAAATAGAAATATTGGATTGTTTGTAGAGGTAAAGGGTTAAATGTAGGGTTAAATGTAAGGGTAGAAAAAAAATTCTAATCAACAAACAAGCACCCATAAAAAATCAGCCCAAGAGTTTAATAATTGGCAAATGATTCGGCTGCCAACACAGTAATATAATACCACAAGTCCCTACAAAGAACATCAACAAGCAAAAGGCTCTTTTGTAACAAAAGACAACTGAATTCGACCACCAATACGGGAGCGAAATCAGACAACCAGATGTGAAACTCAGATTTAAAAATTGAAGCCCACGTTTCAGAAGCAACAACCAACCACTGTCTGTCGGAATCAAAACAGCGCCAGACAGAATAGGCAACTGTGAACTTCAACAACGACTAGAAACTATCGGAGCGGCAAAACTGGTTATGAGGTGATGCGGGTGGCTAGCACCAACAGTCGCACACCACCCACTGTCGCGGCTACATCTTTGATGAAGAAGGGAAATTCAGCAGGCTAAGAGAGACAGCAAAGAGGAAGATAATTTTCATAATTAACTAATTGATTATTGGTGATAAATATTTGTCATGTTTTCTTTATATCAATCAGTGACATATTTGTTCTGAATTTTATTTTGGTTGACCATATATACAGTTCTTGTTAATGTTCAAATTAATCAATAAGTGTTTTGTAAAATGACAGTTGAAATGTTCAAATTTGAATAGGTTGTTGAAGTTTATGAGCATCAGGAAGAGGGGAGTTTCACTTCTTACACAAGTGATGGGACAGTTGATTTTTATGGAAAACTAGCTATGAAAGACAGCACAGGTGGATGGAGTAGTGCTACATTGTTGTTAGGTAGCCACACCATGTAATTATGAATATTGATAAGTTGTCTTTTTATTGTCGCTCGAATTAGTCGGTTCTTAAGCTAAATACTGAATCTTTAAAATCTTTAAAAGAGAAACTTATACATGTTATAAATGAATTAATCTGTTTATCCAGGGCCTATATTAATATTTTTATCTTTACTAATTTTAAAATTGTGACAGTGAATCAAGGATTGATTGCATTGGCTTTCTCAGGAGTGGAGGCAAATTTGGTTCTCTTCTCAAAGTTAGTATTAAAACAGACTAATGTTGAAGCTGCAAACACTTTTGGCTTATGGATGGGAACTACCTATTTCTTCTCTTTAATTGGAGCTTTTCTTAGTGATTCATACTTAGGAAGATACCTCACTTGCATTTTATTCCAATTTGTGCTCATCATAGTAAGTAATCAACATGGTAATCAGAACTTCTTTATTTACTAGCAAAAGAAATTGATATATACAGAGAATACCAGAGATACTCCAACACAGATTACAATAATATAGTACAATTCAGACATTCTTAACACTCCCTCCCACGTGTCAGACTAGATATTTAGAGCATAACCCGAGTGGTCAATAGCGAATAAGCCAATGGATATTGCATAAGCTATAATATCATCTTTTGACTAAATTGCACTTTTGGGCCCTTAACTTTTATAAATTTGCAATTTTGACCCCTTAACTTTTATAATAACACTTTTAGCCCCCTAATTTTAGCCTCTTTTGCAAAAGGTTGACCATATTGATTTTGACCAATTCAACACACATGTGAACAGTGACTCACATGACATGCTGATGTGACATGTGAGTCACCGTCCCATGTTGACTTGATCAAAATCAATGGGGGCCGGTCTTTTGCAAAAAAGGCTAAAATTAAACGGCTAGAAACGTTATTATGAAAGTTAAGAGGCCAAAATCGCAAGTTTCTGAAAGTTAAGGGGCTAAAAGTACGGTTTATCTTAAAATTTAGATTAGGTCTAACTCAACACTTAGAAAACTGACTAACGAGTACTGTCCACCACGTATAAACACTTTTCTTATATAGGTCATATCTCGTCCAATGTGAAAATCTTATAATATATAATATTCTATGAAACCTTGCAAATCTAAGAGGAGAGAACCAATAACTATGAAGAATTCCTTCTTGTTGATACAAAGTTGATATAACAATATCTATGCTAAAGTTCAGTTTTTCTTTGCTTTTATGCAGGGTTTGGTGGTATTATCTTTGTCAACTCACTTCTTTTTACCTCATGGTTGTGAACAAATAGGAGTGCTATTTGAATCAGATAGACAAGATCAGTTTCCACTATTTTACCTATCAATATACTTAATAGCCCTAGGAAGTGGAGTTTCTGACCCTGCATTACCAATACTTGGTGCTGATCAATTTGATGAGGAAGAACCTAAAGAACAAAGATCCAAGGCCTTAATTTATGGCTACTTCTATGTTGCATTGAATTTGGGATCTTTGGTTGCTGAGACTATATTGGCTTATATAGAAACTACAGGACATTGGGTGATGGGATTTTGGATATGTACTAGTTGTGCAACTGTTTCCTTTCTTGTTTTGTTGAGTGGAACTCTTAGATATAGACACAATAAAACTTTTGGAAACCCTTTCTCTAAGTTTAAACAAGTAATTATGTCCCTTTTGAGGAAAATGAAATTTCAAATACACTCAATTGGAGAAAGAGACTATGATATTCAAAGGGATGATAATTGTGTCAGAAGTATACATCACACAAATGGCCTCAGGTATGTCTCTTAACATATATAAGCTAACTTATTACACAGTCACCAAATTTCCCTTATTCATTTTGTCTTTGTAACAAACAGGTTTCTTGATAGAGCTGCTATTGTCTTTGATGAGGCAACTGGAATGTTGCTAGGTAAAGGCCAAAAACCATACACATGGAATTTTAGCAATGTAACACAAAGTGAAAGGGCGAAATATATTTTAAGAGTGTTACCAATATGGATCTGTACCATCTTCTCTTCTAGTGTCTTTATACAAATGCTTTCACTATTTCTTGAACAAGGTTCAACAATGGATAGAACTTTTTTCAAGTTTCAAATCCCTCCTTCCAGCATGACAGCATTCAATATCATGAACACGTCAACATTTATCATATTATTTGACGTTCTTATCATTCCACTATACATGAAATTGACGAAAAAATCTCCAAAACTTCCTAGTGAGCTACAAAGTATCGGCATTGGATTCTCTATAGCAACAATAACGTTGATTGTCGCTGGTTTGGTAGAGAGGAAAAGACTCGAGTTTGCTAGCAACGATAGCGAAGAGACGAGTTCTTTAAGCATATTTTGGTTGATACCACAATATATGCTTTTAGGAGTGGCAGAAGCTTTTGTGAATGTAGCACAAATGAAGTTCTTTACATCAGAAACACCAAATGGGTTGGAAAGCTTGGGAATGGGGTTATCTATGTTTTCATCTGCAATTGGTTGTTATGTTGGTAACTTTATTTTGACTGTGGTAAATAAAATTACATCAAGTGATAATAAAGGTCAACATGGTTGGGTTTCACCTAATCTTAATGATGGTCATTTAGACAGGTTTTTCTTCTTGACAGCATTTTTAATTATCATTGACTTGATAGTGTATATTGTATGTGCCAAAAGATATAAGGGAAAGTTATAGTTTGATTTGATAGAATTGGAATAAAAAGTGAAGTTAGATGTATCATACTTTTATACTGCTTATAGACTATTGATGTAAAGGAAGTTATATGTAACATGCTTGAAGAGCTTAAAGGAAGTTTTTCTTCTCTTTAATGATATTCAAAATCTAGTGTCAAATTTATAGATCCTAGATTTTGTGTTGAAAATTTGTTTATTTTTCACCCTTCAAATGTCACCACTTGATATGTGGAACCCCTTTGTGACTTTAGGATCCTGACATTAAAGGTATCTTATTCCACTGCAAATTTAGAGTTATAAACTTATATCCTCTCTCCTTTACATCTACAATATTCTTCTTCCACTCTTTATCAACAATAATGCCACCCCATTTCTATATTGTCTAAACTCGCGCATTTTCACCCACCCATTTAGTTTCTTAGGCACATAAAATAAAATTGATCCTCCTCCTAATCACTGTCCACTATTTCATAGATTTCCTGTAAAAATGTCTATATTCCAAGTTCCTAAACGAATCCTACTCTCATGAACTAACATCTTCACTCACATCCGTTGAAAAAAATGAAGAAACATTGACATTGCACATGAACTATGCAATGTGTTGCTTCTGGACAATGACCTAGCATCCACACTGTTGGATATTCAACTAAATTTTACGTTGGGATTTGAATTTGACTGCCTAACACGACCCTCTTCTTTTATCCGGACTTGGGACCGTCTTTGCATAGCAAGTCTAACATAGGCAGGATTAAGAAACGAATTCGTAAAATTCACTCCTTTGCAACATATACCAATACCATCACTCAAAAAACAAACATATAATGATACAAGTCATTAGTTCTACATATGATCTTGTAGTTTTTCTGATGCTAGCTAAAAAACACCATACAACACCTCATTTTACTTCTACGTTTTAGATACAAAATCACAAGCAATGGACTAGCATGTCTTACTATTCACTCAATATTGATTCTAACAACTTTCTTTGTTCTTCCCCCAGAATTGTTCCCTGTTTCATAATTTGATGTAAATCCTCTTGCTCTTTTATCTTGCTCCAAAGATGGAAGTGACCAAACCTTGTTTTTATTTACCTCACCAACTCTAGAATCTGTTGTATTTTATTAAATTAAATGTGAGAAAACAATAGTGAAAAGCAGAGTATTATTTTCATGCTAGAAAGCCATCCACTTCTTAGAAATCATTTAAGAAAATACTAAAATTAAGGACAGGTCATACAAGAGTCATCATTGACTCAAAGGGAACAAGAAAGCAACTTACCTTTCTTCCTAATAGCATCGTAATCGGGTAACGTCCCTAGATTATTTCCTTTCCATGCATCCTCAAAGCGTGCAAGCTCATCTGATGTATAAAAAATATATATGTATTCATCCTTATTAATAGAACATATTTTACCACTTGAGATGATGACAAACAAACAGTCAATCAATCAAGATAGTAGCAACGGACCTTCATTAAGATTGTGCAGCGTCTGTGTCGTACCAACCTTCCCGTCTGAGTCAAGCTTCCTCAAAACTGAATGACCCTACATACAAGATACACAAACTTAACTTCTATATCTAAAACATAATATTAATCCTGATTGAAGAACAACGTAATTTTCTGATCAATTCCAAATCTCTTGCATGTTTTTTGTATGCACAATGCAGGTAATGTCTCCTTTTCCATCTCCATCAAACAATATGACTTTAATTGCTACAGAATTGCTTTCTTAGACCTATCATATATAGTTACATACCTTATCATTGATTCCTCTAGTGATTCTATGTGTTGCTTCGCCTGTTGTCGTGTCAGCTTCTTTGCTTTCCTCCATCACCACCTGATTCAATCATATCGTATAGATAACATTAGAGTAAAAATAACCTTCAAAACAATCAACAGTTAGAGGAAATCACATTTCATAACGCATACCCCATCAGCCCCCATCCTTCTGGTTCTAGTAGAAGTATAATAAGCACCATCTATACCACCATACGTTACTTTGCTAGTCTGAAAAGACATATTACGATTGTGGTCCTTTGAAGGTTCTTTTGACTTGTGATGATCATTCTTGTAAGTTACACCGCTGTTTTCCCCCTCTGTCAGTGATCACGAGAATAAGTACATAATTTGACAAAGCAAATAAAACAAAGGTTTTCTATATAATCCTATTCGTAATGATGAAACCTAATTGAATGACTATGAAATTTTTCTATATAATCCTACTCGTAGTTTGTTTTTGGTCTTAACCATTCGGTTCTCAAAAGATAGAGACCACGGTAATTCAGAGTTCGGTCCAGAATCTTGCTAAGGATTCTTCTAGCCAGGATTCAAATTTCAAACTCAGATACTCCTGACTGATTCATCCTTAACTGAAACTCGTTGACCACTTGAACACAACCACTTGGTTCCTTAAACTCGTAAGTTAAAACAAAGACACTATAATAAAATAAACGAGCAAGAACAATACCATTAACATCATCATCTGGATGCTCGATAGATGGCTCCATTGTAGACCTAGATATTTTCTCATCAAAATTATCAGTGCCCTCATCATCAGAGTCTAATTCTTTTATAACAACTCCTTTTTCCCTATACTTCTGGGTTGATCTCGACGAAGCAGAACTTGGATCCCGCATTCTGCCAAACGGGTCACTGAAAAAAGGATCATCAAATGGATCTCTTCCTCCAAAAACACTTGGCATCATCATACTTCTATGGAAACCAAAATCTCCAAATCCACTTGGTTCAAAAACATTATCTTGAACTTCTCTACCCTTCTGCATATTCCTTATCTAAACCTCACTAAACAAAACCCAAATAAAACAAAATCAATCACACATCAAAATTTTAGAAAAATATTCACCTTTTAGCCATTCAACCTATAAAATGCTTAAACACTAAAAACATATGGGGTTATCACGAAATTCGGTATTTGGCCAAACTAATCCGAAAAATCAATCCCACCGTCCACTAGCAGGGGACCAATTAAAGTAAGAGTCCTGTATGGACCGGTCAATCTAGGAATTGTTAGCACCTTGGAGGAATCAAACTTGAAACTTTATGAAATATTTAAACACTAAATCATTAATCAAACTTGGTCACAAGAATCTTAAATAAAGACCCCCAAGATAGGGTTTTAAATAAAGGTTTGAACCATAACCACCAAATAGTTAGCACTATATTGGAGTGGGGATCAAACCCTAATTTCCTTATCATTGCATTTCTTAATTCTCTCGTTAAGCCATCCAGAAAGAATTAGCGGTGCAACTTGTTGCTGTTCTACCTTTCATCCATGTGTAATTATTCTGAATATATTATTTCTAATTTAATATATTCCATTTGACATTGTCCCCAATATCAAAGAAATTATAAAAATACAACACATTTTAATAATTCGTATCCAAGAAATTGTTGTTTACATGAGTTGCATGAACAAATTATGGTGAAACGATTACCAAATTTGAAGTCCAAGTGAAAAAGACAATAAGAATTTGAAATAAAATAATATATATATTTTGGATGAATGAAATGGATAAAATTACCTGAGATGAGATTCCAGAATCCAGATGATGGAAAGAACAATGTAGAAGAAGAACAAAAAATACGTTGAAGTTTTTTAAGGAAAAAAAAAAGAAGAACATATTTATATGTTTGACACGACACTGAGGAAAGGACACGTGGATTTTAATTTTCTTTGTTTGTGGATGCTACTCGAACCTTCAGGCTCTCGCGCTCTCTTTCTCGCGCTATGCAAATTCTTTTCTTTTCAACGTTTTATTTTAAGGGTGATGCTAAACAGTGTCTCGAATACTTGTTAAACACACTATAAAATGAAATAAAGAGAAAATTACCAATCGTTAGTTGGTTCATTAGTGATTGGTGTTGAATTTGGTAGAGAGAACCGCGGTTCGATCCCCCACAACTACGATCGGGAGGGGGCTGAAACCACTTAATGCCAGAACTGACTCCCGAACCAGATTCAACTGGTGGTGAAAAGCCGAAAAAAAAAATTAAGAGAAAATTAATAGTGGAGATGCAACTTTCTACAATATAAGTTGTATTTATTGAACGGGTTTTTTATTCTAAATCTAATATAATAAATTCTAAAATGATTTTCACTTGGCTCCATAAAATGCAATATTTCATTGAGAGTGAATTTTAATAACATATTTTATCTGAAAATATACTATTAGAAACATGTTCTTGATGGTATGTATTTAAACATGAACATGTTTGAGCAGTTAAGAAACAATCTAAAAATTATCAATTTTTTTAAAGGTAAAATTATCAAATTCTAAAAAGTGAGAAATTGAATATTCGATCTTAATGCCCTAATATATAAATAAATTGGCCTTTTAGTATTTAAATTGTATTTCTAAGATTATTTTTTTAATCCTAATAATAATAATAATAATAATTAAATCTAATATTAGACTTTTCTTTTTGTATTTATGTTTTGTTACAAAATCACTATAAAGTAATTAGATTTTTTTACAGAAGTAATTAATACGGTTAAAAATTGACAAAAAGAAGTTGTCATGGTTTTTAAAAACGCATGATGTATCACGTTCATTAAATGATGTGTTAACACATCATTGGATACATGTGTAAAAAAATCTTTACACTGACAGTTCACAACAATTAAACTCTTAAAAATTGACAAAAAGAAGTTGTCATGCCTTCTTGCAAGCCGATAAGTGATTTTATATATTTAGATCAATGACAATGTAACAAGAACTTGAGAACAACCAAATTTCGGGTACAAGTGTAAGAGACCATTGTTCGTTTGTTACAGATTTAAAAAACATTCTCTCGAGCAATTTTACTAAAAAGACAAAATCAAAGTGTATTTGAAAAGTAGAAAAGCAAGATGCTACTATATTACATTGCTACAAACACATTTTCAGTCACACAAAAACGTAGCATATCTCTTTGATTATAATTGATGAAATTTCTTTCTTCATATACATTTTGGTCGCATCCCATCAATTATATATAACGGCTATACTGCGTAGGGAGCAAGCTTCAAGATTTTCTCCATCTATAACTAGCAAGGTTTTGTTAGGTTTGTTGCACTTGAAGAGCAAAAATTCAAGAAATAATTCTTCATTAATCACTTGTTTTTCTATACAATTCTTTAAACTTTTCCTTTTTTAGTGGATCACTATTTTTCTGAGTGTACTGAGTTGAAACTTAAGTTTCTTAAACTAGCTTTGAGTTTCTATACAAGCTTAGATACATAGGTACACTTGATTGGACACTACAACTACAAATAAAAATATTTGGACACACAAAAAAATCAAGAAAAATTTAAAGGAATACAAAATTATAATATATCTGAGTGAATACTTCAATTTAAAATAAAATTACAGTCATAGGCTATTTGACTAGACAAAAGGTAATTAGTTAATTTTTAAGTTTTACTTTAAGTTTTTTATGTATTTTTAAATTTCACTATTATCCTGTTAATTATTTTTCGTTATAAAAATTTGTTGCATCATTATTTTTTCGGTTAATCTCCTCCAACGTGTGTGTCTTTTTAATTAAAATATCCACTATAATGGCATAAGTTATGGTACATAAGCCTTGTTTATGCACACCATGCATAAATATCCCAGATTGCTCAGTGTATCCCTCAGTTTGCTTAATGCGCCCCCGTATTGCTTATCGCACCCCTAGATTGCTTATCACCCCGCAGTTTACTTAGCACGCCCCCCAAATTGATTTGCGCACCCCTCACCCCCAACATAAATAACACAAAATCATTCCACAAACAGAATGATTTTAGAATGATTTTGGATTACAACCCTCTAAAACCATTGATAGTAAAAATGGTTTTGGCATTATATAATATGAAACCATTCCACAACAAAAATGGTTTTGGGGCCACGCGAGAAAATTTGGGGGTGTGTGTGAGAAAAAATTGGGGGTGCGCGAGGAAATTTGGGGTGCGCTAAGTATATGTGGGGGCGCTAAGCAATTTGGGGGGTGCGTTAAGCAATTTTCTTTATTTATGCATGGGGATTAAGGAAAAAATTTATGCATCATAACTACTCCCCACTATAATAGAAGTCAATGTGCACCATAAACAGTATTTATGCACAACCACTAGGCAAACGAATTTTTTTCGTCACATTCATCTGCTTATGTTTCCCATCAATGGTGGTGGTGGTGATGACCTTTTTATTGGTGATTAGAAACATATACGTAAAAAAAAAGTAAGAGTTTTTATTTTTTTTGTTTAAATATTTGCATTCCCAAAAAAATATAATTTCTTTTATTAAAATTTATTGATTCTTTTAAAATTTTCCAAATATACAAAAGTTTTCTAATATATAAAATATTATGAAATCTTGATTGTAAAAAGTCTTTTGAAAAAAATCTCTCAACATCCATTCAAATCATGTATTAAAAATCTTCATTGTAAAAAAATCTTTAAAATCTCACAAAATCAATATATTCCAACAAAATCTCATAAAATCATCAAGATTTTTTTTTTTTTTTTTGCCAAAATTATCTCATAAAATTCCAATCCAGTATACCATCCTAGATACTTAAACGAATTATCGATTATTTTTTTCTCCACCAATAAAATCATCTTCCTCGTCCAAGTAAAAGAAAAAGATTATCTTCATCTAAGAACCTCACACTGAGCGTATAAAACCCTAATAATCGCTTATACAGCTGTGCGAGTACGAGTCCTACGTCTTTCCTGTACACTGTTGACTGTTGAAAATAATGGATGGCAATGAAGAAGATTTCACGTCTCAGGTGAGTTCCAAAACAACCAAAAAAATATTTATTTTTTATTTTATAGACATTGTAAATTTGTATGCATCTAGAATTCGATTTTCCATTTAATTGATTTTGTAATTTGAATAGGTTATTCAAGTTTATGATGAAGAGGAGAGTAACACTTCTTACACAAGAGATGGGTCAGTTGATTTTTATGGAAAACCAGCCATAAAAAATAGGACAGGTGGATGGAAAAGTGCCACATTGTTGTTAGGTAAGTGTCCACCACACCCTTCTTGCATATTTATGAATGTTTTTTCGATTACGGGTTTGTCTGGATTGACTTATTTGAGTTTATTTTGTCTATGTTTGGTATCACGGTGAATGTATCAGAATCACCGTGAGTGGTGACCTACCATGATTTTATAGAAGCTACACTCTTTAGCTTTTGGAAAATCACCGTGGATCACTGTGATTGGCATATCTACCGTGATACACGTACACTGTGTAATTGGGGTAATAACCCCACCGGCTTGTGATATTGTTTCGGAGAACTTACAAAAACAGCTTATAACATATCTAGTTGCTGTTCGAGTTATTTTTATAAGTTCTTTAGGATAGCTTCTATGAAAAACATTTGACTTTATTTTATTATTTGTTATAGAAATAGTTTATTGACTTGTACATAAGTGTTTATGCTATAAGTGATTATGGGTCTGTTTGGATTGACTTATTCGAGTTTATTATCTAATTGGCTTGTTTGACAGAACTTACAGAAATGACTTCTGATATATCTATAAGTTGTTCGACCTATTTTTATAAGCTCTTTAGGATAGCTTATGAAAATGGTTTATAGGTTAAATGAAAATAGTTTGACTTTATTTTATCTTTTGTCATATAAATAACTTATACATAAGCACTAATATGTTAAGTGTTTATGCTATAACCCGTTTGTTACAGATTATAAAAAAAGTCATTTTGATGCTAAATAATTTAGAGGTTCATTTTTAGAGATTTTTAAATAAAGCAGAAGTTATTTTGTGTTTGTTTACTCATAAGAAAATCATTTTTTAAAAAATATAAATATAAAATCAGTTATCGAAAAAAGTGATTTTTTTGGATAAGTTACTAAAAAAGGTTTCTCATTTGAAGTGGTTTTTAGATTTTTTTTTTTTTTTTTCTTTTTCAGATTCTTATTTTTTTTGAAAATCTGTAACAAACGGATGAAAACTTTTAAAAGTGATTATTTTGTTTTAAAAAGTGAATTTTTAATAAAAAAAAAGAAGCTGTAACAAAGGGCTGTTTATCCAAACAATACCTATATCCATATTTTTTATTTTTACTAATTATATATAGAATTGTAAAACATGTGACAGTGAATCAAGGTCTAGTTGCAATGGCTTTCTCAGGAGTGGAGGCAAATTTGGTTATCTTCTTAAAGTTAGTATTGAAACAGACTAATGTTGAGGCAGCAAACACTTTTAGCTTATGGATGGGAACTACCTATTTCTTCTCTTTAATTGGAGCTTTTCTCAGTGACTCGTATATAGGAAGATACCTCACTTCTGTTATTTTCCAATTTGTGTTCATCATAGTAAGTAATCAATATGGTAATAAGAACTTAATATTCACACAACCATATTAACAAATGCAACTATATTTATCAGTTTGCTTTTTTTTCCTCTTTTGTCAACTGAAGTTTAGAGTTCAAAATAGTTTATTAGATTGTTCTTTAGGACAAAACTTATGTTAGTAGCTTAGTGCTTTAGGTGTTGCTTTTATCTTATCTAATTGAAATCTTACAATGGCTAATAACTTGGAGCATCTTGATTCTTGAATGACCGTCCTTAGAGAATCCTTAAGTTCAAGAAGTGTGTATCCATCATGAACCATTGGAGCAGATTGAGGTAGCAAAAACTTGCAAGGGCGATTGCTTGCTGAAGAAACTCGTCCTTAACAATATCTTAAGTAAATTGTGAGACCTATCATGAATTCTTAAGGGTTACATCATTAGATACAAAAATGAGTTGCTTCAGAGTGATGTGACACAATGGAACCCACTTAAACTACTCATAATGAGTTGCACCAATGGAGGTGATTAAGAATGTCAGTGGGACGGAGATTGCTCCATCGCTCCCTATTCCCGCCCTTCAAGATGTCCCTCGTTCCATCTCTACTCCCCACCATGGAGAGATTTTCTCCCCATCCCTGTAAAATTGTAAATTCTATATTCTTTTTAGGATATATATTAATGTACTTGGATTTTTTTTCAAAAAATAGGAATAAGAGTAATGTGATGTGTTAGTTTGTGTTAAATTATGTTTGTAACACATTTGTATATTTATAAAAGGATATAATATTTTCAATCGCAGGAGCTCTGCGGGGAGGGGGCATGATTCCCATCTCCAAACTGGGACAGTACCCACAGGGATCCCCACTCGCACGGGGAAAATTGACATCCCAACCTGAAATGTATAAATATCTATTTGTTATGTTGTGCTTGGACAACGCTAAAACACTACATAAAGCACTGCATATAAATTGTCGTATTCGATGTTATAAATCCTAGCAAATCTAAGAGGATCAATAACATAATTAACTAGGATATGCTCTATGAATAATTCCTTGTTGTTATTGCAAGGTTGATTCATACACACACAAAATCGATCCTAAAGTTGTATTTTCCTTTGCTTTCATACAGGGCTTGGTACTATTATCTTGGTCAACTCACTTCTTTTTACTCAAACCTCATGATTGTGAACAAATAGGAATACTATGTGAATCAGATACACAGAATCAGTTTTCATTATTTTACCTATCAATATACCTAATAGCTCTAGGAAGTGGAGTTTCTGACCCTGCATTACCAACACTTGGTGCTGATCAATTTGACGAGGAAGAGCCTAAAGAACGAAGATCCAAGGCCTTAATTTACGGCTACTTTTATGTTGCATTGAATTTGGGATCTTTGGTTGCTGAAACTGTATTGGCTTATATAGCGACTTCAGGACATTGGGTGATGGGATTTTGGATATGTACTAGTTGTGCAAGTGTTTCCTTTCTTGTTTTGTTGAGTGGAACTCTTAGATATAGACACTATAAGAGTTTTGGAAATCCTTTCTCTAAGTTTACACAAGCATTCATGTCCTTTTTGAGGAAAATGAAACTTCGAATAGACTCAATTGGAGAAGGCTTCGATGGTATTGAAAGCGATGGTGATACTTCTGTTAGGAGAATACACCACACAAACGGCCTCAGGTAACTCTCTTAACATATATAAGTACTTTGTTATCATTGTGCATTTTTTTTAATTATAATCAAAATATTAATTTATTAGCATATAATGGATACTCAAAATACAAGAGAACAGTGTTCAAGAATATAAGGACAAATCCTCATACAATGTATTAGGACACCAGTCTAAAAAACATCTATTAGAACCCCTACCCGCCTTATTAGTAAACCAATTCCAAAAATAAAGCCTTAGTATGAGCTAACACTACTAGCATATTGCAAGCTTTTAAAAAGTATAAAATTGCTTAGAAGTATAAGACGGTTTGGTTTGAATACACGCTGAATCAGTTGAGGTAACTGATTCATTGTTAATTGAATGAACTACATTAAGCACAATTATTTCCTTCTTTTAGAATTTGGTAAGCACAATTATTTCGTTCTTTTAGAATTTGGGTTGGGCCAAACTCATCCCTAAACATTTGGTTTGTAAGGAGAGGGATGACTCCCGGTCATTTTCAGACCACATATCATAAAATGTGGGGCTCTTAATACACACCCCTCATGCCGGGAATGAACATCTGGAGCGTGACCCGAGTGAACCGATAGCGGGCATCCCATCAAATCTTTGACAAGCTATCATCTTAGAATTTGAGTTGGGCCTAACACAACCCTTCAAAACTGACTTGTAAGGTGAAGGGTGCCGCCCACGAATAAACTCATTTTTAGACCAATTTCATCCGACGTGACTTTTTTTTTACAATAAATGTAGGACTCTTAACACCTAGATAAACCAAATTGGTGTACCTATTATCTTGCAAGTTGTCAAGTATTCTATTATTATTACTGTTTTTAGTAAAAGGATAACAAATATGAAGAAATCGCCTTAGAAATTATTATATTTGAATAGTCTCCAAATTCTCTTTATTCATTTTGTTTTGGTAACAAGCAGGTTTCTTCATAGAGCTGCTATTGTTTCTGATGAAGCAACTGAGATGCTACTAGGCGAAGGCCAAAGGTCATACGCATGGAATTTCCTAAGTGTAACACAAAATGAAGGGGTGAAATATATTTTAAGAGTGTTACCAATATGGTTTTGCACAGTCTTCTCCTCTAGTGTCTTCATACAAATGCTTTCTCTATTTGTTGAACAAGGTTCTACAATGGACAGAACATTTTTCAAGTTTCAAATCCCTCCTTCAAGCATGACAGCAGTTGATATCATAACCACATCAACATTTATTATATTATTCGACGTTCTTATCATTCCATTATACAAGAAAGTGATGAAAAAATCTCCAAAACTTCCTGGTGAGCTACAAAGTATCGGCATCGGACTCGTTATTACAATAACAACATTGGTTGTCGCTGGTTTCGTAGAGACACAAAGACTCGAGTTTGCTAGCAAAGATGGTGAAGAGACGAGTTCTTTGAGCATATTTTGGTTGATGCCACAATATCTGCTTTTGGGAGTAGCAGAAGCTTTTGTGAATGTAGCACAAATGAACTTTTTTACATCAGAAACACCAGATGGATTGGAAGGCTTGGGAATGGGGTTATCTATGTTTTCATCTGCAATTGGTTGTTATGTTGGTAACTTTATTTTGACTATGGTAAATAAAATGACATCAAGTGATCAAGGTCAACATGGTTGGGTTTCACCTAATCTTAATGATGGTCATCTAGATAGGTTTTACTTCTTGACAGCATTTTTAATTGCCATTGACTTGATAGTGTATGTTGTATGTGCCAAAAGATACAGGGGCATATAATTGGAGAATAGAGAAGAAAAAACAAGAGGAATTTATAGTTTGATTTGAGATTTGAGGCAAAAACTTTGGTAGACTATTAGAGAATAAAAAGTTAAGTTAGATGTATCATGCTTTTGTAATGTTGTACTCTTACATGGAAATATATTCTTAAAAGAGCATCAAGGACTATGTCTATGAGTTTGGTGCCATAGTTTCTAATTGTAGACATTTATTCTCTTTTATATTTTAGCAATCTAGTGTACAATTTATTAGGAGACATGTCAATGGCTTAGCTCATGCCTTTGGAAGGGCTGCCACATATTTAATTACTTTTGACCTCTTTTATTGATACTCTTTGTATTGATATTTTTTTGGGTTACTATAACAGGTATGAAATTTTAGCGTCTTTAGCAGTAATTAATCTTTGTTGGAGGATCTATGGGCACACAAGATAAGTTCTCCCAATCTGATTGAATTTTGTCCATACACAAAAATCCGAGGTTGAACTCGTAACAATATCTGATATGTATCTAATACGAATGTGTCTCAAACATAATAAGTATAGCTTTGAGCACCCGATACAGGCCAAATTCTTTTCGCCCATAACAAGGTTCACCAGCAAACTGTAAATGGGGAATACGAACTTGTTGGTCAACATCATCACCTCCTACCAAGTAACCTTTATGTATTTCACCATCAACTGATGCCGACATCATCACGTTTCAGACCTTCCGCCACCATCAAGAAAATGAAAGGTGACAAGGGATCACTTTATCTCAGCCTTCTCCCAAAACAAAACTCTTTTGTAGGATTACTATTAGCTACCACTGACGCTAAAATTTGTTTGCCCTGGACAAAGGTCGATTGTGTCTGCGATATCACTTTTCCAATGACCCTCTTCAACATGTTAGTCAGAACTTAAACAAACACTTTGTACATACAACCAACAAGAGAATTAGGCCTAAAATCAACCACTCGTTGAGGATTGAAAACCTTAGGGATTAAAGCAAAGTAGAATTTCATCCCTTCACCAACCACTAGTGAATTGATGTCTTCGTGCATGAGTATGCATATCCTACAACTATATGAACTTTTATTTATGTTTAAAAATTATTTTATTGGATACTTATATGTTATAAGATAGTCTGAATACACTAGATTCTAGATATGTATCCTTAAAAAGATTAATATATAGAAAAGGTGAGACAATGTTGTGAGAATTTAGTGGAGATATGCATGATTCAATTCAAGATGGCACTAAACTTTTTGAAAAAAATAGAATTGTCTATAGATAAAACTCTATACTTTGATTTTTTGTCAAATAGTCTATTGGGTATAATTTACATTTTTAAAGTGGAATGTTCGATGTTCGAACTTCAACCCCTCCATAGAACAAGGTTCCTACCAATTGAGCAATGCTCAAGTAACACTTTATACTATGTTTTAATCACAAGTATTATTTTTTTTTTGTAATAAATTATGATCTTTATAATCATATCTTAATGAAGAATGATAAGTGCATATTTTGTTAATTTATTTACATGCATGAGTTTTATTATTAAATTATGTTAGTATTTTAGTTGTATAATATCACACTTGCAATGTGCATCTTTGTTAAATAAATTTCTCGTCCTTATAAATATTATATAATTTTTATTTTAGTACCTTTAAAACAAAATGAGATGTTTGCTCCCTATAAAAATTTCCAACACACAATTTTAGTCCCTGCTAAATTCAAATTTGTTTAATTATCCTTAAATATTTAAATATTTGAATATTTTTTGTAGTATAATTTACAAGATTATAAAAAGTTATTTTACAAAAATAACAGAATTTATTAAAAATAAAATTCTATAAAACGCTAAAGACTCAAAATAAAAGTAATAAAAATTTTGACCTAAAATCAAATTTTGAGCTATTTTTGCAAATAATTTCTTTTATGATATACTCCCTCTGTCCCATTTTATAAGAACTACTTTGACTAAATGCAATATTCATTTGTTTTACTTTGACCATATTCTTTTTTAATAATATATATGCGTATAAAATCTTATTTGATTTGTTCCGATGAGTATTTTCAAAATATCAAGTTTTCAAAAAATTTACTAATATAGAATTAAAGATATTATTTATCAATGTTGTGCATTGACATACGTGCAATAGTCAAATAAGTCTTATATTTTGGGACCGAGGGAGTAATTTAAAAAAATTGAATTTAGCAATGACTAAAACCAATTTGATTGAAAATTTTATAGGATGCCAACATCTCTATATATGCAAACATCTCTATATCTATTTTTATAGGAACTAAAATAAAAACTCTAATTTTACCAGAGCCCTACCTCCAAAAACTCTAATAAAAACTATACAACTCCATATTACCAGAGCCCTACCTCCAAAAATCAAAGGGTTAAAATAAGCTTATAAAAAAAGGTTAAAATAAAATAAAATAAAATATAAAAAAGCTACAATGAAGAATAAAAAATAACTAATTCAATAGAATTTTATAAATACATGGACTAATTGGCATGAATTAAATTCATAGACTTTGTACCCAAAACAAATTCATTGACTACTATTAATCTACAAGATGAAAATAAATTATACAAGTACAAAAATGCTAGTAGTTTCTTAAGAATTGAATAGAAAAAGAAGCAAGAGAATTGCATTGCTTGGGAACAAATCCTCACATTATAAGAAACTTAAACATTAGCCTCTCAAACCCTCACACCACACTTCCCCCCTCATTGCTCCCTTCAGTTCAACCTAACACAAGCACCTCTAGAATCTAGATAACATTATAAAAAAAATCATACTGTATATTTGTGTAGATGAATTGCCGGGAGACTAGATTACTTACAAGCCAGATTTGTAAGAGTGAAAGTAGAGGTTTTTTGTTACATAATGTGTACACTTTCTGTTTGGTTTGGAAATATGTTTTTTGATTTCATTTTTTTGTTTTCACTTTTTTTTTATAAACTGTCCCGGTATGTTCAATCTGTTTCCTAGGTTAAAGATTTGTACATGAAACCGAGACGATGTTTTCGGTACAAAATTTTTAAACCAGAAACGGAGTGAAAACCGGGAACAGTTTTGCAATTAAGTGAAACTAGAAAATGAAAACATTAAACTTAAACCAAATATGCCCTTAGGGTTTTAAACTATTGGGAATCAAAGTCGGGTTTTGATGGATACTCGAGGCCTTGTAGAGCTGGCATCTTTCGTATATCTTCTTCTGAATAAGCAGGAATGAACCAGTATTTCTTGTCCATCCCAAAAACCTGATATCAAAGAACCAACATAAATCATAATGTAAGGGTCTCCAGAAAATTTCTGTTATGAATCATTACAATGTAAGGGTATAACATATAAGATTAGTATAGGATGCAACAAAGTAGAGTAAAAATATTTCTACTTTTTGCACAGGAACATAATATAATGGTTGTTATTTAATCCATATATCAACAATCAATATGCCAATAATATCTGGTTCTCTTCCTAGCAAAAACAGACATAAGAATTGTTTAATCAATTTTCTAAAAAAACCTAAACATATAACATGTGCATGCTGCTTTGAAAGAGGTTGGTCCCAAAATCGGAATGAGATTATGTTTACAATACAACACAAGTTTACACAAGCCATATTGTAACTAGCACATAGGGAAAACAAAGGTGGCCAATTGTGTAAAAACTAGTACATGCTGGGTAGACATGCCATTGTCTTTCCATAATTCAAATGGCACAACACAATCATGTATAAGACACTTTGGAGCCTATACCAGCACTTCAGATTGAAGGTGTATCTGATGTCTGACACCGAGTCACCGACACATGTGATTGATGACATTCAATTATTTTCATTTTATAAATTATTACTAGTGTTAATAGGTCGGTGTCAACATCGTGTGTGGTGTCCATATATGTGCTTCATAGCGCTAGAAACTACCTTAACATACACTGGCCATTTTCAGCAAAAATTCTCTACTTGGATTATTTACTATTATAGATAATCTGCAAATTATGATATCTTGAAAAGTAATAGGATAAGAGATGTATATAGATCAGAGAGAGTCCGAGTTTTGTTTCCCACGATGCATACTTAAATTATTCATCAAAAAATTTAATAGAACATCCTGTCCCCTTTAGAGCTGTAAAAAGGGCCTTAAGGGGCCGGCCCTTTAAGGGGCGGACCCACTTATTCCTGATTATTAATTTTATTTAAATTTTAAACAATTTTTCTAGTGTCGTGAACTTATTCTCGTTTTCTTCAATCAGCACTGTCCACGATCGGCACCCTAAAAAAACTGTGTTTAAAATTTAAATAAAATTAATAATCAGGAATAAGTGGGTCCGTCCCTTAAAGGGCCGGCCCCTTAAGGCCCTTTTTACAGCTCTACTTAGTCATTAGTGCATAGATTGTCAACACAAATGGAGGTTTCGGAGTGATATTATTATCAAAACCATTTATCAAATATTTTTTATAAAGGCAGCATGAAAATCAACCATACAGATTACTAAACATATAAAAATAAAGTGACATAAAACACTGTTAACATAATACAAGTACATACCTGTTCAAAATTTTTACGCCGGCCAAGGTCGTAACGCCATTTTGGAGTAGTTTTCTTCTCATATGCCTGCTCACAGCAAGGAGCAAAACAAAGATCAGTATCCACTTCACATAAGAAAAACTCCACACAACAAGGAATCACATACAAAAGTATTATATTGAAGAATACACTACACTTTTAGCAACACACTTTGGCACAGCATTTACCTCAATAACATAGGATATAGTTCATGCATAAAAAATATTTCATCAACTTTAAATTTAACTAAGGGCTTGTTTGAATTGTCTTATTTGAGCTTATCTATTGACATAAGCACTTGTGAGACAATTTGGGTTAACTTATGCAGACAGCTAATGACATGCCCATAAGGTTTTTTCAGCTTATTTCCATACGCTCTCCCGGATAGATTATGGCTTGTAAAGAAATGGCTTATACATCTGTACTCATATGAAAAGCACTTACGCTATAAGCGTTTAATTAAGCTGTTTACCCTAACAAGCCCTAAATATTGCCATTCAACGAGGAGCAAAACTGATTCTTCAGGTGAAAGTTGGATAAAGTGTAAGGAAAAAACTACTATTCTAAGTAACAAAAAAAAAAGTGTATATTTATGCAGAAGTTTACCTCAATAGTGGTCGTATTACCAGCAACCAACGATATGTGCATGATAAGAAATCCCAACACACTCAACGCGAAAGCGAGGTTCAAAACTGCAGGCAATCCAACATTGTTACAGAAACTCACAAATGAAACCAAAAGCTAGAACTGTGCATTAGAGTTCATACCAAAAGCAAGAAAAGTTGTAGCAAGAGATCCAGGTGTCCCAGGGATTTCTCCATCACTAAAGAATGCTATAAAATGTGGCAGTAAGGATGCAGTCACTAGACTCGTCTCAAGGAAAGTGTAGAACTGCACTAAGATTTAATCAGAATATCAGATCATATTAACCAAGTTAGGTATTTTTTATTGGCACCATAAATAAAACAAATAAATTTACATATCAGTGTTATAGTAAAAAGGAAAACTTTGAAGAATTAATATACGTCAAATCGTACACAAAACAATCACAACCATACTATCTTTCAAAAGTATGCAGAAAATAAAATAAAAATTGAATCACGCAAATAATAATATAAAATAGTAGACATACAAGATTATTCTACAGGAATTTGGATATGTTAAATACAATAATTGCATGTCAGAAATAAATACAATAACATTTTAAACAAGTAATAAATGAATAATAAAAAAGTAACTATAGTTGAATGTTCATACCAAGAAAAGAAGGAAATACTTGTAATTTAGTGCCCCGACACAGTTAACTACCCACACACAATGGTGGTCCATCTTCAGCACACATCGCCCACCTGATATCAAACAGAGAAGTATCAAAATTAAGTTGTCTTGTTCTCAATGTGGTGATATAAACAATGGAAATGTTTGTGTGCGAAAAACTTACAAACTGAACAATGATGGCATCGAGGTGGCTTCAGCTGGTTGCACTTCCTACAGTACCGGATCCGTTGATTGGACGGATCAGACTGAACGTTACTGAATTCTGAACCAACTAATGGATCTTCCTCTCCTATCTCCTCATCAATTGTTGGTCTCCAGTTCGGAGGTACACTTCCCGGATCGATAAAAACAACGGAAAAATAACTCCATAATAGCATAACCAACTGCATAATCAAGAGAAAAATTCCAAATCAACATATCATTTAATTCGCATACCAAAGAAACAACACCTCATTAATCACTCAAACTAATCATAAAAGTTTAACGGAAGCTGAACATTCGTATGAGCCTGTTTATATAAACTTCCTAAGAAACAATTATGGCCACGGTGTCATATTTTTCTATGTCTCACGAACGCATCACAACAGCAGCATCAATGATTGCTCACAATTTCCATAAAATCAATCCCCAAATACAATTTAAAACCATGAAGACTACTTGTCCTTTTTTGAATAAGCATCGGGACACAACGGCAGCATAAATGCAATATAAATCCATGACAACTACTTTTCGTTTTGAAGTAAATAAAGTGATATAAAAATCCACGTCTTTTTAGAATTAGCGACATCATTTGAATATTTTTATACACTAAAACTATAATTCTTGTAATGTGCAATTTAAAACATTAATGACTCTTGTCATTTTTCAAATAAACACCATCAATCAAGACATCTAACACCTCATTATTCTACTCCGCATTCAGAATCCGACAGAAAAAACTAAAATCAAATTATTTCCAGCTAATAAAAACTTTCAACAGAAAAAACATTATTCTCCAATCAATTCCAAACAAAATTCACACTTTTCATCATCATCTCCAAACTTCCAAAGTATCATAAACTGAATAAAACATCAGAAATTCATGATCCCTAAGTCACATGCTAAATTCAACTAAATTAACAAACATCCTAACCTTAACTTCTACAAACAAAATCAAAACATTAATAAACATTCACAACCCAAAAATAAAATTAATAACCAATAATTAAAAAAACATAAATAAAGATTTTGAAACTTACCAAACTATGAAACAAGATCAAGACCAAGATAGCAATAAGAGAATCAAAGCCTCCATTATACAAAGCAGGAACATAATTTGTAATAACAACAGCATAATAAGTAACACCAACAACACCAAGAACAAGAAGAATCATAATCGAACCAAGTCCTCGTAAAGCTGTGCAGAACTTGAACACGTTCCAAGCCATCGTAGCTCCAGATCTATGCATACTCAACAAAAAAAATCAACACCCACTTCGATTTCAACACAAAGTTCGTTACTTTTCGCTATTCACAATAACCCCACAAAGAAGAAAAAACAAAAAAATTAATCATCAATTTCCGAGAAAGAAACAACACATAGCGTAACACCGACAAGAATAACCTCGGAGCTAGACAATTTTTTATTGCGTAATGGGTTTGGTAAATCTAGGGTTTATTGAGAATTTTGGGAATTTTGATTTTTGAGCGTTGAAGAAAATCGAAGTGAAACACATCAGAGAGAAAATTTTCTACGGAAAATGTTGAAATGTTCTATTTATGTTTTTTTATGATCAATAAAAAAAGTGGTTTTTTATTTCTTCCTTTTTTGTTTAACTACTTTGAACTATGAGATTTTTTGTTTTGGAAATTTATTTCAACAAGGATTTTGGTGAGTGTTAAGGTGGTGATGACTATAAGTAGTGTTACTATTTTTAATTTTTTACCAAGATTTAAATTAGTTTTTTTTTTTTACTAAGATTTAGCTGTAAGATTTAAATTAGTTGGTTGTTGATTTTTTATTTACTTTTTTATGAAATAGTTATTTTGTAGGTTAATTTTGCGAGTCAGGTGAGAACGTAATGAGTTTTAATTTTTATTTGAAAGATTAAACTTTGTGTATTCTTATAGTTGGATTCAAGCTCAAAATTTATAATTATTAATTGTGGATTGATATTATATAATATCACTCCTTCAGTTTCAAAATAAGTGTTATATAGTTGGACTATATAAATTATTCACGTTGTTTATTTTGATTATATTTTTTACTAATATGTAACTACAAATGTTTTTTTTAAGCAATATAATTAAATACAAATGTTAATATATAACATGTTCAATTTACCGTTATAAAAATGTTGTTTGATTAATTGTTATTTTGTGACAGAAAGTTAAATTGTTGGCAATTATTTTATGACGGAAAGAACAATAGGTTTTTTTATAAGTTATATACTACTTAAAATTTTGTTTTTGAATAAATAATAAGGCATTCAATTTCTTAAAAAACAAAATGCTGTTGAAAAAGTATTTAATTAAGTAGTAATAAATTGGTGATGTATGATTAAAAAAAATGGTGACGTAGTATTGATTAAAAAAAAAAATCTAACAAGTAATACTATTGCCTTTGTTTTGGTCAAAAAAATCTCGAAGGTTAGTGGTTTCTCTCCCAACCCCCCTCAATTCTTTTCTACCCCTGAATTTCCGTTTTTGTCCCTGGGATACTGCGGTTTATACGAACCGAAATAAGCTGACATGCTGATAAATTTCGGTAACCACTTACCGAAATCTGGGACATTTCGGTTCGCAGGTACCGAAACAATTATTTCGGTAAACTTCTACCAAAAATGGCCTAATTCCAGCGACCAACGTACCGAAATCTAGGACATTTCGGTTCGCAGATACCGAACAAGCTGACGTTCGTTTTTTGTGTACCGAAAACGCTAATGTTCGGTTTGCAGTTACCGAAATGGTCTAATATTTGGCTTCAGTGAATACGAACCGAAGTTTTTTGGCAAAAATGTTTCAAATCGCAAGGGGCAAACTTGGATTTTTGGGGGGTAGAAAAGAATTGAGGGGGGTTGGGAGAGAAACCATCCAGTTATATAGGACTTGACATCTTCAAAGCCAAATGGAAAAAAATGATGGATGAGTTTGTCCAAATTTATGCACTACAGCTATATATGGGTGAGGGATGTGAACATAACGGAAAATGAGTCAGAGGTATATTTTATCACACAATTTTATACCATTTAAAACAATTCTCCACAATCTTCCCTCTTCGCTTCATAGAGTATTCTTCTTCCATCTTCATTTATGTGGATTCACATAGTTCTTGCGATGATCCATCAACATTAAAAAAATATTAAATTTATATTATTTTCAATCAAGCTAGTTGTAAAAATAATTCAATCATAAAACAAATAAAAAATTAAAACATTTTTATTGTGAGTCTGTTAGTTGTGACAATAATAAACATCACATAAAAATAAATTTATGTGCAGATTGTGTGAAAATATAAATAAATATCTATAACAATATATAAAAAGGATAGGTGAGTTTGAGATGGACTTTTCAATATACCTATTTTACTCTTGACTTAGTTTCACAACTTCCATTAACTAATCAATTTAAAAAAATAAAAAAATAAATTCAAATCATAAAAATGTGAGTAAGTGGCAAATGGGTTGCCTATACATGAATAATTACCAACTTAATACTACATCTATACTATATAAAAAGATAATACAAATATTTTTGGTGTCGATTTTTCATAATACCAATAATATCCTTATTTTTTTAGCAATAAAAATCTTTTATTAACAAATTCATTATAACATAAAACATTTTTTTGGACATATAGTTAGACACAGGCAGGCGCGGAACGCGCCTGTCTGGCCCGCTAGTAACATATAAAATACTTAAATATATGCATACAAGAGTTATTTTAATAAAGTGTTCGGGAATATAGTCTCCTTGGAACAGGGAATAAAATCTCATCTCCATCTTCAAATCTCTTTCGGGAATACTTTTTCCTCCATCCACATAGAGAAAAATTCTCCGTCTTTAGGTCCCTAAACGAAGCAATCCCCACGGAGATTCCCATTTACAGATCAACTTTACATCCTATATATGTGAGTGTAGCCAAATGTAAATTTCTTGGCCATTATCACCCAAACACACTTCAAAAAATTTATGAAATTTGATGCATTGGTACTTATATGACTGCATCATATAAGTCAACTACACATTGTGAATGCAAAACTACAAGACACGCATGAAGTGTAAGATAGTTCAGAGCAAACATCATATAAGTCAACTACACATTGTGAATGCAAAACTAGAAGACGTGCTTCATAGGATTTCTTAACAGATAGTCCTGAACAGTTTTGCCCAAATAGTTTGCTTGATTTATATGCATACATAACCAAGATGCAAGAATCTAGGTGTTTTTTTTTTCCCATAATCTCTAGCGTCCCCATGAAAATCCAAAAATACTCTGCTCAAGTTCTAGAATTCGAAGTGTCTTTTCGGGTTTTTGAGTTTTAGAATTCGAAATGGGGTACAAGAATCAAAATTACATCGAAAATTAAATAATTAGTATATTACAACATAAAACAAAATTAAATCAAATATTAGACGAAAAAATACACATTGCACATTGACAAGACGAAAACATTAAACAATATTACATCAAATATTAGACAAAAAAAAAAAATCAAAATCAATATAAAAAAATAATAAAATTGTGACTGAAAGGGTCAAATTGGGGTTTGTCATTGACATCTCCCTCTAAGAATTAGAGATGAGGCGACCTAGCTTTTCATTTTTTGGGATATATAAGAGTAGATGAACCTCTCTTGTTCACACCAAAAAGGTGGCAAAATAACCACCCACCACTGGGAGAGCATCATTTGTATCACAATTTTAAAGCTCAAGAGCTTTCGTTTGATAATATCATTCTAAGTCATCACAACCCAACAATCTCTCGTTGTTCAACATTCAACATAATATAATTCTCAATCATCCTCAAAGCAACGCTAAGAAAGTTATGATTGATCACAAATTTTTGGAAAGAGCCAACAAGAAGTTAGTTGCGAGAAATGAGAAGATAGTGGAGAGAATAGAGGAAAGAAGGATGAATGAAGAGCAATATTTATAGATGAGTGAAAGACAATTGATATATCCAAAATAAGGCAATACCTCTGTAGGGACCAATCAGAAAAGGTCACCAACTGAGCGTAAAATCTATTTCAGATTTTAAAATTCGAGCAACTAAAAATACATTTTAAGTTCTGAAACTCAAACGGAATATTTGTAAAATAGGGGGTGGTGGTGGTTAGTGGGAGAAAGAAGATATTCCTTTGAAGATATTTGTAAAATATAGGGGGGGCGGTGGGGGTGGGTGGGATATTCCTTTGTGGATCGTCATTTAGAGCTACCCAAATTGAACTATACAGATTGGCTAGGCTGCTAAGCTTTTTTCTTTTTTTAATTTCTTTTGGCGCTCTCCATGTTTCTCGGATGTCCTGTTAGTTTTCATTTTATCCTTTCGTTACTTAAGTAGCGGATATTATAAAATTGATAAAAAATAATGTCCGCTACTTAAGTAACTGACACACCCTATACATAAAATTTTCCAGATTTTACACATTCGAGAACTGAGTTTGCTACTTAACATTTTTCAAGTTTTTACACGTTCGATACTAATGTTCCTATAGATATTGCTACGATGTCTATCTTCACATCAACTCAAAAATCTTGAATATATATATATATAAGGAGTGTTAGTTAGTCAATTAATGATCTCAGCTCGCAAGTTAAATAGCGGAAGGAGTATTTGGTAATCTCGGGAGAGCGTGAAAAAACCTAAGGGCCAATCAGGATATTTGAAAATTTTATGCATAGGGGATGTCAGCTAGTTAAATAACAAACTCAGTTTGCCGTTAAATAGCCAAAAAAGTATTTGGATAATTTTAGGAACGCGCGAGAAAACCTAAAAACACGAAAATCTCTTCTTTTTTTTCTTTTTCGAAACTAGGCTACTAAGCCTTGATTTTACCAAACTGATGAGGCCGAAGGGTTTGAGCCCTTGGTTGTACCTATTTTTGAATCCAAAATTAATTTTTTGACAGTGAAATACAAAATTATTGTATAAAAAATACTCCACAAATTTGCTCTAAAAAAAAGTCCACAAATTTAATACTATTTACTGCAGCATTTTCATTTTTCTTTATCAATCACTTCAAATTTAAAGAATTGACACATAATCTACCAAAAAAAAATATATATATTGGCACATATCTATGCCTAAGCTCATTTTTTTTTTGAAACATGATATTTTATATAATATAATATAATACTAATAAGTCTTTAATAATTGTCCATCTTGTATTGAACCTACTATTTTAAATGAAATGAACTAAGTTGGTTTATGTCAAAAATAAAATACTAATGTAAAATACATTTTTATAGCATGTTTCTTAATTGATAGTAAATATTGAATATTGAACTAAGTTGGTACGGCAAATATTATGTTTTTATGTACTATTCTTATTAATTACTATCTATCATTTTAAGGTTTTTTTGTTTTGTAAACTAAAGATATCTTCCGCGGTCAATTGCAGAGACTAATTTTCTCGAGGGAAACAAACTAAAATTCATTTAACGGTTCCTAAAACCATACGCACCAGCCAGGACTCGATATTTTATTTTGAAACTTTATATGTATACTTTATATTTATATATAAGATAACAAAATAAAATTCCTATATATATCGTCGTTTCAAGCGTATCTATTTTTACAATTGCTTTTCTAATACTTTATTTATTTCAGCTAAATGATAGTAGATTATGAAGATTGAAGACTCTTTTGTCCAAAAAAACATATAATTTTAATTCGGTTGGATGGAAATCCTTGGTTAATTAATCGTGATAATTTGTTAAACTCCTTACAAAAGACTTAGCTTATAATTATTTCCCTTTTTGATTTGATGGTGGCATTATCATTAAATAAAGTTATTACAAATTTTCAGACGTATATATCTATCTCACTTATTTTATGAATTTTAGACGTTTATCTTACCTTGAAAAATAATATCTTCTCGACTTTTGACAATAGAGACAAAAAATAAATCGTTAGTTGAAATTTTAACCGCTTGGTTTTTTTCTTTTTTTAATTTGTGGTCAAGACCACTTGGATATTTTTAATTATAGAACATATAGTACTATTTATTTTAGGATGGATTGTCGGGAGAACTCGAGTTCGATTTCTGGCAGGAATAATTTATTGCAAGACTTTTTTAACTTTGTAACCGAACTTTGAATTATTGGAGTACGCTTTTCTGAAAACCAGATGACTAATGCCAAAAGTAAAATAAATAAATAGTTGGTCTATAGCTCAAAATGAAGTGATTCAACTCTCGTTGTTGGTGTGAAAATTTCTTTAGTTATTGGTCGAGTCTTTTAGCTTCAAGATTTGTTATAACTCTACAAATCTTATGAATCCAACTCATATATGAACTTTTTTTCAATAAAATAATTAAATTAAAACATGTCAGCATATTCAATGAAAAATATTACTCCATTCCATCCGTTTCTGTTAAGAATATAGATTCTTAGTTAATCAATTAGAGTTAGTTGATAGGTTACCAAATGGTTAGGAGATTAGAAAGTTAGTTAGACAGTTAGTTAGTTAGACAGTTAAGTTTATTTTTTTATCTTACTTTAGATATTGTTGGATTCTGATGGAGTGTACTTCTAATACTTCTTTGTTGTTCAGAACCTTCTCTTATACTATTTTTGCTTTTTGTATTAATATATAATATATTTGCCATTAAAAAAATATAAACATAATGTACTAAAAATAAATAAATAAACATAATGTGTACTACAAGTGATGGATATATTTTACTTACATGCTGGTCGAATTATTTCTAAACATAAATGCAATTTAAATATAATAAATTAAAAAAAGAATGTGAAATTTTTTTTTTGAAAAGACCAAAATGAGATATATATATATACCAAAAAGTCTTCTCAGCACAAGACGTACAAAGAAAGACTAAAGTAAGTTACAACCAAAATCAAAAGAAAACCAAAAGAAATTATACAAGGCCCAAACAAAGCATAGGACTAGACCACCAACTATGGCAGTTTAAAGCTAAAGTACTACTCGTTGCTTTCAACCACCTAAATGAAAAAGTCTTGATCTTGTCCAACATATGAAGTAAAGAATTCGCCGAGCCTCTAAACAATCGATGGTTTCTTTCGGTCCACACAACCCACACACAAGCAAGCCATATGAGTTGCATAAAAGAATGTCGTGCTCGAAGACCACCCGCTGAACCAGTGAACTGAACGAAATGATCTGAAAGCGTCTGAGCAGTCACCAAAGACGAGCCAATCCAAGAGCTAACAAGAGACCAGAGAGCACCAAAAGTACTGCAGGAGAGAAACAAGTGCTGAGCTGACTCAACCTCCTCGCAACCAGAAACACATAGATGATCCACCAAAAGAATGTGAAAATTGATTAATTAAATCTAAACCTTTTCAAATTATTATGTTTAAGTCAACTAGTGATTAGAATTTTTTTTTAAAGTGAATAAGTAGATACTCAATTCCTACATATTATATAAAATATTCCTAGCAAGTGACCTATACTATGCTCACATGAACCTTTTAATTATTTATTTTTTACTTTCACCACCAGTTTAATCTGATTCGGGGTCAGTTTAATTATATAAAATATTCCTCCCGATTGTAAACAACTAACTATTGGTTGACCTTTTAATTATATTAATTAGCCTAATAATTAAGGGCATTCAATTGAACTTGTACATGTATAAATATTTCCACCTACACAAGAATATGATAAAAGAGACAGAATTTGAAAGAGGAAGAAAGAAATGGCAGATGATAAAGGTACAGTTTGTGTGACAGGAGCAACAGGGTATGTAGCATCATGGCTGATTATGAGGCTTCTTCAACATGGTTATTCAGTTCATGCCACCATTAGATCACACCATGATAAAGGTACGTATATACATATATATATAACATTTTTTTTATTGAAAATAAAATAAAATAATATATAACATATTCTACTCATTCTTTTCTTTGATTGGTGATGAGACCTTAAAGTTAAGGGAGACTTTAGGAGATAATATTAGTTAGTTATCAAAATTGAGTTGAAGTCATAAAATTAGTGAATTATGAAAGAGTTAATGTTTTTGGGATCTTTATAAGGATTTGGAGTTGAGAGAGGAAAGGGTTTGAGGAGAAAAGGAAGTGATATATATGAGAAATTTTTATATTATGATTACAATTTTTAATTTAGGAAACTTAAAAAGAATTCGGACTTTGAATGATTTTAGAGAATTTAAAAAAAAAAATCTCCAAATTTTAAAAGTATCGGTTACATTTATATTGTCTCTCAAAATAGATGAAAGATTTTTATCTTTTTTTTATTTTTTTTTTTATTTTCATCTCTTTTCCTTCTTTCGGACGTAGAATCCCTTCTCCCTACCTTCTTTCTTAAAACTTTAATTCCAATTTGAAAAACTCAAAAAATGATTCAAGAGTTTGAATAGATATAAATTGATTTGAAAATTTCTTTAAATTTTGTTCATCTTGCATATTTTAGTTATAAGTTTTCTCACTCAAAAACACTTCAAAGTGTTTGCCCATTGACCTTCATACAGCGCGCAAAATCATTTTTTTTTATTAAATTCTCAAACAAAAAGTCTAAATAATTAAGTTGGGCCAAATCCCTAAAAAAAACTAGTTTCTCTAACTTTATGCTAGGGTGGCCCTACAACAAATTAAGTATACTAATTTATTTTTATTAATTCTTACCGTAATTTGTATTCATACATGTGGAGTCCAAATTATTATTCTTTTTTTATAAGAAGAATGTTGAAATTATGTAAACTTACGAATATTATTACTACCCATATAATTTTAAGCAAGTTTAAATTTGTGGTGATCATGTACTTATAATTAATTGTTTTGCGATCTTTGATATTATAAAAGATTATAACTAATTTTACGCGCGAAAATTGTAACCTATGCAAAAACTAGATTTAACGTCGATTTTTTTGAACTTTTAACAGAAAAGAAAGACTTGAGCTATCTCACAAACTTACAAGAAGCAACAAAGAAGCTAAAAATCTTCCATGCTGACCTTGATGATTCAACTAGTTTTGAAAAAGCAATACAAGGATGTATTGGAGTTTTCCATCTAGCACATCCTATGGATGTACAAAACCAAGAGCCAGAAGAAAAAGTGACAAAAAGAGCAATGGAAGGAACACTAGGAATTTTAAAAGCATGTTCAGAATCAAGGACAGTGAAAAAATTGGTTTATACTTCTAGTTTGACCACAATTATGTTCAATGATAAGAATCTTGATGTGGTGGATGAAGATAATTGGAGTGATATTGAGGTATGTAAAAGTAGTAACCTTGTTGGATCATCTTATATGGTGTCTAAAATTTTGACTGAAAAAAGTGTTTTAGAGTTTGGAAAAGTGAATGGATTGGAAGTTGTTAGTTTGGTTCTTCCTTTGGTTGTTGGACCATTTATTTGTCCTATGATACCTTCATCTGTTTATTTAGCTCTAGCCATGATCTTTGGTATGTATTTCATTCTCTCTCTCCCTCTCTCTCTTCATATAATATATACTTTTTTCTAACCTAAAAGTTTGATAAAAAGAAAGTTGATAATTTTGATCTTCCATCTCGCAGAGACTCTGTCCCCGAACATTTTATCAAAATAACATTTATATACACTATATTTATTTATACTTTGACATAATGCATGCATAAATTTGTTTTTATGTGATGTTTATTATTGTCAAAACTCATAATGTCTTAATTTTTTATTTGTTTTATGATTTTTTTTACAACTAGTTTGATTGAAAATAATAAAAATTTAATATTTTTGAAGAATACTCTCCAAAGCGGAGAATGAGAACATGGATGGAGATCATTTTAAATAGTGAAGAATTGTATGATAAAATACTTTCTGCTCATTCCCCATCCTGTTTACATCTCTGTCCGACCAAAATGTAGTTAACAACATTAGAGTTGTATTTATAATGATAGATCATTTAAGCTTTTTAATAAAAGAAAATGAAACATGATAATTTGAGAAACAAATATGACATCAAATTTTTAAAACAATTTTAAATGATTTAGATTGTTCAAATATATGGTTAAATATTTGTGATGCATGCATCATGGCTAACACATTGTTCATCAACAAGTGAAACTGAGATGTAATTTTCATGTGTTTGTTTTGTTTATTTAGGAGACGAGAAACGATACGAGTATCTCACCAACTCATACATGGTGCATACAGATGATGCCACAAGTGCCCTTATATTTCTTTTTGAATGTGACAATGCTAATGAAAGGTTTATTTGTTCCTCTGACCAAATATCATTCTATCAATTGTATGAATTGCTTCATCAAAGATATCCACAGTTTCACATTACAATACCAAAGTAAGTTCAATATTTTTTAGTAAATCACTAATTCATAACATGAAATTGAAAAACACTAACCACATTTTACCAATAATTAGTGGTCTAACGGTGATTGGCGTTGAACTTAGCAGGGATGATCACAGTTCGATCTCCCGCAACTGCGATTGGGAAGGGTCTGAAGCTAGAACTGACCCTCGAACCAGATTAGACGGTCCAATGAGGCGGATACTAATGATGAAGAAAATAAAATAAAAAAGAACCACATTTTAAAAACTGTTGTCTAATTCTGTACTGTTGGTACGGTACTACTGAAAGAAAAAAAAAGCGATTGTCTAAAATCTAAAATGTTGAAGTCATCGATAATGTGGATAATTTTTTTTTTTGTTGATAGGCGAAATAATGTGAGTAAATTTAATACTTAAAAACATGTGACGATGAGTAATGTGGTTGAAATTTTTTAATGACTAAATGGTTGATTCACCTTTTTATTTTTTACATATTGTTTATTTTATAATTATATATTAAAGAAAAGATTCAATATATCTATTTTTGGCAATTATTTTGCAGTTCAATGGAGACAAAAAATGATGATGCAAAGTTCACTGAGTTATCATCAAGAAAGCTTTTGGATAGTGGGTTCAAGTTTAAGTATGGTGTCAATGATATGTATGATGCAGCTATTCAGTGCTGCAAAGAGAAGGGCATTCTTTAGTAAGGATCATGAAATTTATCATGAACTAATTAAAGAATGAGATATACAACGTGTGAGTTTAGTCAATAAAAATTAGAAAATGTGTATAGATTAAGATATTATTATTTTTGGATATCTTTAATATTTTTATTTGATAGTTTGAGTATCTTCTTGATATATTCGTGTAATTTGATGTGAGTTTTTTTTTTTTAATTTAATGTTTTTATTTTCATAAAAAAAAATGTTTTTATTCTAATTCTAGATTATTTACTCTATGGATTGTATTAAAAAAAAAAAGACTACACCACCAATATTATTTTATCCAAAACAGATTAGGGGGTTTGACCAAAGAAAAAACAAAAACTAGTTTAGGAAGTTTGATTAGGGTTTGATGCCATTTAAAAATGGAAATGGAATCAGATAAAAAATTCACAAAATGTCATTCAATGATTGATGAATGTTAAAAAGTCTACTATCGAACATAAGTTATAATCTATAAACTATAAAAAAAAAAAAAGATATAAGCTTGCAAAAAAAGATTATTATCAAACAAATCTTTTAAGGATAAACTATAAACATAAGCTATAAGTTAGTTAAGTTAGTTTTTTGGTTTTTGTCAAACACACCCACTCAATTTCCATGTAATGACTAATGAGTAATATATATTGATTGAGAAGAAAGTAAACGACATCGTTTGAAGGTGGGTATAAAAACGCAATGAATTTGACACAGAGAGCAGAACCCGTAACCGAAAGTCGAGTTACAAATTACACGTCCTCACATCACATAACGACTTTCTCTCAACCTCATTCTTCTTCTTCTTCCCTCCCTCAAATGTCCCAACCGTTTTCTCTCTCCATTTTCCATTCTCAAATCTCCATTCACATCTTCAATTGCAACAACTTGCAGCAACAACAACAATGTCCCTATCAGATTCTGAAACCAACTATGGCAGTAGTGGTGGATCCGAGTACAAGCCTTTTCGTCATATCAGCCGCGATAGTGAGATCTTTTCGTTCCTCTTCACATCTCATTTTTTACTTCATTTGTTTCTCCATCAACGATTCACATTATAGGTTCATTGAATAATTGATATATAGACTAGATACATCGATTTTTTATAGACTCGTTGAATAATTTATATAATACAGACTAGATACATCTGTTATTCGTTGAATTGTTGATTATATATGAGACCGGAGAGAGTACATGCAACGTTTCCTGTGGCTCTTAAGGTTCAAATCATGATGAAGCAATTCCGAGCTCTGAAAAAAAGCTCACAATCTATGCAGCACCAACACTTCAAATCAAATATGTTCGACGTCAGACACATGCGAGTGTCGGACACACTATAGTTACATACTGACATAGTTAAAACTACATTATTTTCTTAAATTATTATTCTGTGTCTGCATTTCTTTTGGCTCTTAGGAATTTAATTTCAGAATGTATGAATTCTTTTGGCTCTGGTAAGAAAATATAGGAAAAGAAATATATGTTGTAGCTTTGATTTTTGGAACGTGTTTTGGTGTTGTCAACTTCTCATAGTTCAAAATAGAAGACAAAATCCAATTAAGCAGTCATTTTTGCTATACAAAATGATTAACTATATGTATTAGTACTTAAGTATAAGTTGGTTTTACAATGAATAAGTTGTTAATATTACTAATGATATTTTGCTTCAAAAAAAATATATTACTAACAATATTAACATTAGCATTTTAAAACACACACACAATGGAGTAGGCCCAACAGGGAATGAAAGGAATGGCTGCATGTTAGGATATAGAAGGGAAATTATAGTAGTTAAGAGTTGGTATAGAAGTTAGTTAGTTAGTTATCTTAGTTAGTTGGGTTTGTTTGTAAGTTGTCTGGCAGTTAGTTTTCTGTTTTAGGCCAGTTGTCATTGATCTTTGCCCTCTCCTTATAGGAATTCTATAAATATAGACTTCCATTCCCTTAGAAAGGATCTTATGAAAAATATTGTTTTGACTGGTTTCAAACCAGTGTACAGAGAGTATCTTCTCTGGTGTATCTTTATTTTTTTTTTTCTTATCAATATTGATATGTTTTTGGAATCCAATTATTGGGTTCCTAACACTGCATATAAGTAATGCATAATCTATTATGATAAACTTGTAAAAGTAAGCTGAAAACAGCTTATGGATATGTTGTAACTTTTAAACTATCTTCATAACCACTTCTTAATGCACCATAATAAGTATTATGCATGTGTTACCTTCACTTTTTTGACTTGTTTCTAAATTCTTTTCATGGTTCTATGTTACTAGGATTATTATATGAAATGCTTGGATCAGCAAAGTCACCGGATTCAAAAGCATGGAAGGTGTGGCTTTAATATGTTTATCTTTGTATTTTATCTTTAGTTAATTCAAGTTGACAGCTGATGTTGATAGATTTTTTTTCCGGATTCTGATAGGTTCTCATAATGGACAAAGTTACAGTGAAAGTTATGTCACATTCATGTAAAATGGCAGATATTACAGACCAAGAAGTTTCTTGTAAGAACTCTAAAAGGATATGGCTTTTCTGAGTTAATGTTGTTTTCTGCATTTCTTGTTTGAGAACCCATTTGCTCTGACTGATGGCACAGGAAAAAAATTAAATAGCTTTGTAAGAGGCACTTCTCATTGTCAATAAATGGTTAATCACTTTTGTAGTGAGTGTTAAGCTAAAACTCCTTACTTGCAAGAATTTTAAGAAAACTGACAGAGATTAAAAGTATTTTTCAGTATTTCTAACTGTGTGCTATTCTTAGTGACCGGAGAAAAGCAAAATATTATTTGCAACAATGTTTCTCATTCATTAAGCCATATTACCATTCTACACATGATTTTAGTTAATCTTATCATTGAATATTGCGCATAAATTAGATGATTTCTGCTGTTCAATGTTTTTTATGTTTTGTCCTGATATTCACCGACCAACTTTTCTGCATTGAAGTTCTGTGGTTACTTGATGTAATATAACTTATTTGCATCTCATTACAGTGGTGGAAGACCTTTTCCGGAGAAGGCAACCATTACCATCATTGGATGCTGTTTATTTCATCCAGCCTTCGAAAGAGAAGTAATTTTTGTTTCTTAATTAGAAATATCCATTTTTTATGTCAGCTACTAATATAAAAATCATGTAAAAGTCAAAAAGGAAGTATACTTTCATCTGATTTTTTATGCTGCTTATTTTCAACTGATGTTTTCCTCTCTTTTTTTCGCCTGTATACTTTATCCATATTAAACATCTCTTTTGCTAGCACGCAGTGTGGTCATGTTCTTGTCTGATATGTCTGGAAGGGAGCCCCTATACAAGAAGTATGCATAGACTTTTGATTTCACATATATTGTATTGTTTCATCTTTTATACTTGGAATCAAACTGATTGTTTATTTTCCTTTCTCTTTTTTCTTCTTTGGATTGGGGGGTGGTCCTTTGTTCCTATGCTACTTTCCAGAGCCTATATATTTTTCTGCTCACCAATCCCAAAGGAGCTTGTAAACCACATCAAGGGTGATACAAGTGTCTTACCTCGCATAGGCGCATTGAGAGAGGTCAGAATTTGTTTTAACCTTCTATCCAGTATTTATAAGCAAGTAATCATTGTCAAATTGTTTTTGACTGAAACCCACTTGGGTTGGTGCATTGGTATTGGCTTGGGACCTGAGAGTGTGCTTCTCTTGAGGTCTGAGGTTCGATTATCTCTGGTGCCAATTTGGGTGGGCTAATTTAGCTTCTTCAAAAAAAAATTGTTTTTGACTGAAATTAGTTTTGGTTTTATTTTGCAGATGAATTTGGAATACTTTCCGATAGATAGCCAGGTATATAATGATAAAACTATTTCATGTTTCTGGCATTGTATTTCACTCATAAGATATTGGATTTGCATCATTGATTAATACTAGTAGTTTAGTCCACAACCTGTCTAATCTCAATCTAGTGTCGTAAATCCTTCCACTCTAAATATTCACTGCTATTGTCTAAGATGTAAGAATAAACTATCTGGATGAGTTTACTGATTTATGAGATAGCATTCTATAATCATGACTTTGTCATGTGTCCCAAGCCTTTATTGCTTTTTAATTTTTGAAATCTAAATTTAGCAGTGTTCACATGGTCATGGAACTTGTGATTGTGATTGCAATTTGCAATGATATCAAAGTTAGTAATTGACATGACATGAGCGATATATAATACCTTCACAACTTAATCAAAATGTATGGAAATTGGACAAATGGAATCATATAATACGACATTTATGCTCTTCAGGTGTCCAACATTATTATGTTGTTTGAGCTAGTGATAAAATAGTGATAAAATCCTTTTAGATGGTTTTGTTCTTGTTTTGCACTTCACTATAAATGTAAGTAATCGGAGGTTTCTTTCGGACAATAATTAGATTGGTTGAAGAAGAGAGAAAGTATCAATTCCTTAATAACCATAGTCAACCATGTAATTTGGTTGCTAGCTGGTAAAACTTTATGATAAAGGGTATGATATTCCAGATAGATGCTAGTTTGGTGGAAAAACTTTTAAAATGAGGGATGTTTCAATTGTTTGAAAAAAAAAGGTGGATTGATATGGATTGGCTGCCTGGATGTAGCCTGCATGCACCTTTCCAGATACTAGACTATTTTCTAGGTCTACACAGAGACTAAGAGTGGATGACATAGTTTTATCTCCAATACTTTTAGCTACCTACCTTGGGTCAATACTTTTCCCTACCCCGCAGCTGATACAGAATGTTTGACATAGTTTTATCTCCAATGAAGGTGAAATTCAGATAAATGAACTATTATCATGGTAAGGAATATCCAAATATGATTTGTAATGCTGCGCAAATCAGCTTGCCTGCTAGGTGGGGTGAAAACAAATGATATAGATAGAGCAGCACTAGAACTGACTCGTAGGACCAAGCGCCAAATCACTGCTCCGCCTAAAAATATCTTATGTTAACTATTATCTATGTATACATGACGTGGGGCATGAACACACATAAATAATCCCCTCTCATGGGTAAAGGAGCAGAAATGAATTTTGTATGCCCCTTACCTTATGGAACTAGAAAAAGAGAGAAAAAAAATCAGCAAGCAAACCCTTGGATTTGTAAGAATCATACCACTATAAATCCATTCGTCTAATGGCATGTAGGTTCTTCATCCTATACCTGAAGTTATGTGTATCTACTACATGCATGTAACCAGACATACATGCATAGACAGAGTAAAATTTGACAAATTGGAGACTGTTGTATACTTACAGGCATTCATTTTTATTCCTAAAAATGATAATCTAGTGCTATAAAACTCCCATCACAACTCAAACTCCTCTATGATCACACAGCAGCTCCAACCGTTGCACCTGGGCTGCCCTTAGTTTTAAGTGAGTTGAAATACTCTTAGCACATGCTTTTGCCCAAAAGAAAAAAGCATGTGCTTCTCCTAAACCCTTGGATATCATGCGAAGTGGTATCCAAAATTAACTATCCATCTTTTCTGAATGCCATTGTATAAAGAAGCTACTCTGATTCAACTATGCTTACACTTGTTTTTGTATTTATTTTTAACCAAAGAATCGCCTTGACCTTTTTACATAATGTGTGAATGAGGGGAAAACTTGATTTGTATTCTTAAATCTATATTGTGTAGGGGTTTTCCACTGATCAAGAAACAGCCCTGCAAGAACTTTACGGCACTATGGACAATGTTCGTAGATTTAATACTTGCTTGAATACTATGGCAATTCGAATAGCTACAGTTTTTGCATCACTGAAGGTATTACTCTAACACTTCCACACCTCATGTTTTATATTTGTAATTTTAACTTGAGTCAAGGTTTTAATGGACTACTTTTCTTGCTCAATTTTAATGAGGCAATAAGATGATTACGGTTATACCACCTCTGAACTCAAATATTAAGAAAAAATATAATAATCAAATGCTACTAATTTACAGAAATTATGAGATTATTCCTGTCTCATTAGCTTTATTTAATGCATGGAGTTTTGTGAAATATCTAGTTATATTATAGTTATATAATTTACAATTCTTTCTATAAAGTAATAAGTTGAAAATTCAGTGCAACTCGTTGATAAGGATTTGGGTATTCTATAGTTTCTGAATGATTATATATTGATATCTCTATCTCATTAGGAGTTACCGAATGTGTGGTATCGTTCAGCAAAGGAAAGTGACGAATCTAATCCAACAGCAGGTCGTGAATTAGTTCCTAGCAAGCTTGCTGATGCAGTTTGGGACATGGTTTCTAAATATAAATCTACTATTCCCAAATTTCCACAGAGTGAAACATGCGACCTGATCATTATTGACAGAACCATTGATCAGGTTAAAAATACTTCTCTTTAGTATGAATCTTTCATTTTATATCTCATTTTTTATGATTGTGATGAATTTGCACCACAGATTGCTCCTGTCATTCATGAATGGACCTATGATGCTATGTGCCATGATTTGTTGGATATGGATGGAAATAAATATATGCATGAGGTATGATATTCTTCTTTCCTTCCCTTATCATGTTGACAAGATTTTATATTTGGCTGCTTTTGATTGAGATAGAAATCATTTTAGGTTCCCAGCAAATCCGGAGGTCCACCTGAGAAAAAGGAGGTCCTTCTAGAAGAACATGATTCAGTCTGGCTTGAACTTCGACATGCACATATAGCAGATGTACATCTTATTCGCTCTTTATCTACATACATTTCATTTGTATGAAATCAAATCTCAATGCTCTTTTAACAACTTAAATTTCAGGCTAGTGAGAGATTGCATGAAAAGTTTACCACCTTTAAGTCAAAGAACAAAGCAGCACAAATTCACCAAAGTTCAAGGTTCTCACTGACACCTTAATCCTTGCTTTACGAGAAAATAGTATCCATTTTGTGAAATGCTGGTCTAAATTAAGGCCCTTGCTTTCAATGTATTGTCATTATTTCTTTTACATATAGCATGTTTGTGAAAGCCTTTATGTTGAGAAATAACCGCTTATTATTTTAAGATACCTCATGAGGTTTCTTCATTATAAGTTTTGATTCAACACAAAATAAGCCAATTCAAAGACATCTAATTTTCAGATCCCAACCCTTGAATTCTTAACTTCCTTGTGAAATACGATTATGTTATATTTATATAACAAGACTTAATAGGGAGGGTGGGATATTGAGGTATCCATACTCGTGGATATCAGATATATAAAATTAAAATCCAAATTTGTTCAAAATTTGCATGATGAATATTCCTGTAAATATTCATCTGGCAAGAATGGTGGCATGAGATTACTACTCGCGCCCCGCCCCATTACCATCCCTAGGCTTGGGCACACACTGAATGTGGCGTTTCATAAAAATGATTCATAATGAATATGTTTTTACTCTACAGTTGCATATTAATAAATTGTGTTGGTCCAAGTCACATCCAAATGGAAATATTTATAGTCTCTCAACCCTTCTCCAGACAGGCGAGTGTTTTGTTGAGAATCTTCTCAACACAAATGGGATAACTGTGCTTCTCTACAGTGGATAAGCACTTTTTTGACCTATAAATTTTATATTTTGCAGAGATGGTGGTGAATTATCTACACGAGATTTGCAAAAAATGGTTCAAGCTTTGCCTCAATACACTGAGCAAATGGAAAAGATTTCACTCCATGTAGAGGTGATTGAGTTCTTCCATCTTACTTTTGTTGTCTTTTGAAAAAAAATTATTTATAGATAATCGAGGACCAGTATTTGATTGCACCTTAAGAAATAAGAATAATGGCAATAGAATGTAAGAGGACTGAAATTGCATAGTTTTTTATAATTCGCGCTCACTATGTCACGCAAAGCTGTAATAAACAACTCTTATAAGTTGATAAGGGTCTCAACAAAAATAAGAAACATATTTCTATCCTGACCACTCTGATTGATTATTTCAAAGCAGATAGCTGGAAAGATCAACACAATTATCAGAGAAAACAATCTCCGAGGGCTAGGACAGTTGGAGCAGGATCTTGTTTTCGGGGATGCTCAAGCCAAGGACGTTATTAACTTTTTAAGAACAAATCAGGTCTTGTGCCGAATCCATATGTCCGATTAGGCAATATAATATACTTCTCAACTTACAATGTACAATTTCTTTATAATTTTTTTCCACATGCAGAATATGACTCCTGAATATAAGCTACGGTTGTTGATGATCTATGCAACAGTCTACCCTGAGAAGTTTGAGGGTGATAAAGGTTTAAAGCTAATGCAGGTCAATACCAACTCCTATGAATCTTACATGGTTCATAAATTCTACTAATTATGTTTCTTTATTAGGTTTGTGATTTAAAAATATGCCATTTATGCCTGCTTTTCCTAACTCCATAATCAGTAAAGATGTTCACAATCTGATCAGATTCATATTCTTTACAAAGTTGGTAGGTAAAATTAACTGAATTAAACTTTGGTGACTGTGCTAAGCTCTGAATTGCTAGATATTCAAGTCTCATTTTGTAAATTATTTTTGTCCATATGGGTTTGTATCGCTAAATAAATTTGGATGTGGTGTCTAAGACACTAGCCAAAGTAGGCTGCCTGTTAAATTACTCTACATGTTTGATTTCTAAGGTTAAGGTCCAGTCTGATTTTTTAGACATTCAGCATCTATAAACAAATGCAATACTATAAACCAATGCACTATTGATGGTTTTGTTTATCTAACTAGTTGGCAAAACTATCGCCCGATGACATGAAAGTTATCAGTAATATGCAACTACTTGCGGGATCATCAAAAAATAAGGCAGCTACTACTGGCGGTGGTTTCTCATTGAAGTTCAATAACCAGAAGGTAAACATATATACTCATTTCATGCTGGTAGAAGTCAAAAGGAGGAAACATGTTAAGTGAGGACTTATATACTTAAGAAATACAAATAAAAATATATTATTTATAGATTCCCTTGTGTGAATGCTTTATTTTGCATGAAATTATCTATAAAATAATTTTTTTTCTTGCATAGACAAAGCAAGCAGCACGCAAGGATCGTACTGACGAAGAGGAAGAACAATGGTCACTATTTCGATTTTATCCCGTTTTGGAGGTATGACTAAAGATCATGCAAAACTTCTTTGCCAAATTTATTGCGTGCAAAATTCTGTCTTCAGATTTGTGTTCTCTCAAACAAACTCTGTAGAACTTTCCTAGAGGCCAACAACTCATTTAGACAAAATGGGTCGAATAATTTTGATTAATCCACTGGGACAAATCAAGTTATTCATGAACCATATTTTTTTTAAGATGCATTCATGAACCATATTAATGAGAAAAGTTTTTGTTGTTGTTGGAATTGTATGAGAAGAATCTGTTAAACTTGCTAAGGAAATTGCATAAGAAATCTTATTGTTTAATTATAGCATGAATGGTTTTAGTATTGTATATGATCAAATGTAAATCATAGTTGGCATTGCATTTGTCAGGAGCTCATTCAAAGTCTTAATAAGGGTGGATTGCCAAAGACTGACTATGCATGTAAAAATGAACCGATTCCTGCTCCACAAGCAAACTCTACTCAATCCGGTAAAAGCAATCAGACAGCTCCACCTCCGACCACCGCTCCTCATTCAATGAGATCTAGACGGACAGCCAATTGGGCTAAGAGAGGTACTTCTGACGATGGATATTCAAGGTGACATGAACTATTACCTAAACATAAATTTGTTTCTTTTAACGGAAATCAGTTCTGCTTTCAAACGGATACAGTTTTAGTCCTGAACTTACAGCTTTTCTAATCTTCCTTAGTGACTCCACGTTAAAGAACGTAACTGCTGATTTCAAGAAGATGGGAAAGCGAATCTTTGTGTTTATTATTGGCGGGGCTACTCGATCTGAGGTAAAATGTGAACGACCTTTCTGCTACCATATCTAGGATGCTGCAATTGTTATCCCATCTTATGTTGTTATTTTGATATTTTCAGCTACGTGTTTGTCACAAAATGACAACAAAACTAAAAAGGGAAGTAATCCTAGGCACCACTTCCATGGATGATCCTCCACAATATCTTACGGTAATAACTCCTTAACACTGTTTTGCTATTTCCTCCCAAGTAGTACAAAGCTTTCATAATGCAGACTATTATCTGAGCAATGTCCTTTTTATATTAGCTGACCAACTTCTAAACTGTTCTATGATTTTGAAGGATTCTTTCTTTTTCCCCATATCCACCACCCTATTATCGAATTTAAGCCACTCAAGTCACTATGTTTGACAATCTCTATTTTTACTAGATCATGTTTCCGTTGATGCATTAATTACTTCAACCATTTCATTTGCAATTTGGCCTCTAGGATTAGTATAAATAAGGTCAATCTCTTCATGCATTTTGATCATGAAATTTACAAATATTGAGTGTTCTTTTTCGAGTTTGAGAATTAGAGAGTGGATTCTGTCTTGGCGTCTGAGCCATAGCTGCTGATTGCATAATTGATTCTCCTGATGCTGTGTAATGTGCAGAAATTGAAGTTATTATGCGACAGTCATATTGCACTGGACGGCCTTGGAATATGAATTGTTTCTGAGTACTGCTAACTGCCAGCAAGTTGGCTATCACTTTTGTATCAATTATTAGTCACCCTTAATTCTTTAGACATAGAAAGTTTATGCTTCCTTTACAATGGATGAAAACAAGGTCCCTTTTCAATTTTGGTTACACAAATTTTGTCATATATATAATTCAAATTCAGCTGAAAGGAAATTAATAAAGTATAGCTTTTATATTTACTTCTTCCATGTTCTCCCATTTTTAATGTTAATTACACTTTGCAACAAACATCAACAAAACTAAAGTCTTATATAGTTAAGCTCTGACTTCCAATCTCTTGAACGTATGAGCTCAATGTGAATATTTATTGATTGCAACTAAAGTGGAATCATATTCAATTTATAATATGATTGATTTTCTTTTCATAAAAGACTATTGGTATGTAAATATATTAGAAGAAAGTTAAAAGGAGGAACAACACAAATAAAATATGTTGTCTCATTTCATAAAAGACCAGGAACTTACGTATAACATGCAATGTCTCTACTAACTCTACTAACTGAGTTATGTTCATGAGGACATGAGAAAGACTGAGTAAAATTTGACAAAGTCGGCGACCTTTTTAAAATATTATAAAGTCATAGACATATTTAAAAGAATCTTACAAAATTAGGGACTAATTTGATGGTTTACTCAATTATTATTAGGGTTGTTCAAATCCAAATTGATCTAAATTAAAATCGTACACTTATCCAAAAAATTGAAAACCGCAGAAAATCAAACATTTTTAGATGTGTTTGGATGTCCTTTTATAAAACCCATTGATCGAATTATATTTTTCAAAATCGACCCAAATCAAGCCAAATGACATACAAATATATATATATATATATTTTACTTTGGTTTTTAACCTTTTTTTTAATATATTGTATGCTATTATTTTTGGTAAGGTATTATATTTTAAATTTTACTTCATATTTATAATATTAATATTATAAAATAATTGACAATTTATGTTAAAAAAAATTGACAACTTGTAATTTTGATATCTAAAAATGATCCAAATTAAATCGTACTAAATTGGATCAGATCAAAGTTATTTGATTTTGATCAATCAACCAAAACTGAATCAAATTACAAGTTATTTTATTTTTGGATCGGATAAATTTTATTTCAAAAGTAGTGCAAACCAAACCGCAAACACCTCTAATTTTTTGAGGAGCCCTCTAATTATGTTTGCTAAATCTTAGGGGTTTTTTAGAAAAAAAAAATTAATTTTTTATTTTTAGAAAGGAATCTAGAATTTGGTCGACGGGGTATATAAAATCCAACAAATAATTATTTCTACCGAGAATGAGAATGAAATTCGGTTTCTTTTGGACATCGGTATTTTTTGGTTAAAAACAATTTATTATTTTTTTTTTACTCATAAATTTTAAATGCAAAACCTTGATTCAGTGATGTTTTGGAACTGAGACATCAGTAGACAAAAATTGAAGGTTTCCCCAAAACAATCCAACATCACACCCGCGCCGTCTCTCTCTCTCTCTCTCTCCAAACCACCGCCGCCGGAACTTCCTTCACCACCGTCCGGTCATCGCTTCTTCCATACCGCCGTCACTCAGGTCTGTTTCCACTGTTTTGTTTCAGAAAAAAAAAAACTTCTTTTTCTCTTATCTGAGTAACTTGTAACTAATGCATTGAATTTTCTTGTTTATTATTTGCTTATGCCGTTAATATGAAAAAAATTATATTTTTATTTTTGGGTTTTCAGCTATTAACAGTTTCTTCAATCTTCACAAAACTTCTTAGCTCTGGTGTGTGGTAACATTAGCTTCTAAATTTTAAGGACACCAAAATGGAACCTTTGGAAAGTTCTGGAGACCATGTTGAGGTTAAATCTCGAAGGTAAATCATCCCTTTTGTTTAACAGTTCAATTGGTATGCACTTTTGGTATGGAGAGTTTTACACATGCATTCAATCATATACATAAATAATTGCGGACCTATCTTTAGAAGAGTTTAATGGATATCTTCCGTCGGTGTAAATTAATTTTGTATTGACATCTTATAGAAATCAAGCATTCATCATGTCATATAGTTAAAGTGGGGTGTAGTAGGATAATTTGGTGGGATACTTTACACTGTCTTCTTAGAACTAATACAACAAAGTGGTGCAGTAGTGAGGTGAGATATGATTTGATGCAGTGTTGTCAAATAGCCGCATTATAGTGGAATTTGAACAAACCAATGTTGTAGGGAATAATGTTTGGAAAACTGATATAAATGATTCTTATGATTTTTTTTTCTTGAATTAGTTATGGAGATGGTGATAGTAGGGACGGTACTGTTAGTAAGTGAGAGGGTGCAGGTGCACTCCCTGGAATGATTCTTCAATTGGGGGTTCTTCTGATAACTATTTGTGTGTTTTGTTGGTTGCAGCTTGTTTGTAGTTTATAATTTTGTCCAAATGCATCTTGCAATTTGGGGATTCTAATAATATTATTGGTCTGTATATACTCAAGTGGATATATATATATATATATATATATATATATATATATATATATATATATATATATATATATATATATATATATATATATATATATATATATATATTAAAGTATTGATTAAAAATTTGCACCTCCTGGACCAGGGTCCGAGCACGGCCACCGGATACTAATCCACTGATTATGCCAACTAAGAAGATGAAGAAGAGGAAAGGGGTGGAACAGGTAGGGATAGTCTGAACATTATGTCTCCTTGCATGTTTATGTAGTTTGTCTGATCGAAGTTCTGTTGTTTTAGGAACGGGGGAAGGGACGTGGAAAAGTTCAATCAAATAAGAAACAGAAGTTGAGCAAAACTCAGAAAAGGAAGCTGAACAAGGCAGAGGTTTGTATGGTGGAAAAAAAAATAAGGGAGTGCTTTTTGTTCTCTTTGCTTTTGTTTAGGGTCTCAGTTTTTTGGTTCCTTTCATTTGTGTAGGATGACAAGAATAAACAACTTTTGATGGAAAAAGCCATTAAGACATTAAAGTAAGTTAATGAATTATAGCTTGTTACAGTTGCTGCTTCGATGCTGTTTTCTATGGCAAGCATTAAGTCGTTGATAAAAATTTGGAACTTTTTTCAATTCTTGTTTCAGTGAGAACACGCTTCCTGAGTACGCTTTTCCCCTTTTGCAATCATCATGCAATATCAACCGGGTTTGTATTTCAGAAACAATGATACTTTTACGAAAACATTATAAGTCTTGAGATTGGTTGTTGACTGTTGCCATAACATATTTTAGGAAGAGACTGTGAAGGAAAAGCGTAGGAGAGCAGTACATTTATTAAAAGAAGGATTGGAGGTTCCACATGGTGATGACCTGTCCAAGAAACAGGATTTTCCTTCTATAACCGAGCCTGAGTCAGAAGATGAAGATATTCTTGAGGAATCTGAGGAAAAAGACATCATTCAACCTTTTATAACTGAAAGAGAAATCTTATATACAACATCCACTCCTTTGGGGTCTTCACAAGAACCAATTCATGGAAATGAAGTTGTAAATTATGAATCTGTTGCTGAACCTGTAGCTGACATTTCTACTGACAAGAAACCTGATGAAATCAAAAGTTCTTCTCCCACTTCTTGTTCTATTGATGAGATAAAAAGCACGAAGTCAAAGGTATAATCCCTTGTCGGTTATTGTTGTGTGTGCAATCAAGTTACAAGATACAAAGTGTTTGTTTCATTTGGAACATTGAATGCATGACACATACGAAGTAATAAGCTTTAGTTTTTATATTTGTTTATCTTTTGTTTTTTTGTATGTATATTTAAATACACTTTTTCTCATATACGATCCTCTTAATTTTGAAGAAGTCGTCTTGTATATGCACTGCAGTATGCCTATAATCTCTATGATGGTTAATTAATAGTTTTTTTTTTTATTAATTGTTGACCTGATTTAAGAGATATCCTTAATCCTTATTGAGTATCTGCAAGTTAGTTTAATGCTTTTTGTCCTTGTTTACCTGATACAGGACATGACAGATGAGAAGCCGGCCACCAATTTCAATGAATTGAGCAACCTTCCAAATGTTTCTGCACAGAGGCTTTTGACTCCTGCTACTGTTGTGCATGTATATAGGCCATCAGATGTTCAAGAGAAAAGAAAGGATCTTCCTATAGTCATGATGGAGCAAGAGATAATGGAAGCTATAAATTACAATTCCAGTGTCATCGTATGTGGAGAAACTGGATGTGGTAAAACAACTCAGGTTCCCCAGGTTAGTATACCTTTTACTTGAGTATGGTATGATGGTATTGTCTATCATTCAAAACTAGCTTACCTTTTGATTAATAATAATACTATTAATTTACTATTATTTCAAAATTTATCAGTTTCTTTATGAAGCTGGCTATGGTTCAAGCAAGTTCCATGGCCGCAGTGGTGTTATTGGTGTCACTCAACCACGTAGGGTAGCTGTTCTTGCCACAGCAAAGCGTGTGGCGTATGAGCTTGGTGTTCGTCTTGGGAAGGAGGTTGGTTTTCAAGTTAGATATGACAAGAAAATTGGAGATAATTGTTCTATCAAGTTTATGACTGATGGAATTTTGCTACGAGAAGTTCAGGTTGTTATATTTTACCTTGACATGTTTCCGATATTTTCATTTTATGGAGTTCTTTTATCAAATTTGTAGGCTTGTCTTGTCAGAAATGATAAATAGGGTGATACGGATACCTTCATTCAGTTTGTGGGAAAGTTAGTAATATTTGTTTGTATTTTGGATCCTTGTAAGTTGAATAAACTTATTGCAGGAAAGAATCTTTGAATTTATTATTCATTGTAGAACATCTTAGTCCATCATTCCAGGGAAATAATCTAATTAGAAACATGCATTTTTTGGCAAAATACTTTAGAACATTATCATCTGTATGTGAATATATGTGCTTTTTATGATTCTGTATATTTCATATCACATTAAATTGGAAACTGACAAGATTAAAATTTTCCTCTTTCACATGTTCATGTTTATTACTCATAATAGTTGCAAATATCATTGCTAGTACTGTGGCAGTGTTGCTATTGTTTATTATTTTGTTATGATATTGATGATTCCACACTACACTATTCTAGGATATGATGGTCCGATGCAATTGTTCTTACTTATATTAGTTACTCTAAAACAAGATGAATTACTGAATCATATGTACTTTTGTTGTTTAACTGAATACCTCCTGATGCAGAATGATATTTTATTGAGGCGTTATTCTGTCCTAATTCTTGACGAGGCTCATGAGAGGAGCTTGAACACAGACATTCTGATCGGGATTCTCTCGCGTGTAATTATACAACGCCAAACGGTATATCAGAGTGTTTTATTTTACCAATATTTAACAAATGAAATGAAATTTAATTTTGTAATATATTATTTTGTAATTTCCCTGCATATATTACTTATGCCATCAACATTCTAATCTGCATGCTCATTATCTTGCTATTATGACAGATTTATAACGATCAGCAGAAGGTGATCCTTTCAGGAGAAAGTATAAGTCCAGAACAAATGATTTTTCCATTAAAACTTGTGCTGATGAGTGCCACCTTGCGAGTACAAGATTTTACTTCTGGAAAGTTATTCCAAACTCCTCCACCGGTGATAGAAGTTCCTACGAGGCAGTTTCCAGTTACGATGTATTTTGCCAAAAAAACCGAGATAACAGATTATGTCGGTGCGGCATATAAGAAGATCTTGGCAATTCACAAGAAGTTGCCATCTGGGGGCATACTTGTCTTTGTCACTGGACAAAGGGAAGTAGAGGACTTGTGCAGGAAGCTGCGCAGAGCTTCAAAGGAGTTTGTCATGAAAAAAGTTAAAGGATCTGTGGAAAATGGTGGCACTGGGGTCCATGAAACAAGTTCTGTTGAGGGAATAAATATTAATGAGATTAACGAAGCATTTGAGATGCCTGGAAAATCATCCATCCAGCAAACTGATAGGTTTAGCGGTTATGATGAAGATGACAATAATTTTGATGAGAACGAATCTGATTCTTATGATTCAGAAACAGAGAGTGAATTGGAATTCAATGATGATGATGATAATCGCAAGGATTCAGAGAACAATAGTAATATCGCGGATGTCTTAGGAAAGGAAGAAAATCTTGCTTCATTGAAGGCCGCGTTTGAAAATTTGTCCGCGCAAGCTCCATTAAGTTCCTCAAATGGGAAGAGGACATTTTCTGTGAATACAGAAGATGGTTTAGACCCATCAACATTTTGCAGGGAGAAAATAGCTAGAGAAAATCACAATTCTTCTCCGGGGGCACTCTTTGTTCTACCGCTTTATGCTATGTTGCCTGCTGCAGCTCAACTTCGTGTATTTGAAGAAGTCAAGGAAGGAGAGAGGCTTGTTGTTGTTGCTACAAATGTTGCGGAAACATCTTTAACAATTCCAGGGATAAAGTATGTGGTTGATACTGGAAGGGAAAAGGTGAAGAATTATGATTCCACTAATGGCATGGAGACATATGAAGTGAAATTTATAAGTAAGGCATCTGCTGCTCAACGAGCAGGCAGAGCTGGAAGAACTGCTGCAGGACACTGTTATCGTCTCTATTCTTCTGCAGCTTTTAATAATGAGTTTCCTGGGTTCTCTCCTGCTGAAGTTGAGAAAGTGCCTGTTCATGGTGTTGTCCTTTACTTGAAATCCATGCTTATTAAGGATGTAAGTTTGATGTTTTGATTTTACTTAAGAGTTTTCATTCCATCTACTTGTTTATGTTGGGTGCTATCATTATCTTCCACCAGATGGGATGCAAGTAATTTTTCCACTATATATCATTAACAATTTGGTTTTAGCCTTTAAGGCATTATATGCTATTCATATTCTTAGTTTTGCTCATGAACTATAAAATGTATACTATACCACATGATTTTATTGAGCCTTTCTATTGTCTGATAATTTGATTTACTCAATTCCTGGTCAAACTGATTTTCATTTCTATGATCTTTTTATATAGGTTAAAAACTTCCCGTTTCCTACTCCTCTTAAGGTTGCTTCCCTGGTTGAAGCTGAGAATTGCTTGAGAGCTCTTGAAGCACTTGATTGTAAAGATGACCTTACACTTTTGGGAAAAACCATGGCACATTATCCTTTGAGTCCTCGTCATTCTAGAATGATCCTTACTGTTATAAAAAATACAAGGCACAAGCATATTCGTAATTCAAGTCTGCTTTTGGCATATGCTGTTGCAGCTGCTGCTGCTTTGAGTTTGCCAAATCCTTTTGTAATGCAATATGAAGGAAGCAGCAAAGATTCAGAAATGTCTGAGAAATCTAGCATTGGAGACGATGAGAAAAATATTCATAAAATAGAAAAGACGAAGAGAAAGAAACTAAAAGAAACCTCTAAACTTGCTCGTGAAAAATTTCGAATTGTCAGCAGTGATGCCCTAGCCATAGCATATGCCTTGCAGTGTTTCGAACATTCACAGAATTCGGTACAATTCTGTGAAGACAATGCATTGCATTTCAAAACCATGGATGAAATGTCCAAACTTAGACAGCAACTACTCAAATTGGTCTTTTATCAGAGTGATAAGGGTGGTTTAGAACAAGAGTACACATGGACTCATGGAACTCTAGAGGACGTGGAACATGCTTGGCGAATTTCTTCTGCGCACTATCCTCTCCCTCTGGTTGAGGAAAGGCTCATTTGTCAAGCAATATGTGCTGGTTGGGCCGATAGGGTTGCTAAACGTATTCCAATTTCTTCTAGGGTCGCTGATGGAGGGACAATTACTCGTGCTGGTAGGTATCAATCATCCATGGTCGATGAAAGTATTTTCCTTCATCGTTGGTCATCGGTTTCTACTGCACGCCCTGAGTTTCTGGTTTACAATGAACTATTAGAGACAAAAAGACCAAACAAAGAAGGGGAGACGAGTGCGAAAAGAGCATACATGCATGGAGTAACGAGTGTGGATCCATCTTGGCTAGTTGAGAATGCCAAGTCTTCATGCAGCTTCTCTCCACCCTTGGAAGATCCCAGACCATTTTATGATGCGCAGGCTGATGAAGTAAAATGTTGGGTTATCCCAACCTTTGGACGTTTCTGTTGGCAGCTTCCAAAGCATTCAATGCCCATTAGCAACGTTGAGCTTCGGGTGCAGGTGTTTGCCTATGCTTTACTTGAAGGTCAGGTGTGTCCGTGTTTAAAATCTGTTCGGAAATACATGTCAGCCCCTCCTGAAAGTTTTTTGAGGAGAGAATCTTTTGGTCAAAAAAGGGTAGGAAATCTTTATAGTAAGTTAAAAAGCAAGTTGATCGATAGCTCTGCCATGTTAAGAACGGTGTGGAAGGAGAATCCAAGAGAATTATTTCCAGAAATTTTGGATTGGTTTCAGCAAGGTTATCGCAATCACTTTGAAGAGCTATGGTTACAAATGCTCGGTGAAGTGCTACATGAGACACAAGAACAACCTCTGCATAAAAGTGTCAAAAGAAAGTTGAAAGGAAAATCTAAATCGCGGAAATGATTGCTCAGCAGTTAAGTTAAAACATCAATGTAACTCCTACATTTGGTTGTTTCATAGTTTAAGGCTATGTTAAGATTAGTTTCTAGAGCTTATCATTCAAAACAAGTTTATGATTCTTCCAAGTCCTTATAGAGCTGTAGAAGTTAAACACGAGAACTTCTGAAAAAATTGAGATACAGAAGCTATTTTAACTTATACTAGAGTTGTATAAGCATAATTTAGTTATTGCAAGATTATTCATTCTTTTAGTATTTGCATCTGCTTCAAGTTAATCTAAAGTGACTCTAAGTTATGTATTACCAGTTTAGGCAAGTTTTTGTGTGACATCTTTTCCTTGTAATTGTTTGGTAAGCAGTGTTTGGAGGAGAAAACAATTTGATAGATAAATTTACAATGAATTTGATTGATAATCTGGTCATCGATAACTCCCTTCCATCATTTGAATTAGTAGGAAAAACTTGTGTAACACACACTAATATTGTCAATTACAAGGTGCTAATCAAATAAATCATCTGAGTAAATTTAAAAGTAAAGCAATGTAGACGCATAATGTTGGTCACTTCACTCCCTTTAGAGAGATGATAGAAGAAAAAAATAAGGAAAATGTTAGCATTTGGTAAGAAACGGTTTTATCATTTTTTTTTCTTTGACAAAAAATAAATTGAAATAAACATAGCAGAGGCTATAAACAGTCACACTCGAACGTTTGAGACACTAGTGGTAGCAACAACGATGACAGATAGTCGTGGTGATAGGTTGTACATGAAGATGATTGTGGCCACGGCCAGCTCCTAAAGGACTTTGGTGGTAGCAACCATAGTGTATTAGACGGGGCGACCATATAGATTGCAAAAATTCTTAGATGTTGTAGCAGCTACTGTCCAAAAAAAAGGTCATGCAAAGAGATAGTTACCTGAAAAATAAATGTTAGGAGCATTCCTTTAATGGAGATTGTGAAGATGAGATGCATATTTTGACCATTTTGTGGTAGGCTGAGTTAAAGGGTTCTTATTTAAAACATGTAGATTAAAAAGGATCCAAGCCAACTATGATTCTATTTAAGTAGCTTATGAAAAAGCTATTTCTATAATAAAGTTTATGAAAATAAGCTAAAAACTAAGTTTTTCAAAAATCGCCCACCGTGGGGCTCGAACCCACGACCACAAGGTTAAGAGCCTTGCGCTCTACCAACTGAGCTAGACGGGCTATTAATTTTAATTTCTTTAATTTGAATTATAACGTCAATTATAAGAGTACCAAATTTATTTTTCCCCTTGTAATTTTCTCATAATATGTTGTACTAAATTATAATCCTATCACGTCTCCACTAAATTTTTCCTCCAAAATATTCAAGGATAAATTCAACATTCTCAACTCCTACCACCACTAACCTATTTTGTTTTCAAACTCAACTCCTCATTTTCTTCATCTTTCATTTCCACCCTTATTTTCCATGTAAATTATACCATTAGTTTGAGATAGTACCACAATAGAGGAATGTTGTTTGAATTGGTAAGACATGCAAAAATAGGATTTGCCATTTATATACCTCCAATTTTTTATTCTAATAGTTGTGCTATTAATCTTTAATCTCTATTTTCATATATTCATTTCATAAATACATTGAAATCACATTTAAGTTTAAAATAATTTTCAAACTTTTATCTACTTTATTATTTTGATTATTTGTGATCCATTTCAAACTTTTATCTACTTTATTATTTGTGATCCATTTTGGTTTTATATTTATTCGGATAAAATGTTTAGCTAATTATTTGACCGAGAAAATCACATACTCCTCTTCTTTTTTTTTTGTGTATAAAAATCACATATTCCATTAGAGGTCAAAAAGTTAGCTCAATTCCTGTTGTTATCTCGAGAATTAGCCTCATAACGAGTCCAAAGAAATTTAGTCATAAAAATACCTTAAGATGCCTATTAGAGGTCAAAAAAGTTAGGTTAAAAAACACTACTAAATGTTTAGCTAATTCAATTCAAACTAAATAAATAATCAATTTTCTATTTTTGTATTCATTTTCATTGTTGGTGAGTTATTTTTAGGTATCGTTTGGCCCGACTTTTTTACGGTCTAAAAGCTGCTTTAAAATAAAGTTCAAAATAAGTGCTTTAAAAATAAAGTTAAAGTTATTTGGCTATTGATGAGTTAGTCTGCTACTCCGATTCTCTCCACTGCATCAACCTCCTTAAAGGTCCCAATATCAAATATCATGTTTATGTTGTGTTGATTCAAGACATCAAAGAGTTGATATCTCAAAGGAACAATACCATTTGCAACACTCTTCAGATTCTGATCTCACGATTCATGCATCTCCCCCATAAGGTTTCTTTGATATTCTTCGGAGCGACGCGACTGTAACTTTTTACATTAGAGAATAGTTCTCTTTTCTTTTTTCTGTTTGTTTTTTGTTTTGTTTTGATTAGCCTTGTAACCATAAAAGAAAAAAAAAATTCTTTTATTTTGTTCTATAAGACTAATCTACATAACTTTTTAAAAAAAGAAAAAAGAACTAAAATCAAAACAAGGAAGAGTGAGTATGTTATATCTCATGATTACTTAAATATTGAGAAGGGTAGAAAATAGGAGCATCTCAAACATTTTTAAACTATGAACGAAATTGCAGCTACTTAGTTGTTTTTTAATGGAAGGAACGTGAACTATAGTCATGCAGAATGGAAATCTCAGCTTATCTACATACCAAAAATAAATCCAAAATTTCATGCCATGAAAGCTCAACTACACATTTCAGCTTATCTTACATGACAAAAATAACCACACATTTTTCATACAACTGCATCATACTTTATTGTTTAGCTATAACTTCTAAATTTCCAATAACACTCTTTTAAGTGCACTGCCAACATGTTATTTTGGGTTAAATTTAAATGTTTTAAATTCGAACACGCAATAAAGTATAAGATTGGGATCGCGTCGCAAATTGTAGGGACTAAAAATATTTCTATTTTTTAAAGGAAGAAAGATAAATTTACGAGACACCTAATTTAACTAAAAAAAATAGACCAGAACACAAGAGTGCATTTTTTGTATTAAGCACATATGCCTGTGGAATTCAAGCTCAGCAAATTCTAATTTTTCATAAATGTAATCAAATTTCAGAATATAAGGTGGTTGTTACCAATAATATTTACAGTATATTCCTGCATTCTGCCAATAGCATAAAAATGCACAAATAAGGGGAATCAAATTAATCACTTTTGGATTCAGATTTTACCAAGAAACTTCTGGCTTCTTCATCAGTAACATCACTGTATTGATGAAAACAAAGAACAATTATGATATGGTAAACAGAAAAATCAACACGAAAATGAATTGAATCATAAGAAAGAGATCATGCAGAAACCTGTCTATAGCTTCTGTTTTAGGGATCAATGTGAGTCCCTTAGAAGCAAGATATTCACAGAAACTCTGAAGGTTTTTCTCTTGGCAGAAATTGTAAAGATGTTTAAGGAAATCGTTGAATTGCTTCGGTTCCTTCACAGAATGTTTGTAAGTTTAACAATTTACCATGAATCTCAAATACAAAAAGAAGCATAGGAAGATGAAACAAACAAATTCAAAGAGGGATAAGATAACAGATAAAAATGTGAAGCAGTGTGGTCAATTGTTGAGTGCAGAAAATAGTGGTTGTTCAAATTCTGCTACGCTACATTGCTATAGCGCCATTATAGCCGCTATTTGATAACACTTTGTACTAAATATTTCAAATTCTGATACGCTATAACACCGTAACTGTAGTTTTCTATTTAGCGTGCAAGAGGAAGGCAGATAGATGGATTACCTGCTCAAGGATGCAACCCTTGCGAAGTGCAATTAAACATTCCAGTGCTTTGGGATAGTTATCACCTTCATGGGAGTCTTCTACCATACCAAATATTTTATTTTTCATATCCTTGATTGCTTTTAGAACCCAGTCTGGACTGTCTCGTCGTGAAATCATTGCTTCAAAATCTTGAACAGGTGTCAGATCCCCGATGTTCTCAACTTTAACAGATTTGTATTCAATGAGATTGGCAGGCGGTGCTGTAATGTTTTCTTTACCCGCTTCGTCACTTGTCTTATCTCGCAATAAACGTCTTGGCTTTTTCTGCAGTGAGATATTACGAATGTAAAACACATCTGAAGTTAGTAACAATTACTCCACTAGAAAGTAAGTGTTCATTCTTACCAAGGGATTTCCCTGCAGCTCAAAAGACCTACGAAATGAGTCAACGACAGATTCTTTTTGCAAAATCAAGTTAGTCTCAGGCTCTGTAATTTTTCTGAGTGTGTAATCGAGAGGAGGTACCGAAGCATCTGGATGCTTTGATTTCAGGTCAAGATAATGATAAAAGCGCTGAAAAGATATACAAATATATCAGTTAGCTTTAGCTTGACAGTATTCTTTATTTCTGGGAAGGTTAGTTAGAAGTCTCTCTACCTTCAAATCATCATACTAATTTATACATAATAGGATAAATAAGATGATTAACTTTTAAATATACAAGATAATTAGGATTAAGGCATTAAACATAACTTCCCAAATCATACGGCATCCAATACTAACAAGGATTAAGGCATGATGCAGATTGGTAGATCAAGTAACAATCATAAGACAAATCCAAATTCAGAACAAAACCTCTCAAACCCTTCTAAGAGAAAACAAATCAGAAGGAAAATGAAACATGGAAATTTAAATGAATAAAGAAGGAAGGAATTAAACTAGAAACAGATAAGTAGATAGAAAATGCACTACCGCCAGTACTGGATTTGGTGTGAAGTCAGGAAGCAAGACTTCCTTTTTCCCATCTGGTGCAAGATCAAGCATTTTTATGAAGTTAGCTGCAGATTCTAGCTGTTGTTTGTTTGGCTGACACAATGCTGGAAAACTAGATAAAGAAGGAAATTGAAACTCTCGCACATCCTCAGCAAAAGGAAGAATATTGAAGTAAAATGAATCAGGCTGCACAGCATAAAGAAGCAAATTATTACATAAAGGATGAAGCAGCAGAATAGAAAGCAACTATGTAGCATTAACACTTTAGATTCAAGGTGTGTCAGGTGTCCTACACATGTCTGTGTCTGACATTGAGACGACACTGACACGTGGTTATATTCAATTATTCTATTTTCTCAAATATTACCAATGTCGACGTGTCAGTATTGTGTCCATTGTGCATTTTTGTGTCGGTGCTTTATAGGAAACCAGAAAAAGTAAACTGATAAACTGAGACAAAAAACCTACAATATTTTCTCTGTCAGATACATTGGGTGTCAAGACCCCAATGACAACATTACTTTGTCCCTGTCTCCAGGCGCACCGTAAAATTGCCACCTTATTCATTTCCTTCATAGCCCTTGATAGTGCAGAAACTGCAAGCACAGCTTTTGTATTTCCAGGTTCAGCTATGAACACATAGACATCTTTCATGTATTGGTGTCTTTAGTGGACAATTTAAAACAAGGAAAAGTGAAATAATGAGTCGGGAAATCTCCTTTAGGTTTTATAAATTTGAATCAAATATATTCCATTGAAGCATATGCAATCTTACCTCAATATATTAGAAGAATCAGTAAATCCCAAAAGCTTCACACCCTTTTCTGGTTTGAACTTTACAGCATCCCACTCAGCAGAGGAAATAGGAACTATTTGAGGCCCATACCGATAACCTTTAATTCTTTGATCTGGAGGGACAACTTTATCCGGATCTTCAGCACTCTTGTACTCATAATCTACTTTGACTTCATGTGTTGCGAATTTATCAGTTTGAGGAGCCTTATCAGAGTATTTCTTCAGAGTTGGAAATTTCTCTTCTTGTGTTTTCTTGTACACCAATACCTGATTATCATTTAAGTTTTCATGAAAACAAAATGCATTTTCTCACTCATCATCGCTTTATTTAAAAAAAAAAGACATTTTGATAGGTAATACAATTAAAATATGATGCTAAACATTAAGATGAAGGGAAAACAACACCAAAGGTTCCCTCGTATGTGTTCACCATGCCTTAATGGGAAAACGTACACAATGGAAGACTGTTAACAAGCTAATGATAGGCACACATAAATATGAGATTCATTATGAACCTGGAGACTAAACCTACATATCATATTGCAAATCTTACCTTAATCCTCAGTTTTGGGCCGAGTTCAAGATCCCCTTTGAAAACTGTAACTGGAGTTATATTTCGGGTTTTTAGGGCACCAAATAAAGAAATTGGATCCTCTACATACAACAATCTTGTTGATGTTTCCTTCGAAAAAATATTTAAAAGACGGTCGTTCTCATCAATTATTTCTTTGTTTGCATCTTGACTAAGTGTTCCTCTAATAATTATACTTTCCATTCTCATACCATGAGCTGTCATCTGTTTAGCAATCGTGGTAACTTGCTCTTCTTTTGATCCTTCATACGGATCTTTTATTGGACATTGTGCATTTGTAATAAGGCAAAGACGTTTCTTTCCTTTGTTAGTTTCTCCAAACTTTTTTATTAACATATCCATGGCAACAATGACAGCGTCAAGAACTAAATCAAAGTCAAGGTAACCAGAATGTAGTAAAAGAGATCTACTGCAACATAATACTTTTCAGGAAAATATTAGCTCATTGCCTCATTATACCAATCATACAAGAAAGCATCGCCAACAAATATTAAGTGAAACAATTGAAGTTTGTAACAGGAGATTTTTGACTATGTAAAGAACTACATATGTATAGTCAATTACAATAAAAGAAAAAAGAATTAAAACCAGAGATATATGGCAGTGAGAATACACAGTAGGAATCACAAATGCAAATCTATGAAATCTTATAATCCAAAAGCAAAGAATTTTCCAAAAGAGATACTTTTAATGACAGATGATCTAGTTATTTTCCATAAGATATTAGCGTGACTATTTTAAACTAGGTCAAAATTCAAAAGCATATATTTTTTTCATTGAATAAAGATATACTTATGTGGCTGTATAACTTTATGGATACAATCACCATCAGAAGTTCCTCGAGGCAGTTGTTGTAAAGCCTCAACAATGTCTCCGTCAACAACTTTAGAATTTTTCATAACCACAACATGCTGATATCCACCCACTTCTGTAGTTAGTTCATTATCCGTGTCTGAAAAAAAGTAAACACAGAATAGGTGAGACATGATAGACGACTTTGATCAAACTCCAACAGCAACAAAACTACAGAAGTCTTTTCCCAATATGTGGAATCAGGTGCATAGATCAAACAGAGTCATAATATCCTAACCATATATCATGATTCATGTCTAAAGATAAACCATTTCAATCTAACTCGTTTTCAACGGTTTAAACTATAATTTTCCTAAGTTTCCCACAATTACTAGACAATCATCCATCTAATCTACTTTCCTTACCGAGGTTTCTACTTCTACATGTCTTTCTCCACACACACCCAAAAAATCTACGGCAAGTTCACTTCTTTTCTAGTGTAGGTTCTGCCTCAACATTGTCCTTAATATATTCACTTTTAACTCTATCTTTTTTGTGCAACAACTCTTTTCTTGTTGGCCTTGTACGGCCCAACATCCAGTCCTATACAATATTACAATTTTATAGTGTGGTGTAATAAAATTTTCCCTAGTCTTGAAAAATACTTCTTTATCACAAATAAAGTCAAAGCACTCCTCCATAACATAAAAAAAAAAAAAAAAAAAGAAGACTGAATTTAAGAAAATGATTAGTAAAGTAGATGCATGATTCTTCTCGTGACACATTACAGTTAATAGTTACAATAGAAAAAGTAAACCAAATGGAAAACCTTGATCAATAGAAACTGAATCAAAATTCTAAGTAGGAAAAACAAATACTGTTAATAGTACCTGGATTCCCAATACTGTACTGATGTATAGCAGAATAGGAATACACCAAAAGTCATGAAGACAGAAGAATCAAAGATTTCTTAAGATTTTTGATAAACTTGGACTCACTCAACTCAGTTCCCAATTCACTGAAACCCCACTCTCCATTGCCCTCCAACCTTTATATTTTCCACTTTTCCAACTAACCTAACTACCAGCAGTTTTTCTAAGAATTTGAGCTTATGGCCTAACTCAACCACACAAAATTGGCATATAAGGTATGGATTGTTCTTTATATGCACTACTTAGACTATGTCAAAACACACCCTCACACCCAAGACTAAACCTTTCACATTTGGGGTGTGGATAAACATGGGTTGAATAACAGAAATCATGATCTTACAACAGATCTAGGATAGACACTTTTACCATCTTAAAATTTGAGCTTAGAGTCTAACCTCATAAAATCGACTTGTAAGGTAAGGACTGTCCAAGCCTTACTTAGGACATATCTCTAGTTGACCCCTCTACAATATGTTCTCTGCAACTAAATGTAAGCATAGTATGTTGTCGTACCACCATTCCAAATCAGTTGCACCATACATGGGAAATATATTGTTAGATAACTCAATAGTTTGTTACCATTAGTTAGTATCCGATGGTAGTAAGAAAGGGTAGGATATCACAATGTATATGTAATAGGGTTTACAGTTTAAAAGAGGAAAAGTGTCCGGTGATTTGAGTTTGGATTGTGGCTTAGGCTAGGGAATTGCAGACCTTAAAGTTCTGCAACACCTTCAGTGTTATCGATTGCGGATGACGGACAATGGTGGAAGGCCAAAAACACTATTTGAAGCCGCCATAAAATACCATGGCGCCACCAATCCACCATCTTTCACAAATTGGCCATAGCAGTGGCTAAAATTCCACCACCACAATCCGCCATGGCAGCTATTTGATAACACTGAACATCTTGTTTGTAATTAGCCATCATTCTAATACAGTATCAGACTCCTATCATCAATGTAATCAAGAGAGCAGAGTTTCTAATTAAAATAAGACCAAAACACAAAATTTAAAAACCAAGTCAACAACATGCATTACATATTTGCATCATCATAAAAATTAAAGTAAAGTACCTTCTGTTCCAAATAAGACAATTCCCACTTCATCATATTTGTTATAAATCAACTACATATTATCATACAAAAAAACAGGATCACGTTAGTTATTGAAGCTCTTAGTAAACAAATCCAACAACAAGAATGGAATCATAACAACTTAAAAATAATGTGTAAATATAATTGTCATTGCAAATATAGCAATTTTCACTCTTAAACTTGGAAAAATATTTTCTTTTTTTTGTTTTTACTTCTTGCAAAAATAACAATTTTTGCTTTTGGTCCTTGTTCCTAAAATTTTTTTGTTTTGTTTTAGTCCCTAAAAAATGTGTTCCTTTACTTTTGAGGGACTAAAATAAAATATTCTACTTATTACATGATCAATTTCAATATGATTAAATTTTGCAGGATTAAAACAAAAAACACTTAGAACTAAAAACATATTTAAACCAAAATAAATAATATTATAAGGTATGATTATTGATTAATACCTTCTTCTGTACAAGCATGGAACAAACTTTCTCAACTTCAGGAAGAACATAATGCATGGATGGGCCCACATCAAGCAGCAAAAGCAAAGCTTCCTGTGTTTCATTTCAAAATTAAGCGTTCAAAAACAGTAAAATTTGAAGAAATAGTAAAAATCTGAAAAGGGGGAAAATGAGTAAAATAGAAGTAAAACCCTAAACCCAGAAGAATGAAGTAAGGAAATGGAAAAGGGTGTTGGAAAAGGAAGAAAAAATCGAACCTTGTTGCGAGCCATGGATGGAAAAGGAGAAGAGAGTGTAAAGGTATAAGCTTGCAGAAGAAGATGATGGGTAATTGGTCTTCCCGCTTCAAAAGGTTTTTGCTTAAAATACCTAAAGTCAAATGGACTCAATTTCCACCAAATTCAGAATATTCTGTTGTTTTTTGTTTTGTTTTTTATTATTAGAATCCAAATTGGTATATTCTTCAATGGAATATTTTATATTTTTTTTCTATTAGTTTAGTGGCTAAAAATCTCACTTATGAATAAGTGGAGTACTATCAAAAAATTTGAAACTCCAACTCCTACATAATATATGTGATGCCCCTCCAACGAAGTTAAACTCACGTGATTCTTGAATGGAATATTTAATGGGTCTTATAGCAGAGTCCTAGGCTAGGAAACTAAAAATATTTCTATTGAATTTTTTTCTATTATCTTACTTTAAAATAATTAAATATTAATTAAATATTTTTTATGACACTTTATATTAATAAGATAATTCAACGGATAATTTTACTAAATAATGTAAATTGAATTATCTAGCCTATCGGCTATAAACTACATTATAATTTATACAATATAAGTATGTTTATCTATTATTCACTATTTCTTTATCAAACAAATTCATAATAATAGTTTGGACAGTCCCTATATTTCCAAAAAGTACAAAAATAATAATGAATAAAAATAAGGTAAATTCTTTGGTACCCAACTTATATTATTGGGCACCGCTATTCCATATGCAAAATTCTTTGAAATATGAATTATGTAAATATAAATTAGTATCAAAATATGATATGACATTATACTTACCACGTATTCAACAGTATATTAAATATCAAAGTATTCATATAAAAATAATTTATACAAAGAAATTAAAAATAAAAAACAAAAAGAGAGAGAGCTTAGTTGGAACAAAAATATATACATGTGCAATTAGAAAAAAATAAATTAATAAAGTGCACATCACATGTTTCTTGATAACTCTTTTTTTTCTTCCTTATTTATTGAGATTTGGTTTTAATTACTACTCTATTAATTATTTATAATTATTTAATATATTAATGAGTTGTAATTATTTAATTGGTTGTGCCTAATCATTAATGCTTAGGTGATGACTCACCTAAGAATTTCTCGTGTCGGCTAATATACTATTGTTTAATGTTCATCAACTTTTTTTCGTATACATTTCATTCTTGCAATTATCATATTTTATCGCTAATTAGACACGTGCACCGCACGAGTCGATGTTCTAGTTAACTTGAAAAAGATAAAAGTTGTTTTACAATATTAATTAGAGAGTAAAATTGAAAAATAAATAATTAATATTATCAAAAATAAAAATAAAAAGAGTTAGTATTTATTTTAGGACATCTTTTTTACCAATGGATCACTTCTCGCTATCAAAGGCATAAGTTTTTTTTTTTATTAAGTAGTATGGTGACTAGAAATTTCATCTTAAAGGTGAATAAGTGTTCAGAGTTTAAACTCAAACTCCTGTATATATAATATGATGTCTTTACTAACTGAGTTAAGCTCATGAAAACAGAAGAAATAAGTTAAATACTAATACTCTAGTACTATTTAGTCAAATAGTCAAAAGATAATGGATGTGGAAACTAGGAGACCCTAACCCACCGTCCATCTTTTTGTGTGTCTAAATCATATATTTGTGTGTGATTGTATTACTATTGACGGGAAAATGTTAAATATGGCCTCACCGCCGAAATTAAAGATAATGCACAAGTTCTAAGATAGAGTTTCCTTTTTAATACGCTTAACCATTGTCTTGGAACACTGTTTAACATTTTCCTTAAAGATATTAATATGAAAATTTTATTCTGTGATTTGTGCATTCGATATTTTAAAAATGTAAAAGTTATTTTTTATTATAGTTTTTTTTAAGTACGTTTAACTAGTATTTTCGGGACACTATTTAACATGATCCATTATTTAAAAGTTAAATAAAACTACAATCGGTGATAAAACACTCTTTTTATTTTTGTACATGGATGAAAGGGCCAACCATCAAAAATTCACACACACACACATAGTGAATGGATTGAGGTTCGACCCCCCGGTCGTAACGTCCGACCTAACAACCATTTATAATGTGATTGTAGCAATCCCTAATTTATAATGTATCTATAATATCTATCCTTAATTTATTAATCATCATTGTTATACTTTTTTTTCTTTGTTGAAGAAACGTTGATATACTATTAAAAATTGTTGTATGAGTTTTTTTATTGCGGGTAAATTTTTACTTGATAAGAAGTTTAAAATATTAAATATATATTGAAACTTACATATTTTAATTTTTAAATGTATAACTTTTAAATATATTACCATAAAAAAACTTTTAAATAAATTATTATTATTTTGTAATAAAAAAACTATTCTTTTTAATTGTTTAGATATTGCACACCTTAGACTAATCCTTTATACACCCAAGAACACTTAGCTGAGATGACGCAGTTCTCTTATAGTTTAACCAAAATCCTGGGTTCGATCCCTAACTTAGGCATGCGGCAGTGTTAAAACTTTTGGAGAGAGTTTTTTTTATCCATTTAAATTCTACAAAACTCGAAAAATTAATCTCTACAATTGTGCGCAGAACCTATCTGGTTTACGCCAAAAGATTAATCCTTTATACAAGGGTCATGGTATGACCGTCCACAATTTAATTTCACACGTTTCATTCATTTTTGTATTATTTATTGTGGATAGATCGATCTTACATTCTCATAAGTCATAATAATATATAGGAGTACTGTCTATATAAGAAAGTACTCTCTCAACTCAAGTTCAAGTCTCTATCTATCCTAAGAAACAATGGCATCATCAACATCTTCAACTACATTCTGCAACCTCAAATTTCACTCCAAAATAGTACAAAACAACAACAATAACAAAAACAAAACCAATTCTTTCTTTCTTCCTCCTAGTATTCTAAACAAGAAGCAGGAAGAGGAAGAAAACCACGACACAAACAACAACACCCACCAAATCAATCGAAGGTACTAACTAATTTCTACTTCCTAATTCTTATTTATTCATATTGTCAAATCTCTCACACTTCAATTTCTTTTTGTTTTTTGCTTATATTAATTAAAGACAGCTTATATTGAGGAGTAGCGAATTAGCAACCATTGGTGCCATCTTCAATTTCAGGTACCATGTTTTACCCCTACATTTCTATTTTGCTATTAACATCTGGTTCACAAAGGAATGAGCTCCGGTTATCCGGAGTTTAGCCGTGAGTTAAGTAAAGTCTGACAAAAAATTGTTCCCAACAGGAATCGAACTCGAGTTTTCCGAACAATTCTTAGCAGGGGAGGCTTGGTTAATTTTCCCCTATATTCGAATGCACAAAAAAAAGTTATTTTTTTAAAGTGAATATTTTTTTATTCAAGATTGATATCAATGAGTGGTGAAAAATAATCAAGTGATTGAGCTCAAGTGGTTAATGAACTCGGTTAAAGATGAAATCTTTCGGGATAATTCAGTACAAATCTTGGATGAAACAATCATTTGTCAGACTTTAATTACTTCTCTCGGCCAAACTATAGATTACCAGAACACATTCCCCTCAGAAATCGGAGGGTCGAGACAACAACAAAAATAAATTCACCAACACAAGGGGCTAGTATCCTAGAATGTGACAAACTAAGGTTCAAATTCCATTTGAAAGTGGTGTCTCTATTTACTAGATGACATTACCTCGAATGTACCTATAGGCTATATCAGAGAAAAAAAATTCAAAACCAAAAAAATCATATGCTTTTTGATAAGATAGCTTATAAAAACAGCTTATTCATTTTGAGTTTACCTTATTTCCTGTTGAATTATATTAACAGATTTTATGTGATATTCTATGGTTATTGCATAAGCGCTTAATTAAGTTGTTTTACTCTGTGTTTTGGTGCAGTGGGAAGAAGCCTGAATATCTTGGAGTTCAAAAAAGCTCACCAGCATTGGCTTTGTGTCCAGCAACTAAGAATTGTGTGTCAACCTCTGAGAATGTCAGTGATCTCACCCACTATGCTCCTCCTTGGTAAACTTTTCTTCATTTTAACCTTAGTTTTCTAGGGCTACATGAATTAGCAGCAATTTCTGTGTTTTTATTCAAGGTTCTTCCTCTGGTCATAAGAACTTAATACTTCCTCTGGTCTTATGTATATGCAAAGGTTTTTTTTTTCCAGGTTTATTGAATAACTGATGTATTTGGTCCATAATATGAACAAGATACATCAATTATTCAATGAACCTGAAAAAATAAAAAACTTTACTTATATATGAGACCAGAGGGAGTATTATTTATGATCCTTAAAGAATGTCTTTGGTAGGAGTCTCACATCGAGTATGTCAAAGTGCTCAATGTGGTATTTAAGCTATAAAGCTCTTCCACTTATTGGGCTAGTCTTTTGAAATGGACTTTCCTCGTGTGCTTAAGTCCTCACAGACTCTGAAGCACTGGTTAGCATTTTCCTTGATATTGGGTTTAATCCAAAATGAAGTTACAACAGAGTATATTTGTCTGAATCACGTTGTAAATTTGTAATGGTCCACTTAAAATAATGTATCACGTTTTGAACCAACCCATGTTGACATGACTTTTGGTTGTTCCCTGTTGAATGTTGACTTAATTAAATATTGGTAGGTGGAAATACTGCTATGTTTTGTTTAATTTTATTATATTATTATTATGATTATTAGTATTTTACTAGCTTGGTCTTTCAATTCAATTGAGTGTTTATGGTCCCACCAAAATTTAAGCTCTTTATTTAAATTCTTTATTATAATTATTGTACAGGAACTATAACCCTGAAGGCAGGAAAAGTCCTGTGAGCAGAGAAGAAGCAATTGAGGAGCTAATAGATGTGGTAATAAAATCTAATTCATTCATACCACAAGTTTTACCACTACAATGCTTGTCTCAAGCTATATACAACTGATTGAAACCTCATTTGATCCCTAAAATTGTAGGAAATTGTCATGTTTGTCCCTAAAATTTAGAAATTAACAAAAATAGTCCTCAAATTATAAATTATTGGTTACACATGTTATGTTACCCTCTAGGTAGTAGTGTTGTCCATTGCAGATCGCGGAAAAAAGAGTTTGTTCTAATTTTGTTACGCTACAGTGCCATAGCAGTATAGCGTCGATGTAGCCTCTATTTAATAACACTTTGTAGTAAATAGCTTATTGCGGAATGATAATGATTTGTTCAAATTATGCACCGCTATAGCTACTAGTATTTGACAACATTGCTAGGTAGTATTATAATTGGATTGTTATAGTATATGTTATTTGCACTTCTCAAATCATTGAAGTGCAGCTGAAACCAGTTGTTGATGATTTGACAGATAGAATCAACAAAACCAGACAAATTTACACCAAAAATAGTTGAAAGGAAAGAAGATTATGTTCATGTGGAGTATCAAAGCTCAATCTTAGGGGTATGTATGTTTATATTACATCTAAGGAAAAGTAAACTCATCATGAAATAAAACCATTATTTATACATTTATATGATGATTTCAAGAACCTGTACTAATCCGCGCCCCTTCCTTGCATTGCAATGTAAACAGTTCGTAGACGATGTTGAGTTTTGGTTCCGACCAGGTAAAGGTTCGATCGTGGAGTATCGATCTGCGTCAAGGTTGGGAAACTTTGATTTTGATGTGAATAGGAAAAGAATCAAGGTAAAACTCCATCGCTGATATATGTGCTTTCTGTGTGATGCTTCATTTTCATTCATATCAATAAAACACTTCTTAATTTAATTTTATGTGATTAACTAAATTTGAGTTCAAATTAATTTTTTTTTCTATGCTAATCACTTTAACACAACATAAATTTGTTTAAAAAGTAATGCCAAAATAAGCAAAGTGACCAACATGGTGTTATGAGAATTGGTAACACGACTCTTCTCCAAGAAAAGAATCTGAGTTTGATTCTTTGAGTCGCCTATTTGGGAGTCACTCCAACTCCGTATTTTATGTTTTCCGTCTACCGTAGGTTCCATGTTCCAAAATAAGAAGTTGACATGTTTTATCGTCTTGCTTATTGACAGGCACTGCGACAAGAGTTGGAGAAGAAAGGATGGGCATCTCAAGAAACTACTATATGAGTAAACCTATGCAAGATTCATATGGGTATTTAAGCAAAAAAAATAGCTTAGTAGATTACAAAGCTCACACAATTAATGTAAGAAAACGTTTCTTCAGATTATTAGGATTATTGAAATGATTGAGAACAATATTTCTGCTCTTAGGAAGGAATGATATGAAGATATCGCCTCAAATCTTCTCTAACGTCAAACTTCATGTATTCTTCTCGAACCCTTTAATATACTAGACTAATCCTAATAAATTTGTTAAAGTTGAAATGTGAATTTTAATACTTCATCCAGTTGCGAATATATTCGATGGTCTCAAATATAAGTAAATTTAACTACTTTGTTTATCGACTTTGTTGCATGCTTATACATTAACTGGCCTTCAACTTTTGAATGTACACACAGAAACTATTTTCAAACTACCTACAATAGCATTTCTATTTTCTACTTAAAGCATAGTCACAAGATTAAGGACATCTCATTATTAAGTTGTAGCCTTTTATTGACTTTGTATTTTATTTTTGCCCTATTTTCACTATTAGGTCCTATTCTCTCTTTGCTTTAGTTTTATCTTATGTGTTTTCATATTTTAATTCTTCCATTCTATTTTAATTTTTCTCATTATTGTTATTGATCTTTTAGATTTTGCTTGATGCTAGTTATGGTGTTGTTTGGTTTAAAAAGAAAAGTAAAAGGATTGTATTTCCACTGTTATAAGTTGAAGACAAAGAGGATGTTGAGTTATAATTGATTATGCAATTATGTGTTTACATTATGATAAACAAACACCAATATTATTGCCTTAGTCACAAAAATGATTTAACTATAACTTGCAATATTTTGTTATTGGATTGGACAATGAGTTTCCTTTGAGTAAAACTACATTTATCGTCCCAGATTAAACTCGCGATAAAAAAAACAAAAACAAAAAACTACCTTTATCACAAAATTATAAGTAACCACCTATGATTCAAATTTATATCGTTGTGTACTAATAATAAATATGGGACATTCAAATTAGTACTTGCAACATAAAATGTGGTGGATATAAACACACTGCAACACGAGGAAAATATTTTAACAAATCTTCTCATAGAATAAACAAACATTTATAATACTAAAATAAGCACCTACAATCCATAACGGACACGGTGCAACAAATTTTCAAAAATAAAATAAACAAATGCTTAAAATATTTTTAAAGTGAAATCAACGCACTCGTGCTAATACACGGGTCTTTAGCTAGTTAATACAATGAATTAATGAAAATTGTTATATCACACATATAATAGTGTCTATGCCATGGGTATTTCACGCATCCCCTTATGGTCATGATCATTGACAGTAGTAGGAACAAACTTCCTCCAAAACCAGTGAGACTTCCACACATTATTCATTTCTTCAATGGCGACTTTGTTTGTCTCGGGCATAAACAAGGCGATGAAAATTGTCATGATGAGCACAAAGCCGGCAAAGAAGAAGAAAAGCCCGAACTTCAAGTGACAAAGCATATTAAGAAAAATTTGAGCAATGGCGAAGGTGAATAACATGTTCACGGCAACATTGGTAGCTTGACCTGCAGATCGAACCTCAAGAGGACATATTTCACTAGGGACTAACCATCCCAATGGACCCCAAGACCATGCAAATGCCGCAACATACAAACATATAAAGAACACCAGAAGATTTGCTTCACCTTTTGTAAATGACCCTTGACCGCTAACTCCAAACTTCATCGCAATCATGCTTCCAACAACAATCTACATTCAATGATTATAACTTTTATATCAGTCATGATTGTAAAAAGTCTTAGCACAGATGATATACGTATAATTATTTAAAATATAAACAATTATTTATTAGTTAATTAGTAGCAATTTTTACCTGGCATATAAGCATTTGGACACCGCCTTCAAGGAACAAAATTCTTCTTCCAAACTTGTCTACAGTGAAAATGGAAACAAAAGTAGCAGCAACGTTGACACCTCCGGTAATTACTGCAGACATGAGTGAAGCATCGCTTCCAAATCCCAGAGTTTTGAAAAGGACAGGTGCATAAAACATGATAACATTGATGCCGGTGAGTTGTTGGAAGAATGGAATGAGACTGCAAAAAGTGAGTTGAGGTCTATATCTTGGTTGTGTAATATTCTTCCATGGATGCTCTACCTTTTTGGCTTCCTCGCTAGCATCAACCAGATCCTGAAACTCTTCATCAACATTATCAATGCCACGAATCCTTTGTAACATTTTTTTAGCTGCTTCTTTTTGACCCCTTTCAATCATAGAGTTTGGTGTGTCACCTAAGAAAAAAGATCCTACACACAACATAACCGCAGGGACGGCTCCAATACCTAAAGAAACTCTCCATCCACTCTTATGATTGGCAGTCTTATAGTTGATAAGGTTTGCACCTAGGATTCCAATTGTGATCATCATTTGAAAGCCCATATTGAGTGCGCCTCTAATCTTTGCCGGAGCCATTTCAGACAAATACACTGGAACAGACTGTTTAGGAGTAACAAACAAAATTAATTACAATCAATCAATCTTGAAATACTTTTTAGATTTCATGTATCAAAACATTAATGCATACGAATGATATCAATTCATACCTGATTACAATATCCGACACCAAAACCAAGCAATAGACGACCAATGATAAGCATTTCAATATTGACGGCAAAACCATTCAGCAATGCACCAACAAGAAAAAACATGCCACCAGCAAACATTGAGACCTTGCGTCCAAACCTTCTCGTAGTCGTGGAAGCAAAGAAAGAAGCTATTAGCGCTGCAAGATACAAGGAAGATGTGAACAAAGTAAGAAGCTCATTGTCAAATTTACAATATTGGTTCTTGTCCGCAGATTCATTTTTCATTTGCTTGTAAACGCCGGGAAAGAATTTCACCAGAAATGGTTCCATGGAAGTTACTCCTCCGGTAATACCAAGATCATAACCGAAAAGTAGACCTCCCATGGCCGCCACCAAACATGTGACCAACACGAACGGTGTCACCTTCCCATCATATTGCCTTCCATTTGCTGAAGCAACTAAGCCTCCACCAGCCATCTTTCAAACTTTGTGTATCTTAAGATTTGTGTTATGCGTATGATGTAGAATTGTGCCTACGTTTCTTTTTTATAGATGTAAAAAATTATTTCCATTTTATAGATAAGAAGGAGTTATTACAAATAAATAATTCCATAAACGTTACACATATCTTTAATTGTCTTTATCCTTATAATTTTCTATATCAGGAGTATTATTGTTTGATTTGTTGGCAACACATCATTATTATCGTGAAACTATACAAACTCATTTAAATAAATCCCTAATCGTACTTTACTGATCTATTGATCTATTGGATTTTCTCCTAACATTACTGTCCAGTCAATTGTCGACATATTGAAAATAATTTTTTTTTTCTTTCTAAAATGTGAAAAGTAAACGGAAGTTAGTTGAATCGAGAGTGGATTATCTTCCTTAACACTACTATCCAGTGAATTGTGACTGGATTCTCTTCTTTAACACTACTATCCAGTGAATTGTCGGCCGTTAGATTGAAAATTCAATTTTTGTAAGATTTCGAAAATGGAATTTTAAAGGTACATATCAACACTACTCCTTTTTAGTGTAATATGCAATCGAGGGGATATTTTCTTATTTGAATCCCATTTTGGAAAGGAATTATCTTAAAGATTTGTAATGATTTTTATGAAAAGCAATTGAAAATAGTTCTTTTCTTAGTGTTTTATTTTAAAATTTTATGATTTAAATTTGAAACAAGATGATGAAATACTTAAAACGAGATTTCAAGATAAGCTATTTAAAGCAATTTTTTATTTGAAACTTTTATTAAAAAAATCTTTTTAAAAAAGTTATAACTAAAAAAACACAATAAAAATTATTTTCAATAAAAGTCAAAACAAAACAAACAGGCCCATAATAATGTGTTTGATTTAATCATTTTCATACTATTTTTAAAGTATGTTCATAAAACAAAATTTAACAAGCAAAATTTTAAAAAATCATTTTCTTACTATTTTTAAAGTATTTAATTTCTCTTTAGTAAAAAAAAAAGTATTTGTATCCAAAAAAAAAAGTATTTAATTTCTTTCAATTGATTTCACAAAAAATACGGTGTTAAAATACAACTAGATGGCAGTATAAAAAAAAAACACAATTAGATGGTGTTATTTAATTTTCAAATATGTTCATATATAAAACAAAATTTTATAAGCAAAATTATTTTATTCTCTCATAATATTATATAAATATATAAGTATATTCAAACAAGTTTTCTTTTGTAACAAAAAATCTTTTATTTTCCGGTCAAAAAAAAAAACTTTTATTTTGTTCTAAAAATATCGTTCTCCAAAACTAATCTACATAACTTTTTAAAAAAAGAATAAAGAACAAAATGAAAACAATATATTTTTTAAAAAAAGAAAAATTGGATTATTATTATTATTAGAATAAAAAATATATTTTTTTAAAAGATATCTCTCAGAAAATGATTTTTAAAAAAATTATGATCCAAAAAAGTTTGAAACAAGATGATGAAATACAATCGGCCGATGGTGTTATTTAATTTTCCAAATATGTTCATAAAACAAAATTTAACAAGCAAAAATATTTTATTCTGTCATATATTAAATTAATTTAATCAAACAAGTTTTCTTTTATTTTGTTCTAAAAAAAATCGTTCTCCAAAAGTAATCTAGATAACTTCTTTAAAAAAGAAAAAAGAACTAAATCAAAACAAGGAAGAGTGAGTATGTTATATTTCATGATTGCTTAAATATTGCAGCTACTTAGTTGTTTTTTCTTAGTTGTTTCTTAATGGAAAGAACGTGAACTATAGTCATGCAGAATGGAAATCTCAGCTTATCTACATACCAAAAATAAATCCAAAATTTCATGCCATGAAAGCTCAACTACCCATTTCAGCTTATCTTTCATGACAAAAATAACCACACATTTTTCATACAATTGCATCATACTTTATTGTTTAGCTATAACTTCTAAATTTCCAATAACACTCTTTTAAGTGCACTGCCAACATGTTATTTTGGGTTAAACAGAAAAATCAACACTAAAATGAATTGAATCATGAGAAAGAGATCATGCAGAAACCAAAATAAATGACCTATACAATTTTCAAAATCATTTTTTTCAATTTTATCCTTTATGTGGGTCCATGTTTATATGTGACATACTCAACCAATTTAATCATTACTACTAATAATAATGAAAAAGGTAAGGACAGTTTAGTAATTGTACAATTCTCTCTCCTTTATTTATGCATTTTTCTTATAGCTTCTGTGTAACGACCCGATGTTTTATATATTATTTTTTAGTAATGTTATTGATTTATTATTTAATCAAATATAAATCTATTTTATTTCTTGTTTTGGTTAATTATTTTATGATCTACTTCTTTCGTCCCAAAATATAAGTAAAAGTGAGTCAAAAAAATTTCGAATTTCGAATTTTGAGTGGCCAAACCATATTGTGACCCGTTTTTCAGTTCTTCGATACTAGACAAACCATCTGATGCTAATTAAGTGCCTTCATGTACGTTTTGCCTGCTTGCAAATACTACATGTTGATCCCGTTTTCCTTTCTTACTCAAATTGCATTCATTATTATCAGTATAAGCCAGCCAAATACAACCATTCCTTTTATTTCTTTTGACAAATTACTTACGTCATATTCATTAAAAATACCATAACCGCCGATGAATATCATCCAGTTACCATCATTATTCTAATTAATCTAGAACATTATATTAGTTCATTTTAATTATCAAACTATTGTTCATTTTAATAAAGTTACCATCTGCTAGAAATTTCCAAACTATTGTTCATTTTAATTTTAATAAAGTTTATATTTCTATGAATCCTATTTCAATTATCTCTATAACTATTTTATTCGAACAAAACAAAAAATATATAGCCCCACATTTCTTGGATAAAAAAATCCAGGATGTTACATTCTGTTTTAGGGATCAATGTGAGTCCCTTGGAAGCAAGATATTTGCCTAAACTTAGAAGGTTTTTGTCTTGGCAGAAATTGTAAAGATGTTTAAGGAAATCGTTGAATTGCTTCGGTTCCTTCACAGAATAAGTTTGTGAATTTGATAAGTTACCATGAATGTCAAATACAAACAAGCATAGGAAGATTAAACAAACATATTCAAAAAGGCATAAGATAAACAATCAATAGTAAATTGCAGAAAACAGCGATTGTTCAAATTCTGCTACGCTACATAGGTTGTCATAGCACTAATATACCCGCCATTTGACAACATTTTGTACTAAATCTATGTTGCACGGGTGCGGGTACGGTACCGGTATCCGGTACAGGTACTAGTACGGGGTACGTCATTTTTAAAAAAATTAAGGTACGGGTACGTTCCTATAATTTTTTTTAATATAATCATATATATTAAATAATAAAATTATATTGTTAAAACAAATAATTAAACATAAAAAATATCACACCACACTTTAAAAGTAATTTAAATTGTTCGAAACATCAAAATATGAAATTAAAAAACAATTATCTCAAAAAAAAGTCAATTGTTTCCCTATCGATCATCACTAAAAAGAGCGACCTCTAGTTAGGTTCATCGCGAGAAAGACTAGCAATTTCAAGAATATCAACTATATATTAAATAAATCTCATTCATCTCTACGAATATCCCACATTTTTGTTGCACTTTCATTATAAGTATTACTATTTCTCTTTCTCGAGAGAAGACGAAGATTGGTATGAATAAAAATTAAATCTTCATCTCTCTTTGAATTAAGCCTATTCATTTTCAATGAATGAGTGAATAATTCCGGCGGCTACTTTGTTATTGTTTTTTAGCGGTAGTTGCTACCTTTATGTTATAAACAAATAAAAAACTTAAATCTTCCTATAAAAAAAAACTAATACAAGAAAAAAGAGAAGAAAAAAAACCGTGTTTTTTTTTGAATTGGTGTACCACGCGCGTACCACACGCGTACCCATTTCAAAAAAAAAAAAAACTAGGTACGGCGTCGGTGCGTACCGGAGGAGTACCATAGCGTACCGGTACCCGGTACCGGCGGTACATACCCGGTACCGGTACTCCATCTAAAATGGAGTACCCATGCAACATAGTATTAAATAGTGTATCACAAAAGAATAGCCAATTTATTCAAATTCCGCTAAGCTAAAAGACTATAGCGCCGCTATTTGACAGCACTGGTTAGAAGTTGTATAGGGAAGTCATAAACTCGTAATTGTAGTTTTCTCTTTTGCTTGCAAGAGGAAGGTAGATGGATTACCTGCTCAAGGATGCAACATTTGTAATAAGGCAAAGACGTTTCTTTCCCTTGTTAGTTTCTCCAAACTTTTTTATTAACATATCCATGGCAACAATGAAAGCGTCAAGAACTAAATTAAAGTCAAGGTAACCAGAATGTAGTAAAAGAGATCTACTACAACAAGATGCTTTTCGGGAAAATATTAGCTCATTATACCAATCATACAAGAAAGGATCGTCAACAAAAATTAAGTGAAACAATTGAAGTTTGCAACAGGAGATTTTTTACTATGTAAAGAACTATGTATATATATATAGCAGTGAGAATACACAGTAGGAATCACAAATGCAAATCTATGAAATTTAGAATCCAAAAGCAAAGAATTTTCCAAAAAGAGATATTTTAATGACAGATGATCTAGTAGTTATTTTCCATTAGATATTAGCGCGACAATTTTAAACTAGGTCAAGATTCAAAAGCATATATTTTTCTCATTGAATAAAGATATACTTATGTGGCTGTATAACTTTATGGATACAATCACCATCAGCAGTTCCTCAAGGCAGTTGTTGTAAAGCCTCAACAATGTCTCCGTTCACAACTTTAGAATTTTTCGAAACCACAACATGCTGATATCCACCCACTTCGGTAATTAGTTCATTATCCGTGTCTGAAAAAAAGTAAACACAAAATAGGTGAGACTTGATAGACGACTTTGATCAAACGCAAATAACAACAAAACTACAGAAGTCTTTTCCTAATATGTGGAGTCAGCTGCATAGATCAAACAGAGTCATAATAATCATATATCATGTCTAAAGATAAACCGTTTGAACTATATTTTTCCAAGGTTTACCATTAATTACTAGACAATCATCCATCTGATCTATTTTCCTTACCGAGGCTTCTACTTCTACATGTCTTCTCTACACACACCCAAAAAATCTAAGGCAAGTTCACTTTCTTTTCTAGTGTAAGTTCTGCCTCAACATTTTCCTTAATATATTCACTTAACTCTATCTTTTTTGTGCAACAACACACCCATCTTAATGTTCTCCTCTCTACAGAGTTGAACTTATTTTCTTGTTGGCCTTGTATGGCCCAACATCGAGTCCTATACAATATTACAATTTTATAGTGTCATGTAATAAGACTGAATTTAAGAAATGACTAGTGAAGCACATGCATAATTCTTCTTGTGACACATTGCAGTTAATAGTTACAATAGAAAATGTAAATCAAGTTGAAAACCTTAATCAATTGTAACTGGATCAAAATTTTGAGTAGGAAAACTAAATACTATTAATAGCACCTGGATTCCCAACACTGTACTGATGTACTATAGCAGAATAGGAATACGCCAAAAGTTATGAAGACGGACGAATCAAAGATTTTTGATAAACCTAGACTTTCCCAACTCAGTTCCCGATTCACTGATACCCCCTCCCCATTGCCCTCCAATCTTTATATTTTCCTCTATCCCAACTAACCTAACTACCAGTAGTTAATTATTCTTCTATGAATTTGAGTGTATGGCCTAACTCAACCATAAAAATTCGGCTTGTAAGATAAGGATTGTCCAAGCCTTTATATCATATATGCACTACTTAGACTATATATCTCTAATCGATACAGACTCGGACATCTGAAGCATGGACTAATGCATGTGGATTAGCAATAATCTCAATTCTCAACACACATCCCCACAGGCTCACACCCAAGACTAACATTTCACATGTGGGGTGTGGATAAACGTGGGTGGAATAACATAGATCATGACCTTACAAACAACAGACCTAGGATAGACACGCGTACCATCTTAAAAATTGGGCTTAGGGTCTAACCTCTTAAAGGCGACTTGTAAGGTAAGGAGTAAGGACTGTCCAAGCCTTTATAAGCCTTACTTAGGACATATCTCTAGTTGATGTGGACCCCTCAACAATATTGTTCTCTACAACTAAGATGTAAGCATAGTGGGTTGCCGTACAATTCCAAATTAGTTGCACCAAACATGGGGAATATATCGTTAGATAACCCAATAGTTAGTATCCGATGGTAGTATGAAAGGGTAGGATCTTTAGAGTTTAAAAGAGGAAAAACGTCTTGTGGTTTCAGTTCGGATTGCAGCTTAGGTTAGGGAATTGCAGACACTGAAGTTCTGGAACATCTTCAGTGTTATCGGCTGCGAATGAAGAAAGGCAAAAAATCACTATTTTAAGCCGTCGTTTCCGCCATAAAATACCGTAGCGCCACCAATCCACCATCCTTCACATATTAACCATAGCGGTGGCGAAAATTCCGCCACCACAATCCGCCATGGCAGCTATTTGATAACACTGAACATCTTTTTTGTAATTAACCATCATTATATTCTAATACAGTATCAGACTCCTATCATCAATCTAATCAAGAGGGCATAGTTTCTACTTAAAATAAGAACGAAACACAACAATTAAAAACCAAGTCAACAACATGCGTTGCATATTTTCATCATCATAAAGATTAAAGTAAGTACCTTTTGTTCCAAATAAGACAATTCCCACTTCATCATATTTGTTATAAATCAACTGCATATTATTATACAAAAAAAAAAAGGATCATGTTAGTTATTGAAGCTCTTAGTAAACAAACCAACAAGAATGGAATCATAACAACTTAAAAATAATGTGTAAATATAATTGCCATTGCAAATATAGCAATTTTCACTCTTAGTCTTGGAAAAATATTTTCTTTTTTTGTTTTTACTTCTTGCAAATATGACAATATTTACTTTTGGTCCTTGATATTTTGTTTTAGCCCATAAAAAATTTGTTCATTAATTTTGTCCTTATTTTGAGGGACTAAAATCAATATTCTATTCTATTTTACTTTGTATTTTTATTATAGTGAAAATCTTCCTCAAATATTTTATAAGAATTGATCTTTCAAGACCCAACATTGCAAATGAGATGAAAATCTTCCTCCGATGAAGAAAACAGTACAAAAATTCATTGTCTATTACATGATATACACCTCCCACAACACTACAAGGAAAATATGAGAATTCTCACGTTGATGCACCAAAGCAGAGAATGAGGAACATCACCACCAGGTAGAATTAAACTGAATCATCAATACTGAGATTAGAAAACAAAGATTTCCTCATCCAGGCATAGAATCAAATTAAGGATAGAACAGAGACACTGCCAAATCAGCACAGCAGAATCTAAATATGGATCGAGAAATTTGGATCTCTTGGGATCTCGCTCCAAGTCACTAGTGGTTTCAGAAAATAGAATTGTGCTTGCAGAAGAAGATGATGGGTTATCGGTCTTCCCGCTTCAAAAGGTTTGCTTAAAACAACAATGACGGGACATAATAGGACAGTACACGATAAAATTGTATCAAGAGATATACAACTATAATATTTTTGTGTTCGAAAATAAAATAGATATTTTCGTATTTTCGAAAATTAAATCTTTCAAGAAGCTTCATGTAAATATCACTATCAAGTGATCCATATAAATAAGCTATATCAACATCCATTATGTGCAACACGACTAGTTAAGTACCATATAGTACTTTCAAAATCAATGACAAACTTTTATCAATACTCTCAGACAATAAGTCAAATTTTGAATATATGTATTTCAACATTCTTCTTTTCGCAAGAAAATTGATTCTATCTCATCATTTTCACATCTTCATGTGTACGGACTACTGTTCCAAAATTCTTTCACTTTGCAAAGTTACTTTAATTATGTTGTAATTGCGTCTTTTCATTTACACAATCATTATGTTGTCTATAATTTTCAATAGACCTTTGTTCATGATCCTCATTAACTCTTATCACATATAGCGTTATATTATATATAAAAATATCGTCAACGTTGACTTCCTTAATTTCGGTTCCATCGATTCCATTCATAACATAATTTGTCAAGATCTCTTTATTTCATAAATTTAAGGTACCTGATAAGTTCTTCTTTAACTGAATAATCAATTATGTCAAATATTCTTTTCATATCATCACTTGGTTTATTTTTCTTTTTAGCTCATTTTCTTATTTGAGTATTTTTATCTTTGAAACCGACTAACCCACCATGCTTCAGGGTGGTTAAGACTCATTTGCAATAGTTGATGATAATTGATTTCATAACATATATGGTTCAAACTATTTTATATGAGGATCAAGATGAGATAGTAATAAAAAACTATTATTTCAAGTGATTCATTTGAACTTATGGGTCGCATTTTCGGTTGTTTTTTCTCCCTTTAATATTGGGAAAATTAATTCATCACTTGATAATCAGCCTACCGAGCTGTAGATAAGTCTCCAAAATTTTTTTTGGCTCAAAATACTTTATAATAGACGGAGATTAATATCATATATATTTTCCCAATTTTTTATTTTTTATATTTAAGATTTCATCTTGGTGCATTATATTGGAGCAATTGGAACATACAAACACATTAAAAAAAATGCTTATATGAAAAATATTAGGTTATAAATCTAAACTCAATTGCAAATTAAGGGGAAGATTTACATATAATAACTTATTAGCTTGATGCGAAGTAAAAACTCAATATAAATGATCACATGTTCCCAAAGTAGTATTTAAAGTTATGATTTCAATAGTATTATTCATACATTTAACTTTAGACGTCTAAAGAATGGATTTGCAGGTCCATATTTTTTAGCATATGCTGTAAGATATTCGATATCAATTTTGATTGATATTATAAGTTGAAGACAAAGAGGATGTTGAGTCATAATTGATTATGCAATAATGTGTTTACATTATGAGAAACACACACGAATATTGTATAATATTGCCTTAGTCACAAAAATGATTTAACTATAACTTGAGCAATATTTTGTTTTTGGATTGGACAATAATGAGTTTCCTTTGAGTAAAACTGCCTTTATCGTAAAATTATAAGTAATTACTTTTGATTTAAATTTATATCGTTGTGTACTAATAAATACGGGACATTTTTTTTTTTGAAGGATAATAAATACGGGACATAAAAACTAGTTTTTTTGAAAAGAGACATAAAAATGTATTCGCGGATATAAACACATAAAATCCAATCCACAATTAGTACTATGTAAAGGTTTGAATGGATTTTTTCATTTAAAATTAACAATTAACAAATATTTTATAAAAGTATTACTTTAATATTGATATATTGATATTTTGAAAGAAAAAAAAAAACACAATTTAAAATATTTTACCAATCAATGGAAGTTAAAAATGTGGTGGATACAATACAAACACACTGCAACAAGGGGAAAATATTTCAACGAATTTTCTCATATAGAATAAACAAACATTTAAAATACTAAAATAAGCACCTAAAATCGGACACGGTGCAACAAATTTTCAAAAATAAAATAAACAAATACTGAAAACAATTATCAATCAATCAACGCACTCGTGCTAATACACGGGTCTTTAGCTAGTTAATACACTGAATCAATGAAAATTGTTATATCACACATATAATAGTCTATGCCATGGGAATTTCACGCACTGCCTTATGGTCATGATCAGTATTAGGAACAAACTTCCTCCAAAACCAATGAGACTTCCACACATTATTCATTTCTTCAATGGCGACTTTGTTTGTCTCGGGCATAAACAAGGCTATGAAAATTGTCATGATGAGCACAAAGCCAGCAAAGAAGAAGAAAAGCCCGAACTTCAAGTGACAAAGCATATTAAGAAAAATTTGAGCAATGGCGAAGGTGAATAACATGTTCACGGCAACATTGGTAGCTTGACCTGCAGATCGAACCTCAAGAGGACATATTTCACTAGGGACTAACCATCCCAATGGACCCCAAGACCATGCAAATGCCGCAACATACAAACATATAAAGAACACCAGAAGATTTGCTTCACCTTTTGTAAATGACCCTTGACCGCTAACTCCAAACTTCATCGCAATCATGCTTCCAACAACAATCTACAATCAATGATTATAACTTTTATATCAGTCATGCTTGTAAAATGTCTTAGCACAAATGATATATGTATAATTATTTAAAATATAGACAATTATTTATTAGTAGCAATTTTTACCTGGCATATAAGCATTTGGACACCGCCTTCAAGGAACAAAATTCTTCTTCCAAACTTGTCTACAGTGAAAATGGAAACAAAAGTAGCAGCAACATTGACACCTCCGGTAATTACTGCAGACATGAGTGAAGCATCGCTTCCAAATCCCAGAGTTTTGAAAAGGACAGGTGCATAAAACATGATAACATTGATGCCGGTGAGTTGTTGGAAGAATGGAATGAGACTGCAAAAAGTGAGTTGAGGTCTATATCTTGGTTGTGTAATATTCTTCCATGGATGCTCTACCTTTTTGGCTTCCTCGCTAGCATCAACTAGATCCTGAAACTCTTCATCAACATTATCAATGCCACGAATCCTTTGTAACATTTTTTTAGCTGCTTCTTTTTGACCCCTTTCAATCATAGAGTTTGGTGTGTCACCTAAGAAAAAAGATCCTACACACAACATAACCGCAGGGACGGCTCCAATACCTAAAGAAACTCTCCATCCACTCTTATGATTGGCAGTCTTATAGTTGATAAGGTTTGCACCTAGGATTCCAATTGTGATCATCATTTGAAAGCCCATATTGAGTGCGCCTCTAATCTTTGCCGGAGCCATTTCAGACAAATACACTGGAACAGACTGTTTAGGAGTAACAAACAAAATTAATTACAATCAATCAATCTTGAAATACTTTTTAGATTTTATGTATCAAAACATTAATGCATACGAATGATATCAATTCATACCTGATTACAATATCCGACACCAAAACCAAGCAATAGACGACCAATGATAAGCATTTCAATATTGACGGCAAAACCATTCAGCAATGCACCAACAAGAAAAAACATGCCACCAGCAAACATTGAGACCTTGCGTCCAAACCTTCTCGTAGTCGTGGAAGCAAAGAAAGAAGCTATTAGCGCTGCAAGATACAAGGAAGATGTGAACAAAGTAAGAAGCTCATTGTCAAATTTACAATATTGGTTCTTGTCCGCAGATTCATTTTTCATTTGCTTGTAAACGCCGGGAAAGAATTTCACCAAAAATGGTTCCATGGAAGTTACTCCTCCGGTAATACCAAGATCATAACCGAAAAGTAGACCTCCCATGGCCGCCACCAAACATGTGACCAACACGAACGGTGTCACCTTCCCATCATATTGCCTTCCATTTGTTGAAGCAACTACACCTCCACCAGCCATCTTTCAAACTTTGTGTATCTTAATATTTGTGTTGTGTATGAATGATGTAGAATTGTGTTCACGTTTATTTTTTACATGTTAGATGTAAAATTATTTTCAATTTATAACATCAACAATGACTAATACGATAAGGATGAATTATGACAAATAAATAATTCCATAAATAAACGTTACGCATTAATTGTCTTTTTCTAAATTAGGAGTATCATTGTTTGATTTGTTGGCAATATTCAGGACTTGTGATAAGATCATGAAACTATACAAACCACTTTACTAGTCTATTCTACTAATCTATTTATTCTAAAAATGTGAAAAGTAAACGGAAAGTTACAATTGAGGGGATTTTTTCTTAGTTTTATCCCATTTGGTTTTGACAACTGTTGTTTCTTTTGACTCAATGACAACGGGTTTTTAAGAAATTATTAATGGTAATAATTTTAATAAATTTCGGCCTTTAATGTTTTTTATTTGTATAAATTAATAATAAAACTACCAATTATGGAAATAGTCAAAGTGTAATCATGAAAATTGTAACGGATTAAGATGCATGAATAAATTAGTCAGCATGAGCTTAATTTAATCGATAGAAATATCACATTTTATATACCGGTGTCAAAATTCGAACTCATAATATTTCACTTATTTATTTTAAAACGTGAAATTTAAACTACTTAACTACTTGACAAAAAATTATTACCAATAAAAAATATAATTGAAGACGTTACATATTTTAGATGAAATTGATAGTGCCATTTTCTACCATTGCCATCTTCCATTTGACCTATATTATTTTTCTTCTACCAATGATCGTCCTTGTCTTTTTATTTTCTTTGGCAATAGCCCCTTATTCTTAGGAAATTGAGGTCCGGTAATCTAAAATTCGGTCGCAGGATTAGGAAAGTCTATCAAAAAATTATTCTTAATAGGAATTAAACTCGGGTCTCCCAAACAATTCGTCATAAAGGAAATTCATTAATACTTGAGCACAATATCTTAATTGTCCTTGTCATTTTAGTTGATACATATATTTAACATCCAATTATTTATTTATTTTTCTTTTACCCTCCAGTCTTTACAGAACGAAATTATAGTAATTTGAATTTGAAATTGGTCAAATAGGAAGGTAAAGGTAAAGTCCGACAAAAGATTGTTCCATCCAATATTCAAACTTAAATTTTGCCAAATAATTTCTCCTTTAATAAAATTCATTAAACCCAATTTTTAACGATGTTTATTATATTTTTTGTGCTACAATAATTAGTTTGTACTTATCAATTACCTTTCCCATTAGTACAGAATAGGAGACAGCTCTTACAGACAAACATCCACATAAAATAAATAATATTTCCTTTGTTTATTATGGGCTAAAATATGCTATATACAATGCAACTTAGAAAACTAACCCTAAATTTAAAATCAGTTTGAATAGTGACAAAGGAGTATTTTTGTCTTAATAAAAAAAAGTAGAGGCATTGCTAATTTGATATATATATATATATATATATATATGAGATAGGATCCGTTGACACCAGATGTCGAACTTTAATTTGACACCAAATCTTAACCGTCTATTTTTTTAATCAAATCCTAATAATAATTTTCTATATTAATTGGTGTCAAATTAAAGTTTGATACCTGGTGTCAACGGATCCTAACTCTCTCTCTATATATATATTTCAAATAGGACCTACTATATAGTAAACAACAAAGAAAAGCTTTCGGACAATAGATAGTTAGATACCACGAAATCAAAGATAGGTAGATAGGACACTTTTTAAGGATTCCAGAAATTATTTATTCAAAGATTTGCATTCTTCTGTGAATAGTACTTTTCTGTTACAAGTGTTGAGAGTCTTGGACTCACCAAAACCTTCCGCAAAGATTTTACATTAACTTGAAAACCAGAAAAATAGAACACAACCCCCAAACTCTCAGTTTACAGCCTTAAATAACACAATACTACTAAAATGTTTGCAGTCTAGTGTTATGACAGAGCTAATGGAGAGCCTCCAATACCACCTCTCAAATTCTCAGTCATAATCAAAAGTCCATTGTTTTTCAGCAGGGTACCCTCCATTGTTTTCATATAGAGTAGAGACCAATTAAGCTTGGTGCTTGGTCATGGTAAATGGGAGTTGAGATTCTGAACACTGAAAAGTGAAAACTGAAAAGGAGCAAGGTAAGATGTCTGTGATAGTATCATTAATGTTAAGAATTCACCTCAATTGCAACATAAACATTCAAATCAAACATAATCATGAGAATTGAGAAAGATTGCACTGTGAATCTTCAATAATATCATAAACTTGGCACCGATTAAAATATATAAAAAGAGAAAAAGTATGCTGTGCAATAATATCATGCAAATACCAACTCATACAATACATAAGAACCCAAAAATTTAAAATGTATACAGCACAAGTGAAATAGTAGAAGTGATTACTACAAATGAATAATTAGAAAAAGAAAGTGAGAGGATCAAAGTTGGATATCGGACAGCCAATAGTGGCCGAGATTAAGAGTAAAAATGGAAGTTGTACTTGCATTTGAAGTGATGTAAAGAATAAGACTACAGACAAATTCTCTGTTATTTGGAACATGATTAAAATATTACGTACATTGTTTCAAAGCATAATAACAGCTAAAAGGGATTGGGTCAGAAAATAAGACTGTACGCCAGATAAAAGAATATGTTCAAAAGTAGATCAAAACATATATGTCTCCATCTCCAGCAAAATTGACTTTTATAACAGACAATGCACAAACAATTATAGTAGTTAAACTACCCATAACCAAACTAATGTACATTTTTGCAAAACTGATAACAAAACTAACCCTATGATACTATTTCTTGTGATCTCTAACAAAATATATTTTAGAAACTGGAAACCCCTACTGCCACTTTGCTGATCTTTTTATTACTTGGAATCAGATAAAGTTTTTATGGTACAGGTACTCATGAGTCATGAACAGAATATTATGATGGTCTCATCTTTCCCAAAGTGTAAATTCAGAACATAAAATAGACATATATTAAGAGTCTGGAAAATTCCATTTTAACTTGTGAGATAAGATCCTGTGATGGCGCTTCTTTTTTCTTTGACAAAACACTCAACCCAAATAGCCTATGATGTGCATAGAAGCTATAATTTTCAGCTTATTTACATAACCTCCTAAGAATAGCTTATAGAAACAGTTAAACAAAGGTTATGCATAGTTTACTGGAACAACTTACAAAGCTTTTGCACATTAGTCACTTGGTTAAGCTCTTTACTCAAATATACCAGAAATCCAGTTTGTCCAAAAAGTTGCATAAGAACAACACTAAAGATGATTTGATGTATGGAACTTGTCTACAAAATATTATAATTTTTCTTTCATCAAACCTGATGCTTTGGATCAAAACATAATTTACATCAATTCAAATGGTATTTAATCATTCTTATATGCATAAGGACACACACAGGAGGACAAAGTAGTTATTGACAAGTAAATATTACTTCAATTTGATGACTTGAGCTAGTTCAGAGACGATCTGAAGCAAAGAGCAATGACCTACCAATAGACCTTTGGCCTAATGGTGAGTGACCCTCAGAAGGTACTCCTCCTTTGTATATTACAATACCACCTCTTTCCGAGCAAGAGAGACAGAACAATGATCTATCTGTTTAAAATGTTATCACCTATATGGTTATATTATGTCACATAACATTTAGACTAAACTGTAGCCTGGAAGTTTAAAGATAACTCTTTTATCTATCATTTCCCTTAACCTCTCAACATCCTTGAATCTCCCAACACCAGCAAAAATATTGGACATTAGAACATAATCACCACCATGTCCCTTCTCCATCTCCAGTATCTTCTTGGTCACCCTCTGGCCAATTTCAACATTATCATGAACGCTACAAGCACCAAGTAGCGTCCTCCAAATAACTTCATTTGCGACCTCACGCGGAACCTGTAGAGCAACCTTCTCAGCTTCTTCTAACCTTCCTGCTCTGCCAAGCATATCTATCACACAACCATAGTGCTTGACATCCGGTACAAGTCCATAATCATTCACCATTTTACCGAAAAACTCAAGCCCATGCTCAACCAATCCACCGTGACTACAGGCACTCAAAACACTGAGGAACGCCACGTGATTTGGACACACACCAGCCTTTTCCATTTTCTCAAAAGTCTCCACAGCCTCCGTCACCATCCCAAATATAGCATAACCAGATATAACCGAATTCCATGACACCAAATTCTTCCTCCAGTCAGGCATCTCCCAAAAGAATCTACTCGCACTCTCTATACATCCACACTTAGCATACAAATCAATCAACGCATTCACAATCCGTATATCAACCGCATTAAACCCTTTCTTCTCTACATACCCATGAACGGACTCACACATCTTGATATACCCAAGATTAGCAATAGCAGGAAAAATAGTCAAAAGGGTAATCTCATTAGGCTCAATACCATCAACTTCAATCATTTTTCTAAACAAAGCCAAAGCTTTCAAAGGCTTATTCATTCTCGTATACCCATCAATAACAAGTGTCCAAGACACCACACTCCTAACCACCATTTTATCAAACACCGACCGAGCAAATTCAAGCTGACCCCATTTAATCAAACCACTAATAAAAACATTCCAACTAACAACATTTCTTTCTGGCATTTCACCAAACACCTGTGCTGCTGAAACCAAAAGACCCCAACTTGAGTACATATGAAGCAACCCAGTTTGAACAAAGACATGAGAATGAAAACCCAGTTTAAAAACAACACAATGAAGATGAAAACCAAAATGGGTTGAATTTAAATTTGCACAAGTGTGAGAAACAAAAGTCAAAGTGAAGGAATCAAGTGAAAGAGGGCATGTTAGGGAGTTGAGAGTGTAGCTAAAGAATTGAAGGGCTTGATGAGGGAAAGGGGAGAGAGAATAAGAACGTATGAGGTTGTTGAAGAGGAGCAATGAAGTTGGGTTGTTGTGGAAAGGGTAATGGTGGAAGAGTGAAGAAGTGATGATTTGAGAGTGGAGTTGTTGGAGAGATTGGTTGTTAGAAGAGTTGTTGAGGAGAAGGGAGAGAAAGTGTTGTGGGTGCTTTGGTTTGGGTTGTTGATTGTGGTGGTTGATGGTTTCATGAGATATGGTTGGTAAAATGGTTGCTGCTGCACGATATGAAACAGGGAGTTTCAGCTTCAAATGTGACGACATTGTTAATAACCTTAAACAGGTTATGTTATGTATTTTAAGATAAACCAACGTTTTTTGTTTTTTTACTCTGTTTTTGAGTTATCTGACTCTGTTGTTAAAAGAAAGTATAGTTTGATACACCAACGTTGTTGAGTCAACTGACTCTGATGTTGAAATAAAGTACAGTTTGATTTGCAAAATCTAAGGAACGGTTAGATTGCACAAGACGGTACATACAATTAGGGGTGCAAGCGGATCAGAAAAATCGATTAAACCGATAAATCAAACCAAACTGAAAATTAAATGATCTAGTTTGGTTCGGATTAAAAATCGAACTGAAACCAAGAAAATTGAACTTTGTTTGATTCTCGAATTTCAATTTTAAAAACTGAGGAACCAACCCAAACATCATACTAACAATATTTTTATAAATATTAGATAAAATAATATGGTTCATTTTCATTGTATAACATTTTATAGAAATAGTTTTCATTTTAGAAAAACACTAAAAACCGAGCCGGACTGATGAAGATTTGGTCGGTTCGGACATTTTTTTGACTGAAAACTGGTTCAAACCAACGGAACCAATTATTTTGTTGTGTTCTATGATGTTTATGAACAAAATTTTAATTTAGTATTTTAGACAACGTATTTAGTTAGAACAAAAGGTTGTCCTTGGGACAAAAATTTGCAATTTTGCCGGTGATTTAGTGAGAGTGAGAATCAAATCAGTGTAATCAAATAATAACTTGAATTGAAGTTTGATAATTTTGCAAAAGATTATAGATATACACAATCATTTAGTAATTCTCCACTTATGATCCGATCCTTACATAAATAAAACCAAAAAATGCCATAGATTTTAAAAAGGAATAGGCTGTCTTCCAGGCCATGATTCTATCTTCTGAAAATACTTGGAAGGAACAACGCCATCAAAACCTTCCGTCAAGATCACCTTGTTGTCAGAAATGTATAGCTTCATACCTTCTGAAACGGGATCAAAGAAGTAACAAATAAGTCTCTAGTTAACAAGAACTTCTAACATCTAAAGATGAACTGATTGAAAACACGTTTAGAATATTATCATACCCTCCAATGCTTTTCTAACATCGAGAAAGATCAGAACATTGACGTCTCGCCTCATACCTGTGAACAAAAAAGGAATAGTAAAGAAATTAGGTATCTTCCAACAGATAAGTTAGAAGGAGTTCTAATAGGTCCAAAGCATGCTTCTGTGTTCATTAATGGTATTTGCAAGAGTAGATTGCTAAATTGTATCAACCATCAATAAATTGATTAAATCATTTGCAGAGAAATGATGAGTTGTTGACATAGCAATTAAGCATACATGCAAAAGGCAGAAGGTAACATAAACTAGGAATTATTTATTAATTGAATCTCTTTTATGGAAAAAGTTTGTCATTTCTATTATTTCGGACTTGGTAAATGCAAAAGGTAGAAGGTAACAAGAACTGGAACTTTTCATTAGGAATTTGGTTAATCACATTCACAATAGACTTTGTTTTTTCATCATTCCTTCCGTATTTTGAGTCTGACCACTAACTTAGTATTCAATAATGGAAATCAACTTGCCTAACCATAACGAAACAAAATATATCCAGATTTAAATTTTTTGATGGGTAAATAGGATTCTTTTTCAATAATATATCACATTACCACTTATTACTTCTCCATCTGTTGGTAAACCACAGGAGAAATGAACATGCAATCTCTTCATGCGTTTCAGACCAGACGTTAGAATTGAGTCTAAGTTCCGCCTATACGTTCCATGCACACAAACTGCATATTGTGGAAAAATCAAGATATAAAACAAATAAATTAGCAATATATAATTTTTTTTAAAAGAAAATGAATTGTAAAGACGGTATACAACTCTTAAATTACAAATATGTACACCATGAATGAAATCTATACTCTACCAACACAACTTAAATAACTATGCACCTGGAAATTCTTCAGCAGAAAGAATTGGTTTCAATAAGCTTTCAGTTTCAACAGCCTGGAAATCAAGTCAAAGAATATTGAATGAATTCACAACCAAATGCTCAACATAAGCGAGCATTAATCTGATATTTATGCAATAGGCCACTGTAAGCATAAACAGAATAGTAATAGCGACAAATCTGATAAAAGGCAAGAGGAAAACAACATAGCACTATCCATTCACTTGACTGAGTGAAATTTGAAGATATCTTCCACCAAGGGAAATATACTGGCAATAGTAAAAAATGGTTTAGCTCAATTAATAGAAGAAACTTAATAGGTGCATTACCATTTGAATGTGTTACAGAGCACAAACCCAATCAATTCAATTATACAAAACTTAATAGGAAAGTTGGATGAATTATGTTACCGTTGTTGTGTGGCCTTGGTTTGCACGTATTAGTAGCTCCCCATTCTCTTCTATGAGGCTGAAACGTTGCTTATTATCTTTTCGAACAGCCTGAGGATAACCATTAGATAATTTAGAATAAAATATTTCTTCAGCAAATTCATATGAAAATAAAATGAGCATTACAGTAAAGTATTCATATTAATAACTAGAAAATACAAATATTGATGAAAAAAACCGTGTTCTATATTTGTCTTCTTTTTCATGTACAAGCTATATGCCTTTTTCAAATACAGGAGTACAAGAACAAAAGGAAAGAAATTCTCTAATATATATGATGCTACTAATCAGCATATATAACATCTTTCCTTGGTAATCATTCCCTTGAGGTGAGAAAGGAAACTTCTACGGATGCAAAACAAGGATAACAACAAAAATATTGTTCAATGTTCAAAATATCATCGAGCACGAGGCAATAGCATATGCTTCTTAACAATAAACAACATATTGGAGTCTGGTCAATATCAACAATATGATGTTATTTTATATATTTATTTTTTTGTATTTTCATCAAGATGGTTCTCAGATAATGAGACAAGAATCTAATTAAGACAGAAATGAACAACATCAAAATGGAATGAGCATGTATAGAAACAGAAAAAAACATATATTAGATCAACTGACCTCCCTAATGTCATCAATAGTGTGGGATCGTAGAGGAATATTAGCAAATGTCTTCAAATTCAGCTTTAGCAAATCATTAACTTTCACAAAACCATCACTTCTCATATTTAATTTCAATTCAGATGCCATATGACGTAAAATTCGCGTCCTGCAGATATTAAACAAAAGCATAATTTGAGTGAATTGCTTAGTGCAAGAATGAAATGAAGCACAAAACTGTTTAAAGTCATAGCATAGAGTTCATCTACTTTGTTGCTCCAACCCCATGCAAACAAAATGCACAATTTTTTTTTTCTTTCCGAAAGACACTGTTTTTTAGTTGGATAAAGTTATAAGAGATATCCCACAAAAATTCTTCATTCATGAATCAAAGCACGGCAATTTGCCAAACTTCTTTCCACATGCGAAAAGAATGAGAATACACACTTTATTTTACAAACAAAAGAACACCAACAAATGTTTGTCAAAACTATTAGATTGAGAGGGTCAAGTAGTGCTTACAAGAGCCTACCAAGAGAATCAATTTTATCCTTTCCCGAGCCACTCGGCCCACTCCCACCACCACCACCACGCCCTCTAGTTCTTTCTCTATCATTTCTTGTATCAAAAGCTCTTCCTCTGCCATTGCCAGAACTGCTCACAAAATATCAAAAAGCATAAAACTCTCGGCTTGATTCTGTATTACCAATAAGTGAACAAAATACAAAGCAATAAAAACACAAACTTATCCATAGTATCAAATCACTAGATTAAAAGAGATATTCCGATGCATAGTAGTACACATGGTTAGCTATGAAGCACGAACACCAGACACAACATGAACACTAACACGTCAACACCAATAATAAATTAAGAAACTGACATAATTCAATGTAATAATAAGTTTAGGAACATTTGTCCACATTCATCACATTGGGAACATTTGTCCCCTACGAGAATTCCAATCTCTCTCTCTCTCTCTCTCTCTCTCTCACACACACACACACACACATTAAATAATATATATATATATATATATATATATAACTTAGCCTCCCAATATATACCATGTATTGAAATTTAGGGTTAAACATGTTTTTGTTGAAAATATAGCAAGTGTGAGTTTGTGGAAATAGTCTCACATTGGATAAGAATGTGGTGACTTGAGCATTTATAAGTGGGAGAACCCACTCACCTATTACCTTAAGGTTTTGGGTGAACAAGTGGTGTGTCTCCCACAAAGGTGTGTTGCTCAAAAGAACAAGTGCCACAAAAGTGAATGCTCCTCACTCGACCCTCCCCCGATTGTTGCGCTAACAAATGGTATCACGAGCCTTTGGTTTCAAGAAAGGGACCGGCTTACTTGTATCGAAAAGTACCCCACATGGTAATGGGTAAGTGTCCCACATGTGGGTAGAAGAGTGTCCCGTTGAAGTGAGTCAACGGCAGTACAAAGTGTATGTGGAAGAAAGAGCTCCCACTTGAGGGGAACATTGTGGACTCACACTTGATGGGGAGTGTTGAAAATATAGCAAGTGTGAGTTTGTGGAAATAGTCTCACATTGGATAAGAATGTGGTGACTTGAGCATTTATAAGTGGGAGAACCCACTCACCTATTACCGTAAGGTTTTGGGTGAACAAGTGGTGTGTCTCCCACAAAGGTGTGTTGCTCAAAAGAACAAGTGCCACAAAAGTGAATGCTCCTCACTCGACCCTCCCCCGATTGTTGCGCTAACAGTTTTTAGTCCTCATAAAATGTCGATTTTTTATATTTAGTTCATATAAAAAAATTATCCTTTTTTAGTCCCATATTTTACAAAAACATGGTCCGTTTAGTCCCTAAAGAGGAACTTGATAAAATTTGTATAAGGATTAAACTTTGAAAGGTTTGTGATTTTATAAGAACTACAAAAAAAACCTAAATTGTATATATTTGGTACTCCATTGAGTATCGCACACAACTTGAAATTCCTGAATCAATTAACTAAGCTAATCAATTAACTAAACTAATCAATAATCAAGCATACACCAAGAAAAAGCTACAATAATTTTCATATGAAGATGCAAAAATTAAACATGGTGGACAATAGTATAATAGAAAAGAAACAAAACAAAGTTTGTGAGAATTGGTGAAGGGTTAAGAAACAATTACCTTGGAGTGGTGCGAGCGTACGAGGTGTTACTATTGTTGTCCATTGATGGTGGAATTGAAGCAAAGAATCTGAGAGATGGAAAGAGAAGAGAGACACGTGGAGGAAGGAGAGTGCAGTGACGTAGAACAATGATGGTAGTGTTGGTCACTGAAGAAAACAACATCAGAAAAATTCAGATTAAGCGTAGAAGAAGAAGAAATAGAACGAGAGAGAAGAGAAAATAACTCGCTGCAAACGTCGAAACGACGTCGCAGGAAAGAACACATCACACGTGGCATGATACGGATTAATCGGACGTATTAAAATAATTGAAGGATAGGGTGCAGTTCCCGCTAAAATATTAGAGGATCCGTTTCCGTCTTCTACAGTAATAAAATTTCAATTTCAATTTTACTACGAGATTTCTTCAATCATTCATTGCTTTGTTTCTCAGTGGCTATTGTAGATTAGGGTTTAGGGTTTAAGACCATATGTGTTTTCTAAAACGCTAATCATATCTGCGTTTTGCATGCTGCGTCACACCGCTTTAGCTGTTTCTAAGGTAAAATTCACTTTTTTTTGGAATTCATGAATTCGATTAAAGGACTTGTTTTTATACTATTCATTATTGAATAAGTTGTTTATCTGAATGTTGATTATGTTATCTGAGTCTGTACAAGCACTTCTTAGTAATCTATGAAGCACGGACACAAACACCGACATGTACCGATAGTAATTTGAGTGAGAAAATGAAATAATTCAATGTAATCACATGTGTCATTGTCGTCTCGATGTCATACACTTTAGAGGTTTTTGAAATTGAAAGGAGATTGTTTGCAACAGTACCCGAGAGCGCTTGGATGAAATACGAGTCTCTTTTAGCTTAACCAAGATCTTGACCCGAGTTTGGGTCTGCAGCAAGTTAAAACTCTTAGGGAGAGCTTGGGTCTGCGCATGGAGCTTACCTGGTTTACACCGAAAATTATGCAACTACTTATCCTTTACTACACACTCAAAATATACTACTACCTTTGTGCTTCCATGTGTCTAACTATGCTTCTCATCTTCCCAAAGGAAATTAGTAGTGTTAATCGGAGATTATTTTGAGATAAACTAATAATAGTAATCTAAAATCGGGCTTATAGTGGGAATTGTAACATTGCCATTAGTCCTACTCCTAGTTAAATTGAAAACAGTACTATTAGATATTTTATTCCTTAAGGTTGTGTTTTTTTATATTTCAAATTTTAATGCTACTTATATCATTATCATTTTTGCCATTCCATTTAAGATTGTAATTATTTTATGGACATTCATTCTGATTGAAATGATACAAACATCCTGAGGGTTTTTTATTTCTATTTTATTTTATACAGGATACTAAACTTGCGTTTCTGTTGGCTGGAGTGGGAAAAATCCACTTACACAGGAAGACAAATTACCCTGCTTTGAATCCAAGTATGTCACTGAAGCGTATTTTATTTACTATTCTGTAGGCATGGCTGGTATCAAACTCCCCTGCATTTTTTTGTTGTTAATTTGTACCTCATGACTCATGAGATCCCTCTAGTTTAACTTCTTTCTAGTCATTGTTGTCAATCACGTATAGCAGAAAATAGCAGTTTGACGAATTCCACTACTATTTGACACCGTACTATTTTACATCATTTTGTATAAAATAGCATATCGTAGAACAGTAGCGATTTGTTCAAATTCTACTACGCTATAGCGCTTTAGTGCTGCTATTTGACAACAATCTTTTCAACTTGTGGTATATACACAGTAAAGAACTTGTTAATTTGAGGATAAAGTACTTACTTTTTAACTACCCGCTACTTAGTTTGATGACAATTTTTTTTTTTTTTGTTAGTAGTTTTTGTGTAATTTGAAACCAACTTTTGATCTGATTTTTTATCACTTTGACATTCATGGGTCAGAGTTGAATTGAGGGAGGCGAGGTTGGTTTAATTGACAGCTCTGATTGTTTCATCGACTAGGGTGCAAAGTGTCATTTTGCAAAGACAGTAGAAGAGCATATATTTCGCAAGTGAGGTGTGCAGTTGCAGGGACTGAAACAAGAGAGAGGATGGATAGGAAAGAGACGGTAAGAAAGGCTGAGGCGTTGGTTGAGAAAGCAATGAAAGGGAATGACGCTTCTCACGATGCAGCACATGTTTGGAGGGTTCGTGACCTTGCTCTGTCCCTTGCCTCTGAGGAAGGCCTCTCTTCTGATCCGGACTCCATGGAAGTTGTAAGTATCCTACCTACCTCTAATTTACCATTATAAAATGTACATTTTGTATTTTATTTTAGCCCCTTTACCCATTTTTCAATCTACAAATTATAAAACAGAAGGCTTTGGGTCACTCTTTTATAAAAATACATAATATTAGTCTCTAAAGAGGGACTGGAATGTGAATAGAGAGTAGGATATGATAATTATTTCCTATCCTATTTTAATTTTTTATTTGATGCACCAATATGATAGGATAAATTATTCCCTTTTTTAATCCTATCCTGCTACTCCTTTGTAATTCCTATACTGAGTTTTAGTTGGGTTAAAAATATCCTGTCCGGGAAAGGATAAACGAATCCTTATGCGCGTATTGTTTTCTTTTCTTTCCACGCAACACATCTCTTCTGCCCCCCCACTCATCTCTTTGTTGTTCAACCCCTCCTCCTCCTCGTTTTTCTTTCTTTGCTACATACATAATACAGTTGCTTTGACATCCATTGTAGAAATAACCGACTACTCAAGTTTTATCACCTAAAACAAATTAAACACTACCCAACAATTCAATATTTCTTCTTTTACCTTCAAATGTAATTCTCGATCACCCAGAAAAAGTTGTTGTTGTTGGCCCATTGGCAATCAATTGAAAACTCCACAATATTTATGTCAAATTTTATATTGGGCCTAACTCATCCTCACAAAACCGGCTTGTAAGGTGAGGGTTGCCAAAGCTATATAAACGCTACACAGGCCATATCTCTTAGCAATGTGGGACTAAATCCACCCCTTCACACCCAACACAATGAAGGTGTTGGAGGCTGCAATGAAGGCAACTCAAATGCCGCAATTAGGCGGATGGGGGCGGACCGCAATGAAGGCGGAATATCCAACACACCCCCTCACGCTCAGGCCCAATGGGTCTGAAGCGTGGACGATGCGGGATGCCCAACAATAGATCTAGGATAGGCTCTGATACCATGTTAAATTTTATATTGGGCCTAACTCATCCTCACAAAACCGGCTTGTAAGGAGAGGATTGCCTCTAGTATATAAACACTACACAGGCCATATCTCTTAGCAATGTGGGACTAAATCCACCCCTTCACACCCAACACAATGAAGGTGTTGGAGGCTGCAATGAAGGCAACCCAAATGCCGCAATTAGGCAGACGGGGGCGGACCGCAATGAAGGCGGAATATCCAAATTTTATATTGGGCCTAACTCAATTCTGACATGGTATCAGAGTAATGCTATTTTTTATGACAATGCTTGTGTTTTTCAAGATAAGCATTCGGGGAGGACAATTGGAAATGCGAAAGAATTGAATGGTCTTTATTACTTGGATAACCAAAATCTCCCCCCAAATCCACTCAACAACAACAACTCACTTTTTTCGGAATCAATTAAGACCAACAGGGAGAAAGTCTTTCTATACCACCGTCGCCTTGGTCATCCTTCATTTAGAGTCATGAAACAAATATTTCCTTCCTTTTTTAAAAATTTAGATGTTGAGAGTCTTTGTTGTGAGGTGTGTGAACTTGCTAAACACAAACGTGCCTCTTTCCCGGTCAGTAACAAAGTGAGTACTTCTCCATTTTATTTAATTCATACTGATGTGTGGGGTCCTTCTAATGTTCCAAATATATCGGGTGCTCGATGGTTTGTAACCTTCATCGATGATTGCACTCGGGTTACATGGGTCTACTTACTAAGACAAAAGTCCGAGGTTACCTCTGTGTTTCTACATTTTTTCTCATTGGTAAAAAACCAGTTTGGAGTGAGTATTAAGAGGGTCAGGTCTGATAATGCCAAAGATTACTTCAATCAAGGACTTAATTCCTTTTGTCAAAAAGAGGGTATTATTCATGAGCCCATTAGGTTAGAATAGCCTATATAAACACATTAGTGATTGTAAATTATTCATAACTTGAAATATAATAATATATTCAGTTTTCACATGGCATCAGAGCTCTCGTTCTTTGAGGGCCTTGCTTCCGCATAAACCCTAGCCGCCTTCATTGCGGTCATAAACCCTAACTGCCTTCATTGCAGGATTAGGATTTGTTACTACTGCCTTTATTGCAGTTTCAGCAAACAGTTGCGAAATCACTGTTCACGTGGTACTGTTCATCCATGACACTGTTCACGCGCGTACTGTTCATAGCAGTACTGTGCGCCACTGTTCATTCAAAAAAAAAAAACTTGGCTTTTTTGCTATTTTGTTCTCCTTATTAAGACAATCACATGACATCGGTCAATATGTCAAAAAAAGGATTTGTTCCACTCAACCAAGATGAAATAAAGAGGTTGAAATCTTTTCTTAGTGAATTGGAGACACCAACAACGGTTACAACTTCTCTGGCATATTCAGGTATGTTTCCGTTTCCACTTTCTCTTGGTAAGTCTCAATTTTCTGTTGGATTTAATGCTTCGGATAAACCCTATAACCAATATTGGATACTGGATTCTGGAGCCACTGACCACATGACACCCTTACCCACACAATTTTCCACTTATTCACCTTGTCTCAGTAACAAGAAAATATCCACAGCAGATGGTACCCTTTTAACTGTAGCAGGTCAAGGAGATATCCAAATAAGTCCATCTATAATCCTACTTCCTTGTCTGAGGCATTGTCTGACAGGAAATGGAAACAAGCCGGTTTTGTAAGGATGAGTTAGGCCCAATACTCAATTCTGACAATTTACATATATTATTAGATTAGATGTATTCAATTAATAAATTAATAAAATAAAAACAACTGATTTATTGTGTTCAAAAGGTAAATTCATATATCCACTGAATCATGCGGCACTTTGGATATCCATGTATGTGACCATGGGTGGTGGTGTACATGGCTATATAGATGAGGAAAAGGTGTTGGCTTTGACGATTATGGTGAGGGTTTTGGCGAGGGTGGTGTGGTGGCAGGTTCTAGACAGTGTGGTCATCAGACACTTGTGAGTTTTGTGTTTGTCAATGATATCCCGTTTATTATTACGTGGCCATCAAACACATGATATGGTAAGTGCTTATCCTGTCTATATCCTATCATGTTTCTATCCAGCTCCATATCATATCATCTCTCTATCCTATCCTGACCATCAAACGGATTTTTTTTTACCTTCCTATGCTCGCCTGATTCTCATTTTTCCATTTCAGGTAGAGCTTGCTGCACTGCTCCATGATATAGGTAATCAACTATCAACTATAATTGTAGGCAGAATTGTTTGTCCATGTAACTCTGTGTGTGGTTTTTCTAATTTTAAATAACAAATATCAGATTGTAGTCTGCTAATAAATTTACTTCTTTGTTGGTAACTGCAGGTGACTACAAATACCTGAGGTTAGTATGTATTATAAATATACTCTGCGTGTGATTAATTCCTTTAAAGTGTCTAACCATAATAACCCAAAAATTTTAGTTTGCATCATGATATGATTATCTAAGCTAACCTTATGAGTCTTTACTTCCTAATTTTTTTTATGCTTCCATTGATACATGGTTGTCTTTCTTTCTTTTACTAATTTCTTTCTTTCATGTGTTTCACTGGTTTTTTTAACAAATTTCTTCCTTTTGTCGTTAATTTTGTTCATATTAGCTAATACTACTGTCATTTAGGGATCCATCTGAGGAAAAAGCTGTTGAAAATTTTCTCACCGAAGAGGGAGTTGAGGAGAACAAGAAATCAAAAATTTTGAAGATCATCAATGGAATGGGTAAGTTGCTAAAACTAAAATTTTCTTGCCTGTGTTGTTCTTACTTTTACAAGCTCTTTAATTGAAATTTATATACTTTCAAGCAGTAATATAGGGTAAATGATTTTACATAAGCTCCGGAACCATCTCTTCGTCTCTTTTCTCACAAACTCTAAGCTCGAAACATATCAAAATAATAGTTTTTTTTGGAAATATCCTAGATTTATTGAATGAGTATAATCACTGATGATGATAGTTTGTACTCTTATATCTTTTGTATATTTTAAAATACTATTAGCATGTGTGTAATTCCTTCCAAAAATTGGTGCCCCTTTAACTTGTTTAATTGCTTTTGTGTTCTTAACTATAACTTGTTTGTGCCGTTTTGTTTACAACTTCTCCATGCTTATTTATTGGAAAGTATTCACTGTTGCTGCTACAATATTCAGGTTTTAAAGAGGAGGTGACAGGAAAAGCAAATACTGAATGGTTTCCAGAATTTGGGGTTGTGCAAGATGCTGATAGGCTTGATGCTATTGGTGCTATAGGTATTTGATAATCTGGTATCTTATTGCTGAAAAATGGTGAAGAATTCCCTTTGATTGCAGAAATATGCCAGCTCTTCGAGGCTATGTAGCACCGACACTTTAGATTGAAGAGATGTCTGATGTTAGACACATATCGGTATCCGACATGACACTGAACATGTGGTCACTATCAAACATTTCATTTTCGTAAATTATTATTGATATCGAGGTGTCAATGTCAGTGTCGTGTCTGGTGTTCATGTATGTCTTAGTGTTTCATAGCTTTGAGGATCTGCCCACCTCCCAATGCCAAAAGGGCCTTAAATAACTCAATATACACCATATGCCCTCTCTCTAACTCCCTTCTCCCTTATTTATTTCATCGAAGTATCTAACTAACTTAACCTAAGCAACTAAGTAACCTCTTAACTAACAACAACAACAAACCTATTAGTATTTTATGGAATTAGTTGTTTCCGGCTTTTCAAAAGAATGGTGAACGTTTAAAGGGCTACTTAAATGTAATATACTTAAATTAACATCTTCCCCTGCTTTCAATATCAGGAATTGCACGTTGCTTCACCTTTGGTGGGAGTAAGAAGAGGGCTCTGCATGATCCTGCCATTTTGCCAAGAACTGAATTATCCAAGGAACAATACATTAACAAACAGAAACAAACTACAATTAACCATTTTCATGAGAAGCTTCTCAAGCTTAAAGATATGATGAAAACCAAGGTACAGCTGCATTACTACTTTTTCTGACCTTATCAAATTTTCACCAAAAAAATAAACCAAGTGTGCATTTTTTTTCTCTTCTTTTCATGTTTCAAATTTCTCTGTTGCTTTCTTGAAAAATATATAGATATATGTTACATTTGTAAAATATTGCCAAGAAGTGCATGCTTATGTATTAAATCTGGGAAGGAGTTTAAATTTAAGCTATCTATTTCAGGCTGGGAAAAGCAGGGCTGAGAGAAGGCACAAGTTCATGGAGGAGTTTGTGAAAGAGTTCTACGATGAATGGAACGGTTCCAGCTAATAAGTACTTGTTCTTGTCTTCATGCTGTTTTACACTTCTAAAATTTCTTAAGTACTTATTCAAAAGACAAAATAGAGCATGTATTCATGCTTCATTCTCTAAACATAGTTTTTTCCACCAAACAATGTCCTTGGCTTTGGAGTTAGACTATATATAAAATGAATTATCTGTTTTTCTTTTCCATTTCACTGGTATATAATTTTGCAGAAGATCATCCATTGAACATTATGTTTTGCTGATAATTTGATTGAATGATGCTCATGTATGCAAATCTAGAACTTTAAATTGTCCAGATTTTATTGAATGATGCTCATGTATGTAAAATCACTTCATAAATATTTATTCAAAACTCTTCTATATTCTTACAGTTTATTTTTTAGTACAAGTCTAACCCTTGTTTTGTGTATTAAAATGGCTAAATTAAAACATAGGATGAGACAATCATGTTTGTGTGAGATTTATAGAGATAACTGTTAGGGTTTATAAAAACAAAACTCATGATCCATCTGAATAGATTTTATCTGGATATATACTTCTGCATAAAAAGAAACAGTAATGTTCTAAAGAAGAAACACCATGCATACATGTTCTAAACAAATTAAATAGGCGACTTCAATATTGTCATTACAAACCATTTTAGAAATATTAAAAATACTTTTTTTAACATATCATTGAGGGCTTATCGTCCAAAAAAGAGAGATTACAACGGAATCAAACGAGGGGTACTATGCCCCAAATTATCAGCAAAAAAATAAATGTCTAATTTGACTCTGACAAGCATCAAAGAAAACAATATTACAATTCAATTTACACCCCTTATTAGCCAACGTGTTCGCACACTAATTGACTTCCCGATAAGAATGATAAATATGCACCTCTCTGTCCATTTCCAACAATCTTCTAATATGCTTCATGTAAAAAACCATGCTACTCCTTGTAACACCTGCTCGAATCACATGCACAACTGCTAAGGAGTCGATGTTAACTCAATAACTTGCAAACCCAACATCCTTGCATACTTCAACCTTTCAAGAACACCCCACAGTTCAGCCACAAAGGCACTACAACTACCAACATGTTTTGCGAAACCACCACACCATTGGCCATTACTATCTCTAATGACACCACCACATCCTGCTGGATGTCCATCTTTACAAGCTTCATCCGTATTCAGCTTCACTCTTCCTTCCACCGACAATATCCAACTTCGAGGCAACTTTGTAACAATGGAACTCATCATCTTTGCTTTATAACACTCTGAGACGTAACTCAACACTAGTAGACCCATACATGCCAGTCAATTATAATCATCATCGTGCAACTCTCTATTTCGCCACATCCAAATACTATGGCACGCCGTTGCCCAACAATCTCCCCATTTAATGTTGTTTATCAAACATGTATCACCCAATGGCGGATGCATGTATATGCCAATGGGGGCTCAAGCCCCCACGAAAAAAAAATTCCTTTGATAGTAGTAATATATTTTACTTAAGCTCCCATGATTAGGCATTTAGGCTCATTAATCACTAACCACTCATCAAAAATTTATCATTTTATTTTTCAACTTTTCATTACCCTAATTTTTTATTTTTCACACACACTTTTTCTCTTAGAGAAGCATCAAATCTTTTTCTCCCAACCTTTTTTTACTCTTCCTCTTCTAATCTTCTTCTTACTTCCCATTTAAAGTTTAGATTTTTTTACTTCAACTCAGTTTTGTCTACTAGTGCATTCACTCACAAAAGTATTGATATTTTACTCGATCAATTTTGTTTTTCTCTTCTTTTTCTATTCAAGTTTTTATGTATTTTGAGTTTTTTTATCACTATAATTGTGTAGTTTTTTTTTTGTCACTATAATTGTGAATGAGTTAAAAGAGGTTCAAACATGTCAGGTTGTTGGATTGAATGATATTGAGTTTCACGTTGATGATGTATGATATTATGTTGTTTGTTATCGAAAAAAATACAGACACCATTTTCTAGCCCCCACCACCTAAAATTTCTGGATCCGCCACTGGTATCACCCTTTAAATTTTATATGCACCCACACCGTTTAAGCTTAACCTACGAACAAAACCAGTTTTGGAAAGAAAAAAACGTAGGAAAAATTGTAGATTCCAGCAAACGTGCCCTAACCTCTTGATTCTTGGCTATGTTCTTCCCTAGTGAGGAGATTTCAAAGTAGTTTGACTTAATTTCAATAACAATTAGTAATGCACATAAATTAAATTGTTATATTGTTTTTAACTACGACATGTTTGCTCATTAACAATCACACAAATGTCCCATAACAATGAGAATATTTCAATTAGTAGCTATCAGGGACATAATTAGAGAGGTTGGAATTCAATTAAGCTACAGGACAAAAAAAAATCACAGTACTTTAACTAACCCTTAAGCTGTGCATGAACTGATGGAATAAAATAGAGCGGAGTGAAATAGAATAGAATGAGATGGAATGAGTGGAACGAAACATAATGAAATATATATTTCATTCTATTGTTTAAATATTTTATAAAATGTTTCTATTCCACCGTTTAAAAAGTGTAATATAACTTGCTGCATGGAGGCAAAAATCTTATGAATGAATTTTAAGATGAAAAACAAATGTCACCATGAAGTTTTCATTCAAATTGTACCTTGAAATGAAATTTAACTCGAGTATGACAACATAAAAGATATGAAGTATATTGCATGTATATGTTTGTCAATTTATTTATAGGAATCCTCAATCTTGACAGATAAGGCTGCCATGAAAGTACAAAAAGAATTAGTAATAATTTGTGACTTGCACAACTTGTGTTAAAGAAAAAATATGTACAACATTAACTAGAATTCAACAGATGCACAAGCATATGAGAATATTGCTTTCTAAGTTCTAACTTATGTAATTTGAATTGTTCACATCATTTATGACCAAAAAAATACACACTCTCTAAATGGAAGGGACAAAAACCACAGTGAACACTAAATGAATGCACCTACAAAATTCCATCAGCAAGTGGGTTCCCTTTCCTCCTAGTTGAGCACGATTTGGCGAGTACTAAATAAATAATGAAAAGTGGAGGCTCTGCAATGTTTTTAACTAGACGCCGAAGCAGTCTTCCGTTTATCAGTTTCCTCTTGCCCTTCCTTGGCAAACTCTTCGATCAATTGACGCTGTCTTTCTGTCAGGTTTCTGTAAAAATATTTCTAACATGGTTATTGAACGGAGAACCAAATCATGAATCAAAAGATCTATTTTCTGAATCGTGAATTGAAACATATTGGAAATTGCAAGACATATGATTGATAAAAACGTTACAATTTTATTTAAAACCAAGATACATTGTACATAAGAAACATAATCTGATATTCCATATAAGAACTTCAAAATAATTCAGACAAGAAAAAGTGACTAACTACACAAAGTTAAGGGGCAAAGTGCAATTCATCAAAATGAATTCAGACTCATCATAACGAAACAAAATTCATGCTGCAATTAATGTAAAACGATTGGGTTTAGTTTTTTTTCAAACCAAGCAACGTGTCACATGTATTGTCAGATACCGATTACCATGATTTCAAATAAAGGCACTTTAAATGCTAATTAAACATTAAACATACATATAAAACCTAAGCATGCAGTAGTACAAAGAGAAAAACAAAGATTATAAATAACCCTGAAACATATTATAAGAAACTCACGTTGGAATGCTGACAGTAAAATGAACATATTGGTCCCCATATTTGAAACTATTTGTTCCTGTCAAAAGAAAAAAACAAGACAAAATTGATGAAAGAAGTCAGTTTACTGAAACACACATCTATTAAAAATCCAAGCAGCAACATGTTCATATATTCCAAAACTTCAACGAATATCAACATGCATACCTTTCCTTATACCTTTCCTTTTCATAACCACCTTCTGACCAGGTTGGGTACCTGGGTGAACCTGCCAAACAGAATTCATCATTCAAACCTCCCTAGTCACTAGACATGCCAAAAGAAATAATATTATATAAAGGAGTGCTAGTAACCATTATTTGCATCACTTTTTCTATTGTTGCTTAAAATTCATATGCATCCAACCATTTTGAAAATGTGTCACTATATTGGAAATGAGACCCAGATAAAGTTGTAGAATCCACGAGTTTTCGCCAATAATAGTGTTAAGCTGTTAGAAAGAGTATATATGTGTGTTGCTATGTATTGTAATAGCAATGCTTACCTTAAGCATTACACGTCCGGTAAAAGATGGGACCTCAATGGTTGCCCCCAAAATAGCCTGAAATAATATTTAAACAAAAAACAGAAATTTCAACTTATTATAACTAACAATATTAATAAATGTTAAACAAACAACTAACAAGTTGTTGAAGATGAGTTAAAAAACAAAAAAAGATGTTCGGAATCCAAAATATTTACAAATTAAATATTATAGATAATAAATTCTCCCAGGTGGCAAATAAAACTCATGCCATCAGAACTTGCACAGTGTGGCCACTCCTACACCGTACGCGTGCTACTGATGGATTATACCGCTTTTACATCTCAATGACATATATTGCTGCATTTCTTGGAGCATTGCTTGCATGTGAGTAGTGTATAACGATTTAAGTAAATGGATCTCTCATGAAAATAAACTACAAATTAGGTCCCTAAAATATTTGGTTGAGAAGGAATCAGATCCTATAAGTGATCAGAGATTAAAAGGACATCATGATAGGAAAGATAGTAAAAAATAAGATGAGTTTTAGTTCTTTGGTAGAAGAGAAAATGAAAGGAAAGAAAGTTTCAAGCTTTTATCTTCGCTTGTGTGAATATAGATTGTGTAGTGAGAAGACAGAAACTAAAATTAAACCCCTTCAAAATGACATAAATATCCCAAATTATAAATAAGATGCAATAAAAAAATTAAGGTAGTATTGGGAGAGAGAGAAAACTTGTCTTCAGTGGCTTTTTCCGCCACCTGTGGACGGAAATCATTTTATGTTTGATCCAAACATTATAGATTCCTTTACTTCCGTTTTCTTCAAGTTCCAAATAATAGAAAAACCTTGATTTGTGTGTTTTCTTTCCTTGCACTATCTTTCTTCACATATTTGTTCGTTTCAAACAGTGTCACAACTCACAGGGACCAAAATTGATTTTACTCTTTTAATGTCTACAATTAAACGCACATGGATTGCAAAAATACCAAACCAGATAACCATATAAAATCAATGCTCAAGATTTTCATCATGAAACATTACCTGGGTGATACTTAAAACAGCATCCACGTGAATATCTAATCCTTCTCTGCGAAAAACAGGATCTTCTCTAACCTGCAAAAAGTAAAGAGGAAAGAAATATAATTGACTTGCTTTAAAATAAAAGGAAATAATAAAAATGGCAGTAATTTCTAAGCTAGTGAAGTACCTTGATAGTAACAAATAGATCACCGGAATGATGTCCATCAGGATCTGCTCCACCACCTCCAGACACCTTTAGGGTGTCATTGTTGTCCATCCCTGCAAATGGAAAAAATCATACATCATTCAACCTTTTACATAGTGGAATCTTAAGAGAGATAACAGGAGGGATGTGCATTACCAACAGCAGATACATAAATACAAATACATACAGATATAGATGTGTATGTTGTGTTTGAGTGTGTAATTCTTCGGCTCAATTAATTAAGTCAAATGACAAAATGAAAGAGATGAAGTTAATATTCATACAAGCTATTTAACATTCATAGGCTAAATTTTTTTAATATTTAGAGTTTCCTTCAATAGGACATTCGTAGGCTATTTCTGAGTTGTTGTTGTTAAGTTCACTCGGTAGAGGAGTATGTTAGTTAACCTAGTTTGAAAGAAATGAACATAGAAATTTCTCATTAATGAAACATTTTTCTCTTTGTATGCCATATGACAATGGCCTACACAACAAGATACAAAAATGCATTCCAAATAATTTGAAATAACTATTACCAGGAATAGTCTTCAACTTGATTGACTTTGTTCCTTTGACAACTTTCGCACCCTTGCAAGATTGGCAAAAACTCTGATACCAATAGTAAAAGATTAAAACTCATCAATATATTCTGACAATTTCATATTTCATATTAGTATGAAAGACCACCATATCCATGAGACACAGGTAATGACAATAGTGTCATTCATATCATTGCATGATTTTATTTACAAAAATTAAGGGTGGACTAAACAAATAACTGTAGACAGCCACGCAAACGGATACAAACAACAATAAGCAAGTTACCTAAACACGGGAAGTTCATATATCATATTGGAAATTCTGAACCCTTATATATCTAACATATAATATATAATATTAAATTAAATAGAAGAGAATCAATAATTCAAATTACAGAGGACAATTTGTACCATACCGATACAATTTTTCCAGTTCCCTTGCACGTAAAACACGTACTTTGCATTCTGAATATTCCCGTTTGTACATGCATCTGGACATCTCACAAATTATCAATTGAACAATACTTCTCGAGCTTGTAACAAGAATGAAATTAATTCCAACACAATACTGACCATTCCTGACCCTTTACATCGCTTACAAGTTTCAGGTCTTGTACCAGGTGGAACACCACTCCCACCTGAAACAGTTCGGCAAGGGAGAGATGTGTTAATTTCAAGGAGCATTAACTTGTCAGGATTTAATCCCTATTGAACACAAAATACCAGTGAAGGATGAGAATTCATAGTTTATTAACAAACATACCACAAGTATTACAAAGCACGTCTGTTTGAAATGACAAAGTTTTGGTGCACCCTTGGATAGCTTCCATAAAAGATAGTTCAATGAAAGTCTGTGATAAAAAAGATTATTAATATGGTTTTATCAGACAATCCCTTAGCATGCTTAATAATGTCTGAATATGAAGCAAAAACCTTGACATCCTGTCCGCCAACATTTTGATGGAAAAAGCTGTTGAAAATATCCTGATCACCATGGAAGGAAATGAGAAATAATATTAGATATCAAATTTGGGATTAATTTAGCGGAAATTTTGAAGCATATATTTATTTTAAAATTACATGTAATTTGTAAAACACAGATTCCAGCGGACATAGTTATAAACAAACATGCATTGAGCCAAGTGTAGCAGATTACAATTAAAAACAAGAAACTTGTATGTAACTAACATATCATTCAATTAACTTAAACTGAAAGATGTGACTGCAAATTTCAGCACATACATATGTACAAATATTCAACAACAAAAAAAATGAATATCTATGGTTTTCATTTTCCATAGTTTTTTTAGGAATTTTTTTTTTTAAAAAAAAAAAAAAAAACATTTTCCTTTTACATTGAACTAAAAGTACGGGGATTGTTGGATTGCTTAGGGTCTGCTCGTATGGTTTCCACAGAATATCAATTTAACAGTTTCTTTTGACAAAATATAAATTTAACGGTTAAATGATATAAAAATGAATATCTATTATTATATTTATAAGTACGAACATAATTAAAAAATAAATATCTCCTGAAAGCTTGATCAACAAAAAATAGAGAGAGAGAAGAAAATAGTAAGGCATTACATGACCATTGAAGGCCTGCTCGAAAGGATTAAAGCCATTATCGCCTGGGAAACCATTGGTTTGGTTGTTTACATAGGCATCATGTCCAACCTACACATTTATGAAAAAGTAAAGTAAATCAAATGAAGAGGCGGTAGATACTAGGAAGAAAGCAACAATCCACTCAATAAAATACACAATCAACTAAAAAACATAGAAACACATACACCAATCAACTAAGAAACATAGAAACAAATACACATGCATTCTTATTCGAACGAAATATGAAACGTTGCTGTAGATCGTCAAAATTTCTAGCAATCTACTATGCCTATTTCTAAAGTTTTCTTCTTTCACTGAAAGAAAGAGGGAAATGTCAACAAAGAAAGAAGAGACCATGAGAAAGCAAAAATAAAACGAGCTTCACATTTCTACTTCCCTCCATCTTTCTTTTACTATTAAGTATCTCCATGAAACAGAGGCCAGCAACTTAAATTATAATATTCCCTCGGTATGCATTACAATTCACATTACAGTACGCTTTTTCAATCAGTAGAATTCGTATGAACTTATCCTACAATACTTATATCTCAATTTAGTGAAATGGTAGTTACAACAAATTCAACAGTTTCCAAGAAAATAGCCAGTAATGAATTAGACCTGATCATATTGTTGACGTTTTTCCCCATCCTTCAAAACCTACAAACATTAAAATGGAAATATACAAGCAGTCAGTTAATTTGGGATATGAATATTTAAGATAGATATCTGGCTCTGGGTAGTAGTATGACAAACAGAAACAACAATAATACACCTCATATGCCGTTGTAACTTCTTGAAACTTCTTTTGAGCATCAGGATCATCTTTATTTGCATCCGGATGGAGCTTCTTTGCAAGCTGTAGAATATGGAGAGGAAATGAGGAATAATAAGAAAGTATAAAATAATTTTAGAAGGATAATTCATATGCTAATTACCCCTGCTTAACAAACTCATGTCAAGGAAGAAAGGTAGGAAAAGCTAAGATACTGAAATATTATTAAAATTATATAACATAGTATGTGTAGATGCAGACATGTATAATGCAATCTATGTAATTTGATGAAACCCATAACACATAAAACACAACTCCATAAAAAAACGCTGATTTCATCCTATACCTATAAATAACGGGGATACCAAGTTTTTGTATACCTTTTTATCTTCCAAAATTTACCCTTCATTTAAACACGAATACTGCTAGCAACACCCACTTTAACAATCTCTTTCCAGCACTCACTCTTTTATTGGGAGAAATGCATGTGGGTAACACCATTTTGGAAATGCAGTCCACCATTTTAGAGCTGACCCCCTCGTAAATTGGTGGGACCCACATGAATTTCACCCAAAAAAAGAGGGAGTATTGAAAAGAGTGTCTTAAGAATGAGTGGTGCTAGCACTACTCTAAACTCTTCCATTTCTAATTTATCATTCTTTACATAATCGAACAATTGAATTTAATCCTAATTTTAATTTTGAATCAAAGTTGATCTAATCCTAATTTTAAATTAAATATAATCTAACCCTTAAATCAATCTTAACAAATCAAATCTAAATTAATCCTAATTTAATTTTGAATTAAAAATATAGAAATTAAAATTAAAATAACAATACTAAATTGATTGAATTATGTCCAAAACTTCAAGCCATTTCGCCATGATGGAGGCCGCCTATGGTCTTCATTCGAGAAAAGTGGATAGACAGGTATGTTAGTGAGTGTCCTCACGCTAGTATATAACAACGTGAAAGTTAATCATAACAAAACAAACTCTTCCTCGTCCCACAGCATGGGAAATGGTTGTGTTCCGTTCACAAGATACATTATTACTACATGTTTATGTTTAGAAAATTGGTGAATTGACAAAATTTAACAATGCAACAGGCAACATATTTAAAAACACACAAACCCATATTTCAATACCTAAATTCATGTATATTGACAATTATGAGGAATAACTCACCCCATGGTAAGCTTTCTTTAATTCGGAAGAGCTTGCATCCCTACTCACACCAAGAACATCATAATAGTCCCTTGCCAATGATGCTATAAAATAGTTTCAGGGTGCAAAAAACAAATCAGTGAAATGTATGAAACAATAAACAACTATGCATAAGGAAGCAAGGAGGAACTTAAACGGAAAATGCACAAACTTCAAGCTAAATCTACAAATACCATCCTAGTAAATAGTAATCAATAGAAAATAGCATAGAAGTAGACAATATGTAAGCTTAAATAACAGTAAAAAAACTCGCAAACACAAGGACATGCGATTTCATGCATGTAACACATAATTTAAAAATTTATACCCGAGCCATGAATTGATCTAGAAGCCCCGAAATATGAATTAGCCGCTCCAAATAGCAACCAGTTCTTCTTATTAACACCATCTCTAACTGCAAAGGGGCAAGGGCAGAGGAGATGATCAGAATCATATAATAGAAAACTACAACCAAAAATATTAACACCATTTTTTTGGAAAAAGTGAGCAACACTTAAATTCAACATTACAAGAAAATCAGTCCACAAACGTTTTTTTTTTTGGTTTTCACCCTCTGGTTCCTAGGGGAAGGGGCCTAGTAGTTCAGAGTTCTGGGCGAGTTCTGTCCACAAACGTGTTTTTTGTTAGTATTGTTAATGTAACGCATACCATTTGATGCATAACCATCAATAACTCTAGATGAATCACGTGATCCTGAATTCAGTGCCCTATAACCCCTTTGGAACACTACTTGATATACCTGCAAAAAAAAATTGAAAATTTTCCAAAAATTTGTTAAACTATAGTTCATATACAAAAATGTCAGTAAAAAACAGAGGAAGAAAGATGCTTTACGGAATCATTGGCGTGAAAGAGAGATCGACGAGCGAGGTGGGTAAAAAGGGTAATCCCAGTGGAGCGAACCATTTGGGGAATTGAATTGAAGAAGAAATTTGGAAGATTTTGTTTGAAGGTGAATTGGGGATAAAAAATTAAACCCTAGATAAACCCTAATTTGAAGAAAAGGAATTGGAATGTTCTAGTAAGAGTTGGAATGTTCCGATGGTATTGGAAGTTTTGTTTGTGCGGTTCACATGACATGTACTTGTTGGTTGGGTACTTGGATATGCCCTTGGATTTTTTTTAGTACTTGTTATAGTACTTGTGATTTTGATATTCATTTGAAATTAATTTTTAGAAATTTTATAGAAAATATTAAATTTATTTTGTGTTTTTTTTAATGTAATATTTTTTTAATAAAATACTTTTTTTTTGGTAAGTAAATACTTTTTAGTTTGTTTGAGAATAACATATGTAAAAATAATTTTGTTTAATTATAAAATAACATCCACCTTGACTTAAAAAAATCCACATGATGTAAAAAAAAATAGCATCGACCTTTTAACATTTGTTTTGTCTTTTTTCTAAAAAAATTATTATTTAATAAGTTACTCTTAATTTTTTTTTTTTAAAAAAACTATTATTTAATAAGTTACTCTTAGCTGCTTTTCATTTAAAGCTATCTTCAAATTATTTTTAAATTATAGTTTTTTTAAAATTTGTAACTGATGTAATATTGTTAAAAGTGATTATTTTTATAAAAAATGTTGTAACAAATGACTTCTAACTAACTGATTGAGCTCAAATAATTAATTGACTTTTTTAGAAAATAGCTATCCATTTTCTTAGAAATTAAAGTATATAAAAGTGAAAGTTATTTTATTCTTATTTGAATTCCCAAAAATTTATTTTTTTACTTCGTAACAAATATGAGAATAAGTCAAAGAAAAGTCAGACATCCAAACTATGTTGGCACCCTCGATATTTCCCTTCCTCTGCCTATATCTCATAAATATATATATACATAAAAAAATTATGTAACTCAGTAAGTAGGTAACCCGAGTTTATCCCGAAGGAACTCGTCTCAAAATGTAGGATCAGACTCCCACCATGTATAAGTGGCAACAACATGTTGGCAAATACATATTGATATACGTATATTTACTAACAGTGATATATAAGTAAAGATAAAATTATGTTGGAAATAGATATTGGATTCTTGAACCAAATTGTGGCAAAAAAATAAATTATTTTTTTTACAAATTTTTGCAAAACTCTCAGCAAAATTGGAGACGGTTATACAAGAAGGATGACAATGCACAAGCAAAGAATCTCTTCCTTTGCTTTTGGTACTAAAACTATGCCTTTCACGTCTTGCTTATTCACTTTCTTTTTTCTTCTTCACACTTTGACATTGCTCTACATAGAAGAAAGTAGTAATAATAATAATACTAAAATATATGCACATATAATAACTAAGTATATATATACTTGTTTAGTTGTTTTTATTCAATTAATCCCTTTTGGCAATTACTTCTATCAAGTACCTATTACATGACACAAAAGTTGAGAATCTTTAAGCTGTTTGAGTAAGTTAGGAATCAAACTAACTTTCTTTATTTTCATTATACAAACACTAGCTTTCACACAATCACATTAAAATTTTAATTTCATATTACATAAGTTCAGAATTTTCCATCTTCATATTACTAAAGCTCATGCAGCTTCTCCATGAAATTATTCTTTGCTTAACCAAAACTTTGTCACCTTTTATCTATTTCATTCTTAAGTACAACTTCTTTGCTTCAAAATCAAATTTCCAATTACTTCTCATAGATAATCACATAGTTGCAGCAACTACTTGTGGCAAATAATCACTAGAAAGAAAAGGATATGAAGCTGATAGTAGAGGTTATTAATGCTCATGATCTTATGCCAAAAGATGGTGAAGGATCAGCAAGTACATTTGTTGAAGTAGATTTTGAAAATCAATTAAGCAGAACAAGAACTGTCCCGAAAAATCTCAACCCTACTTGGAATCAAAAAATTGTTTTCAATTTAGATACAACCAAACCTTACCATCATAAAACTATTGAAGTCTCGGTGTACAACGAGAGGAGACAACCGATTCTCGGCCGAAACTTCCTTGGAAGAGTAAGAATTCCTTGCTCAAATATTGTTAAACAAGGTGATGAAGTGTATCAGATTTTGCCACTAGAAAATAAGTGGTTTTTTTCATCTGTTAAGGGTGAGATTGGCCTAAAAGCTTACATTGCATCGGAATCCAAAGTTAAAATTTTTTCTCCCATTTTCCCTTCAGAACCAGAAAAACTCTCACCTTCTACTCCAAAACAAGAACCAGAATCCATTGCTACTAGCCTTCCTCCTCTCCATGGTGCTGCCTCGGCCGCAGAAACATTAGAAGCTGGTCCTAAAGAAGAAGCTTCTTCATTTGATACCTCAAAAGTAACAAGTGAAGGAGAAGAAGTATATTCTGGTGCTGCATCCAGTTACTCTATTGAAGAAGCTCAATCTAGCAGCGTTGGTATTGATCAAGATCCAAAGATAGAAACCGAAGAACCTGTCGAACAGTTATCTTCTCAACAACTAGACAAACATCAAGTTCATCAGCAACCAAGGATTTCAATAAAGAAAAGACCACAAGAAAATTTATTCACAATGCATTCAGTTGATCCTCAACTTCAATCTCGCCGTGCCGAAAACTACAATCACAACAATGACTCCAACATGCAGCAAAGGGTTTCAATCAAGAGACGACCACGAGCACAAGGTACTCCTCCATCAACAACATACTCGGCTAATCAACAAGTCCATCCAAGGTATGATGAAAGATATAATCTCAAGGGAACCGGCCAACAACCAAGGATTTTAGTAGAGACACCTCGACGTGTTTCTTCACCCCCAAGGAACCTTGCAGATCCGCAAAGTATTCCTTCATCAACAACATACTCAGTTAATCCCCAGGTCCATCCTAGGTATGATGAAAGATACAATCTTAAGGGAACCAACCAACAGCCAAGGATATTAGTAGAGACACCGCGAGATGTTGTTTCACCTCCAAGGCACCATGTAGATCCGCAAGGCTACACCAGCATTGATGAAAACTACAATCTCAAGGAAACCAATCCAAATATTGGTGAGAAGTGGCCTAGTGGTGGAAGAAAATGGATGAGTGGTGGTGACAAATTGACAAGCACGCATGATCTTGTCGAGCAGATGTTTTATCTCTATGTTCGCGTAGTGAAAGCAAAGGATCTTCCTCCAGGAACCATCACCTCAAGCTGTGATCCTTATGTGGAAGTGAAGCTAGGGAACTATAGAGGAAGAACAAAGCATTTGGAGAAGAAAGTGACTCCAGAGTGGAACCAAGTATTTGCTTTCTCCAAAGACCGGATTCAATCTTCGGTTCTTGAAGTCTTTGTTAAAGATAAAGAAATGATAGGAAGAGATGATTATCTAGGAAGAGTAATGTTTGACCTTAATGAGGTTCCAACAAGAGTTCCACCAGATAGTCCACTAGCTCCTCAATGGTACAGACTTCAACACTCGCGAGGAGAAGGTATGGTGAGAGGCAATATTATGCTTGCAGTTTGGATGGGAACACAAGCTGATGAAGCTTTCTCAGATGCTTGGCATTCTGATGCTGCTACTGTTTATGGTGAAGGTGTTTTCAACATCAGGTCAAAGGTTTATGTCTCTCCAAAACTATGGTATCTAAGGGTCAATGTCATTGAAGCTCAAGATGTTATCCCGAACGACAGAAACCGCTTACCGGAGGTTTCTGTCAAGGTTCAATTAGGATGCCAAGTTCTGAGGACAAAGATATGTCCAACTAAAACAATTACTCCACTTTGGAATGAAGATTTGGTTTTTGTAGCAGCTGAACCATTTGAGGAGCAATTGACAATAACTGTGGAGGATCATGTGCAACCTTCAAAAGATGAGGTACTTGGAAAAATAAACTTACCTTTGAACCTCATTGAGAAGAGATTAGATCATAGACCGGTTCATTCTCGTTGGTTTAACCTCGAGAAATTTGGTTTTGCTGTGTTAGAAGGTGATAGCAGAAATGAGCATAAATTTTCAAGTAGGATTCACCTTAGAGTTTGCCTTGAAGGTGGATACCATGTTTTAGATGAATCCACTTTGTACATAAGTGATCAAAGACCAACAGCAAGACAACTATGGAAGCAGCCTATTGGAATACTTGAGATGGGCATCTTAGGAGCAAAAGGGCTTCTTCCTATGAAGATGAAGGATGGTCATGGCAGCACAGATGCATACTGTGTCGCTAAATATGGTCAGAAATGGATCAGAACCAGAACACTTTTAGACACTTTCAATCCCAAATGGAATGAGCAATACACATGGGAGGTTTATGATCCTTGCACTGTCATAACATTAGGTGTTTTTGACAATTGTCATTTAGGTGAAAAAGCTCCAAGTGGAAGTTCAATCAAAGATTCAAGAATCGGAAAGGTAAGAATTAGACTATCAACACTTGAAGCCAATAAAATTTACACTAATTCTTATCCACTTCTTGTTTTACACCAACATGGAGTTAAAAAAATGGGTGAGCTTCAACTTACAGTGAGGTTCACTGCACTCTCACTTGCTAACATTTTTCATATCTATGGCCAACCTTTGCTACCAAAGATGCATTACTTACAACCTTTCACAGTTAATCAAATCGATAACTTAAGGTACCAAGCAATGAATATTGTAGCAATGAGGCTTGGTAGAGCTGAACCACCTCTTAGGAAGGAAGTGGTAGAGTACATGCTGGATGTTGATTCAAATATATGGAGCATGAGAAGAAGCAAAGCTAACTTCTTTCGCCTGATGTCTCTTTTCTCGAGTTTCATCACAATAGGAAGATGGTTCAATGATGTCTGTCATTGGAAGAATCACATCACATCGATACTAGTCCACATCCTCTTTTTGATACTTATATGGTATCCAGAATTGATACTACCAACTTTCTTTCTCTACATGTTCTTGATTGGCCTATGGAACTATCGGTTTCGTCCAAGACAACCGCCTCACATGGATACAAAACTCTCATGGGCTGAATCAGTTCATCCTGATGAACTTGATGAAGAGTTGGACACATTTCCAACATCAAGATCGCACGATACAGTGAGAATGAGGTATGATAGGCTAAGAACTGTTGCAGGTAGGATTCAAACTATTGTTGGTGACATAGCTACACAAGGGGAGAGATTTATGTCTCTACTGAGCTGGAGAGATCCTAGAGGAACTACCCTCTTTGTGTTGTTTAGTCTTTGTGCAGCTGTGGTTTTCTATGCAACACCATTTAGAGTTGTGGTTTTGGTGACAGGTTTTTATAATTTGAGACATCCAAGGTTTAGGAATAAGCTACCTTGTGTACCAAGTAATTTTTTCAAGAGGCTCCCTGCTAGAACAGATAGTTTACTTTGAATCTGTTTTACAAACAATAATGATATACTATATAGTTTCAGTGATCTGTATTGTATACATATAATAATAGTTTGCAATTTATTCATTTCCTGTTTTAATCTCATTATTAATTTTTTTTAAAAAAAATTATTAATCATTTCTTGTTTTAATCTCATTATTAATTATTATAACTTGAAAAATAATTATTTAAGAGAATTTATGTTATGATGACAAGAAAACAAAAACAAAAATTTGAAGTTATTCAAAATATGTGTGTTTACTCTGCCAACCTACTAAACTCCTACGACAAAGTGGCAAACCTTCTGCCACAATTTCTTTCCTTTATTCTCATAATGATAATGATAATGATGATCTTGCCAATCCTCCTGCATAATTTTTGACAGGACACAAAAATTTGTACAACAAACCACCAACCTCACACTAATAACTTTCTTAATATTTGGTATCCTATAAAAATAAGGGATGCTTACGTGTGCTCTAAGCAAAGCTCTCAAAAAATGGGCCGGACTGATGGGCCGGCCCATTAGCCCACGGGCTTGGGCGAATCGGGCCTCAAAATACCTAGCCCAATTGAAACCGGGCCCTTTTGGCCCAAGCCCATATAGCCCAAATGAAAATCGGGGTTGGGCCGGGCTAGCCCAACGGGCTTCGGGCCGCCCCATTAACGAAAAATTTATGTAATTTTTGTAAAAATAATATCAATTAAAACATAAAAAATTATCATCTAATTGAAAATTTATTATAAAAAATATAGTTAAATGTTTAAACATAATAAAAAAGATTATATTTACCTAAAACTCATTTTTTTTGTTACATTAGCTAAAACTCATTAAAAACTCAAGTTTATAATTTATTTATTTTATTTTTTTTATAAGAATCAAACTTGAGTTTAATTGATATTTAGTGGTGATGTAAAAATTATTTACACTTGTATACAATTATATCTCAATAAAATTGATAATTATGAGGAATTAATACATCAAAGTCATGTAAAAAAAATATCGAATAAACGAGAAAAAATAAAATGAAATGGGTTGGGTCAGGCCCATTAGCCCACGTGGACCATACAGGCTGGGCCGGACTCATAAATGTGCAGCCCAACAATATTTGGGCCGGGCCAAGCTAGCCCACATATATTGTCGGGCCCATTGGGCCGGATCGGGCTATCCCATTTGACAGCTCTAGCTCTAAGCACACATGTTAAGAATCTAAAGATAGTAATATTCTCTTAAAATTTGTGTACTTAATTTATAAAAAGTTTAAAAGTTAAATCATATGCACATATTTAGATAAAATATTTCTTTATTTAGATTATTAATACGTGCTTTAATGGCACATCTTAGAGCGTCCACAATGGGTCTCCCCAAATTTGAGTACTTAATTTGGTTTCACGACATGTACACATCACTCATTTATTATTTTTTAATAATAGTACCTAATAAGTACTCAATCTCTCCAACTCAGCACCTCTTAAAAAGTTCTAAATCGGTCCCACTAATAACTCTATATCTTATCAATAACACTACATCTTTATAAATATGTCCCACAAAAATATATTATAATGAGGAGAGAGAGTGTACCTATTTGAGAAACAGTACCTATTAAGTATTCAAAGAGTTTTGCTCAAATGGTAGTACCCATGGTTGTCAAACTCGCGAGTAGACTCTTAAACTCGTACAAGTTTACGTATCTAGGAAGCAAAAACGAATTGAATCGCGCATATAATCGATTTTTGATAAACTCGCTAGACTCGAGTAGATTCGCATAGACTCGTATAGACTCGAGTTTACGATTTTGGAGTTTGACATTTGAATTTTTATGTTAAGTGGTGTTCTATTATATGTCATTTATGAGTAACTCATAGGCTTTTGAAACTAATTTTTAAGTTTCCAGAAACTCTTACGAGTCTACGAGTCGAGTCTGCGAGTCGAATCTATGGCCCTTTGCGAGTCTGAGTAGACTCGCGAGTTTGACAACCTTGGTAGTACCTAATAAGTACCTATATAAGTACATAATATGTACTACCATTGGAGATGATCTTAGCTTTTTCCAATTAATATTGTTATTTTTCGTGGACAACCTTCCTCTTTAGAGTATTCACAATGAGGATACCAAATTTTGGGTACTTAACTAATTCGTACACATCATTTATTTATAATTTTTTAATAATATTACTTAAAGTACTCAATCTCTTCAACCTAACACATGTTAAAAAGTTTTAAATGGATCATGCTAAAAACTTTATATCTCACTAAGAGCATCTCCGATAAAAATATTTTAGAGAGTTTTATTTAGTAATGATCCGTACATTAATTTTTTTTTATCATAATTTTTTTTTATCATAATATTACATAGAGAATATAAAAAATTAAAATAATAGATACCATACCACTGATTGTCTTAAGGGTGTTCACAGTGAAGTGGACTCCAGCTCCTTCAAGCATCACTACCTTAACTCAACCCCATCACTACCCTTCATCTCTTTCACAGCACCTCACTCCTCAGAGTGAGATCTCATCAAGCAACTTAATTCAATCTTCCAATCCATAAAAATAATAAAAGAAATCTACAACCACCTTCACTCCAAAATTAAAAAGAAGAAAGAAACTAGATGAAGGAGAGGGATTTCCCATTCCCACCTCCTCCACTTACAAGTTTCTATCTATATGATGTGTTCTTGAGTTTTAGAGGAGAAGACAGTCGTGCCAAATTCATTTCACATCTCAATTCCTCTCTTCAAAATGCTGGTATTAATGTGTTCAAAGACGACGATGGGATTCAACGAGGAGATCAGATCTCAGACTCATTGTTGCGAGCAATTGGTCTGTCTAATATATCTATTGTTGTTTTGTCTATAAATTATGCCAATTCAAAATGGTGTATGATGGAGTTGAAGAAAATTGTTGAAACCAGTAGAACCTATGGCATGGTGGTTGTGCCTGTGTTCTATGAGGTAGATCCCTCAGATGTACGCAATCAGACAGGAAAGTTTGGAGAACAATTCGATTCTCTTATATCAACTAAAAAAGTGGATGAAAAAACAAGATGAATTGGAAAACAGCACTCCATGAAGTTGGTGGCAGAGCAGGGATTGTCATCATCAATTCCAGGTAATTAATTAATTAACTACCACCTCCGTCCCAAAACAATAATACTGGTATGCATAATTTGAATCATTAATATTGTAGTTTTCTTTCTATGAAAAATTATAAAAATTTAATATTGTGAAAATGTTCATCGAGAGAAATCAAACAATATCTTATTTGCTAATATTTGTCTTTAGTAAAAAAATATGGTCAAAATAAATATCAACATCAACGGGGACACAATTGTTTTGGGATGGAGGGAGTAATTAATTTAAAAATATATGTCATTGAAAAATATGGTACTCTAAAAACCTTTGGTTGGCTTTTGGTTTTTCTTTCTCAAGATTTCTTTATGGAAACTGATCCTATTAGTTGGATAAAACATAATTTAAGCAACACAAGCATAACATGTTTGCCGCATGCCTTTGGTGGTGCTGGCGGAACAAAAACTCATCTTGCCTATCCAATACTAATCTTTCAATTCATCGCCTTAAAATGAAGCTCCAAAACTTGTCTTCTACCTTCAACATATGCTTTCCTATTCTCAATTCTAGCACCAAGGATGACAGGTGGGTCCAATGGAATCCCTATAATCGGGATTGTATTATTATTAATGTTGATGGAAGTTGTTTGGGTTCTCCTATTAGAGCTGGATTTTGTGATCTTCTTCGATCTCATTGGATTAGAGGTTACTCTGGCTTTATTCCCCACTCTTCGGAAATTCTCTATGCTGAATTAACTGCTTTGTTTCATGGACTCAATCTAGCAAGATCTATGAACTTTACTGATGTGATTTGCTATTCAGATTCACTTCTCTGTGTTAAGATCCTTCATGAGCCAACTCCTAAGTTCCATAAGTATGTAACGTTGACTCAAGACATAAAGGATTTAATCAGCCAAGATTGGTTGTTCCATCTTTCTCATACCCTTGGGAAGACAACAATTGTGCAGATTATTTGGCTAAATTAAACGCTTCTTCTAATGATGAGCTTCTTATCCACATTAACCCACCTTCGGGTATCATGGATCTTCTCTTTGAAGACTCTTCCGGAACTTGGTTCCGTAGAATTTAGTGTTTTCTTTTGCTTTCTTTTTTTTCCTTTTGTCTTAACTTTGTAACAAAAAAAAATTGTACCAAATTATATGTCATTTTACAATTCCAATGAACCATTGAATGTTATTTTTCCTATTATACCCTTAATTATTTATTATTCTATTTTCTTTCAATTCTTCAATTTATCTTTTCCATACAATTAATGAAGGATAATTTTGTAAATTAACTCATAATTTCTCTTTTACATACAATATTTCAATATTGATTACATTTCTTAATATGGGTAAAAAACATTTATTAATATGCGTAGAAGTATCAAAGTGACATATATTGTGGTACGAAGGAGTACTATTTTGAGTATTGTTAGATCGTGATGCTTTGGCTTCCTGACCTTATAATTGCATTGAAAAAAAAAAGTCATATTTAATTATCGATCCCCGCTACTGCAATCGCGAGGGGCTGAAACCACTTGTTGTCAGAACTGACCCCCGAACCAGACTAAACTGGTGGTGAAAGCAAAAAAAATAAAAAATAAAATAAACATGTTTGAGAAAAATTAATCAAAAATTTAAAAGTTTAAGGATAACCAGTAAAAGACCGATGCATTCGCACGTGTCGAGTAAAATTAAAATAATTATTGATTTTAAATTAAAAATTAAAGAAATCAATTTAAATAATATAAAGGAAAAAAAATTATAAAATGGTATCATAGATGTTATATAAAGATAAAAAATTATAAATAACTTTAAAGCTGTTAAACAATTTGGACAAACAATGAATTGTTTCAAGTGGTAAGGGTTTTGGTCTCCTTAAGCATGTGGTAAGGGGTTCGATTTTTGGCTCACGTGTATGGAGACAATTCGGTTGGGAGGGGAGAACCCACCTTGTGTACTCCCAGGTTCCCCGACGGAGATTAATCATCGCAAACGGCGATGAAAACTTCGTACCAATATAATGGTAACAAAAAAATAAAATAAATGTGCTTCCGCATGGATCCCTTGTGAATTGTATGTGCTTATATCTGAAAATGCTTATATCTTAAGAAACATTTTTATGGCCCGTTGATTTGTAATTGATTGATATATAAAGTGGATATGATCAAATTTTGAAAATTCACATTTGCTTCCTTAACACATGTCGTAACATTTTATAATGCATATCTGCAGTAGTAATTTAAATTTCAAATTTAAAATTGATATATAAGTCATGATGTTTAATGACTATAAATGATGATGTTGATTGTAAAAGAAAAAAAAAGCTCCAAGCTTTACCTACCATGCAGTCGAACTCTATATTATCAGGTCCCCTTCCCCGAGAACAAGAGGTTAATACCAAAACAATAAAAATAAAAAAGTATTTCATGATGCTAATAATACTAATAGCTTTATTGCATTGGAAACAATTAATTGGAAAAATGATCATGGAGTTGAATGTAACTCAGCATTTGGCAAAGGAAACTCTGAATGTGCAAAAGGCTACGGTTGCTCTCGCCATGGAAGAAACGATGCAAACAGATGTGGAGTTAGTCACAGGGGGACGAAACGATGCAAGTAATTATGAAGGAGCCGTCCCCTACCTCTAGTGCAACCCATCAACAACAGATACTTCAAGAGGTGTTTGGACCTCCGTCGTCGTCTCCTATATTGGAGCCAGTTAATAAGCCTCATACAGATACTCCTCGTAAGGTACCTTTCGATGATGCCATGACTCGAGTAATGATGATGATGATGTGGAGACTATTATAGTTGATAAGGACCCTGGAATCGTTCTAATACCCAAATTGAAGAAGATCCTGATGCTTCTCTATATTTAAAAAATTGTTTTTAAATAAACAAAGATTGACATACAAAAAAGTACTTTTTACTGTATAAATTAAACGAGTGATGTGTACGAGGTGTCCCATTTTATGTCAAAATCTATGTTCTAATAAGTTGTTCAGATGAAAGTGGATTGGTACTCGTGATTTCCTTTCTTCACAATTTCATTCACTTTTATCTTAATATATTTCAAAACTTTTGTGGTAAAAATTCAGCTTTCAATGGATTGCATATGCTATTTATCTTGTCTGAGTTGAAATATTATCAAGAAAAGGTACATGATGTACAATGCTTATATAACTATTTGTCTATGCACTTACACTTGGGCTCATATTCTATAGGAATGAAAGCGAGGATATCAAGAAAATAGTTGAACTTGTTACTCGTTTGCTAGACAAGACAGAATTGTTTGTTGCTGACTACCCAGTGGGAGTCGAATCACGGGTACAAGATGTTATTCAACTATTCAACAGTCAAAAATCAAAAGAACCTCTACTACTAGGGATATGGGGCATGGGAGGGATCGGAAAAACAACCATTGCTAAAGCCATTTATAATGAAATTCGTCATGATTTTGATCGAAAGAGCTTCCTGTTCAATGTTAGGGAAGTTTGGAAACTAGATAATGACAAAGTTTCTTTACAGCAACAACTTCTTTCTGATATCTACAAAACTACAAAGATAAAGATACAAACAATTGAATCAGGAAAAATTATATTACAGGAAAGACTTCCTGCAAAAAGAATATTTCTTGTAATTGATGATGTGAATAATTTGGATCAATTGAATGCTTTGTGTGGAAATCGTAAATGGTTTGGTAAGGAAAGTAGAATAATCATCACCACAAGAGATGAAGATTTGCTTAGTAGGCTTGAAGTTGACCATGTATATAGAATGAAGGAAATGGATGACAATGAATCTCTCGAGCTTTTTAATTGGCATGCATTCAAGCAATCGATTCCTAGAGAAGGTTTTACTAACCTTTCTAGAGATGTTGTTAAGTACTCTAGTGGACTGCCGCTAGCTCTTCAAGTCATTGGGTCCTTTTTGTTGACTAGGAGAAGGGAAGCAGAATGGAAGAGTGTACTGGACAAACTTAAACTAATTCCCAATGATGAAGTGTCAGAGAAGCTCAAAATAAGTTTTGATGGTTTAAGTGATGATGACATGAAAGATATATTCCTTGATATTGCTTTTTTCTTTATTGGTATGGACCTGCAAGACGTAACTGAGATATTAAAAGACTGTGGGCATTTTCCAGAAATTGGAATAAGTGTCCTAGTACAACAAAGCCTTGTAACTGTTGATAGGAAAAACAAGATTGGAATGCATGATTTGCTACGAGATATGGGAAGAGAGATTGTCCGCAAGAAATCTAAAGAGAGGGGCAAGGAACCAAGTAGATTGTGGCGTTACGAGGATGTGCTTGAGTTGTCAAAAGATACTGTAAGATCTTCATGTATGGTTTTATTTTTTACATTTCTTGTGTTATGTTTTGCCTCTGTGCACTGTATCAGACACCAAAAAGACAGAAATATCTCGGCACCTTAAGCTATCAAGCAAAAATTATATGAATGATTTCAAATTATATTTATATCTCTAACAAAAATATCTGATCTCTAATGTAGAAGGATGCAAAATGAATATTGATAAATCTAATGTTAGTTGTTACAATAATTTGTTGTCTTATTTTTCTTGTTATTAAAATTTGATTCACTGTGAATCATTTTATGCTACTTCTTTTAATGTAACGGACCACAGTCTTCAAATCTTACCATTCTATATAGCTATTCTAAAAGATTTTTAACAACCACTTACCTAAGCTGTGTTTTATTTTTCATACCATTTTGTTTCAGTGTACCTTAGATGTTAAGGGATTGACTTTAAAGATGTCAAGAATGGACTCGACAACTTATTTGGAAACCAAAGCATTTGAGAAGATGGACAAGCTTAGATTGCTTCAACTTTCTGGCGTACAACTTGATGGAGATTACAAATATCTTTCAAGACATCTTAGGTGGCTTAGTTGGCATGGATTCCCTTTAAAATTTACACCTGCAGACTTTCATCAACGAAGTCTAGTTGCTGTTGACTTAAAATATTCCATGTTGGAACGAGTGTGGAGGAAGTCTCAGGTATCCCATTTGGAAGTAGTAAACTTGAATTTAGCGTCTCACAGTGCTTACTTTATGTTTTCCATATGGAAACGTCCTCCTCTAACGTATATACAGTACATATTATAAAACAATGTATCCAAAAGAAAGGGGGGGGGGGGGGGGGGGGGAAGCAAAGTTACTTATATCTTAATTGCCCCAAGTATTTTGAGAGATAGAAATCAATCTCAATTCTAAGAAAATATCTTAATTGTCCTAAGTATTTTGTTTCAAAATGCTGAAATACAGGTTTATATTGGTGAAATTCAATATGCTAACTTGCTGTTGTGACAATATCATCTACGTAAACCATAAGACAGACACAAACTAGATGAATACTTCTAAACTAGACGAATATTTCTATTTGTTTGTATGTTTTTTGTAAATTTCTTTTCTAATATATGTCTTCACATTTCCTTTTCTTGCAGTTGCTGGCGAGCTTGAAAATTCTTAATCTTAGTCATTCTCACAACTTGAGACATACCCCAGACTTTTCGAACTTGCCAAATCTTGAAAAGTTAATACTTAAAGATTGTCCAAGTCTGTCTTCGGTTTCATCTAATATAGGACAGCTTAAAAAAATTCTGTTAATAAATTTGAAAGATTGTACAGGCCTTCGCGAACTTCCAAGGAGCATCTATAAGTTAGACTCGCTCAAAACTCTCATTCTGTCTGGATGTACAAAAATTGACAAGTTGGAAGAGGATATAGAACAAATGAAATCTTTAACCACACTGGTTGCGGATAACACTGCTATCACAAGAGTCCCCTTTGCAGTAGTAAGATCAAAAAACATCGCATATATTTCCCTCTGTGGCTATGAAGGATTTGCGCATAAAGTGTTTCCTTCTATTATCCAGTCTTGGTTGTCGCCAACAAATAGTATCCTATCCTTAGTTCAAACATTTGCAGGAACTTCATGTCTTGATATCACAGATGAACAAAATAATAGTTTCTATTGTCTATCATCCATTTTTGAAGACCTTCAGAGTCTTCAACGTCTTTGGTTGAAATGTGAGTCAGAAGCTCAATTAAATCAAACTGTGGCAAGTATTTTGTATAGCTTTAACACTCAAAATTGTGAGGAATTCTCAAATATCGGGACTTCTTCATCATCAATTCATTGTGACAGTCAAGTTTGTACTTCAAACTCAAAAAATTCATTAACATCCCTTTTGATTCAAATGGGAATGAGCTGTGATGTCGCCAACATTCTTAGAGAAAATATTTTGCAGGTTCTTCCTTCTTTCTCCTTCCCTTACTTGCCCACACACAAACACAACCCTCTCTATATTTGTTTTATACATCACACTCCTACACAAAAACACTCAAAGTCTGATGCTCATGTCAAACTTAGCATATATCAAACCATGATATAAAATTTAAATAATTTGTAGGTATGTAGCTCAACAGTATATATTATATACTTCCCGGGCAAACTTCAAATTACCAGAGATCGTTTCCCCTGGAAAACTGGCATTAAGACCAAAGAGTCACTCACAATAATTTTGATATTCTTTATGTTTGATTATGTATTTAGCCCCCCCCTCAAGTGTTTTTGATCAATCCCTCTTATTATAATTTCTATTTTTTATTCTCCTCCCTCAAGTGTTTTTGATCAATCCCTCTTATTATAAAATTAAGCAAATCTGGATTTATTGTCAATTTACTTGACCCAAACCCTTACCCTTAATTTTTTTATCCAAAAGCAAAAAAAATCAATAAAAATTTGATAGTGTGCAAGATTTTGTAAAAAGTAAGTTTAGGGTTTAAATATTTTGTAAAGTGTCTTTTTTAAGAGTCTTGACCTTCTTTATAGATTACATAATGGCCAAATAATTGTATTTTTACACACGTGGATTGTACAGAAAATGCCTCCCGTTGGGTCTGGTTTGCTCCCCGGTGACAACTATCCCGATTGGCTAACCTTCAGTAGCCACAGTTCTTCTGTAACTTTTGAAGTACCTCGAGTGGACGGGCGTTCTTTGAAGACAATCATGTGCATTGCCTATTCTTCTTCCCCAAACAACACAATGACAGAAGGTTTTGAAGTTTTGTTGGTAATAAATTGCACAAAGAACACCATTCAGCTCTACAAGAGAGATGCATTACTAGCCTCTTTTGATGAGGACGAGTGGCAGAGAGTAATATCAAATATAGAACCTGGCAACGAAATTAAGGTGGTTGTTGTTTTTACAAATGAATTCATCGTGAAGAAAACAACAATTTATCTTGTATATGATGTACCAATTCAGGTAAAGACGAATCATTGCCGTGAGCCTAATGAAAATGTAAGTTAGTCTAAGTTTATGCACTCCCTTTGTAGATTTTTTTTATATATTGTTATCATGCATGCAAGATTTATGAATAGAATTGAAATGTCAATAGAATGTGTCGCACATATATGATTTCTCATAGGACACAAACACTTTACAGACCTTTTTTCTATCAATTCTCATCAAATATTGATTTACTTTATAAAGTTCTTTGAACACAAGTAATATTCATGTTTGTAATTTAAGGATGTTACTTTATAAAGTTCCCTTATCAATCCTTCTTTCTTTGTTTATGGGTTTAGATATTTGGTAGACTCTTCGCTATTCCTTCCCTTGCTCGGGCTGTTCTGACTTCACGGCCTTTCTGGTTCTGTTTGGCTGGTATTATGGTTTGGTCGTCTCACCGCCGTTCTGAAAAACGAAGAAGAGGAAACCCTATTCTAAGGTACAGACCCATCTTTTTTGCTTCTGTAGAACATTTATTGTTAAGATACATTACTTTTTGTCTATCGGCTATTTAAGCTTTCCCATAAAGTTATCATTTGTAAAATGCCATCATCCATTTAATTTGTCCTAGACATTTTATTTTATTTTTTGTTTTGTTTTAGTTCCCTCTAAACAGCAACTTTGAATTTAGATTGCTAATAACATAGTTCTCCTTGGAAATCATGATTTCATCTTATTGTGCTGAGCTGAAGTGCTTTATGTGGTCACATGTCTCACTAAACTGGGAACAATATCGACATGATTTAGTCGGATCCACATGAATTTCATCCAATGGTAAAATATGTGTAGCTAAGTAGTATAATGAAGCCTTGTAAGAATAATGATTTTGTTGCTAATATTAATTTGATATACTTACTGCTATTGTATTGCATTGTGTGAAATAGGGAAGTAGCATCCACGAGTTCTCAAGGATTCAATGATCCAAAATCTTTGGACAAAAACCCTTCGGTTGATTTACAAGAAGTGAAGAGAAAGGGTTGAACGAGGCACTTGATTCCAATCAACATGGATTGGTTCCAGTAATTTCAAATTCCTGAAGCCATAGGACAAAGTTGCAAAGCAAGAGGAGAAAGCAGAAACCACCAAGACAGGACCAACAAGAAAGGAAAGAAAAGTTAAAAGGGTAATGGTATCCCAAGCCAAATCAATCCTAGATTGGTGTCTTTCTTTTTTCTTGATTTCATTTGTGTTGAAAGGCGAAAAGGTTTGTTATCTGTAGGCCAATGAAGTGTTCTAATTTTTCACAATAACAGACTTGGTTAGGGTGATTCTCCCAACTAACGATAGTTGTTGAGCTTTCCATCCTTGTAGTTTGGTCTCAACCCTCTCTATTATATAATGAAAATCATTTCGGCGGGGTGGACAAGGACAACCCAACGTTGGAACTCCGAGGTAATTCCATCCTTGAGTTTAGTTCGTATCATGTCTTGATTAACTTGTTGCTAACTTATTGATGAATAATTGAACCCGAGATAAGTGAGTGTGCATAACTTGAATGTATGACATTAACTGCTTTTAAAAGTTAAATAACTTATGTTTTCTTTTGGCATGTGTCTTCTTCATGCAATCGAAATAACTGAATGAATACTTTTTGTTAATAATAACAAAATCATTATTCATTTACAATGTATGGTTTCCAACACGGTCCATTGGTAAAGTAGATGGTCACGATTTAAGAACAGTATATAGGAAACAATACGCATATATAACATAGGCTAATGCTCGGGGGAATGGATTCTCTCAAGTGTGATTTACACTTGAGACAATAAAGTGTAATCTAACACCATCTAAATTCATTTTCTCTAAATTTTTATATGTTTCTCTCTCTTGATCAATGGTAACAAACCACACTTTATTCTCTCAAGTGTAAATTACACTTGAGAGAATCCATTCCCAATGCTCGGTGATCAATTTAGTTTGAGATTTAAACACTGCTAATATATATTTTTTTTTAGAAATTAATTGCTAGTAATATGTTTTTGAGAAAACATAATTAATATGATGATATATTTTAATTTTATTTGTCAAAAAAAAATGATGATATAATTAATATGATGGTATGATTTAGGCACTATTTGCTAAAATTAAGTTATAAGATTAGTTTATAGCCGAAAAGTTAACTGATTGAAATTAAAGTATTTGGTAAAATTAGCTTTTAAAGTGGTTGATAAATATAAAATGACATAAAAGGACATGTATGTTTAGTGGGTAGTTTTCTCTTTAGTTGGTAGTTTTTTATTTTATAAAAAATAATAAAATTAAAGGTTAAAAATGAAAAAAAAAATTGGCAAAAAAACTATAAGCTAAAAGCTGCTACTTAAAATAACATCTCAAAAAAAGCTATAAACTAATGTGAAACACTTTTTACCAAACAAATTTTATTTTATCAAACAAACTTATAACTTAATATAATAAGTTATAAACTAGTTTATTTTGTTTACCAAAACAGACACTTAGTGCCCGTCTGACCCTCTTTATTTTAACCTTAAAAATTACTTTAAGAATAAAGTTGAAAATAAAAGCTTTAAACTTAAAGTTAAAGTTGTTTGATATTTATTATTTTTTTCAACTTAATTATCAATTTTAAGTTAAATCTATTTGGTAAAATAGATTAATAACTAACTTATCATAAATTCATGATCATCTAAATTTAAAAGATAATTATCCTAATCGTATAACAAACTTAAAAAAAATATCATGATAATGATAATAATAATAATAATAATAATAATAACAACAACTTAAAAAGATAATTATCATAAATTCTTTTTTTTAAGTCACTTATATTGTGTTTTTCATTAAAAAAAAGACACTTCTTATTTTAATAACTTTATCAAAATTGTGTTTAACCCTACTTCTTCTTATAAGAAGTAGAGAAGTAAAAAATAAGAGAGTTAAACGCACACTTATATATAGTTTATTTTCTTTTTTGAATGGGCTGTGTGTTATACTTATACTTATATATAATGAGGTCAACTGTGTGACATTTTTATTTATTAAAACTCTAATCCAGCCTTACAAAATTAATTAATTAATTAAGGGCTGTGATTGATTGTCCTCACCAATCGTTCTCACTTGAGCCACAATAACGAGAGGTGTTCTCCTAGCTAATGATAGTTGTTGAACTTTCCATTGTTGTAGTTTGCTCTTAACCTTCTCTATTATTATATAATGAAAATCATTTCGGGTAATTCCCAATAGAGGGAGCTTCTATTGGAGCATATTCAAAATGAAGCTAATTCAAAAGAATCAAGTTATACCACTAGTGACTTGCAACACAGCTAACCACTTAATTGTTAGTTTATGCTTTAGTTTGTATCATTCAGTACCTGCTTGTACACAATTCTTAGTGTAGACCTTAGATCTTGTATATATACTAGTTGTATCTTCATTTCACAATCAATGAAAGAATGATTTTCATTCCATTTTCTCTAGGGGTGGGCATGATTCGGTTTTTAAGAAAAACCGAACCGAATTGTTTTCAAAATTCATAATAACCGAATCGAACTGAACCGTTTGTCTTTTAAACCGAACCGAACCAAACTGTTAAAATGGTTTGGATTGGTTTTATATGGTTCTGAACCAAATTATAACTATCTTTTGACTAAAAAGAACTGAACCATTAAGATAACCGAACCGAACCAAACTGATAATCATGAACCGAACCAAACTGTTTCATTTTAGTTTTAAAACTGTTAGTTGTGGTTTAGTATTTTTTGGTTTGGTTCGGTTTAGTTCTACAGTTCGGTTCAGATTTTGGTTTTTTTTGCCCACCCCTAATTTTCTCTAGTTCATGATAGCTTCCAAGAATCTAGCTGATGCACCACATTTCTCCTTGTATTCTCATCGACATTCCGAGAAAAGAAGATACAAGTCTTGTCTTCATTAACTTGAGTTTAGTTCATATCAATTCAAATTCAAATATTTATGAATATTTGAACCCGAGATAAGTGAGCGTGCATATCTCATTTGAATGCCCCATGCCCCCATCGATACTAGATGCAATTGATTGTTTTGTGTCTTCAATGTGTTTGTTAGACCTTTTGGTTGAGATCTGTTCTTGCTTCTCTTGATAGCTTTAGATTGTTCTTTTTCAACCTTTCTCCTTTCAACATCTGAATCCATAGTTTAATATGTTAACTTCTAAAAAAAAAAAAATCATGAATGGATTAGTTTAATTAAAATGCATAAAAATCTTAATTATTTTTTTGACAAAAAATATTAAAGTGGCAAAAAATTGTATTAAAAATGATACATGCGATGCGAGCAGGGACGGATCCATGAATTTTAGTAAGTGGGGTCAAAATTATAACGTAAAAAAATATAAATTGTTATTTATATAATTTTAACATTTTCTTATACAAAATTACCTATTTTGGTTTATTAGTCAATACTCTTAAGATACTCATTAGTATTATAAATTGGTCTTATTAATTTTATATTTGCTATAGTGTAATAAATTGACTATATAAAAACGATAATACCGATATATGGGGTCACATTACATAAATAATACTAGTATTAACTAAAAATATAATAGAAAAGTGGGGTCGGCTGACCCACTGCTCCCACACTAAATTTGTCCCTGCATGCGAGGAAACAATAATAATAAATGTATAATATATACTCCCTCCGTTTCAAATTACTTGTCGTTTTGGAAAAAAAATTATTTCAAATTACTTGTCGTTTTGATAATTTAAGGTTATATTTTGTCTATTATACCCTCATATAAATTCCAAATATTTAGGAGTAGATGTTGAAACTGTAAAAGATTTAATGTATATTTGAAAAACTAAAGTGTTTTTAATTTTTTTTTTGTACGTAACATATTAATTTTTTGGGTCATGTTAACTTGTTGTGCCCTAAGGGCCAATGTTAAGCTACCTAAAAATAGAAATATATAGCATTTAATGATACAAAGAATTTAATGTTTAGAGAATTGAATACAACACAAGTTCAATAAATATTTTCCACATTTATCTTCTTAACATGTGCCCTGCCTTGAGGGCATAAATTAACATTCTCCTAATTTTTTTGGTACATAATATATTAAATTTATTGAAAAGAGAAAGTGTGTGAAAATAAAAAAAAAAGTTATTGGTGAATTAAAATAAGGGTATAATAGAAAAAATAAAGTGCAAAAATACACTTTATTAATTTTTTTTTCTTTCTAAAATGACGAATAATTTGAAACGGAATGAGTAATATTTATTTATAAAATAAGAAAATGATACAAATGCACAACAATAATACATAAAAAATGATACCGTTGTTTTAATTTTGTAGCCGTTGGGGTAGTATAAATTTTCTTAATGATATATAAAAATAATATTATTGTATGTTTGAAGTAGTGATAGTTAACTCTAGATGAGTTTTAAATGATTAAAAAAAAAATGTTTTTATAGATTAGAATGAGTTAGTGATCGTTCCGTGAGTATAACTCAATTGGCGGGACGTTGCAAATTATTATAGGGACCGGAGTTTGAACCTTATACTCTCATTATCCACCTTAAAAAGGTGAAATTTTAGAAAAGAAAAAAAAGAAAAGAAAAAAAGAATGAGTTAGTGATCGTGTGTTGCAGAGGGAATTAATGTGAGTTATCTTTAGTGCACCTACCATGGAATCAGATTCTCCAAGGGTGATAAACCATAAGCAACTTATCTATAACGAATCCATATGTTAACACACATGCGCTAATGATGCTCTAACACTCTAGAAACTAAGTTGACTGAACAATCTCTTTTTAGATCTTGAAATAACATTCCTCCGATAAAAAAGGGTCTTATAGTTTCTTCATGTGTTCCTTAAGCTCCTCTTCAAGAAACAACAAGTCTGAAATTGGTCTTCAAGGTTGGACTTACGATGTGGTTTTGAGTTACCATGACAAAGACTCCGGTAAATTATTTGCATCGTATCTCTATTCCGCTCTCACACAGGCCGGATATAGCACTCTTATAAGTGAAGATCATACAAGTTGCTCAGAAGTCGAACGTTCTAGAAGTTGTATCATCGTTTTCTCAAGTAATTTTGATGCTTCAACATGGTTTTTGGAACAATTGGAGAAGATATTGGAGTGTCATGGAACCACAGGGCAAGTGGTTCTGCCTGTGTTCTATGATGTAGATCCCTCCGATGTATGTCAGCAGAAAGGAGTGTTTGCACAAAAAAGTTGGTTCAATTGGTTCAATGAACACAAGTCAAGGCGATATAGAGCCGTGCTCTCTAAAGTTGCCAATATGTCAGGATTTCGTGTAAAAGATTCTATTTCTCGGTATACTTGTCTTTTCTATTCAAATCTTTTGTTTGGTTCACATGGTTTTATTTGTCGAAACTATTGGATAAATGTCCCATTAGTATTCACCTAGCTAGGAGTACCCATGCTTCATAGGTGCCATTAGTATTTGTTCACTGAAATCATCTTATATTAATTGGTCTCATTTTTTGTAGTGACAGAAGTAAAAATATTAATGACATAGTGCAACATTTGATTCGTCTGATAGACGGAAGATATTTATCCGTTGCTGAACACCCAGTTGGAGTAGAAGCTCGGGTGCAAGATGTGATTCAACTATTGAACAATGGACAACCAGAAAAGACCATAATTGTAGGGATATGGGGGATGAACGGGGTTGGCAAAACAACCATTGCAAAAGCCACTTATAATGAAATAGGTTTCAGTTTTGAGGGCCAGAGCTTCCTCGAAAATGTTAATGATGTTTGGAAACAGAAAGATGGCCAAGTTTCTCTACAGAAAAAACTTGTTTCAGACATCTACACAAGAAAGCAACTGGGAGATAGAGATGCAGTTGTATTTGGAGAAATGGCATTTTATAAAAGATTTCCTCCTAAGAAGATATTACTTGTACTTGACAATGTGAGTGAATTGGAACAGTTCAATGCTTTGTATGGTAGTAGTTGTGAATGGTTTGGTCACGGAAGTAGAATAATCATCACAACAAGAGATATACATTTACTTCATTACCTTCCAGTTGACCATGTATACAAAATGAAATATATGGACATTGCTGAATCTCTTGAACTGTTTAGTTGGCATGCATTCAAATTTCCAAGTCCTATAGAAAGTTATGCCGAACTTTGTAGAGATGTTGTTGAGTATTGTGGGGGATTGCCGCTAGCTATTAAAGTCATTGGGTCTTTTTTGTTTGATAGATCTGGAGTGGAGTCGAAGTTTGTACTGGAAAAACTCAAAATTCCCACCGATATGATAATGAGAAAACTAAGAACAGACTTTGATGATTTAGATGATGATGAGAAAAAAATATTCCTTGATGTAGCTACTTTATTTATTGGGATGGACAGAGATAATTTAATTCAACAATACTCTGTGGAGTACCTGGAAATTGGAATAACAATACTTGAACAGAAAAACCTTATAACTATAGATAGCAAGAACAAGATTGGAATGCATAGTTTGGTACGAGCAATGGGAAGAGAAATCAAAAGGGAACATGGCATAGCTGAGGTGAGTATTATATGATTTGAGCTATACTATAGATAGCTGTATTTTGTGACTTGTAATTCAAACATCAGTAAGTTGAGATTTCAACTCATATTTGATGTCAATTGCATATTTTGTAATTTGGTTTTATTTTCAGACAAAGATGTATGATGTGTTCTTGAGTTTTAGAGGTGAAGACAGTCGTGCAAAATTCATTTCACATCTGCATTCCTCTCTTCAAAATGCTGGGATTTATGTTTTCAAAGACGACGATGGGATTCAGAGAGGAGATCAGATCTCAGTCTCATTGTTGCAAGCAATTGGCCAGTCTAGAATTTCTATTGTTGTTTTGTCTAGAAATTATGGTAATTCAAAATGGTGTATGCTGGAGTTGGAGAGAATTGTGGAAATCAGTAGAACCAAGGATATGGTTGTTGTGCCAGTGTTCTATGAGGTAGATCCCTCGGATGTACGCAATCAGACAGGAGAGTTTGGACAAAAATTCAATTCTCTTTTATCAACAATATCAGTGGATGAATACACAAAACAGAATTGGAAAACAGCACTCCATGAAGTTGGTGGCAGAGCAGGGGTTGTCATCATAAATTCCAGGTAACTTATGCTGTTTATCTTGATTGAGATGAAAAACTATCATTTGGCTGAAAATGATCACACTGAGACAAAAAGAAAAAGTGATTGTTGTACAATTAATGCTTATATAACTAACTGTCTGTTTATGCACTCACTTTTGGGCCCATATTCTATAGGAATGAAAGCAAAGATGTCAAGAAAATAATTGAACTTGTTACTCATTTGCTAGACAAGACAAAACTATTTGTTGCTGATCATCCAGTAGGACTAGAGTCACGGGTAAATGATGTTATTCAACTACTGAACTGCAAAAAGTCAAACAATCCTCTACTACTAGGGATATGGGGCATGGGAGGGATCGGGAAAACAACCCTTGCGAAAGCCGTTTATAACCAAATTCGTCATGATTTTGACGGAAAGAGCTTCCTGTTCAATGTCAGGGAAGTTTGGAAGATAGATAATGGTAATGTTTCTTTACAGCAACGACTTTTTTCTGACATCTACAAAACTACAAAGATAAAGATAGACACAGTTGAATCTGGAACAATGATATTACAGGAAAGACTTCGTGAGAAAAAGATATTTCTTGTAATTGATGATGTGAATAAGGTGGACCAATTGAATGCTCTGTGTGGAAATCGAAAATGGTTTGGCGAGGGAAGTAGAATAATCATCACAACAAGAGATGATGATTTGCTTAGTAGGCTTGAAGTTGACCACGTATACAGAATGAAGGAAATGGATGAAAATGAATCTCTAGAACTTTTTAATTGGCATGCATTCAAACAACCAATTCCCGGTGAAGGTTTCACTAGCCTTTCTAGAGATGTTGTTAAATACTCTGGAGGATTGCCGCTAGCTCTTCAAGTCATTGGATCCTTTTTGTTGACTAAGAGAAGGGAAGCTGAGTGGAATAGTGTACTGGAGAAACTCAAACTGATTCCCAATGATGAAGTCTCGGAGAAGCTTAGAATAAGTTTTGATGGTTTAAGTGATGATGATATGAAAGATATATTCCTTGATATTGCCTTTTTCTTTATCGGTATGGATCAGGAAGATGTGACCATGATATTAAAAGACTGTGGTCATTTTCCAGAAATTGGAATAAGTGTCCTTGTACAACAAAGCCTTATAACCATTGATAGGAAAAACAAGATTGGAATGCATGATTTGCTACGAGACATGGGAAGAGAGATCATCCGCAAGAAATCTAAAGTGGGGGGCAAGGAGCCAATTAGATTATGGCGTTACGAGGATGTGCATGAGTTGTCAAAAGATCCTGTAAGATGTTGTTAGATTCGTTTCGATGAATATTTTCAAAATATCAAATTTTTATAATTTTTACTATTATACAATTACAAATATTAATCGTCAAAATTATGCATCGGCATGCATGAAACAGTCAACTGTGCCACTCATCTTGGGACGGAGGGAGTATTGTTTTGTTTTTTACAATGGCTGTATCAGACACTACAAATACAGAATTATCTCAACACTTTAAAATCTCAAGTAAAACTTATATGAATGACTTTATTTTTCATTTCATTTGGTTTCACAGATTTCTCTATATGTTAAGGGATTGACTTTGAAGATGTCAAGACTGGAGGCACCAACTTGTTTACAAACCAAAGAATTTGAGAAGATGAACAGGCTTAAATTGCTTCAATTTGCTGGCGTACAACTTGATGGAGATTACAAATATCTTTCAAAAGATCTCAGGTGGCTTTGTTGGCATGGATTCCCTTTAAAACATACACCTAAAGACCTTCATCAAGGAAGTTTAGTTGCTCTTGACTTGCAATATTCCAATCTAGAACGAGTGTGGAGGAAGGATCAGGTATAAATTCAATCTAAGCTTCCATTTGGAAAGAATAAACACTTGAATTTAGTGCGTCTCAGTGCTTAATTAAAAAGTGAGTACAAAGGGTTCTCCTCCAACTCATATACATATATAACTGCATATTAATAGACTACAATGGACACAAACACCAGCAGAAAAAAATAATATAGGAAAGACACTGTTGTTATTGACGAAATCGAAAACCAAGAACAAGCCTTCATCAGATGTATTAAATAGAAAAACATTAGGTCTGGTTACACTCTGTACCATTTCAGTATCAACTTTCCACTATAACAGCATAAGAAATATTTGGTGAGGTTACAGTAGGTCAGATTTCTATTTGTTTGTATATTTTCTTAGTATATTTCTTCTCTAATATATGTCTTCAAATTTTCTTTTATTGCAGTTGCTGGTGAAGCTGAAAATTCTTAATCTTAGTCATTCTCACAACTTGAGACATACCCCAAACTTTTCAAACTTGCCAAATCTTGAAAAGTTAATACTTAAGGATTGTCCAAGTTTGTCTTCAGTTTCTTCTAGTATAGGATGTCTCAGAAAAATTCTGTTAATAAATTTGAAAGATTGTACAGGCCTTTGCGAACTTCCCAGGAGCATCTATAAGTTAGACTCAGTGAAAACTCTCATTCTGTCTGGATGTACAAAAATTGACAAGCTGGAAGAGGATATAGAACAAATGAAATCTTTAACCACCCTGGTTGCGGATAGCACTGCTATAACTAGAGTTCCCTTTGCAGTAGTAAGATCAAAAAGCATCGCATATATTTCCCTCTGTGGCTATGAAGGATTTGCACGTAAAGTGTTTCCTTCTATTATCCAGTCTTGGTTGTCGCCAACAAATAATGTTCTATCTATAGTTCAAATATCAGCAGGAACTCCATGTCTTGATTTCACTGATGAACAAAATAAGAGTTTCTATTGTCTACCGTCCACTTTTGAAGACCTTCAGAATCTTCAACGTCTTTGGTTGAAATGTGACTCAGAAGCTCAATTAAATCAAACCGTGGCAAGTATTTTGTATAGCTTTAACACTCAAAATTGTGAGGGGTTCTCAAATATCGGGACTACATCATCAATTCATCGGAGAAGTCAAGTTCGTATTTCAAGCTCAAAAAATTCCTTGTCATCCCTTTTGATCCAAATGGGAATGAGCTGCAATGTGACCGACATTCTCACAAAAAATATTTTGCAGGTTTTCTCTTTTTCCTTCCCTTACATAACCACACACAAACAGTTTTATGTTTGTTTGTATATCAGACATCTACGCGAACACACTAATAGTGTGTTTGATGCTCATGTCATTGTAGGAATATTATATTATATAAAACGTAAAAGTCTGAAAGTATTAGTATTTATGATAAAGTATTATAAATTTTTGACTTGTAAGAACTTTGAAATGGGATGGTTAGATTGGATAGTTTTGCATTCTACGAAATGTTATTCCATTGTTGTGCTATTTAACCAAGCAAGGCTATTATGCTTCAATTGTTATTGATTTGGTCTCCCGAGTTTGATCTCAGGTTAAAGAATCTTTAGCCAGACCCTTGAACTCTTGTCTTAAGTTTTTTTGAGTAAACTGTCAAATACCCCCCTGAAATTTTAAAATTCGTCAAATACCCCGATAAAATTTGGAAATAGGCAAATACCCCCTGAAATTTTAAAAAGTCAATCAAATTGCCCCCTGGCGTGGACTCTGACTGGTAGTGCCAGGGGGCAATTTGAGCCTATTTCCAAATTTCAAGGGTGTATTTGACGAATTTTAAAATTTCAAGGGGTATTTGACAGTTTACTCTAAGTTTTTTTATCCAAAAGCAATAAATTTTGCTAAAATTTGATAAAATTGAAAGATTTTGTAAGATGTGATATTAAGGTTTAAATATTTTGTAAAGTGCATCTTAACCTTGTTTATAGATTACATACTGGTTAAATAATTTTTTCTTGTACAGAAAATACCTCCCACCGGGTCTGGTTTACTCCCCGGTGACAACTCTCCCAATTGGCTAACCTTCTGTAGAAATGGTTCTTCTGTAACTTTTGAAGTACCTCAAGTAGATGGGCATAATTTGAAGACAATTATGTGCATTGTCTATTCTTCTTCTGCAAACAATGCAACAACAGAAGGTTTTAAAGTTGCGTTGGTAATAAATTACACAAAGAACACCATTCAAGTCTACAAGAGAGATGGATTACTAGCCACCTCTGATGAGGAGGAATGGCAGAGAGTAATATCAAATATAGAACCTGGAAACAAAATTAAGGTGATTGTTGGTTTTACAATTGAATTCATTGTGAAGAAGACAACAATTTATCTTGTATATGATGATCAACCAATTGACATAAAGACGAAGCACTGCCATGAGCCAGATAAGAATTGCTTTGTTTCTAGTGGTGATGAAAATGTAAGTAATAGTACTCTAAATTTATACACTCCACACGTTGATTTGACTATCTTTTTCTTTCAAAATATTCATTTGCTTGACTCGAATATTTATTTTCAGCATGTACTTGAGCAAATTGTTGAAGAAACCCATCTTTCATCTCAAACAACTGTATCTGTGGGTCAGCAAATCAGCCAAGTCCAACCTTTGCAAGCTTCTGACCTCCCCGAAGTAGTCACATCTTTCGATAGCTGTGTTTCTAGGTCGGTTAAATCTCAAACTAGGCCTTTTAAATCTGAACCTCCTATCACTTGTACTTACAATCAAGAAGCCAACTCCATTGCCATCCCTCTAGCTGATCTGAACACTCCATTGCCTTTAGCATTACCCTGGTATGACACACAAGATGTTCTGCCTGAAACTGAGCCTCAAATAGAAATATCCAATACTCAAACAGTTGCTTCTCAATCTCTAGACATGGGCAATGACATCATCTCTGATACTGAAACAACTATAACTTTATATGTACCTCAACCTCCACCTCTAGCCTTCCAAGACCTTGAGGAATTCCACTCAAAATTTATCAAAAGGGCAAAGGACTTACAAGAGCAAAGTCTTGTCTCTGTGGATCCTGAGGATATTAAGTCCAAATGGGATGATTTGCTGGCTTGGGTATCTGAATGGATGATGAAAACCAGAGATGCTGGAATCATCTGTGCTAAAGAGAATTTTCGATTGGCAGTAGCTTCGCTCTTTGAATGGTTTTATCATGTTGCTGAAGCAATGAAGATTGCTGTGCAAAAGAATAATTTGAGGATGTTGCCTGCTCCTGGACCTAAAACTCTGGTTGAAGTGGTCTTAGCCTCTATGCCTCTACTGGAGAATATTGGTCCGATAATGATCGATCGCATAGAAGTTCCACAGATCACAATTGAGGAACATCTTCCTCCTATGCCTCTACTGGAGAATATTGGTCCGATAATGATCAATGGAATAGAAGTTCCACAGATGACAATTGAGGAACATCTTCCTCCTGCAGCTCAACTCAAATATCAATTTGATCAATTTTCTTCAAGTATCAGTCAAACTTTGGATTCTTTGCGTGTACAAAATGAACAAATTGCTGCACATCAACAAAAGCTTGAAGAAAAGATTGATGTTCAGGCTCAGAAGTTGGACTCCTTGACGACTTTACTTCAACAACTCGTGCCTAGGAATCCTTAGATTTTTAATCTACTTTAATGCATTTTTGCTTATATGATATGCACTTTTGTAGTATTGCCGTATTTTAATCGTATATTTTTCATATGATTCTGATTTTACTCTGGACATAAAAGTTATTTTTGTAAAGCTTAATCTCGGCCTCTCAAGGGGGAGAGAAATACACTGCCTTTATAAGAAAATTTGTTCATTCATATATGGATGTTTGTCGTCATAAAAAAGGAGGAGATTGTTGAACCAAAATATTTTGTAAAGTGTATCTTAATCTTGTTTATAGATTACATAATGGTTAAATAATTTTTTCTTGTACAGAAAATTCCTCCCACCGCGTCTGGTTTACTCCCGGTGACAACTCTCCCAAATTGGCCAACCTTGAGTAGAAATGGTTCTTCTGTAACTTTTGAAGTACCTCAAGTAGATGGGCGTAACTTGAAGACAATTATGTGCATTGTCTATTCTTCTTCTGCAAACAATGCAACAACAGAAGGTTTTAAAGTTGTGTTGGTAATAAATTACACAAAGAACACCATTCAGGTCTACAAGAGAGATGGATTATTAGCCTCCTATGATGAGGAGGGGTGGCAGAGGGTAATATCAAATATAGAACATGGAAACAAAATTAAGGTGGTTGTTGGTTTTACAAATGAACTCACTGTGAAGAAGACAACAATTTATCTTGTATATGGTGAACCAAATGATGTAAAGATGAAGCGCTGCCGTGAGCCAGATGAAAATGGCCTTGTTTCTAGTGGTGATGAAAATGGCCTTGTAACTAAAATATGGCATGAGTCACATGACATCAAGATAGGCATCCATTTTCTACATTAACACTTCTTTGTCTGACACTGAATTTGTCTCCCAATAAATCCACACTTATGCTGAGAAGTGGGAGTTAAATTTTGTCTCTACAGAGCTGAAGAGACCCTAGAGGAACTACAGTGTTTGTATTGTTTAGCCTTTGTGCAGCTGTGGTTTTCTATGCAACACCATTTAGAGTTGTGGTTTTGGTGACAGGTTTGTATAATTGGAGACATCCAAGGTTTAGGAACAAACTACCAAACTACCAATTCTCATAAGTCATAATGATCTTGCCAATCCTCCTGCATAATGTTTTACAAGACACAAATATCTGTACAACAAATCACCAACCTCACACTAATAACTTTCTTATAATTTGGTATCCTATCCTATAAAAAATTAAAAATAAAGGCACACATATCCAATGACTAATGAGATAAAATGGGTAGTGACCTTTGTCAAAAAAAAAGAAAGGGTAATGACCATATGATTAGGGCATAAAGAACCAATTTAATATAAAATGACATGAAAATATTTTTAATTAAAATTAAAAATTGACAGAAAATAATATATGCTCTAAGCTCAAATGTTACTTGTAGTAGCTAATTTACAACCCAACAACTAAAACATATTACGAAATAAAATCTACTGGTATAATTTTATGAAATTTTCCCTAACATCAAATTTTGTGACGACAATTTGACACATTCTCTCTTTTCACTCAAACCCGAAACATAAAAAAAATTACAAAAAAAAAAGTGTATAACATTTTTGTAATTTTATATTATCATTGCATTTTAATATTTTAATACTCTCTTTAACACTTAATTATAAACAAAAAATAAATATTTTAGATTCATCATATATTTAATATATCTGTCCATAGAAAGTACATTTATGTTTATAAATTAAAATAAAAAATGAAATTTTGTTTTTTAAGAACAACCTATAATTTTTTTTTGTTATATGTAGTTTATAAAATAATTTTGTAGTGAAAAAATAGTTTACAAATTTTTTTATGAACTATTTTTTTAAAATTTTTAAAAAATAATTATTAAACAAAATTTAGTACATATTTTTAAAACACATTTTTTTGTTTTATAAATATTTTTTAATTTTAAAACATATTTTCATTTTTAAAAATATCTTTTATTTATTTTTTTAAATAAAATTTAAAATGCCACATAATTATTTTTTAATAAAAAATTCAATGGGGGGACTAACAAATATAAAAGGGGATAAACTTGGGGCCCAAATTGCACAATTGAAACTTGATGTCTGAAATCACACAATTGTAAAATTTGGAAGGTCAAAACTGTAATTAAACTTTTTCTTTTAAGGTTAAATTAACAATCTCTTACAAACGCACCAATATAAGACAAAGGCCACTCTGTATGAGAACCTCTAAAATGTGCTTTTGGTCTAGTGAAAAATAAGGGATTACACATAACAACTTTAGTTGCACTATGTGCATTTGGATGCATGCGGAAAATGTTTTTTTTAGTTTGACTTTAACCATCAGTTTAATCTGATTCAAAGTTAGTTTTGACATTGATTCCAGCCCTCCTCCAGATCGCAGTTGCGGGAATCAAACTTGATCCTCCATATTAAGTTCAGCATTAATCACCACTAAATTGGATGTTATTAACAATTGAACTCGGACAAAAAAATTGACCTCACACACATCTGTTTTCTTTAGTTTTCATCTTTTCAGCCGGTTCGACGGTTTTCCTGGTGAAATTAGGGTTACTGAAGCATGAAGAAGAAGACGCTGCTGTATCTGCCACATGAATTGATGATTGAAATACTTCTGAGATTGCCAGTGAAATCTCTTATACGTTTCAAGTGTGTTTGTAAGTCATGGTATTCTCTTATCTCTAATCCCCACTTTGCAAATTCACATTTTCAACTTACCACATACACTCATAGAATTATGTGCCTATCAAATTCTCCTACTGAATTTTGTTCTATAGATTTTGAAGCATTTCTTAACTATGATCCTCATCCTGCTTCACTCAACTTTGATTTTTGGTTTCCTCAAACTCGAACTGATTTTCCTGTTAAAATTAAAGGGTCCTGCAGAGGGTTTATATTATTGTACCGTCGTCCAGACATCTTCTACATATGGAATCCATCCACTGGATTTAAAAAACAAATACCTTTGTCTCCCTTTGTTTCCAAATTAGTAACAAAATCTCGTTCCGGTTTTTTCGATAGTCTATATGGTTTTGGTTATGACAAGGCAAGAGATGATTACTTGGTTGTTCTATTGTCCCATAAACCAACTGAAGAAAATCCTTTTTCATCACATTTGGAGATTTTCTCAAATAGAGATAATAGGTGGAAAGAAATTGAAGGTACTCACTTCCCTTATTTTGGCGATCGAGAAGGGTTGCTCTTTAACGGGGCTATTCATTGGTTGGCTTTTCGTTGTGGTTTAGAAATAATAGTTATTGTTGCCTTTGATTTAATGGAAAGGAAATTGTTTGAGATGCCTTTGCCAAATGATTTTCCCCAAATATGTATGCATTTTGGATTGTGGGTATTTGGAGAATTTCTCGGTCTATGGGCTAACCATTTTGATAATACAGTTGAAATATGGGTGATGAAAGAATACAAACTGAATTCATCTTGGACAAAAACTTTTGTTCTTCCTCGTAATTCCATTCCCAATTTCTACTTTAGCCCTATATGCTCCACAGATAATGGTGATATTATTGGAACAGTGTGTGGTACTAGCTTGGCGAAGCTTAATGATAAAGGACAGCTGTTACGGCATCGCTCTTTCCTTAATAGTCTACCCGACATTGTCATGTATACAGAATCTTTGCTTTCACTCCCCGGGGGACAATGATCAAGTTTATAAACTAGAAGAATGAGGTTGTGAAATATCTTCCTTCACTGTTTTCCTTATTATTTATAATTATATTGTATTATGAAATCTTGGGTGGCTGTGTTTGACTGTATCTGTAAGATGAGCTAGTATGTAACATGAGTTGAACCGATATGTCATGAAATGTTTATTGGCTAACTATTTGTAATATGCTTTTGAGGAAGTATTGGCGGCTTTATGCATGTGTAACTGGATTGAATTCGAAATGTATGTTGTCAATTGCTTGAAATTGTTTTATATGGTAAATTAATCTGACAAATTTATAAGACTTCAGATAAAAAGAAACATCAAAATTAAACCAGTCCATGTTCCTAAATAGTGCTACAATACTTAAAGTCTTAACACTTCTTCATTCAATGAATAAAGCTAATATTCACAGGGGTGAATTTTTTACACATCTGCATGTCCTTTTCTGTACTTAAGTTTGCAGAGTCATATATCAGTATGAAATACTACTAGCTTTGCACATATGTTTTATAGAAACTGTGGTTTGCACAATGAAAACAATACAAAACAGTTTTGATGAGAGATTGCTTGAAGAAACATAAGGGTTTATTCTCTAATTGCTCTCATTATGTGGAAAATATATTTTCTTGATTAAATTGCCAAAGAGTTCACTAACTTACACATCTTATATCGACATAGAGTATCCTGATCAATCCCACCAAATGTGGTCTTTCATCATAGATTCTCACCAGGCTTTAAATTTTCTGTTATTTTTGTGTTAGCCTTCATCACAGTCTTCTTCATCAGCTACTACCCTTTCTCTTAATTATTTGTTGTTTTGTTCAGTTTTACTGCCATTGCTTGATTGTTGATTACCGAGTCTTTGACCCTTTTTTGAGATTCACCTTTTTTACTTAAATATTTAGTTTTTTTATTTACTGTGATAAAAGTGATTCATATTCGGAGCCTTTGGGGTTCTGAGTTCTGGTGTGCATTAAGGAATTTGCACTCGAAACCAGATTTAAAAATAACTCAGCAATCAATATTCAGGTTTTATAAGTCTGCTGCGGTTAAGGCTTTATTTAAATATGATTCTACACAATATATTATCGCGACTGTGATTTAAAACCTTGTTTGCTACTTGAAAAGTGAGGTTAGCTTTGAGGCACACCATTATTGGGTGTGGTAGTTTTATGCCTAAGTCATTGTTTGTACTTTCACCTTCACAAAATTTTCTCCTTATACACCTGTTAGTGTTTAGTTATTGTTGGTGAAGCTGAAAATTCTCAATCTTCTCACAACTTAAAGATTGTCTGTAACTTTGAATTTAGATTGCGAATAATATATTTCTCCTTGGAAGATATTCTAATCTGTTGTCTACAGCCATTTCACCATTTTCACTATCTACGAACTATACATACAGATATGGAAGTAGTTCACATAGTAACAAAATGAAAGGAAAACCTCTTTTATATTATGGATTCTTTCATTTTTAATATACAGCATAGCACTTATCTGAAAACCAACAACCCAACTTCACAACAAGGACTTTTATTTGATAAACAAATGTAGTTCACAATCACAAAGACTTTTATATCAGTATATGTCAGACTTACAAAGCAATCAAACATTGAAATTGTTTGTTTAGCATCCTCAATGCTACATGCAGAAACATTAGCAAAGACTCATATGACATATCTATAATGTCTTCACAATCCAATAAAACAAATACACACCATCATCCACCGTTATGACAAATCCGACTGCAACTACTGTAGACAGATACGAACCCGTGTGGAAAAACTACCGACCTTAGACCAACATAAACTCTGAGGAAAAGGTTGAAAACCTTCTGCAACGATTTCATTACATGTCCTTTTCCCTTATGGTCATAATAATCTTTCTATTCCTCCTGCATAGTTTCTTACAAGACATAAAAATTTGTACAGCAAACCACCAACCCCATATTAATAAAGTCACCGACCCCAAAACAATAACAAATTTGTACAACAAACCCCTAATTATTGGTATACTGACAAAATAATGGCATGCATACTTTATGAAAAGATAGGGCCATATGATTTGGACAAATTGAACAAAGCTCAAACCCCATAAATATATCCTCCGAACGCAAGAAGAATCGTCCTCTGCCCTCATCTTCCCATAAGGTGTGATCTTAAACTTGGTCAGATATCGAAGCATTGTCAATTTTCTCGAATTCACTAGTCTTCTAAAGATTAATGCTTCCAATATATAACTTTTAGAAATTGGCTTATCAGTTTGAATAATAGATGCCTTCATTTTCCCATAAGATTTATTCAAACTCATAGCATCTTGCTCTATCCTCCTCATTAACTCTTCCAATTCAGGATCATAGTATCCTTCCTCCAAGGATTCTTCAAGGCTAGAGCTTGAAGTTTCCTCTGTACCTGGAGGCTGGCATTTCAATTCAACAACGGTGGCCATCAGGTTAGACCTTGAGGCTTCATTACTTGCCCAAAGTTTCCATGAAAGTTGGTTTAGTTTCCTCAACACTGGTTTGTAAAATGGATCTCCCAATTTTATCTCTATGATTCCCCAAAATCGTCGGTGTTTAGCTCCCCGTATATCATCACAGTTTAGAATAATAGGCATTCCGATGTCCAAGCTATTTTCTTTCATTAATTCCACTCGTGCCCTCATAAATCTTTCTGCAAGTACACCTGAAGTTTGAAGATCCTCAGGATATGAATCAACAATATGTCTTGGTGCATCCTCTTTTAACATCTCTAATACGTTAATCACCTCCGGTACACATTCTTCCTGTTCTTGCTTTCGACTTGCCCCATAGGAAAAGGAGGAAGCCTCTGCTATACTTTCAGCCTTGGCATTCCTCAAACACTGCAAAAACAATTTTGTAGACCTGATTGGACCTTCTTCTGATTCTATTTTAGGCAAATAGTCATTATACATGTCTCTTGGATTGAAACTTTCCAAAATATGTTTCATTTTCTGATCCGGATATTCTTTTGGAACCAAACATGATGGCGCGTAGGAAAATGAATTGCAATTGGGAGGTACAAATAGGATATCATTCATGCTTGTTTCTTGCTTGTACACATAAACTCCCCAATTAGTCAGAATCAAGTCTGAGTTATATTGGACCTGAATGGACTTCCATTCATTTCCAAAACTTGCATCAAGGTCCTGCCACTCTTCATCATTGAACAAAACTCGTAGATCACACAATAGCACATGATCTGGCCCAACATTGAAATAATTGCAATTCTTGCCACAAATTTCTTGGCCGTCAATAAACAAATGGAGTCTAACAGTGTGCCAGTCTTTGACTCCAGTCTTCAAATTTATAGCATCAGCAAATTTTGAAACATTGTCTGTTCTTTTTACTTCCTGGAACACTAATGCTAAAGCAACAACAGGAAACTTATGACGAGCCCATAAAAGTGGAATCTCTTGAGTGGAACTGTAGTCAAACCATTCTGGAATCGCCCTTTTCAGCATCGGCATTACAACTTGTATTCTTTGGATCTCTTGTGATACCTACGATGCCCAAAGACATTAGTGTGTTTGCATCAACATACTGCTTACAAATTGACAATATCTTCTATTATGTAAATATGTAAATAATGGAGAAAGAAGTAAAACCTTAGACCAGAGCAAACTTGATGCCTCTGAAGTTAAGGATTGACAGTGTCTTGCATCTATTTTCTGAATACTTAATGGAAGTTCTGGAACTTCTGTAAGATTCCTGCAAAAGCTCACAAAAGCTCACATCAAGACTTTTCAAGTGAAAAGATCCTCTAATGCATTTTGGGAGGGCTACGAACCCATTGTGGGATACTTTCAAGTCTTCCAAATTTGGAAAATTTTCTATAATGGCATTAACATCTTCATATGATAAATTATTCTCGCTAGTATGAAGAGTTTCTAAATTTGGATAGACATTTGTCACTGAATGACGATCTTTGAACTGTTGAAACGACTCTCCAAGTTGAGAGCAGCCATCAATCTTCAAAGTCATCAGTTTTGGAAGCGATAAGAAGCTACTTGATAGATCTATGAGTGCTTTGCAAAATGACATGTCTATATACTCAAGCCCTGTAAGGTTATCAATGGACTTTGGAAACTGCTTAATGGCAGTGCTTATCATGTGCATCTTTAATGGCATATCCATCTTTTGCATTACATGTGGGAAGTGTTCAAGCTTTTTGCAGAAATTAAATGAAAGCACTTGAAGGGAGGGCAAATACATTTTTGGCACAAAACTTTTGAGCTCAGTGCACCCATAAGCACTTAAATACACCAGATTAGGCATAAATCCAATGGATATATCAAATTTTATCAATCTATGGCATTTATCAACTGTAAACACTCTTAAGCTTGTAGCTCCAGAAAGATCAGGAATTTGAGTTATGGATTGACTATGGGAGAGATTGATGAATGTTAAATCCTTAAAAATCTGCAAAAGATAATATAATTGGATTGATCAGAGCATAGTCAATTACATTAATTTTTAAATCTTGCTAGTTATTGTGACACGTGTACCACATGTGAAAACAAAAAGAGAAATTTGAAGCAAATGTATGTACCTGAAAGGGCTTTTTCAATATCATAGAGCTATGAGGTAATTTGAAGTCAACAATTCTGTATGGATAAAAATTTGGAGGAAAATCCTTTGACGGGTAACACTTCCAATCAAGTAGCCGTAAGGTATTCGGCAAACAACTAGGTCCTAATGAAAATAATGTATTCCTAACAATCAAAATTCTGAGGTTTTTCATCTTCTCAAAGCAAGTATAATCCCAATGATCTACTTTTTCTTGTTTTGGGGGATGAAGCATTATGCCTTCAACTGCACTACTCCCCTATCAAAATACATAAAAAATGGAGAGAATTGATACTAGATATATACGGCAAAGTTAAAAAATAAAAGGTATCTTAGGAAAAAAAGAAAATACATGATTCTTACCCAGTTTCCTTTCAGTACATCCAGAACATCATTATGAGACCATAATCTACTGCGTTCTCCAGGGTTTGATGCTGATTCCTTCCGAACAATCTCTCTACCCATGTCTTGTATTAGATCATGCATTTCTAAACAACCATTTTCATCAACAGTTATGAGACATTTGTTAACAAATACTCGTATATCTGGGTTGAAACCACAAGCATCTAGTATCCTTTTAACATACTCCCATCTTTCCCCTTTGAAAAAACAAGCAATGTCTAGAAAAACCTTTTGTTCCAAGTCAGATAGACATTTGTAGCTTATTTCAAGTACACCTTGAATCTCGGCATCTGGAATCATTCTATATCTTTGAATTTCAACATCACATTCCTCTATGCTCTTACCTCTTAAATTGGATCCTATCACTCTTAAAGCCAATGGAATACCCTTTGCATAACTTATTGCATGAGAAGATATATTTGCAAAGTTATCTATTGGTCTGCTCATATTAAAGGCATGCCAACAAAAGAGTTCAATGGATTCATGATGATTTAGCTCTTCGAGTTTATATGTTTTAATTTTAACATCATGCTTCTGTAGAACATCTATATCTCTTGTTGTTACAATGATTCTACTACCTGGACCAAACCAATCATGTCCTCCAGCTAGTGATTTCAATTGTTCTACCGAATCAACATCATCGAGTATGAGAAGAACTCTTTTTTTGGCAAGCCTGCCTTTTATTTCAGAGCTTCCTGTAAATGTGCTTCCTAACATAGTCTGCGTTTTGTCACCCGTCTCATACAGAAGTGTTTTTTGGAGATCCTCTAGGCCCCTTGTGCTCTCTTTGGATTTTTCTCTAACATTAGCAAGAAAACTTGCAGCTACAAATTGACGTCTGATCTTGTTATATATGTCCAAGGCCAATGTTGTTTTGCCTATTCCGCCAGCTCCATAAATTCCCAACATGCAAACTGCGTCATCAGAATCAGTATCCATAAGAGATTTCACTTGTTCGAAACGAGAATTGATTCCGACTAGGTGTTTGATTTGTAAAGGCATGGGAGGTAGTTTAGCTGAGATGTCTTTGACAATCTTCTCAATAAACTTAGATTCATAGCTGGTTAGAAATACAATATGAAGAATGAGAAATTAAAAGAGAGTGGGGAACAAAATCTCCTACTTTTAACAAGTTCAATAATTAATATCAGCATGTAATTTTAATCCATTGTTTTACTATAGAAATCTACATAAGTGACGATTTTCTCAATAAGCTATAGGATCAAATGTTACTTGGAGTAGCTTATCAAACACTAAACCAAGTAATTGAGCTCAAATGAGACGAATTGTTCGGGAGAACTCGAATTTGATTTCTGTTGAAAACAATTTTTGACTGGACTTTATTTATTTAACGGCTGAACTCTAAATTACCATAGGCTGAGAACCAATTAACACAAAAAATAATAATTTATAAGCTAGTAAAAACATGATATAAGCTTGTAAAAATAAATATATTACCAAACAGGTCATAGCTAGCAAACAGAGCCTTAAAGGTATGGGAACTTACATATCGTCCTTGCAATGAAGTCCACTAAGAGCACAAACTCTATTCAAAGCTGACCTCCATGCTTTCACTTTCTCAGATTCACTTCCAAATCTTCTCTGATGTTCAATCATAGCAATTTCATAACTATTTCTCTGATGCCTAACATCAGAAGGTTCAACCTTATAAAATATAACAAAAACAGATTTTCCATTATTTTCGTAACAGTCAACAATCTTAACAAGTTCATCAAGGCACCAACTGGAAGAAGCATAGTCTTTACAGAGAACAACGATTGAGATTCTAGAAGCTTCGATTGCATGTAGAAGTGAAGGACCGATTTCATCGCCGATCTTGATATTTTGATCGTCTCTGAAAACATTGATTCCGCGACCGAGAAGTGAATGGTAGAGATGATCGGTGAAGGAGTAGCGTGTTCCGCCTCTGAAACTGAGAAAAACGTCGTGTGTGAAATCATCGTGATTCGCCATTGATGAATTTGTGAATGGAATTGTTTGTTAAAAGCGTTTGAGTAATTGAATGAGACGTTTGATTTCAAAAGTCAGAACGCGGGGAATAAGAAGAAAATGTCTTACATTGCTGCTTAGTTAGTTAGTTGGAAAGTCATGGAGTTTGACTTCCATACACTTTATTAAAAAAATTCTTTAAATTTTATATAAAGTAATTAAAAATTAATTACATTTTTTAAAATGATTTTCATTGATTTTTTTTGGGTTACCATCATAATGGTCCGAAGTATTCACTGTCGTTACTTGTGGCACACACAAGATGAGTTCTACCCTCGCACCGAATTTTCTTGATACGCATGAATCAGGAATCGAACTTCTGACCACATGCTTAAGGTGACTAAGACACTTACTATTTGGACCGATTCATTTTGGTTCATTGAACTTATTTTAATGAAAATTAAATTAAAAATTTTTGAAGTTTTAAATTCTCAATTAATTGAGAGATATTTTAAAACTCAATTTTTTATCTACTACACATCTTAGTAGGCCATTAAAGTTAGACATTTTCTCTCCTAAACGTTTCTTTCAAATGTGTAGACTTTTGAACTCTCAATTTCTAATCCTTATCGGCTTATTGTTTTCTCAATTCTTTTACTATACTCTTACGATTAATTTATTTTCTAGAGTATTATTATGGTCATGCGTTTGAGTGGCGATGTAACGTTTCTCTCTTGTAGAACATTTGATGTGTTGTTTCTTCCAATTTTTCCAGAACTCCCCAACAATACACACATACTGAAGAAGGTCCTCTCCCCTCTAGTGTTCTTTTGACAAGGCAAAATGCATTAATAGTAACTAATCGAAGCATAGAAAGTAGTCTCTACTTAAATTAGATAATCACCATAATATAGATCAGATACTTATCGGCATGTAGAACTTTAATAACGAATGTGACACTTGTCTCTACCTCTCTAACGTACTTTTTATCCCGCGGTGTTATTTAAACAATCAATTGTTGACAACTAATTATGGGACTTAAAATTGTTAAAGAAAACTAAAAGGACTTAAAATAGTGTTGAAGTTGTACAAAAATGGTTGTCAAAATATCATTTCTCTATTATACTCTACACTTTAGAAATATTTCAAAAATGTACTCAAATTACACTTGACAACAATTTGACAACAAATTTGTGTTGTACAAACATCATAAATGTACTCCATTCCTTGCTCCTGCTTTCCTCACCAAGTAACTGCTTAAAGACTTCTGCATCAGTGTACCATAAAGCAGCACAATTTCCCCTACAGTTGACTCCAAAAGTACAAGAATACACAATTTCAGTAGCAAACCAGTAAGAACATCAATTCCAGCTTTCCATGTTGTTTGATAGAGCGTCCTCTATGCTCACAGTGTACATAGTTAGATTTTTTCTCTCTCAAACCAACAACTCTGATATTATGCCATTCGAAAGCACACTTATGAAAACATGTGTGGATTTTTCGAAATATGGGAGTGGAAAAAGTTTCTCCATTCGGTCTTCACTGACATTATGAGCGTCCAATCCACCTGAGAAGACTCTTTACCCAAATCATCTGATTCTGATTACTATTAGTATCTTGTCTCTCACCCTCCAACTCATGCTGCATAGTAATATTACTACTCTTACCATTAATATCCACCCTTAACTTCCCATAAGGCGTCTTTTCGAAATTAGATCCAAACCTTCCCAATATTTCTTGTCCTCTGATGATTGCCATTTCCATCAAATATCTGTTACAAACTGTTACATCCATTTGAATTATACATGCCTTAAGCTTCCCTTGAGATTTATTCAATCTCATTGCATCTTTCTCAATCCTCTTCAATAAATCTTCCACTTCAGGATCCTTGTAATCTTCCTCCAAAGACTCTACATTACTAGAACTTGAAGCTTTCACTAAGGAACAATGTTGGCATTTCAATAGAACAACAATATTGCTTACACTCCCCCTCATGGATTCTTTGCCTTTCCGAATTCTCCACACAAGTGTATCTCCTTCTTTTAACTCAACACTTCCCCAATAGTGACGGCTCGGAGCCTCTCTCTGTCGTCCCATTTGTGTCTTTTTCTGTTGCAGAGTTAGGACGGTCGGGGAGGATCCAAATTGAGATGATGAACCTATAAAACGGTGACATTCACATTCCTCTAGTATAATTGGCATACTCATATTGATGTTCAAAACCTCATGGCCTTTTTCCTTTACATGTTGTGCCCTTGTTGTCAATAATTCAACCACCAAATGGACTGCACTTTGAACTTTTGTTTCGGAAATATGATTCACCACATTCCTCATCATCTCCAAAATCAGCGCCGCATTCCACACACTGTCTTCGTGTTCTTGCATTAAACTTGCCTCATAGACACATGCTGAAGGAGGCCCCCCTCTAGTGTACCTACACCACCTCAATAGTTCGTTTGCAACAGTGGCAGATTGTTTTGATCTGAAAGTATTTAAGTACTGGCCAAATGCTTCTACCTGATCAAGACTTTGTATATGTTTTATTTTCTGGTTTAGAGATTTTTTTGGAACCAAATTTGGTGATGGAATTGGTACATAGTCTGTTGAATAGGGAAAGCTGAATTGGATATCATCATCTTTTGTTTTCTGTTTGTACACATAAACTCTCCAATGATTAATAATCAACTGTGATTCAAATTGAACCTGAATTTTCTTCCACTCATCTCCAAAAGATGCATCAAGACCCTGCCACTCTTCATCGTTAAACAAAGTCCTAAGATCACACATTAACACATGATGTTCGCCGACAATGCAGTAATGGTAATCTTTGCGAGATATTTCTTGTCCCTCTACAAACAAATGCAGACCAACAAAATGAGAAGACTTATCTGAGGACATTCCAGGAAAGATTTCTGAGGTGAAAGTGTCCATCTTTATTTCACCATTCTCTTTGATTTCACCAAACTCGAATGCTAATGCAATGACTGGGAAATTCCGGCGAGCCCAAAAAACAGGAATATCTTCACTGCCAACACAATAAAACCAATTTGGAATTTCCGTTTTAGGCATCACTACTTGTATTCTTTGCTTTTCTTCGCAAACCTGTGACATTAAAAAGGTAGCATTCCCAAAGGATATATTAGAATTAAAAGATCGTAAACTGTTGATGATATACTTGGGAATTGAGAACATAGACTCAAATTAAAAAAATCGTCGGAATCATTGAAAAAAAAAGTCAAACACTTACCAAAATAGTAATTGTTTGTGAAAACATCTATTAAAATTTAAAATAACGGAATGGAAAAATAAAACAATAACGGAGCATTTAGTAAAACCTTGGACCATAGCATGCTTGATGCTTTTGGAGTTATGGAATGACAGTATCTTGCATCTACTTTCTGAATACTTGATGGAAGTTGTGGAATGTCCATCAGGTTCCTGCAAAAGCTTATATCAAGACTTTTCAACTGCGAAGATCCTTTGATGCATTCTGGAAGGGAGACAAATCCATTGTCCGACACATTCAAATATTCCAATTTCGGAAGTATTTCAAGAATCATGTAAAGATCTTCACATGATAGATTAGCCTTGCTGAAACACAGCTCCTTTATATTTGGGCAGCCATTTGCTATTGAATGGCTCTCTTTGAACCTTCTAAATGATTTTCGAAGCTGAGAACATCCATCAACTTTTAATGTGGTAAGTTTCGGCAACAATAAAAACCCTCTTGATAGATTTATGAGTCGCTCGCAGGTTGACATGTCTGCATATTCAAGCCCTGTAAGTTTATCAATGGACTCTGGGAACTCTTTAATACCAGTATTTATCATGTGAATCTTTAACGGCTTATCCATCTTTCGCATTACATCCGGGAAGTGTTCGAGTCTTTTGCAGAAGTTAAACGAAATTACTTCAAGGGATGGAAAATACATTCTTGGCACAAAAGTTTTGAGCATGGTACACTCTGATGCACTTAAATACACAAGTTTGGACATATATAATCCAAAGGATTTATGAAACCCTTCCAATTTATGGCATCTGTCAATTGTGAATACTCTTAAATTTTTTGCTCCTGACAGATCAGGCATTTGAGTTATCGATAGACAATCGGAGAGATTCATGAATGTCAAATCTTCAAATGTCTACGAAATATAATATATTAACAATGATTAGTAGAGTATTCAATTTATGTCATGTATTCGATCATGCTAGTTACAAGGACAAATTTGCTACGTGTTTCGATTGAGACAAAAAGAAATTAAGAGCGTAAATGTGCGTACCTGAAGTGGATTTGCCAATATCAGAGGACTATGTGATAATTTGAAGTCAACAATTTTCTCGGGATAAAAATCAGGTGGAAATGACTTTGATGGGAACCCCATCCAGTCAAGTAGCCGTAAACTATTCGGTAAACTACTTGGTCCTGTTGAAAATGTTGCATTCCTAACGATAAGAATTTTGAGATTCTTCATCTTTTCAAAAGAAGTATTAGTCCATTGATCAACTACCTCATGTGTAGGAGGATGAAACATTATTCCTTCAATATTGCGGCTTCCCTATAAAGCAAAAAGAATTAACACTAATTACATCTGTCTTAGTTGAAAAACATATATAGCTAACTAAAAAAAAGTGGAGGCAGAATAGAATCCTAATTCTTACTGAATTCCCTTCGAGTACTTGAAGAATGTCTTTATGATACCATAACCTTCTGCGATTACCAGGGATTAATGGAGACTCCTTTCTAACAACTTCTCTACCCATGTCTTGAATTAGACTATGCATCATCAAACAGCCATTTTCATCGATAGTCATTAGACACTTAGAAGCAAACACTCTTAAACTTGGGGAGTAATGACAACCCTTTAATATCCTTTCAACATATACCCATTTTTCACCTTTGAAGAAGCAAGCACAGTCCAAAAATATTTTCCTCTCTAATTCAGATAAACTATAGTAGCTTATTTCTAGTACACCTTGAATATCAGCATGTGGAACCATCTTATATTTTCCCAATTCACTTTCCCATTCTTCTATGCTTTTACCCTTCAAATTTGAACCTATTACACATAAAGCCAACGGTATACGATTTGCATAGTTCGCTGCACGATTAGACATGTATTCAAAGTTTTCTGCAGGTCTGTTATTATCAAAGGCATTCCAACAAAAGAGTTCTAGCGAGTCGCGATAAGTTAACACCTCCATTTTATATTTATTAATTTCAACGTCATGACTATCTAGCAAAGTTTCATCCCTTGTTGTTATTATGATCCTACTACCGGAACCAAACCAATCACGTGCGCCAACCAGTAAGTTCAAGTTTCCTTTGTCATCGATGTCATCCAAAACTAGAAGAACTCTTCTCTTGCCAAGCCTGCGTTTGATTTCAACACTTCCTTTAAATGTGCTTCCCACCATTGTGCCTATATCCTCACCCAACTGAGATAAAAGTATCTTTTGCAGATCTTCGAGGCCTTTGATGCCTTTGTTTGATTCTTCTCTGACATGAAGAAGAAAAGCTGATGCTTCAAAAAGGTGCCTAATCTTGTCATATAAATAGGCTGCAAATGTTGTTTTTCCTATTCCACCAGCTCCATAAATTCCCATCACTCGAACGGTATCATTAGACTCAATATCTAAAACTGATTTCACATCCTCAAAACGAGTATCAAGTCCAACTATGTGCTTCATTTGTACTGGTGCAGGAGCCACTTTAGTGAATGTGTCTTTAACAATCTTTTCTATGAGCACAGATTCATACCTGCAGGCAAGGAACGTAATACACACACTTTCTATTATCTATATTTGATGCTAGCTATTAATTAAGAAAATTTACACAATAATAAATACCTAACTATAATAATGTTGGGTCACGACTGACCAGGGGGAAGTCGAGGATCATCCACAATGGGCCCAAAACAACAATGCAAGTGAGTTGGACACCACACTTGTACCCAAAACCTTAAGACATTAGGTTTATCGGTGCTCTTAGTTATAAAGTATTCAACCTCCACTTTTTAAGCAATGTGAGACTCAACTCACTTCACACTTGCCTCAATAAATAACACAATGGTGATATTTCAACATATGATTAGTTATGGATGCACAATATCAACTGAATTTGGCTATTCTAAAGTAGGGATGGCAAAGTGGACTGACTCGCCCTGTGTAGGCTCGCCTGCTTTTAACCTGTGGAAAACAGGATGGGGCAGGCCAACATAGGTAGTCAAATTCAAAATGTCACCCCTCCCCGTCTCATGGTGGGTTGGCGAGACATCCCATCAAACAATTTTTTTTGTCCCGAACAATTTTTCATAGGTGAAATTTATTAACCACCTGAGCTCAATGTCTTGGTTTGTTGCTATTATTAACCCATAAACTATATTGAGTTATTCACAAGATTTGTTGATGTTATTACCCAAAAATCTCCAACAACATATTAATAGTAGTTGACTAATGATTTGGTGTTGTAACTCACATGATTTTTCAGTCAAAACATTTATTTATTTCAAGCATCAATCAAAAATCTCATTAATTTCAATACCTAATTATCAAAACTCAAAACTAGAAAATTTTAAAAATAAAATAATAAACTTACACATCATCTTTGCAATGTACTCCACTTAGATCACAAACTCTAGTCAAAGCATTCCTCCATGTCTTAATCATCTCCGACTCTTTCCCATATATCTTTTCATGTTCCGCCATGGCTACTTCATAAGAATGTTTCTGTTTCCGTATATCTGACGGTTCAACTTTGTAGAATATTGCAGCTACATTTCTACTTTTGTTGTCAATATACTGAGTAATCTTGACAAGTTCATCAAGACATGAAGTGGAAGATGCATAGTTTTCACATAGCACAACAATTGACATTCTTGAATTTTCAATTTCTTCAATGCAAGCTTTGATTTCACCGTATTCTTTGATGAAGGTGTTGATTCCTTTGTTAACTAAACCTCCATAGAGATGATTAACAAATGAGTTGGTGGTGGTTCCATTGTTATTACTAAAATAACCCAAGAAAACATCGTGTTTGAAATCAAAGGATATTGTCATGATAAGAATCAATGTTTGATTTTGAAAGTGTGTTATTGCTTAATTTGGTTGGAGTCCGGATCCCCCTCCATTTTGAAAGTGTATCATTTGTGTACACGAACGAGGTAGGTAGGTGCTGCGAAGTTTGTTGGAAAGTCTTCGTAATTTGACTTGTTGGAAAATTAAAATAAATAAACTAAAATTTAAAGAATTATACACGTTAATTAAGTGATTTTTTTTAACCAACAATTAATTGAATCGATGCAAGTGGTAAGGGTCTTGGTCACGTGTTCGATTAAGTGATTCCCGACTCATGTGTATGGAGAAAATTCGATTGGGAGGGGAGAACTCATCTTGTGTGCCCCACTGACTCCCCGACGGAAATTAGTCATCGCTAACGGCGGTGAAAACTTCGTATCAATATCACCGTAACTAAAAAAAATAAATAAGTGATTTTCTTTTAAAGTCAAGTGCATCTGGGAATTTGGATATCTTCTATAAATTTGGATATCTTCTATAAGTAACTATAAAGACTAATTTTTTAATTTTTGTGGGATGCAAAATGACACTTTTTCGCATCTGCCACATTTTCTCGCGCGCTTTGTGATATAAGGAAAATGTCCTGCTCACACATGTGAACATGATTTGGTTCATTGGTTCTTAAAAATTGAATCAAAAAACCAAACCAAATCACCTCAATTTTTAATTGATTTGGTTTCGGTTTTAATTAGTTTGGATCATCAGTTCAATTGGATTTTTCTGATCGGCTTCCTGTGGTTCATTTTTATATGTCTCACTTGTCACTTGGATATAGTATAATCTATGTTAATATAGGTTAATCACACACACATACACACTCTTGCTTTTGTGATATCCTCAAAATCAAAATCAAACTGTTATTACCTACCATGGCAAATTATGAAGAAACATCCTCAAATTTCACACACGATGTTTTCTTGATTTCTTCACCAAATGGAAACAGCAAAACATTTACCGACTACATCTATCAAGCCTTGCTCGACAGTAAGATCACAACAGTCAGATACAGTAGTGATGAAGACATAACAACAACAATG